>NC_060218.1:7808333-8416666 GCF_907164935.1 Osmia bicornis bicornis | reverse complement strand
GAGAAGATTTGAACGATCATCGATACGATTCGTTGATTTGTCTGTACGGTACGTACATACACGCGGCTACCGTGTAGAATGTAGAATCTGAACGCGTGTACGCAATTTACAAAGAGTGCATTGTAATTTATTGGAAAGATAGGATGTCCTCCGTTGCACGTATTTTTCGTAGATATCCATTTCGAGGGAACGTTTAATGAGTTTATTTTTGATCATTTTTATCAGAAAATTTTTGATTAAACGAAAACTTTTATATATTCTGTATTCCATTTTAATTTTTCCTTGCGATTATCTTTTGAACCATTTGTCTTTAATTAAATATTTCAAACAGAACTGACTCTGTTTTGAGGGAGATAGGAGTCTCGTTTAGGTGGAGGTGTTTTAGAGATTTCACGGTGACCTTTGTATCTTTTAATGGAATCACATATTTCATAATTATTCAAGGCTGTTTCCTAATTATAAGTGCGTTTGTTCGCTATTGAAAATGATATGTGGGATTTTATAAGATGTGCATCTTCTTTTTTAACAAAAGTGCAATTGTCGTATTAAAGTCGTAGAAGTAGTAGTATCGGTCTGAAGACAAGTAGAAAGATAATAAAAATGCTACATCCGAAAGGTATGTGAGAACGGGTGCGCCAGGTAGCTTGTCGAACGGGTTCTTCAACTTTTATGTCCTTAATATCGATACTAAAGTTGGAATTCATTTTTCTTTTATTTTTAATCCACGAATATGTTATTCCTTATGAAATACACTTTCTCTGCGCATTTTTTCATCCCTCGTCGACGATGTATCTTTGAATCGAATCGAATCGATTCCTCCTGGTACAGAAAAGGTCGCTTACCTTGCTCGTTCGGCGGACATTTTATGCACAAAATTGCACTTGCAATACGAATGCGCTTGCGTAGTTAGTGCACCCCAGTTCTGTATACAGTGTGTCCAAAAATCAAACGATCAATAGGAAGATTGTATTTAAGATTCTAAAAATTTCCTGTATATCTTACTTCAATTCGGTGCATATTTTATTCATTTTTCATACGAATTAACCCGTTCAGCGTAAAACCTAGAGACTTGTTCGTAGAAAAAAAATTGACAAAGTTTAAATTTGACACACCCTGTGTATATGCGCGTATTCACTGCGTACTGACGAACACGCTACTCCAAAAACCCACTGTTAAAGAAGTTGACGAAGGGAACTGGGTCGAGGGATCTGTACTTTACAATCGTGCTTTCATTCGCTGGATCAAAGACATCAGGAAGTACATCTGACACGAAGGAGTGATTTTAGTGAACGGTGACCACAAGAGGTTCCTAATTTATGGATTTTCATCAAATCCGTCATCACAGCAGTATAGTTCAATGACTCGTACTCGATCCATTTCTCTATCTTCGATCTCCTCTGCTCTCGTTTCCTTTTTTTTCACTTCGTTCGCATACAATATCGGGAAGTGTTGACACAGACAAGATGTTTTGGCCAAAGATGTATGTATAACGAAATTGTCGGGAATAATGTACACACGATTCACAAGTATATTTCAAAATTATCAATCAGTCAGGAGATAAAGTTACGATTGTTGATGACCTATAGATCATCGAACGTCTGTCTCGTAATTATGTCGGTCAAACGTGCACGTTTTTTGATCAATCAGAAATCTGGAGATGAAGTTTTCTTTATACCGAGGTCGTCGCGATACAGAATTGCCTAACTTCCTTCAAATCGCTCGAATTATAATACAATGTCGATTATTCTGAAAGGAAGTTGATCATTGATTTATATTTTCGTACTTGAATCGTATCGTATCAACGTCTTGACTTCAAGTCCACTCGAGTGTTACAATGATCGATGCAGCAACGTTGATCCATTACTCACGACGTAATTATGCGATACGCCGATCCGAGGACTGTATACATATACTTGATTAATGTTACTCCAAGACAACGCGATGTAACACACTGAATTTATCGTTATTAATGTTATCAATATTAGCGTTATCAAATGTTATAAAATATCCGTGGACTTTCAACTTTTCGGTTGGTAGCAGTTAAGCGGTGTTATCGTCTTACCGAACGTCGAGGGAAGGAGAGAAAATAAATAAGCGAGAAATAGTAAACGGGTAGATCTCTTTAATTTTCTCTCAGAACGATTGCTCTCGTTCGCGAAGAAACACGCGACTCGAAAACCGCCGTCAGGCGCACGTACCTTATCATCTGCCGCGGTAAATTCATTCACGTTTGCATTGTAGTGTGACTTGATTTATTCATTCATTCAAAAAAAGAAAAGAAAAGAAAAAGAAAACATTTCCATCGGAAGATAACATTCGTGTCAATCAGGTGAGCACGCGTCGCACGTGTACCGATTAAATTCTCGGTAAATACTGATTTTTCTACCTTCATTTAACATTTCGAGCGTTCGGTACTTGTCCATGGAAATTTTTCTACTTTTTCTATCAAATCTAATTATTTCTTTCTTTATTTTCCAGTCATTCAAGATCCCATAGAAATGGTCGTCCCTACAGAGCACGCACTCCACGAGGCGATACAAGTTGCGCCTTTGGTACTTTCGGACGATGTGAAGCAGCAAAAGGTAAAGGAGATATCTTAATTGAAATGTTTTCCACTCCTTCGCTGTGTTTCACCAAGTTATTAGAGGTCTGCGAGTACTCGTAATTTACAAGCCGAGTCGAGCGTTTGAATTTGCCGAATTACTCGAAATCGACGAACTGTTTGAAATAAAAGCGAGCTACTCGAAAAAATCGAACTACTCGAATATTCGAGCAGTTGTAAAACTTCGATTTACTTGAAGATGAATTTTTTCGAGTAGCTTGCTTTTGTTTCAAACAGTTCGTCGATTTCAAGTAAATTCGGTAAATTCAAGCGCTGGACTCGGCTCGACCGACCGATCATTGTTTGACTCGAAATTCGAGTACTCGCACACCTCTACAAGTTATCTAAACGATTCCAAGTCCATCGACCGTGAACTTGCAATTCTTGTGTACACGCGAAACAGAGGAAACGACGAGGAAGTTCCGTTGTAATCGTGCGCTCGATAAGAGCGGCATTCATTCGAATAACAACTGGAAATCATGAAAATTGACTGAAACACTTGTCCAAATAACGTTTCGATATTTGCCAATGTGATTTGATTTAGCGCGTTATTTTCAGACATCGTCCGACGAAATATCATTGCTTCTCAATAACTTTTTGTCATTGACAAGTTAACGCGCTCCTCGCACGATTGATCTAATCTTTGCTCGATCGACGATGACCGCGTTGAATCATTGCCGATGCAAGAAATGGCGGACATGTCGAGTCCTTAACCTTGCGACAGTCTTGTTAAGAGTTTACCGACACCGATCGATCAGTACCCCCGTGCTTTCACTTTTGCTGCTGTCAATCTCTATACAACGATCATTTATTCAATCTGCGATTATACCTTTCTCAAACTGATACAATTACTTACGTAACACCCCGTCGTCGTTCCTTATAGAAAGTTTTTGATTCATTGTGGCGAGTCTTACAGAGGATCGAGACGATTCTTCCTTTGACAGAACTGGCATCGGGATTAAGTTCCAATACCCAAATTTAATACCGTTGGGTTGGAATATTTCTGATAAAATTAGGAATAAGATCAAGTTCAATATCGATGCTAGGTAGGCTTCTCTTGATTAGGGAGAAAGATGGAAAAAGAAACGCATTTATTTGCTTTTTCAGAGGATTAAAGTCTAAGGAGAACTTGATTTGGAATCCAATTAATTATCTTACATTCTGATCTAATCAGTGCTTAAATACCTCACTATCGCATAATTAAACAGAGCAAATGTGAAAAGCGAAACGGGAAATAACGAAGACGACGCAAATTGTACTTTTCCTACCAAACAAGAGGAGGGGAGTAGAATCAAGGTTGACTAAATGTTAGATTCTATGGATTTATCGTTGTTTTAGTGGTAAACTGCTAGTAAATCGTTTGCTTATCTCTTGCCCTCGGTGGCAGGGTTATCGTAAGGTAATTTCCCCTATGAAGAGTTCACGATATTTGGCCGAGTTATCGTCGATGATATGTTTCGCGTGGCAATGAGAATCGTCGGAAACGATCGATCGGCTGCTTTTATTTATTTACTGTTGCGGCTACCATTTAGCAGACCGATATTCGTCCGCAATGTTTCGTCTTCTTTTTTTCGTGTTAGCTGTTTCTTTTTACTTATTTCGTAACACAAGGTTTGTGTAGTCATGTACGAATAAAATGTTTTGCTCAAGGCGAGTGTTACATCAACTCGGAGTCTGTGTAACGAGCCAACCGTATTCTTTACCCACTTCTTTTTGCATTCGATTAACCGAGCAATGTCACGGTCGATCCCTGCTCTTGCTTTTTTTTCATCGCGTTGCCGGTCACGTTTCCGTCTCGGATCCACGCGAAATAGATCATTTCATCTATGCTATCATTCGCAATCGCAATCGTTAACGATTCAAATTATGAGCGGTCATAAATTTCTTTTCATTTAAACTGTCATGCAATCATTAATACCTTCTGTCGCGAGGATCACGAGCTATTGTTTACGAGCCGAGAAAAGCTGACTTCCGTAGATATCTTTACAGTTCCGGCAACTCTAGTTCAACTCTATTTGTTGATCAACTTATTGTAAGAGTCTATAATATAACAGAAGCATATACGAATGTTTTCGGTTCATATTTGTGGAATCGTAATTTTAATGCGATACCACGGGATTGCACTGTCTGAACCGCGTATTTTCTTGTTTTTCTCCAGTCGCCGGTCGGTTCAAGGGGTTACGCATAGTTGGGGTCGGGAAAATAACGTAATTTTCAAGATTTTTTTTTGCCGCCCCAATAAATATTTACTATGAAGTGAAGAATACATGTTTTAAAGTAGTTTTAAGATTTTTTAAGGTTTTAAGGTTTCAAGAATTTTCTTGCGGTGATCGATATCTTCCAAACTGCTTATTTGAAATCAAAATCAAAGAAGATTGAGTTAGTATATTGTATTGTTAAGGGCCTGGACGAAGGGTTCTGCGAAATTTTGATTTTCATTAAAATGACAAGAATTTTATTGAAAAATCCAGTTTTTGAAGTGATCAAATTTTGTTTTCTTTGCGATAAAAAGGAAATTTTTCAATGGAATTAAAAATCCTTTGTTCAGCCTCTTAACGATACAATATACCAACTCAATCTTCTTTGGTTTTGATTTCAAATAAGCGGTTTGGATGATATCGTGGCCACCGCAAGTGATCTCGAGAAAAGGGCGTTCTACGAGCGTTCCCTCATTATTTAACATTTTACTTTTAAAATAATCTTAAAACTACTTTAAAACGTGTATCTTTCGATGGTATATTTCACTTCATAGTAAATATTTATTAGGACGGCAAAGAAGTATCTTGAAAATTACCCGATCTCAACTAAGCGTAACCCCTTAATACATTTGCGTGAATGCAACTGGTTTACCTTCGACGGATGTGAAACATTAGTATCGAGCCGATCGTAACGAAGCTCGGTTTTCGATTTTTCATTTGTACACGCGTTACCACGAATTCTGTATGGCCGGAAAAACTATCGCGATAAGCATTGAAAAAATGGGAAAAATAATTGCACAGTGCTACAGTGCAATGGAAGTAGCTAACAACGTTCGTCAGTCGCGATAACGTCAATCGTAGCTATTACATAAACCGGTAACGTAAAGTGTATTTAACCATGTGCACGCGAAAGATGTTGTTTTTCGATTAAAACTTCCTTTCAACCGCAAAGACTCCGTTGTTATGAATTCGTGAACTAATCAGCTGGAAACACATTCTCTGTCGTTAATTTGTTTATCTGAAATTTTATCAGACATCGCGTAACAGAGGCATAAACGATATCTTGGATCTAACTGAAATGGCATATGATCTAATTCGATGGTATTTGTCGAAACATTAACATATGATTTATAGATGAAAATTTCTTAATCTTATCGCGTAGAAGTGATAATTTGCATAACGATGCAATACCAAATATTTGATTTGCAGATCGAGCAAAAACTGGCGCAAATGAAATTTTCAGCTGCGACCGTGAGGAAGATCCAAGAAGTTTTCCTATCGGAAATGAACAAAGGAATCCATCTGCAACCATCGTCGCTGCAAATGGAAAACACATACGTCCCGGAACTTCTCGATGGGACAGGTTGTTAATCTTTATCTATTTTCAATTGCACCTATAGTTACGCTTTATGGATCTATTAAACTTTTCACCAATAAAGATAAATGTTAGATAAATTTATAAATCAATATAAATTTTTATGATCGTATGTATGTACGCGTTAATAGCTATTAAGAGATCAACTTCAATTGTCTCTTCGAGTCTTTTTATTAGGTTCTTACGTACAGTTCTTCAAACTACTACAGATATGTAATCAATTTCCTGCGACTATAAAGATTGTTAAGTATTTGCAATGAAAAAGAAATTAAATATTGGAAATAATTTACAGGTTCGATGCTTACGACTCGGTGTAATTATTCCGAATCCGATCGTTTGACTTTTCATGTAACGCTACGTCAATGAATATTTTAATTAGAAATGATTAAGCGTATTAAGTATACGTGTAATATAACGATGAAATATATTTTCAGAGGAGGGCCTGTATTTAGCGTTGGATCTTGGGGGCACAAATTTCCGAGTGCTCCTTCTGGAGCTGGCACATGGTACACCTATACGGGAAGAAGTGAAGAAATATCACATTAGCTCCGATTTGAGAGTCGGTTCGGGGATTCGTTTGTTTGATTATCTGGCAGAATGTGTTAGCGATTTCGTCATCGCTCAGGGTCTTCAGGATGTAGAGCTTCCCCTTGGTAAATTGGAATCACTGTACATATAACTTTAAGGCTTGAGCTTGGGGGAATCACGTGTGAGCCTCTGTTAATTGCCACTGTTCTATACCGTGGAACAACTTCTAGTAATTTCAAAATAATTGCCTTTTTTTTTCTTTTTCAAAGAACATTATTGGCAAGCTTCGTTTGCAGCATGCCAACGATCGTTAAGCCTTCAAGCACTTGCTGCTATCAGCTCTCAAGTATCGTGTTTCGCATTGATTTTACAAATTCTAGTGGCCGACACTCGTTGCTGATCAAACATTGATCGCAACGATCTCGCGTGCAATCGATAATTTTTTAATCATCGTGAACAATGCTAAAAGTATGCCAAGAGTATGTTTCCTTTGATCGTAACAGCTTTGCGATCCGTTGATGTTTACAATTCATTTTCAGGATTCACCTTCTCGTTCCCAATGATTCAACACTCTTTGGACATTGGAGTATTGGTTACTTGGACTAAAACATTCAATTGTCCTGATGTGGTGAACAAGGATGCCGTGAGATTGCTCCGCGAGGCTCTGGATCGTCGTGGTGATACCAAAGTGAAGGTTGTGGCTATTTTGAACGACACCACGGGGACGTTAGTCCAAGGATCAACGTTAGATTCTGACACAGCTATAGGACTTATATTAGGCACCGGTAGCAATGCTTGTTACCTGGAACGAGCCGATAGAGTAGAACATTGGGAGACCGAAAGACACGGGGAACGTCAAGTAATTAATATCTCTTTTATATTCTTTTCTTCTGCTTCTTAATGTTACTCTTCTTAACTTGAGATACGAATTGATCGTCGTTATTAAAGGTTATTATCGATATTGAATGGGGTGCATTTGGAGACAACGGTGTTTTAGACTTCATCAAGACAGATTACGATCGCGAGAACGACGCGAATTCTCTTATTGTAAATTCATTTACGTGAGTAACAAGATTGTATAAAACATAAATTACTTCGCAGACAACTTATTATACCGTTCTCTTTAAATTACCAGGTTCGAAAAGTATATTAGTGGAAAGTACATGGGTGAACTTGTGCGAGTTGTGCTCGCAAGGTTAAACAGAGACGGACTTTTATTCGTAGGTGATCACACGCCTGGATGTCTTTTAATTCCTGGCAATCTCACCAGTGATTTGGTATCAGATATTGAACAGTAAGTAACATGGTATTAAAAATACTTTTCTAATGATCCTTTAATATATAAACTTCTAATTTATTATTAACATTGATATATAGAGACTCTGTGGACGGTGGTAGTTGCAATACGAAAGAAATTCTGAAGAAGTTTGGTATTGTGCCAGATGAAGATGACGTGAAAACCGTTCAATACGTTTGCGAAGTAGTGTCTAATCGAGCAGCTCTTCTGGTTGCAATATGTAAGTTAAAAAATATAAATACACTACTAGACATATAAGTATTTAAACGTTTGATGTAATTTCTGTTTAAACATGATTGGACTGCGTTTTAGGTCTTGGGGTTTTATTAAAGCGAATCGACAGGGAACACGTAACGATTGCGGTGGATGGATCTCTTTACAAGCATCATCCCCGATTAGAGAGTTGGATCAAACAGTACATTCCATTGCTAGCACCTGATCATAAGGTATGCATATATTAAAAAAACAATGCTTTTAATCGTGTCTTGTTTTAACAAAATTAATGAATTTATCATTGATCTATAGTTTAAAATGATTCATGCCGAGGATGGAAGCGGAAAAGGAGCTGCGCTCGTTGCTGCAATCGCACAAAGACTTCACAATAGAATAGACTAGTACCAGTTGAAAGTTTGAAATACTCTGGCGTATATTCAGTTTTTCGTTACTGGCGTAAAGAATTCGCATCAGATCTCTAGTTCAGACCTTGTTCAAAGTATAGTATAATTTTAACGGCCATGTACAGTCACATTCCTTATGTTAATGATATAATCAGTCATGTTGTTGATCTTACGCATTCGGAGTTCTTGCATATATATTTTTTTTTCTACATTTTTTTTTTTTGTTTATATTTTTAAAGTTGTTGCGTAAAAAATTGTTACACTACAAGTGTTGTTGTAATTAAAAGCATTTTATTGTTATTAGTTTCACGTCACAAAGTGATATTTGAGAGGAAGAGAGAGAGGATGAGAGAGAGAGAGAAAGGGAGGGAGAGAAAGAATAAGATACATATACTACTTAGTCTTAACGAGAAAGAAAATCTTCAGGAAAATATAATTCCAAACGGAAGCAACGTCGATTTTATTAAGCGTCTTCGAACATTCGTGTACTTTTCTTAGTGCGCTGATTTATACAGCATCTCAAGAGTTCATGTCTCCTACCGAATGCTTACGTTTGGATATTAGAATTTATTTTTCTTACGTTGTTCGAAATACTCGCGTTGTTCTTTGTAATTAGACGTCTCGTCTTTCATTGTCGTTACGTAAGATCTATTCTGATCTTACATTCGTTAGAGATTTTTTTCTCGTAATGTTGCAGACAGAGATATTCTCCATCATCGACGTTTAATCTTTTGTAAAATCACAAAGAGGTGAAGCACCCTTTTTGTAGAGAATGTTACCACGTATCATGGTAAAATATGGTGAGGCTAGTATTGTATACGAAACATCGAAAATGATACATTTAGGATACGACGATAAAGCATAGTGTGTATAGGTATAACCGTGTGCCATTTCAACGAAGAAAAAGAGAAGGGTACAATCATGATCGTTTTGTGAGAGCGAGCATATTATCTCGAGTATTGTAAGCAGTCTGTTTATATTCCCACATTAAGAGCGAGACGAAATTGTGACACGGACCACTAAACAAAGACATTAGGGACAAAGTGAAATAAGAGAGTAGGTACAAAGTAAGCAGAAAAAACGCGTCAGTATCCAAGAACACAAATATTTGTAAAATACGTTATTGTTATATCTTGTAAATGATCGCGAGGACGTTCGATTTTTTGTACTAGAGGAACGAGGTTGTTATAATAAAAATCGAAGTGAAAATCAATGACTTTGAAACCATTTTCAATCATTCTTTAAAAGATTCTTTAAAAGATTAATTCATAGAACACGAATGAACTGTACGGTCTGAGCGAGTGCTCTAGACCCATTGAAAAAAAAACAGAAAGTTTCCTATAGGTAGATTTATCTCTTGTTAAATAATTAATAGAGACGCTATATAGATATATCGGTTACTACTCAAGTTCCTGTAAGTTAGACTATTGATCTTGTTGCTAGGTGGTCCAAGTGCGGGTCTTTTAAATCAAGCGATGTTTCATGGAAACTGGTACAGATGGCGTTACGGTAAGCGGTCGTCAAAAAGTGACAGCTCGAACTGTCAGCGGTATGCAAACCGTCGCGTTTCTACTGCAAATAAGTGTTTCATAACGAATCGAAAATACGGCTGAACCTCGCCAAGGAGCTATCTGTTGTTTGAAAATTGAAAACGGTTTGAGAAAGAACAATTAACGGTGTAAAACGTGAGACAGTGCGAGAAACGGTGGGTGTGCACGCAAAGGAGAACGGCTTGCCGGCTCGGCCAGTCTACTGGAAGATTCCATTGTGAATGGGCTTTCAAAAAGTTTTATCCCGAAAAAGTCAGTGTTTTCGTGAGTTCCATCGTTCGCCTATGGATAAAAGCTGAATACTAAGGTACGTTAACGTCATATCTATCTACAAGAGCAGTAAACACTGTGAATTAATAATTCTTCGCAAAATACGGCATATTAGAAAGGTTGAGGTTACAGCGGCCGCTCGGTTCAGCTGAGCTCTCAGCTGATGAACGGACGCACCGACCGGTTTACCGTGCTTATTTTAAAAACTCTCATCCCTTTCCTTCGCTTTCGTTCGTTGTTTAAATTGCCTTTTACCGGCATCTTACCATCTAACGAGCTTCGCTTCCAGCAAATCCATCTACTTTTCTTACGATACTGAACGGTGCCCCGATTAATTCGAATAACCTTTTATGTCTTAATTGTCACATTTTTCGAGCGTCTTTTATTTATCTTAATCTTAAAATCGATTTACTATGTGATATATCGATTGTCAGTGAATAGGACGTGCATAGCGAATGATCATTCCTTTTCCGTATCGATGGACATTTTGTCGTTTGCTTGTTAAGCAGAAAAGCCCATATTTTGTACGTTACACCGGAAACATCCGGTAAACATACCGAAATAGGTGATCTGATCAACTCTGTGACGCGATGCGTTCAAACGAATCCGGCTAACCTTTGATTTCCTTTGAATTCAAAATTCATCGGATCGAAGCAGGATCGATACCAATAGAATCGTGTAGATATAATATAAAAGTAAACTCGGTGTTTCTCGTGTAATGGTGAAGACGAATGTCGTTGAACTGTCAGTCGTCCGGGGGTACTTTCGATCACCTGTAAAGCGACCGATGACCAATGACCGCGTTTCAACGAAGTGTCGCCGGGTCCTATCGCGTCGTTTCGAAGATTCTCGTCTGTTTGACGATAGATCGGAAAGAAGGGAGGAAACGGTGCGTGTATAGCGTACGTTCGCGTACGAAATCACGGATGAAAACGAATTCGCGGCATGACGTCGTTATCGTTTGCAAATTTACACAGTTTTCCGTGAAGCTCCGTCGAGGTCACCGCGCCCGGCTGCAGCTGAGCTCCCAGCTGACGAATGGAGGCTGCGACCGGTTCGCCATGTTCTTTCCTTTTTTTAAAGACCACCTCCTTCTTTTTCCCTTTAAATCGCCTTTCACGTGCTCTGCGACCCTCCTGCTGTCCTCTTCCCCTCCTACTCCTTCTTCATCTTCCCCTCCTCGGCCACCTCCACCTTCCTCCTCTCGTTCTTCTGCACCGTTTCCTCCTAGAAAATCGTATTGTTCGTGGTGCACGTCTTGCGCGTCCAAGAGAACGCTCGACTTCGTCGAACCAGTTCCGAAACGTTTCTTTTGTGCGTCTCTTCGGCACGTTCAACCGGCGCTCTCCGCGAGACGGTGCTGTTCCTCAAGGTGACACGACAGTGTAACGCAGAACCGAGTCGCGCGGGATTTTCGAGGGTGTAACGGAACGGGTCGAGGCTCGTTCCTGAAAACATTGCCGATTCCGTTTCCAAGCCGGTGCCAATGTCTTTGACACCGTCGCCGCGGATTCAGGTACCGTGGACATTCGCCGGCTGAATGCAATTAAGTAATAAAACTATAAACAATAATAATATTTATATTATGGTCCATCGGTAACGGTCACTGCGAATTAAATATAATTGAAAATTCTAAGCGGTATCAATATTACATTACTTTAGCACGATCTAAATTGGAAAATGATCGTACTCTGAATAATTACAATTACGGCCTATCGCGTACTACACACACGGTCGTTTTCACCGGGCATTTAACGCGTTAACGTTGTCGACGACCGCAGCGACGTCAATCATTTGAGAAACGGTGACCGACGTGCTGGTAGAGTTGTTTTTCGTATAGGATTGAGTTTCGTCGTGTATCTTCTATTTCGAAATCTAAACGCTTCGGCTCGGATGTCTATAATCGCCCTTATACTAGCGAAAGGGTTACACGGCATTTACTTATTTTGATTCATATAGAATACGCTGACGCTATAGTTTGCCGCTCCGACTATAGACCCTCTCGCGGTTGCACGTAATATGCATCGCTATTTAAAAGCAATCGGGTCTCGCGTGTTCGTAACGCAGCGTGAGTCACCTGGCTTAGCTACTTCTTATTGTACTCGATTGGCTAATAAAGTAAAGAGAGTCAGCCAACCAGGCAGACGGTCGCTTAGCTACTGTTTTTATCGTTGAATCCTTGCCTGGCCGTAATAAAATTCTCGTTTATTTAGCGTCGCGACGGGTAAACGTGGAGGGTGTTTGCGAGAGAGAAGTTTACGCGGTGATCGCGAGCGAAATCAAGTCGCGCGAAGGATAGCCCGTTTAAAAGCGATTCGATGACTAGCCGGTTTAATTGCAAACGTTGTAATTGTGCGATAAAACGCGGCTCGCGGAACAATGCGACGATAATTGGTGGTAAACTGTTAACGTAATTACGCGGGCCCGGTACGCCGTTGAAAATAATTAGAGGATCGTGCGCTCTCAAATACTGTTCGATAATAAATAACACCGGGTATTCATTCTATTTACGGTTGTCTTATTTATTCGTCTGAATTATTCAGAAAACACGGTTCTTTCATTATACTTGACAATGTTTCCTATCGGTGATACTAATCACTGCAACAAGTAGATTACTCGTTCGATTTTAAATCAACAGTAATTTTAAGCGTTATGTAAATTTTCTCATAGCGCAATTAGAAGATAACCATTCGCCTTTTTCCTCGACAATTTTCTCCTAATTGGCCATAAAAAGGAAAAGAAAAAAGAACTATGACTTGTAACAGTTGCCTAGCGTATGACGCATAAGGTGCGTCGCAGCTTTCAAACGTGTTAACGTCGTAAAGAGTCAATTTACTTGGTTTTTGCATCGTTCGATACTTTCTGTTCTCCATAAAAGTATCATCTGCAGAAAATATGGTCGATCATGCTCGCGAGAGTAGTCCGTACGCGAAAGTCGGAATAAAAGAAGAAGAAAAAAAAAAGAAGCAACATCCGCATGACCGATGGAATTGCGGTTCCCTGCGAGTCTAATGATACGAAATTGCAAGTTTGCCGTCAGAAACACGCGATTCGACGTTGCATCGTCGCTCGACTCGCGCATCATTCCCGTGGAAATGTACCCTCGCTCGGCCGCAATGGACATTTGTCCAAATTAAATCAGTCGGATCCATCGATTCGACACGGCCGGTCGCGTAATCGGTCTCTAGTTACGCAGGAAATGGTGGAAAAAATAAATGGCCAGAAGGGCGGTATCGAATTGTTTTTGTGGGGTTGAACGTTGATACAGAACCATACGCTCGTCCGATTCTGTTTTACTGGCGGGGGATCTATTTGCGAGAAAATTCTTTATCCACCGTTGCTTTTATCTTTATTTTTATATAAAAGGGTGGGTTCGGCGAGTTCTAGGAATATTTTTCCCTCTAATTTTCTACGTATACTAAAGAAGCTCCTTTTTCCATGAAATTACATAAAATCGTAAGGAAACAAAAAAATAGAATAGAAATAAATTTGTAAAGACGTAAAACAATCTCCATTCGCGTTTCTGATATCACGAGTACGAGTTGGCTCGAGTTTGAATGCAAATTGATTCTGCATCGACTAATCACTGATCCATCGATAAAGGATTAAGAGTCGCCTCGGATTGAGAGACACTGAGGTTACTACAAGCGCTTGCAGACAGCGAGGCGCACAAGAGGCGTTCGCGCAGCCAGTGTGTCATTCGAGATTGAATAATCGCGTTTCACGATTCGAAAAGCGCAATCGATAACGCGTCGTGTGTCCGCGGGTTTGATAACCGATAACGAGCGCGATAGTGGTCGCCGGGGAAACGGGGAAACTTCTAAACCATACCCATATCGCTCGAATCGAAGAAGAAATTAATCGATAATCCTCGTTCGAGTTAGAAAATTACACCGCTGAGGTACTCCTTCTATTTTCCATCAACTATTATCGAACAGCCTTTCAATTGATTTATCGATAAATTATATTTGAACAAATTTTCATCCAAGATAATATTTTACAAATTATCAACTACTTACAATAGTTTTGGAAGTTCATCCGCACCGGTTTTCTATAATTAAATAATTCAAGTGAAATAAATGACAGGATAAAACTTTGAATAATTAATGAAATAATTAAGGAAAGAAAAGAAATTTTCACGGTTGAGAATCAGCTTTGTAAGGTAGGAAAAACAGTGTCCGGCCAGTGTGTCCGGTAACTCGAATGAAAGCAATTCGCCCGGGACACGGGCTTTAATCGTGTTTCAAGCGAGAATAAACGGCCCAACGGCTCGAGCGATCCGCTCGCGTCAGTTCACCGTCGTCGCTCGGCTCTACGCTCGGACCCGATCAAGTTCAACGACCGTAAATTTTATTTACGAAAACCCAGCAGTAACAGCGTATAACCCGGGACTAAAGTGGGTTCCACTTGACGCGACTTTAACGTGCCATCGGGAATAAGGGAGCACGATTTGTTTAAGCCAGAGTTAACGGTTTTAATGTCACCAGTCACGATTCAACGAAAAAGAAACGAACAACAACTATCGCGTGTTTCGTACAATAATTTATGCGTAAGAAAACGCGTATCGTATCGTTTATTTAAATTTGGAATATTTTGCATTTCCTGTATAGTCATCTCGTAGAGAATACCATGAATTTCAATCACAGTAGAATCTCCGTTAATTAGTTTAATTGGGATCGAGGCAGGTTAAATGAAACCGAATTACCTAATTCAAGTCTGGATAGCAACGATTAAAAATCCTCGCTGGATACGAACCTTGTCGGTAGTATTCATACAATTTGCTTGTTTCATTAATTATACTCGTTTAAAAGTATCTCGTTACACCTTTACGGCGTGCAAGGGCAGTTAATCATTTTGTCCATCGTGGTTTCTTTTCCGCTGCGGCATATGCAGAACAAGAACGATTGTCCTCCAAATGGAGGCGCGAACAATAATTAAAATTTGAAATAATTTTTCTTCCATTGCACGTGTAAGATCATCCAGGGTCGAACGCGTGATTAAACGATCCGTGAAACTACAATTTGTTGACGAATCTCGGGTCGAAGGTTTTATCGTGTTTACCGTGAAAGATAATTTATAACATAATTAAGATGCGATTAATTTTCGAAAACAACATGTAAAAAGCACAAACACGACAAAATAATAATCACTACAAGACCTTGACGTTGATGTTTTTTTTGAAATCGTTTTTAACGAGTTTACAATTGCGGTAAATTAGACGGTTTTTTGAAGAGAAGGGAAGAGAGGCGGGAGGATGTAATAAAGGTTAATTCATTGTTTGCAGTGAAATTGGATTTGCTTTTGAATCGCGTGCTGGCGAGGTAGAAATTTTCGGAGGCTGTCGGCGTGTCCGAGCTATCGGTGCCATTAAACAATTTCCGGGCTAGCCTCCGATGTTTTTGTTCCTCCTACTGTCTGGGTTAGGTGCATTCTCGTTGCATATTTATTAGACGTCACGCCCGATAACAATCGGTCGATTGTTTAATTCTTCGTATACGATGCGGCTCTCCTCTTTGCGCACCGCTCTACAATTGTTCGCGCAAATACACCTTTTTTATATTCAGGATATATTTATATACAGCTGGTTCAGAATATACGGTATTATATAGTTGAAACAATGAAAGTTAAGGTTTGCTATAATTAAAAGAAAATTGAGAGTTTGAATTTTTAATTAATTATTATTCATACATGATGGTGTATTATTAATTATACCAGCGTAGTATATCGTTGCGAGATAGTGAAATAGAAGAATAGAAATGAAATAAAACCCACGTTAATATGAACTTCGCCTCATTATACGAGACACCAAGTACATAAATTCATACATGCATTTCATTTATACGTGTACGTACTCGTAGCACGACCGCGTAAGAGCCTCTGCGAATTTTTCCCCATTACACGAGGCCTTTTGAAGTGTAAGAAAAATAGCCTCCGTTACAATGGGTAATTTTCGTGCCACGGGTTCATTTAGATACAGAGATTGCACGGCAAGTGTTCTCTCAGTTTTCTCGCGATACTCGAAGCCCGAGATTCGACTAAATCTATCTGAAAGTCATCCACCTAGAGAGCAGTGTACATAGAAACAGGGTGAGGAAACTTCTTCCTCTTATTTTTCGACTTAAAAGATTACGGGATATCAAAGGATCGTGATATAATTTGCGTGACGTTCACCGTATGCAAATCGGAGCACGCGATTTCCTTCGGTTATCCTATGCGTACAAAGTTTCCCAGTTTCTCGCTAGATTTTATCTCGCAAACTTTTATTCTACGTGTTATTGTAGCGTTAATATACGAAGCTTTTTACGCCGGAAAATCTCGGCGAAGTACCGGTGAACTCTTCGTTCCGATTCGAATCTACTCGCGATATACTTGGTTTCTCATCCGAACTCGTTACCATCGTGTTCGTGCTAGCGACAAGCTGAAAATATCACCGCTTCAACTTCCTTCGAAACCCTTTAACGAAGTTCAAGTTAACTTAAGTTCGTTCTTCCTGTTCGGTGCTCCATTCTTTCCCTTCGAGCTGGTATTATACGAGCTGGCGCAGAGGTTCTTCTCGTCAGAGAGGATCGCGAAACGTAACGCGGAGGAAACAAAAAGAAAAGAAAAGAAAAGAAAAGAAAAGATGGAATAAACTGAAATGGATGGATGGTACATGGGTGCGGTAGATGTTCACGTGTAACCGACGGGTCGTAAAATATCAGGGTCGTGCGAAAATTTCCGCGACTCTTCTCTCGATGTTTACCAGCGATCGTCGATCTTCCGTGTCCTTTCTCACGGCTCTGCTGCAGGGATAGGTGAACCGCGGGTTTCTACGCGAGTATTATGCGCGCGGAACGGGAGCGGTGTTTTCTACGAGCGTAGAAATGGCGAAAAACCTGTTCCCTTCGAAAGCGCCAATTGATCTACGCCTTTTTGCACACCGGCTGGAAACTGACCTCTCGTTTGTAACAAACTAACCTTCGATCGGTTACCTGAGAAAGTAATATTAATATTTTCGGCGACGATGAAAGTTGGTAGAATAAAATTATTCCTCTATGCTCGAGCTTCTTGGAGCCTTAAAACGTGCCATGTTGGTCACCAATCTATTTTTCTTTCAAACTAATAATAAACACTGCTTCTTAAAAGAAGGCTGAGCTCATGTTTCTGGGTAGCATCGTTGTGCAACGTCTGCAGATCATCAGTGCCTCGAGCGAGCCGATCATTAATTACCAAAATCGAAACTAGAAATTAAATCGTTCGAACGATAAAATTAAGAGATACTTGTCGTAGTTTTCGTTCGAATGGAATTTTCATTTTGAGACATAGAAAATAGAAACTTGACGGAAATAGGTAGTTTGGTGGAGCAAAGTCGAAGGAATGGTTGCACGTTACCGTTATCGAAATCAGGCGGTTGCCAGTCGTAGCAAAATAGGAAAGTGCATCGGATGTTCGCGTGGCATACAGAAGTTGCAGGCGTAGCCGGGTGAACTACGAGGCTGTTGTACGGCCAGTGCTGTGCCAACTGCTGCACCGCGATCGTACCATCTTTTTTTGCGAGCATTAAGTTCCTCGTGTATTTTCTTTAGGCAATCGCGTACTAACTTTCGCGTTATTATCTCGAAAGAAAGAATTTGATTTATAGGGGAAAGAAAAATGTCTGTTTCCATTTAAACAAATGCACATTCGGTTGAATTTATTTTCTTCTTCTTTTTTTTTTTTTTGAAAGATATACGACTTTTTCTTCGCAAACAAAGAATGACGATAAAATGTTTTTCTACCTTCTTGATTTATCCGTTTCGCGATAACGAAGATCGGGCAACGCGCGATGGGTTATAACGACCCCCTCCTGCGCTCACCGGAGAACCGCATTTTCCTCCGTGTTTCTTTTTTATTCTCCGCGAGTTTCTCGGTCAGCCAACGAGCACAGCTGATGGCGGGAAGATACTATATAATTAGAAAGTACACGCGTAGCCATGTGGCTCGGTTTAAGGTGGAGTCTGCAAATATGTCTTACAGATCCGCAGAGAAGCGGCTAGGCGGTCGTTAGCTGCTTACTTATTTGCGCTTTTACCTCGTTTCTTTCAATCTTTTTCTCTCTCTCGTTTCGTTACAGTCAGCAGGAGATCCGTCTACTTCGCACTCTTCCTTCTCCGAATAATCTTAGTCGCTTTACAATCCGTGAGATATGGAAAATTTCATATTTTCGTCTACACCCTTTTTACCTGAGTAACAGGGGCAGAGAGATCGGCGGTCTCGATTACAGGGGCCGATGAACACGTTCGGTCGATTTGACTTGTTAGCTAGACGAAAAAGGGGTGTCTCGAGAAGTCTGGCCGAAGTTTTAAGCTGGGGTTGCTTTCACCGCGCTCTGATCCCTAAAACTACACCAGGATCGTTAGTTACTTAACACTTTGACGGAGGGATAGATTTTGATGTGTAACTTTCTACATCATCGATCTTCATTTCATTTCTATCGTCGCGTTCCAATTCGAAGTTAGAAATTGGCAATTTCACAGACCGGTGCAAGGGGTTGAAAAGATCACGGCGGTGTATGCCGAGAGTAGAAAGAACGTTATTTATTCAGAATGTTAGTGTCCACGGTGGCAAAGGAGGACAAACGGTTTACGGTAATCCCGTAACGCACAAGTCGCCGGTGTAATAAAAGTAATGGACTACTTTGCCTAACAA
Organism: Osmia bicornis bicornis; assembly: GCF_907164935.1. Classification (NCBI taxonomy): domain Eukaryota; kingdom Metazoa; phylum Arthropoda; class Insecta; order Hymenoptera; family Megachilidae; genus Osmia; species Osmia bicornis. The sequence continues at coordinate 8,397,562 of NC_060218.1, read as the reverse complement.
GGAGGAAAATTAAATCGAGAGCCGAGAAAGGAAGACGTCTAATTCGGAGGGTAATGTCGAGCGTATGAAAAATCTCTTTGAAACTTGGTGAAAGTAATTCGACGACCCCGAAATGTCTGACAAGTTTGATCGAATCCTCCTACCGTTCGGAATATTAATTTCATTTCTCGCATTCTCTGACCCCTTTCGGTAGGCTCCCACGGCATATTGTGCGGCACAGCGGAAAAATAATGTCAAGGAAGCGGCCGGATGCATCCATTTCTCGATGTAAAAGGAAGAAAAATGAATTTTCGCCGGTTCGGCTTGGCTCGGCTTGGCTCGGCTCGACGCGACACGCAGAGTGCCTAACTGAGCGTAACTGACTTCTCTCTCTTTCTCTTGTTATTTACGATTTCGCGATAAGTAGTTGTTCGTCATGACTCACGATGAGGTATACCTTTTGGTCCGTACCGAGTGCATCGGCGAAGTGCATACTGCACTCTTGCCGCGCATTATACAACGAAACGCACTATTCACGCGTGTAACCGCTCGACACACCTCTACTCTTCTCTCTCTCTCTCTCGTTTACGCTTTTGAAACATGCTTCGAGCATTAGCACTCCAACGTTGCGTGCATATTGCGGCAAGCAAATAGGGAGGAGCCATCTTGTCTCGATGATTTACATGAGATCTTGGCGACTCTTCGCGAGCGGAATTGATATGCACGCGTGCACGCCCGCGAGTACGCGAGTTGCACCATGCCCACCTTCTTCCCTTCTTCGTTACACCTCTCTGCAACCGCTTCGCTTAAGATAATGTCGTTCTCTTTTCAAATAACGATGTTCGCAGCAGCCAGTTACACGATTCGCCGCTGGCTAAATGTCCCTCTTCGCTTCCAGTGTTCAACGATCTCAGCCACCGGATTGCCGTGGCACCGTGCGATTTCTATTCATTCCATCCTAGATGGAACGATTTATACAACGATAACGATTTGCTTGTACAACATTCTATTCTATTATATTTCGAGCATTGCCCGAAGCGCGGTGCAATTTGAAAACTTCAGACGTTCGATACGGAGTTGGGAAAATACTTTATTAAAGCATATAAAAATAGGATGCTTCTCGTTAAAGGTTGTCTACTGTATTTTCTCAGGCTATCGTTTCTCGTTTCGCAGTGGTTGGTTATCGAGCTTCGCAGAAGAAACGTTCGACCTCGCGATCACCTGTGCGGAACACGCGATCATTAAACGTGTCCCTTTCGCTCTTTCCTCGGATCTATCCTCTTCTTTATCCCTCCGGTTCGTCCTAACAAGCTTCTCGATTGGTTAATGTTTTAATCGGAAAAAAAATCATTTTTCCTTCTTAATAAAAAGCGAATAGAGTTTCACGAAACGATTACTCTTCTTTAGAATGAAACATAAAAGCAGGATGTATCCTCGTACGTTCTATTCTTCGTTCTCTTTCAGAATAAAAGAACGAACAATTGGCTAGCTTTTGGATCACGGTCGAGATGATACGAGTCCGAGCGTGATCGCGCGCGTTGGACAATCGCTGGATAATCGGCTGGAGCGTGTACGCGCTATTGTCTTCGGTTGCTCGTCTGCTCCGCGGGCCGATTAAAATTCATAGAAAGTGCAAATTAACCGTGACGCTTACGGCCAGGTGTTCCTGCGGCAACGATTCCATGCGGACTCGATAGCCCGGTCGAATGCGTGACTAAAGGCTCGTCCTCTTGCACGTTCGCCAAGCTCGACATACATACGTACGTGTTACGACTCTATTCGCCCACTTATTGCTAACTGACGCTCCGTTCGTCGCACGATCCCTGCCCGTTTCTCGCTTGATTTACGGATACATCGAGGTTACATAACCGGACAGCCTCGGTACGCGGCGGCATCATCCTGTCACGAATAATTATCTATAATTAAATGACGCGATGCCGGTGAATCTTGGAATTTATTTAGCCGCTCTGCAACCTCGTTTTCGTTTTCATTTTCGCCCGAACGCGGCAAGCCTGTCAGGATCCGCGGGTATTCTTGCTGATCGTGCGTTCCACTTAACGACAGTTGCTTTTACTCATCGCGTTGCTCGCAGCTCTCTTTTCATTCTTCGAATAACGCGATTTAATCCGGGAAGCAACGAGCCGTGCGTCCCGTTCTGTAATCTTCCCTTCGCGAAGGGGACATCTCCGCGGCAAAGAATCGCCGAGATAATCTTACATACCCTGTGTGCCTCTCTTGGCGATTTTCCGCGAACAGTTACAACGCGAACAACGTTGACTCGATGATAACGCGACTCCTACGAGTTCGGTCGAGAAAATATTTCTACGCTGATCAATTTCCTCGTCCTCGCATCGCTGGACGCGAATCTTGAAAGAAATTTCAAGATAAGGCCGGTGCCCGTTGCTCGAGACGTCTAGCAATTCGTCCAACGACATTGACGATCGGTAACAATGCGGTATGCCGCCTCTGTTTCTTGGGTGCAACACTTGTTGCACGTCTCCTTGCAGTTGGACGAAATTTCACGGATCGAAGCTGGCTGACCGGTGTCTAACATCGGCGATACGTTTACGGCATAACACGAGCAGAGAGATAGATAATAATGTAAGAGGGAGGCGGCGAGAGGGACGAGGCGGAAACGAGGCTACACTCCGGTCAGGATAGCCGCGTAGAGGGAGGCGGAATACGACCCTGATTGCCAAGGAGAAATCTGCACCGTGATCTCGCGAGCGAGTTGCAACCGTGGAATAACCGTGTCTTCGTTTCGAGTACACGCGAGACGGGGAGAATAACGACCAAGCCGTTCGACGATCAAATTTATTGTTATTAACGGTGATCTTAACCCAGACCTACCTTACGAGCATTTTATTTTGGCGATCGAGTGGTCCGTTGGAATTCAGCCGAAGGAGGACGAAGATAACGAGATTCTTCGGAAACTGCAGTTAAATATGTATAGCGAATAATTTTATCTTATAATCGATCTTAATCTTTCTGCATTAAAACGCGCCTGATTTTATCCTGATAAAGTAGATTCATCAAATAGATGTATTTATGGTGGAATTCATTCTGGAGACTTAAAAATTTTTACTTAAATTTCGTATTTATTCAAATTATTTAATGTATAATCATTTATATTTTATATTCTAAGCATTGTTTTCTAATTTTAGGGCGTCGCTTATATAAAAAAATCAGTAAAAAGACCATTTATAGCCATACTTTTAATATACAATAAAAATTACAATTTCAACACATCAAAGGAGGATGCGACGTTTTATGTTGCCAGGTGCAAAAACAAAAATAACACCACAGTTTAGATTTTTTTAAATTAAAATTTTCAAATATTTACAAACTGAATCATGTGAAAATATTAAGTATAAACATTATAGATCACAATAAAAATATTACGGTATCAATTTAGCATATCAGAATATACATTTTCTGCACAAATATGAAATAAAAACTATTTTTATTCAAAGTGTCCAGAATTAATTCCACCATTGTACGAGTCTTTCCATCTTCGCGTAGATGGAATGTTAAAGTTAACAGTCAGGTTTACGGGGTCGATTAAGCGGAATCAACGATTCTGAATCCGCGAAACTCGGCAGGAGACTAATGTTCAACAAGTGTTGCATGCATAGCTTGGAAACCATACGTTATAATGGTTTGTGTGTGTCCATTAGTATCCGTACATCTGTTCTCTGGTGAATGGAGGGCGTACCAGCTGGGAAATAGTAGCCGACGATATTAAGTACATTATTTTAGGTACCGTTTCTCTTACTTGTTATGCCGGCTCCGTGCGACCGACACCCAAGCCCGTCGTTGCATTTGCTATGCGCGTCCGGACGCTGATGGTCAGCCACGTTAAATCTGTGAAATTCTCGTTCCCCACGGCTCGGTGAATAACGTTCAACAAGTATTACACAGACCACGGGAATATCGCTAGGCTAACCGAAGCGAATGTAATTTCAGGTTAACGCCGTTCCACCACCGTCAGCGATTGAACGCTTTAAAACCAGTCGAAAAATTCAATTCTAACGTTTAACGCGTTTATTCCCGGACGGTTGGAATTCTATTATTTTCAATGGATACCTTCCACGAATCTTACCCGCGAGAAATTTCCGAATATTTCCGCAAGTCGAACGATTATTTCGCAACGCGGCGAGCGCGGTTCACTTTTACCGCGAAACCGGCAGCTCGAACGGCGGGAACGTTTATTTAATTCAATGTCAGTTTTTGCAACAACTCGTCGCTTCTAGGCTTATCGTTCGATCTATATGCAATTAGCCGACGAACGTTCCCCGACTCGTTTCTCTCGGAACAGATTAAGTACCTTCGTTATTTCAATTAATAGGAATTAGCAAGGTGGATTATAGAAATTTTCGGATAACAGCACTTTCGTTTTTCGTACGTTAATTAGAATCAAAATTTCTTGGATAATTTTCATTTATTATTCTATACTTTTTGAATAGATCAATTTTATCCAAGATCTAACGATCGATGAATAATCGATGTCGAAGATGGAGGGTTAGTCGAGTGTTTGTCGCGTGTCGCAAGGTCGTAATACCGAGCCGACGTTTTTGCAATTTGCGTTAAGCATCGAGGCGAACAGGCGTAACGGCGGTTAGCGTTTAGCGAGCTTTATGTCCCTGCACCGTTATCGTCGAATCGATCCGGCGTCGCAACGCGAGACGACGCGACGGACTCCAGGGGCGCCTTTGGCTAAGGCTATCCACAGGTGAGCTACCCTCGGCTCCCGAGGTGATTTTAGAAACACGAACGGTCCTAACGATTTCCTTCGACCTCGCTTCTAAAGCGGCGAACCGCTGCTCGTAAATTTACCGATGCATTAACCCTTTAGCCACGCTATCATTAGACTAGAAAATTCATCATTCGTCTATGATAGAAATGAAGCAAAACAAAAAAAAAACTGATTTTCAGACACTGCAAAATTACATCTTTAAACTCGTTAATTAACACCCGACGAAACCTTGATTTAGCAGATAAAAATATCAAAGTTATTCTTGATGGCTGCACGAGAATACCGATTGTTCTTTTAGAATGAAACTCCTATTCTTTCCACGAGATGCTAAATTGGTCGCGGATGAATCCGTACGTTTTCAATTACACCGACCGCGATCGCGCTTTGATTTATCCCGATTTCATTAAATTCTAATGGGCCACGGCACGTGAGACGAGCGTTTTATCGCCCCGTACATCCGCGAGAGCATCCTTATATCTATCACGAAGACAAAGTACAGATATCAGGAATGCACGGCAACGTGCACCGGCATACGGTAGCACGGCTGGCCATTAATAATTCATAGCGGTGCGAATAGGAAGGGGTTAGGCTTTGGGGAATTATAAATATTTAGATCGTTCCGGAGATCGCCGCGCGCCGCGGAGAAACGCTTGAATCGCCGTTTTCTGCTCTTTCTTCCCTTCCTTGTTTTCCTTTTTCCATTGCTTCTTCTCCTTTTTTCTTTTATTTCCCTTTTTTGCTTTTGTCTCCTCCGGCGATAAACCATGCCACGTTCTACCATCATTGTGCTTGCATTTCTACTCGTTCTTGTCTTCCGCACAGAGATTAGGCAAAGTAATCAGATCCGCGTTTCTAAAACTGATCCGCGTATCGAAACGAGGGTAATGATAGGTTCTCGTTCAGACAGCTTAAATATAATAAACGGCAAATGAGTAAATAAGCAAAGGGAAACAGTAATTACAGTGTGAAGTTGTAACTCGTATTGCTACAAATTTAACCAGCATCCGTAACAAAAACCTTGATAAACGAAGCGTGAAGAAACAAAAGGAAGAAACTAAAGCAAACGAATGGTGATAGCGCTATAACGTGACCTGGCAATAAAATTAAGAAAGTTTCGAAGGATCGATCTGGTAGTAAGCGAGGTTTCTAAGATGCGTTCCACTTTGGAACAAAGTGAAATTGCGTAAATCTTCGCGGCGTTGAAAGGGTAATAAAAAGCTACGAGTGGAAAGAATTCGATCCCACGCACCGAAACGCGCGTTTTCCCCTTGCGTAAAAACACGGAAAACGCCTGTGGCGGATCGTTCCTCGGTGTAAATACACAGGCTGCTGATTCTGTGCCCCGTTGAAATTTCCGTCCGTGCACAATGCTCATTTTTTTTCTCCCTTCTTCCTTCTTCTTCTTCCCTCTCTTGTTCTTTCCAAGAACAAGCCGCTCGCAACGAGACCTTTTTTCGCAAAAGCATCGATCGCGAGGCTCGATACGAGAAACAAGAGACCCGGTTCATCCTCCACGCGGTTCTGCTTTTTAATATTCCTCTCGCTGGGTCGGTGCCCTTTTTTCAAAAAAAAAGAAAGAAAAAAAAATTGTATATTATCATAAGCAGAATTGTACTTTTATTAGAAAAACGTTCTGAAGTGATAATAGCGATAACGGTATCAATACAAATATCCGTTGATGACGAATAGGTTTTCCCTTTTGATAAAACACTTATATTGTATGTTATAAATAAGAAATCCAGGTGGATTTTTCCTGGCAGACGCACCCCTTTTTATCCTCTCGAAGATAGCAGTTGGCTCGGTCTCCCCTTTCCCGATAAGTTGCAGCAGCGTTCACGCGACCTCTCTTATTTCCTGACCCCGCCAGCCTTGACCTAGGCCTTCTCCCGTGGGGGTCGATCAATCAATGGGAAGACTGCCGCAGACTGACATCGACTAATTGTGTAAACGGTCCGATATAATGGCTCGTTCGTATTTCCAGACGAACGGCCAACAGGGCACGACCGATGAACATTTTCTTTTTCAACCTAGAATCATACGAATTATAAGGATCAAAGCAGAAAATGAATGCAACGATGATTAAGTTACGGGGCGATGTTCGGAAGGTCTTCTTCTCTGGCTTGGCTTTCAATTGTTCCCGTTGCGTAATGTTCGATCGACGATAATCAGCGTTCGGAAAAGTGCTTCTCTATTAGCTTTCGGTTACATTGCCGACGACGTTACGTTTAGCTTCGGATGGATACATATTAAGCTGGTCGATCCCTATCAAGCGGGGCAAATTGAAATTCCAATAAGCCCGCCAGGAAATCGATAACAGACAGCGTTATTCTTCGCTAATTCAGAATGGAACTGTCTAATTTTCATCCCTTTAACTATTTCCGTTATTGGTCTTTGCAAATATCATTAAATCTATTTTCACAAAGGATAAGTTTCCGAATGGTCCCACCAAAATTGAGAACTCAGGTACGGTATATAACCTAAACTGACTACCAGAAACCGATTAAAATTGGTTTTAGAGCTGGGTGTCTTTCCGTTTTTGAGATATCGTAGTAAGAAATTTTTGTACAATTTTGGGACTACGTATGCGCTATTCAATACTGCGCATGCACTATTCGATACTGCGCATACACAGAACCTAACCTAATCTAACCTAACCTTACTACGATATCTCGAAAACGGTAAGACATCTAGCTCTGAAACCAACTTTAATCGGTTTCTTGTGGTCAATTTAGGTTATATACCGAACCTGAGTTCTCAATTTTGGTGGGGTCATTCGGAAACACAGCCCAATATACATATAGTCTTAAGTTATTTTTTAGTTATTCGGCCCTGTGTACAGGTAATACTTTACCTCTGCGGGATTACAGTCATGTTACTAAATGATTTGTATTATGTCTGGATCAAATAATAATAATAATAAATGGAAAGTGATCATTTTTGTGGGGGAAAAGTAGCATCGCGTTGGCAGCTCGTTACTCGGGGAAGAATATTCATCGGTATACATTGCATGTTGAATGTTTATATTTTATGATAGCAAGTGTTCCGTTTGTGAAACGTGCGATTATTTTATCAATCCGGAAGTGATAATACGTGTACAAGCATCAGCGGTTCGACGATTGCAGTATTGCATCAGTGCAAACGTTTATTCTTTTATTCACATATCGAACGACCTTGTATTGTGACTGGTTGAAAACGTCCAAACACGCGTTATTCTTCTAGGAATGAAAAAAGAATAACATACCGTTTCAAGAAAACAGAGTTGATCTTGACAATGTTTTACGCTTGTCTTTAAAAGCAACCTACATAGATAAGTAATTAACGGCATTTCTGGAATCTAATTGATCGTTGTTTCCTTTTCTTTCGTTTCAGACATTCACATGGATTAACGGGAAGATCGTTGTAACCCGAGGAAATCAAAGGCCAGCGAGAAGTGACGTGTAACGATGTAAAGAACAATGTAATCCGTTGCCGTAACTGCAACAAACCGAGAAACAAGAAACGCGGCGAACAGTGCGCGACGTGAAAGAAGCAGCAGAGAAACGGGGATCGAACGGAAGGATAATCGGAGAAGGAAAAGTGGTACGATCGATCGGTTCCTTAAAAAAGTGTCCGATCGATCGTTTCCTTTCAAAGGTGCGCTACCTACGATCGTCTCTCTTCCTGTCTTTCTTTTTCCTTTTTTCCCGTGAAACGAGCCTCCTTCACGGTGCTAGACAGTCGACACCGCCTACTTTCTATCCCCCTGCAACCACTACCGTAGCTGCACCGCCAGTAAAATCCTCGAGAAACGAGTTTTACGGCCGATTCTCGCTGCGAAACGCGACGAAACGACCGTAATTACCCTGGGTCCTTCTACCGTGGCCCTTCGAATATCTTTCCAATTTTATCCCCCCGTCCTCTTTCCCTCGTTCGAGTTAGAACCGATTTGTGATCGGTGTCGATCTAACCTGAATGTCGTTGTAAGAATCTCCTCTCGCTTTTATTTTCCAGTTTTGTCCTAGTCTCGACGAGATTAACGAGAAAAAGGATCCCAGAAAGGTGACTCAACTTGTATCATAAGTATCATAGATTCTATTAAATTACACTGTTTTGAATCGCGATCGCAATCGCGTGGAGAAGCTGGTGTCGATCGACGAGGGAAAAGAATTGAAGTGGACAGAAGCGGATACGTAGGAGGGAAATCGAGGGGAGAGAAGGGAAAAAAAAAGTATAAGACGAGATGTACAGAGATCCGAATAATTCGACGGGAAGCGGCGCCTCGACAAAGGGCGACGAGGTGGAGATCGTTAGCAGATTTTTAGCGCCTTTGTGCGCGAGGGATGAAACTGCCAGGAACATCGCCCTGGCGGCGGCCAGGAACACGGTCGAGGGGTGGCTCGGTGGTGTTGGAAGCCCGAATCACTGGGACGACACCGGCGAGATGGAGGACGCCGAGAACGTCGGGGGAAAGTTCAAGAGCCAAGATGGAAGGTGAGTGCCGGCTACGGTGTACGCGTCTTCTATCGATAAACCGATGCGTGTCGATATCGAGAAGGTTTCGTCTCAGGAATATTTTTCTTTTCTGCGCTCGGTTGCAACGTAGGTTTCTCTTGGGTGAGTGTACAGCCTGGAACCACCCACTATTGGCCTCTAGTTTTAGTCTTGACAGAGTCTAACGGAGAACCTCTTGTCCTTGCATGCAGAGAACATGGAGAAATAAAGGCTAATGTCGAGACACGTTTCCCCTGTACTTCTTATTAATTAACAATAAAAGAAGCCTAATAATTGCTAGTTGCTAGCGCTGTACACGCAACCGTACACTGTCGCTCAGAAGTTCCAGGTCACCGTCTTGCGGTTCGTTTTATCGCAAATTATGTTTTTTTATTCTTTACAAACCGCTCGACCTTTCCGCTGGACGTTCGTTTCTTAGACCGTCGTGGAATGCTGGGTATGATCTTGTAATCCTCGTAAGCAGCTGGTGAAACGAGCTCGGTACGTGTAATAAAACGAAAAGGAGATTACGAGAAGAAGCATTAAAGACAGACGTTGTACCATTGCCAGTTTGTTTTGGTATCATTAATTTCTGTAAGATACTTACTCGCAACGAGTTTGCCTGACGATACGGCAAAACCTACGACCGCTGCGTCGACGACAGCGTACGAATCGCGTTTTAATCAAAGAAAAGATTGATGTACGTCGAACCGGTCGCTTCGCGGATAGATGTAATACTTTAGACTCGTTGATATAATGATCCTTCGGTACTCATTAAACGGTCAGAGAAACTTAGCGCGTGTTCCATTCACTTCCGCGTTTTGCAATTTTTCCCTTGCGCCTACTCTTTAATAAACATCAACTTGTTCTCTTTCCACGAGAAGATACGACATGAGCATCGAGCGATCGCCGAGCAAGTCAGCGCCGAAAAACGTGCAGGCAGTTGGTCATCAGCAACAGCTGGTCCAGGACACCTTCAGAACGGAGGGTTTCTTCCCACAGAGCGTCACCGAGATCCCTGCCTTCCTGGAGGACAACAGTTTGGAGTGTTCCGAGAGATATCCTTCGGGTTCGTTCGACTGTGTCGATGGACGTCTGGTGAACGATACTGGCTATGGAACACCGAACGAGAGGAGACGATACGGGGCTGACGTGGACCACTACAGGTCCAGTCACTCGACCTCGTCCGACGAGGGGAAAGGCTTCAAGATAGACACGCAGGATCGATGTCTCAGGTTTAAGGATAATTCGGAGACGCGTTTCGGCTCGAGCAACGAGAGCGAGAAGAAGTACCTTGGCTCATCGTCGAACGAAAGATTGAACGAGGTGTGCCTCGAGGATAGGCCGAGAACGAAAAACTACGTCAAGGTGAAAGGGGCCAAGCAGAAACAGCTGGAGGACGACGAGTTGGATTCGGACACCAGGATCTATGGGAAGAGTCCAAAGTTCGACGAGAATTTGGGCGCGATCTTCGATCGTAGAAATTTGAATTATCGTTCGAAAGGGGATATCCTGACGAGAGATCGTCTGTGCTACGACAACGTGGATGACATATCCTTCGACGATGCAGAGATCAGCATCAGGAACCGAGGTGACGGGGTGGTGTTCAACACTCTGGACGGTTTTGAAAATGAAAACGCGAACGAGATTTATCATAGGCAGGAAGATAATCGTGCGGAGGATATACAGCTGAAAAATTTCGAGATTTACACCGACGAATCGTTAGAGGAACGTCAGCGATGCGCTCGTCCTGAACAGCCGCAAGATTATCTGCGCAAGAACGAGGAGAGGAAGTTCAGCGCCGGACAGATCAAGAGACCACTCTCGCAGGACGAAGATGTCTCTTCGAAGAGTGGCAGGGTACTGGAGAGTCCTGACGTCACTCCCGGCGACGTCGGCAGGATGCTTAATCTGGGAAACGCTCTGGATGGTCCGAGGCAAGCGCAGGCGAACAAGTATCTCAGCCTGGTCACGTTGCATCTGCCGGTGATATTGAGACTCAGCGTCAACTGCCCTTTCCAGAATGTTAGAATCAAGTGTGCGGAGATCCTGGAGATGGTTAAGGTAAGCGCCATGATCAATTTTTAATTATTTCATTTTCTATCGTTGCTATGTCACATACTGTAATTAGTGGCAGAGTTTTCCTAAAATTAGGAAAAAGTAACCAACGCAGAAGTTTTCGAATACTCAGGATGTTTTTTCATCCTCTGAATTATTCATTTTATGAGCACCTATCCGAACATCTCACTTTGTAACCATTTAAAAACAGTAAACGCTCCGTAGAGCAATTTTATGTTTTCGAAGTGTTCCTCGTAAATAAACGGTCGGTCATGGTCGTTCAATTTCGAGAAAAGGCTATTTTTATTTCTTTCAAACATCGAGAATAATATTCTTGGTTCGTGCAAAACTTCTCTTTCAACAATACCTTCGTGCATCAAGCTTTCGAAAAGAAGGAGCAACGGTTAACAGTAATGGACTTGTTTAAACACTCTATTTATGGAGCAGCTTCGAAACGTGCCCTAAAAATACGTCAGCCCATTTTAACTTCATCGTTGCACCATGCCAGACATGCTTAAAACGATTATAAAGCAGCCGATAAGTTTAATAATTATTCCGCCAGATTGTTAACACTTTGACGGCCACTGTCACGTATTTGTGATTATGTACTATGCTTTTTCTTTTTCCTTACCATTATCTACTTCACCAGATAATAACTATAATACAAAAATTGGTTATTTAAGGATTAATGTTTTTCTGCTAGGTATAACATAAATGAAAATTGCAAGAGTCATAAATTTCACAAAATGTGCGTTTGTCAGTATTAAAAATTATTTTGCAATATATTTAAGATAATAAGAAAAAAATTTAATAGTTTGCGATACATAATAAAAATAGCGGTTATGTTTTTAGAAGTTGTTTTTACAATCAATAACAGCAAGCGTACTATGTAAAGACTGATCGATAGTTCTGCATGACTCATATGAAAATACATAATAATAGCAAAACACAAATTTATGCTAGGTTGACGTGACATTTTATACTGATAGAACAACATAGTATATTCCTCTTCTTTTTTTTTGTTCAATGTAAATTTTATGCTAATGTTGTTTATTGAAATATGAACAGTAATTTATATATCTAGAATGATTTATTTTATAAATGGATAAGAAAAAAAAATTCGCCCAACGTGGGGCTCGAACCCACGACCCTGAGATTAAGAGTCTCATGCTCTACCGACTGAGCTAGCCGGGCATATGAACTATCCGGGTTCCTTTGCCGTATTACAATAGTTTGCCAGAAATAAAGTAGCAACATAAATTTTTTTACAGGATAGAGGACTTCCAGTGCCAGTACCAGCTTTCGATGGACCTAGTGCCTTCGTCCCGACATCAGAGGTAAGTACTTTTTACAACACGTCTTTTGTATCATTTTATCTATGCAATACAATTATTGCTACAATGTTGCAATACAGTCTTTGTAACTATTATATAGTACATAATTGATAATTTACGTGATAGGTGTCAGATGTATGAAATATTCTATATACGAAGTTACGTTGATTTAAAAGTAAGGTCTGGAGAATAATTAATGGAACATTTCTTACAGTTTGAAAATTGTTCATTGGCTATTTCGTTAGGCGAAATATTAGAGTAAGAAAAACAGAGCGATTATATCCAGTTTAATCTAGGGCATCGAATTGGCGTTCGTAGCGTCGATAAGTTTTGCCTTATGATTGGTGGTCGTCGGTAAAAGCGAGTCTCAGGATTGGTTAACAGGAGTACTGTACTATGGATTGGTTCACATTTACTTGTCCCCTGGTAACCTTCAATTTACTCTAATTAAGAACAATTAGGTTCTCTCGTCGTTCAAACTACTCTTTGCAATATATAAGTTAAAGATACCTACATTATCGACCGAGTTATCAGGACAGAAGTATTGCATCATGTTTTTTCATACCTTTTTCAGAATACTTTAGCAAAAGTATTGCAATATGAGTAATAAAGTTTATATTGACTTTGTTTAAAATTATTCGGTTGTTTTTAACGAACATGAACAGATGGCGTTGCATGTAAAAGTCAATACCGCTTAAATTGTGCAAATTTAATTTAGCTGACTGGGAAGTACATCTCTGGCACAGTTTATTGCATTTAAAGTGTGATAATAAAATTTTAAATAAAATTTTGCACATTTTTCAACGAGTTTTTTATATTTCATACATCTGATACGGCATAAATTCGTTATGCATATGGAATATTATGCAGCTTCTCACGATACATTACATTTGATTTTGTTTGTTAATTGACTTTGTCTCGTTTAATTCAGCATTTGCATTGAATGCTGTTTGATGTCGCGTTTTAAATCCTTCTACCTCATGAAATTCAGCATGAAGTGAGTTTTTTTACTTCGGGCTCGTTGAATTTTTTTGTTATCTGTATTTTGTGTGGTTCCACTGAAGAAATAAAACAAAAGGTAAGTAAGAAATAAGGTATCTTATTAATGTTGGATATTATGTACACACACACGCACAACAGCCTTGCTGAAACGTTTTCAGTCTACGTGAAAAGTTTCTCACAATAACTCGATCAAATTCCTCAACAACAACAATTATTACTAAACCAAGTTGCTAAAGTAATATTAATTACTAAACTTTCTCTTGTTGGCAATGTTATTCATTCGCCCGTTCAAAATAATATACGTGTATCCTTTGATCCTTGATACTTCTGTTTTAAATTATTCATACGTGATATCTGAAACTGTTTAACGATACAACAGGAAGTTTTTATATTTCCTGGTTATGACAAATGTCACGCGGTAAGATTATAATATGGAAATGCGTCGACAGACGCTTAATTCCAAGAATTATTTAACTGTCTAACTTAACGTAATCTATACCTAAAGCAGGATTGAACAGCTTTCATCTTCCATGGTATTTTTCTTTAAAATCCGAAGCAGCTTCGATCCAATACCACTGAAAGTATTAAACGTCGATCAGGAAATCCTCAAACGCGTATCTTTTTCCTTTGATCGGTACCAATCCTTCAATTCATGAAATGTCTCGTTCGACGGGGTTTCTAGAGAGGAAAAATCCATAAGAGTTTGCGCGAATTCCGAGGTTCAGACTCGTCCAATTGCAGGTGCACTTGGTGGTGGTGAAATTCAGCTGGCGATGCATCGAGCCAAGTTCAAACTGCCCTGAATTTCTAACATGGCACGCAATTTTAGCGGTATCTTGGAGAGATGCCCAAAGTTTGTCGCGAGAAAGAGCGAAGGGAGAGACGACGATAGAAGTTGACGAGCAATCCTGGTCAGGTCAGTGTGAATCGCAGCCTCGGTCCAGCGACCGCAAGTGGCTGCAAGTGTCTCGTATACAAGCTCCATTAACGATCTAATTGAATCCCTTTCTTGTCGTTTTCTTTTCTTCTACGACCACAATCATCTTTGCCCTCGAATCCTCGTTCAGTGGGTGCTCACTATAGCTGTTTCTTCCTTCCGTTTCTCTTCTATGTAGAAATAGTATCATTCGAACCGTACCTCGAGAATCGTCGAATCTCTAATTGCATTAACGCGCTCTTTGACGAGATCTCGGGGTCAGAAGTAAACGATAAACGGTCATTGGCTTCTTTCCTACTGGCAAAGAAGCAAACTCGCACGGACCGTACGATACGCATTTAACGCGTTCTTAAAATTAATTTTTTCAACAGAAACAATCAAGATTGAGGCTAATTACATCGAGAAGGATGGCAATCCAATTTCATGCGAAGTGGAAGCATCGGTAGATTTGCGGGATACTTCTGTTCGAAAAGAAACGTATAAAACAGGGAATAGAGTAGGGACAGCGAGATTTCTCATGTAAATCCTCTGTCAGCCGTGTAGTCTACATTCGGATTGTAAGCCTTCGCGTAAATAACTAGCCGCTGGTCCTTCTCGAATACTTATGGGAATATTAGCCTAGAAATCCTTTTCAGCCGAGAAAAATTGAAATAGGGTTACTTTATTTCCAGTCCGTCTTCTAAGAAAAAGCTGCTTGAAATTTGTTCGAATCTGAACAAACACGAATAGCGAGAAAGTCGTTAACATTCTTTAACTGTTGAAAATTTATCGTTTTATTTTTCTAGACAGTATTGGTGGTTTTCGGAGAAAAAACAAATATTTTCTTTTTTATTTATTTTCGTACCGAACCGATGGCCACCGAAAAAACATTCTTCATTGCATATTGTGCTCCGATCGTTTCCTTGATAATACGATACGAACTACAATATCAGCCACGGCAATAAACGACCTCGATATCGGTGTAGCCTCGCGATAAGGAATTTTTCATTTAGCTACCGCACATATTTCCTCTGTATCGATGTAACCTCCGGTAAGGTTATCTTTATCGTTTATTACATAATCCTCGCGTGACGAAAAAAAAGAAGGAGGATTACGGGTAACGAGAAGTTGTTTCCAGGTGGGCGAACAGGTGTGCAATTACGATGCGTATGATTGAGCGAAGAAGGGGCAGACAGTGAAAAGTTGTAATAAGAAAATGGAATAAAGAGGGAGAGAATGGAAATGAGGAAGGGTCGAAGAGAAATTGGGAGATCTTTCAACCTCGGAGGATCAGGGGAAAATATGATCAGCAGGGATCTTGATATACTTCCGTGTTTTAATGAACCATGTAATCGTGAACAAATTCGATCATTTGCTCTGACAAATTCATCATATTTCTATTTTGTAATATTCGAAAAGTCCTTTCATTACGAATACGTGGTAATTGACATTGAATTATACTGTGAAAAATTGCAGCTGATAAATGAGGAATTAGTAAATTACAAATTTATCAGGATTAGATAATTATGCTTAATACAATCAGACATGATAATGTGAATTATTGAGGATTAATTACTTACTCCAGCGCTTAAATTTATTGACTCAAATTAACCGAGCAATTCTAGTCATATTCTAAGCTTTATTTGAGAGTTTTCTTCATGACCATTCATTTCCAATATTATTATTCAAGAATTCTCAAGGATATTCTAGATCAGAAAAATATTTCCTTTTTCCTAAAATTCTCTGGTTTCGTTCGAGGTTATCGTTACACTGATTCGCGAGAAATATGTTTCCAAGCCAATGGTCGGTATAGTTGACATGATTCTCCCATTGCACGCGCATTAGTACCTTCCTAATCTGTAACAAGATAGTCGGACAGGCCTTACGGACTATCAGCTTGACGTACCTCGAGTTAATTGCGATCTGCGGTCACGGCAAGGGCTATTTACACCGCAATCGCGATTGCATCATTTCTTCGTCGACTTCCATCAACGAATTATTTGCGGTTTCGTTTGGAATCATCGAAGGATAAACCCGAAAGCTTTATACAATATTCTCCTTTTTATTTGTCGATGGAACGGAATAATTCGTTTCGCCGTCTCGTTCGAATGGACCTCACGTTCTTCCAGTTTTTAGATTCTCGATAGAAATTGTGATGTTCAATCGTATTTGTGATTGTTATGAAAACAACCCAGGAATCCAGGTTAGTGGATTCAACCATCGTTTGACACGATTGCTAAACTTCTCCATAACTGGAGTAGTTTGTCGAGTTCGCGAATCCTCGACTTACCTTATGAAAAAACTTCTACTTTTTATGGGCTACGCGAAACAGAGCCTGAATATGTACTGGACGATTTGACGAGCAACTTTATCTCGTACACGAGGAACTACACGCGCAGAGATAAGTTAACGATAAACCATCTATCTGTGTCATTCAGAAAATTCTGGATCGATGTTGATTAGCGGCGTATCTTAATAAAGATAATTTTAGTTGCATCATATCATGAATCCTAAATAACGGAATGTTTTAAGGTTTATTCGGCACAAATCCATATATAAGATAATGTATCGTTGGCTATCAATTTCAATTGGTTTATGTGTTATAGCATATCATAATAATAATTCAAAACACTTTTCTTCATATTGTAATTCAAATTTTCAATTTTCAAAGCTTTCATATTTGAAATTTCCTTTCTCATTTTCAGTTTTCACGTCTTCATTCTTCTAATATTCGTTGAAAATGATCTTACATCTTGTATCGATAACCATTTGCGATAACGTGGACTAGCTTGAAACTAGTTTTTCGGTCCCGTTAACATTCTTTTCATTTTATCCGAAGCGGAGTCTGTTGCCGCGAAAGTCTCGAACGAAATCGACCATCTGCTCGTTGTCCCCGTGGACCAATCGGCTTTCGGCTCTCGGCGGAAAGGACCAATGAGGAGCCCGGTATAATCGCGAGCAACCGGTAGTAGGGTCTGTTGCGCGTACTCTCCCCTTGGTGTGGCTCTCGTCTCCCGCCTCCCGTCGCGACATCGCTCTTCGCGGGTGTTCATTCGCGCGTCAGACGTGGTTGAGGTAGGACGCGCGCTGCTCGTGCTCCTTTCTTCGACACGCATCGCCTCTGTACAAATTCTTTTTCGTTCTTCCTACTTCACTGTGACAACGTGTACGTTTCACGTGCACGATTGCCTGCTTCCGCTTCCGGTCTTCATACCGGTTTCCGAGACGAGACTCGTGTGTGTTCATCACCATCTCTGCTTCACATTCAAGGTACGTACCAGGGAACCCGTGTGATGTCAGTGTTTTTATTAACACCTTGAATATCGCGGGGGTCATTGTGCTCGGCAAATATAATATAATTGACAGACAAATAATCAATAAAATATTCACCGTAATTATTTAAGCAAGTTAGCAAAAGATAAAAATAAAATGCAGATTCGAGGTCCGCAGTCCGCATTAAGCTGTGTACAAGCTGGCACACATAAAACCGGTCTCAATCGTGAAACACAAATAAATAATCAGTATTTCTATCTTTCGAAGCTATAACTTTAACAATTTATGTATTAGTATTTTTATTATCTTCCCAGTAAATATGTACAAGTTTATATGAGGATAGAAATATACCGTCCATATTAATCGCTTGGTAATTCTCAAGTGTATCCATTTTAACAGTGTTTACAATTGCTTTAGCGTTACCAAGCAACGCATCGCGTATGTCACGCTTACACTTAATCATAGATGAATCTGCACGATCATATGTCAAGCATTTTATTTATTTATAAAAATTCTATTTGCGAAGCTTTGTTGCGATAATAGACGCGAATCATGTTGACAATATAACAGTTCGTTAGTAATAAGTTTATCTTCGTTCAGTTGATTACCGAACGTCGAGTATTCGAAGCTATGCAGAAAATTCGATCGTGAGAGAATCGAAAGTAACGGCGCACGCGATCGTAACACGCGTTGCCGCATTTGGCATTTATTTTTCTGGGTCAAACTCGCGACCTTGCTCGTTTCCGACGACTATGACAAACGTCAAGACTTCCGCAGCATTACGAATGTTATGAATTCGAAAATAGGGTAAATTTGATTAAAATTAATCTCACGTGTCATTGAATAGATAATTGGAGGCAGTAATACAGAATGACGCTTTAAATCCTTTTCAGTTCATATTGCAAAATGGGGAGACGTAAATGTCATATTTTCCATTTGGGATCGATTTTCTATATTACCTATACTCTTTAATTTCTCCGAATTTGATATCGTTCCTCATATCCAACGTCATCGTGACTTACCGTGTTTACTTTCTTTACCTTATTACGTTACATATAGTCGTCGAACGAGTCTTCTAATTTGCGATACCAATATCTAGAGCACAGATCATACGAGTTTCGCACGCACGCACGCATAAACGACGGACGTATTTCTTTGCAAGTCGAATTGATCGGAAACGCGAGGATGATCGGGGGATCCCTCGTGACGCATGTACCGCAAATTTTCCGATAATGGGAACAAAGAGTGAATGGGAGAATGCTGTTACAAGCGTGTCTGGTTGCTAGCTATTCAGACCAAGACGTAGAACTCATTACAAATTTGCTCGTATTCATTTCACTTCGTTCCCATTCACCCGCACTATCGTTCATAACCGTTCGAATCATTTTCTCTCGTTATAAAAGATTTTATAGTGATTCTATTGTTAATTAACGGTTTCCTTATTGCATGGGTTATTTATTAAGGGTGCAGATTTAATTAAGCCGGAAAAGGTAGCTGAAATAAAATTGAGTAGAAGTGAAATGAAAGTTTGGCGAATACGGTATATAATTACAATGTTCTATAATTAAAAACAGTATCATTTTTCCATCTGGTATTAAAATAATAACAAAAATGTTGAACTGTAATTGCAATAAGATATGATTCTAATTATTGTATACTATCGACATGTATACGTTACCTTTGGTAATTTCGGCCTCTAATTAATGGATCAATCAATATTAAACTATCACTCGAGTATTCTAGGTATTATATTCCCTAATTATATTTAGGTATCCTATTGATCGCACAAAATTTTCCAAGTATTCTAGTACTTCTACAGAACAGTAAACATACATAGATTTCCTAACGCAAACATCGAATCAAAAACATTTCTCGCGAACATTAATCAACGATTTCGCGTAAAATGTATCCGCGTAGATACACACAGATCGTTGTCAAATATTTTCGAGTTTCTGTGAAATCATCCGAACAGATGTTGACGTTCACGGTCAAATTGTACTGCTGTGTTTGTTCGGTCATGAATTATTCACGAGATAGTTTTGCGTGGCTGCGGGTAATTGCGGGCGAAAATAGAAGGATTGATCACGAATTACGGCGAATTCTCGAGAAGCTAGGAAAAGGTGATTCTAGTCAGCCTGCTAATGTCATTGCGACGATACCTGTAACAAGATTATTTGCCTTTGTTGTCCAAGGTTGCGTGGACTTGTATCCTCTTAACCACGTCATTCATATTGAACGTTTTCACACGCACGGTACAATAGAAATGGAAATATTCTTTTCCTTTCAATTTCAACGATTCGAACGATAATTATTCGTATCGCAAAATTTATCGCCGCCGAATAATTTCTTTCTTTAGACGGTTGTATTCGTGACTCATTTTACAGCTTTCTCTTTTAGTGTTCGTGTCTTCTTTTTTCCTTTGATACGATGTAATCGTCGGTGTTCGTTGCGTAAAGGAAAGAGTGGAAATCTTTTGCAAACCAAAGTATGTAAGA
Source organism: Osmia bicornis bicornis (assembly GCF_907164935.1). Taxonomy (NCBI): domain Eukaryota; kingdom Metazoa; phylum Arthropoda; class Insecta; order Hymenoptera; family Megachilidae; genus Osmia; species Osmia bicornis. Next base: position 8,377,279 of record NC_060218.1, on the reverse strand, counting down.
GTACTTTGCACTCGATCAATCGAATTTGTAATTCCTTTTTTTTTCTCTTTATTGCAGTTTTTGTTCAAGGATTTTAATGAAACCACCATCCGGGCGCTCTGTTTTTCAGTAAACGCGACCCGTATGCATTTAAATGCACATATAAGTACATTTTATGCACTCGTGCACCGCGGGGCGAAATTGTGTCGCGAAAGTTGAAACGTCGGGGCAAACGTTTCCTAGTCGAACGAACAAAAGACTACGGAAGTTCCTTTCGATCTGCATTTATGATTCGCGTTTCCGCTTGATATACACGTTGGCGTAACTAGGTAGGGTCGAAGGTGGACTCCTCGCGGTTCTAGGGTTTAAAAATTCAAAAATTAAGTATTTCTGTGGTGTCAAGTACTAGTGATCCCTAGAATAGCCAACGTTATCACGATCGTCATAATGATAATAATCATAGAGGTCACATTACTTTGTAATTTTTCAATTGAAGCTTTCAATTCGCTACTTGATCATCGTCACCTAGCAATTTTCTTCTTTTTTTCAGCAGCGTCGATCGCTGATCTTTATAAACGCGAACACGATTGAGCTTAATTTGAATGTAAAATACTTGACTCGATCCACTGATGCAAATGAGTTTTGCATTCGAATTACATATAATTGTTGTTGAAATTGCGCTTAAACGTCGCGCGTCGCGTCGTTGTTTAAAAACACTCTCGTTCGTAGCGTGACACGTGTATGCAAAAAGCGGCGGTGCTCTCGCGTTTCTGTTACGACGCTCGTTGATATGCAAACGATGTGCAAATTTCCGCCTTCTAAAACACGCTAAAAGGTCCCATCGCGTTCAAGCAATTTGCTCGCGGCACTCTTAAGCAGCGACTTCGAATAATACGCTTTCACGAGGTCATTGGAACGCTTTAGAATAAAATCTTCGCAAAGCTCTGTTAATTAGCATTTCGCTTTACTCTCGTCCGTGTGTCTTTCTTCATTTTTTCTCTCTCTCTCTCTCTTTTTTTCCATACCGTCTCACTGGAAGCTTTTAACGACCAAGTAAACGTTACTTCAAAGGCCGAAGATCTGGAATTCAGATGTTGCCATTGAGGTAACATATCCTCTGCGGTAGCTCGTCTATCGTACCACGTTCCATTAAATATTCAGTATTCGAAACTCGAGGGTGTTCAATTTATTAACATGTTCACCGTGTCGTCGAAACCATCTCCCTTTAAAGTAAGGTCAGTCACATTGTTTCCGAATCTCGTTACAGTTGCTGAGCGAGCGATGAACAAAGCAAAGCGAGATAATGTACAGCGAACTGCATACTTCGAGCAGCGTTTCCTGTATTCCGCTCCGGCAAACTACACGCTTATACGCGTGCAACGCAATTTTCTACAGCTCTTTTTCCCTCCCTCTTTGTTTCTTCGATTTTTTTCGTAAATGCAATAACGCTGTTCCCTCCTCCGTACCTATCCTCTCGGTCCGCAGTTGGCAGCGGTATGCTTTTCAGCTTCGGAACAAAAGCGTATCGCAGAAATGGGTTGAAAAAAAAAAGAAATGTTCAATCGATACCGATTCGCGTTTCATCAACGCGGCGGGGAACATTTTATAGGTTGCGAGCGATCGATTCACCCGAGCAAAGTTCACCGCTACATCTATTATTAAAGCTGGCCAGTAGCTCGATCGTCGATCCAGTTAAGTCAGTTCATTTTACGCTGTCGTACTACCAGTTGTAATCTACCATTCTCGCGATATGAAATCGTGTATACCGCGAATGGCGTTCGTCATATCCTGCTGTATTATCGATAATTTAGATCCTACCGATTGTATTTTTGTCAAGTAATTACTCGGTTGTCTATACAAGGCTTTTCAACGCGTCAACGCGTTAATTGAAAATTCCTCGAAGTCGTCGTAAATTGCAATGACTATATTTTACAGGATTCCTTGTTCTTTCAATTGTAGGAGAGAAAAAAGACGATACCCTGTCCCAGACATCTATCATACCATAATTCGGAACTACTATTCAAATTGCATGCCGGGCGACTGCCAGCGAGAACACTGTCATCCTCGCCGCCACCTAGCGGTCCCCGGCCCGAACTAAAGGTGTCCGGGGAGACGAAACCCTCTCCTCCTCCACTAAACGCCTATACAATTACCCTACTAACGCCTACACATTGTTAATTCTTCTTAAAGACACTTTTCCGACTAGTCGGTGTCTTAAACTCTATTTAACCGGTACTAATAGTCATCGAAGATGCGAAACTAGGACAAAACTCGGCGTAAAACGAGACGGAGGTCGTAGCGATGAAAGTTCTCCACGTTTCTGAACTTAATACCTCTTGACCAGTTTTCACGGCTTATTATTGATGGGTTTCGTTTCTCTGGAGAAACGGGGGACTTTGATCACGTATGCCATCGAGCCAGCTTACTTTCCACGAAAGATCTATCGCTTGCTTGAAACATCGAGATATTACATTATGTATTCCTTTCTATTCCTTTGGAACATTTTTGTTTACAATATTGGTACGTTGCTTTCTAATTTTCAGATGTTTGAAATAAAAGAATAGGTATTTTTATATAAGTGATTAGAGATTATATATAATCTGATATTTTTCGAATTTCTCAGTTACAACAATTTCCTTATACCAGCGTGGTCATGTTTACTTACATAGTTAATCGGTGGGATATCGCGTGCACGAAATCGCTGGATCGTTAGTAAACTTTCGTCGCGAGTTTGTGCAGGGTTTAGCAGTCAAGTTGGTCGTGCGCCCTCGGAAGCTGCGGTGGAATAGCTGAAGTTACTTCGATTAATTCTCGTTTCTCTGTACGGTCGAGGAAGTTGATGAAGCGCCACCGGCATCAGTGTCTGCGTATTAAATGCTCATAAATCCGAAGCACCTGCTAACTAAATCTCTAGTTGCGAGTCGAGTTTCGAAGTTTCCAGCGGGTCGTAATGGGCGCGCATTAAGTCGAACAAAAACTGGCACAAGTTCATGCTTGGATTTCCCGTTATTTCGCGTAATAACAACTTTTTCGAATAATGTCCAATTAACTGTGAGTCAAGGTAACCGAGCCGAAGCGAGTCGCATCATCAGTTTCTTTTTCATCATATTTTCATATTTTAAACATTTCACCGTCAAATTAGTTACCATTATTATATGCAGTATCTTTTATAGCCATTTTTTTTATTAACCATTTATAGCCATTTTCGTTTGATGTTTACCTTAATATTATTATGCGATTTCATTCTCAAGTAGACATGTACTCTATGATTAAAACTACATAGGCTATTATGCGTGATGTTGAAGCAACCATTTTGAAAAGTAGGCTCTCTATTAATATTTTATATTTTTTCTTTTAGGTAGAGAAACCTCATCGTTGAACCAAAGATTCTTGAAGAAGCAAGAAGTTAAAGAAGAAGATACCTTGAAGAATCCTTCTTACAAGAAACTTTCAAGCCATTCTACTTTTCTGGAAGAGCCAATAGCGAAGAAGAACCAACCCGTTCGAGGTAGAAATTTGAAAAAAAAAGAAGAAAAAAAAAGAAAATGACCCATATGCTGCTTCAGGAACCCGGATGGAAGATCGAACGCAAAGGATCTGCACTCCTGTTGAGGAGGGACAGTTCTCATCCAAAAACGACTCGCGTTTGTTTCCGTTGCGACGTGGAAGTTCGCGAATTCGAGCGTGACGAGGATTACATGGTGGAGACGGAACCGGAAGCAGCTGCCAGCCCGCTGGCAATGTGTGCCAGTTGTCTGGCAGCACTCTGCGTGACCGTGATTCTACCTTGGTTGTTAATCGGCGGTTAAAGCGCCACCCTATGACTCGTCACGATCTTGGGGGGGATGTTGGGCGATTGTTACGGAAATCTTGCTACCGGAAGTCCGAAGAATCGTCGGACAGTGTTCCTCGACGGGTGGACTGAGAGATAAAGCTTTCGGAGGGTCATTCTGGTCTGTTGACGGATCAAACTTGACTCTGGGGAAAAAGAGGGAGATCTAGACTTTAATATCTAAGGGTCGAAATGGATACACAGAGGTTCCTAAATCGTAGCTTGGTACAACGAGTATTAGCGACCTAAACATCCATCGATTGGCAAGAAAGAGGAAGAATACATTTCTGGACCGAAGGAGATGAAGAGAGAAGAGAATTTTCGAGAGAACGATTGCCTTCGTCTACGAAAAAAGAAAACGTTACGACCGTGTCTTTATATCTATTCGCTGACCCGTGTAGTTTTCTTTGAATCGTTTCGTTCGACGTAGAAAATACATGTCTCGAGACAAAAAGCTGCCTCTGTTAGACTTGCTCCGCGGGTTCGAGTAGATTTCGTGAAAGTCGAGAGAAAACGTAACTCGTATATGTATACGTGGCAGACTTTTCTGCCAGAACGAGAGACACATCAAAGGGAGGAGACACTGGGTCTGTATTTTGGCGTGCATTAAACCTTGCTCGTTTCACGACATCGACAAATCCTCTGTCAGTTTCACGAAATGGAGACGAAACTCTGCCAAACGAGGCCACTCGTCTCGCATCGTTCTTTTGCAAATATCGATACGCTGCAAGTCTGTGCAATCAGTCGTGCAATTCCATTCGATCAGTGAAATGTAATCCACGGTAACGAGATCGATCCGGCAGCTTCCCGTTCGCGTTCTTTCCTACAATTAAGCCATTTTCGTAACGCGCTGAGAAAAGTTGATTTTAAAATGCGAAATCAGCAGACGCGGGGAAGTTCCACGTCGTGGAAATCGACGAATCGACGAACTTTCGAAGAGTTTCGAAGACTGCCGACAACGTTACACTTCGTTGCTACTTTTGTCGAAAGGGAAATAAAGAACGAGATTATTGGAAGAAATGTTCAGATTTTAAAGGTAAACATTTGATACGATGAGAATCTGATTATAATAAAATTGAATTTGTCCAGGTATTTTTTTTTAAATATCTGAATATACAATAGATGAAATGAAAAAATTGGCACGCCCAGTCTCATTACAGTAATTGTAATTAAGAATTAAAATGTTATTATAGTATATACTCTACATAAAATAGAACGTATAACAAATAAAACTACAATATGATAACTGCTTGTAAAGTAAACCAAGGTGTGCCAATACTACGTATTCTGATTTCACTGTATTTCAATTAACTATACAAATTTCCCAACGAATTTAGTATCTCGTGAAAAGGTCTTCGATAAATCATCGGTGTGTACTCGTGCGGGAATTTTGCCAGGCAGAAATAGAGAGTGAAAGAGGTCTAAATATAAATTCAATGATTGATCGTATGTATGTAAAGACGGGTATATTCGAAGCGTATAAAGGTACAAACGTCTGTGGGATAACGTGTAAACCTCTATTGAACGAACCCAATCGATCATTGTAAAATACTATTTGTTTATGTTTCTAATAAAACCCCAAACAAGCTATGAAACGTCATTGGTATATTTAGCCCTTGTTCTTCTGTGTCATCGCCAGTTATTCTCTTTGCATCTGCATCGACCAAGTCCATTTTTATTCCCAACAATACGTCGTATATCAAGTTTCTTTTTTTGTTAAGAAAAGACGAACAACGTTGCCAATAATATATTTTAATCTCACAATGGAACATACCGAACCGACGCACACCGATTTCAATGAAACTTATCAGGAAGATAGTTCTCAAGAAAATATTTGATACGTATTTTTTTTATATCGGCCATCGTTCACATTAAAGGGGTGATAATAGCTCTCAAAGTAAAGGGTTGAAAATATATTTTTGGAAATATCTTTCTTTTCTTAATTGTGGATCATTAAACAGGGAATTTTTTTGCTTAAGAAAATTTTAATAAACATTGTTTGTTTAAATAATATATTGAAAATTTATAGCTTTTGTTTCATTTTTTTTTACTAAATGTTAATCTATTTTTTTGGAACTTTGTGTATATAAACAATGGACCAAAATAGAGAATACGTATTTTTAAAATTTTTTGGTTTTTGCTATTTAGCGATGATTATTAAATATATCATTTGAAACCATCTCCTGCGAAGAGGGGTAATCGGGCTTGGTTCGTTAAAAGTATCATCATTTTTACAACATTCTGAATGTTATAAACTTCTTTATATGCCATTAATTGTTTCCTCACTAACCAGAGAAAGTACCGCAGGTATGAGTGTCACGCGGTTCTAATCACCGCTGTAAAGTATATGGGCTTTTATGGTCAATACCGCCTTTGTACTTTTACGACCGTAAAACCTTCAGTCGAAATACAATATTTATAACTTTTAGAACCTTCGAGATTTTTAAGCAATTGAAACTAGAGTTTTTCTCGTTGTAAGTTTATGGTACTCAGCTCTGAAAAGAGCTTATTGTATTATAAAATTCACGTTGCAAATATTTCCTATCTGACAGAGAATAAGGTTACTGAAAATGATGGAAATCGTAATAATGACTATTGTACCCTTCACTTTGAGGACTATTATTACTCCTTTAATGCGAACGATGGCCGATAAAAAAAATACGTATCAAATATTTTCTTAAGAACTATCTTCCAAATAAATTTCATTGAAATCGGTGTGTGTCGGATCCCTTGTCAGTTCGATCAATCATCTGATCCATTAGAATTGTAATCAATGTAGCAATAATTGTTATACAAGTTTTTATATTGAGATTTCTCTCTCTGTTGAAATAATGCTTTCATAATCTTCTAGTAATAACAACTGCGTTTCTTTGTTGTTGCCTCGTGCGAACATTTCGCTCTCTTCATCCGCGATTACAAGGGATATTTCCATCGAAATGTAACAACGAACCACGGGACAGAATGAAATCTCGAAAAATGCGGTCGCCCACATAAATTTCGCTCAATTGCATTCGCATTTCGACCGCGAGCCTCGATGAAACGCGCGAATTTAATTTCTCGGCTACCTCGGTCGCATAAATACACATTGTCTCTGTCCCTTTTCCACGAATTTCCACTCCCTCTTTCTTTTTTTATTTATTTCCGATCGAGGTAGGTTTCCTTGATTATTTATGTTCACCGATTTCCCGGGATGCGATGTCAGAATGACAAATGTTTTTCGAAAGTTGCAACCACGTCAGTGGTGGTAAAAGATGTTTCGTTGTTCATATATTTGAGAGACGATCAATCTTATCTTCGAGCAATGAAACCGTAACTATGCGTTGAAGGAAATCATTACAGTAGGTTATAAATACATTTTTTTATCTTCTTAATACAGATAAAGGAATAAGCGTAGATGTTAAGAATTTCAAGCACGTGTTTGAATAAAAAGAAATTTTATTTCATTTATCTTTTTACTTTATCAGCATTTCAGCTAATTAATGTTCACATTTTACATTCAAGAACAAAGAATGCATTGCTGCTATCTTTTACTTAGAATTTAGTGTCACTGTACATTTATGATAATCTGACTCAATACGTTCTATCGTTTGATAAACTATTACAAAGATTTCATTATTTACTTAATGCACACAAGGTGGGCAAATATCCGCTTAAATTTCAATGTCAACGTTTGATCAGATTTCACTGATATCTTTCTTTATCTTTTTCTAATATAAGAAATCTTTAAAAACAAAGAGCCAGCTATTTGCAGCGCTTTATTATAAGCGAGTTGTATTTGATTTTTGTATAAAAATTCAATTTTAATGCTTAGGGAAAGTTTTCGAAGAAAGATTAAAATACGTGTTTGAAATCTTAATAAAATTTTCCGACTCGCTGCAATTGAAAAAACGCTTCTCCTTTCGTTTACGTAATGTATGCCCCTAGTAAGGTATAAAGTTATCGCATTTCAGCACGGACAAGGTTATTAAACATATTATTTAGCGTTAGTTATTTCCATGCCAAAGTGAATCATCGGTTTGGTTGGCGGTTAATCTGGATCGAGGTGAACCAGAAATCTGAACGCACGAAAGAATACGATATCGGTGATCAGTGTCCACGGATGTGTCTCGATATTTAAGTAGACTTTCAATTGGTTTCGCGTAACGAAACTTATTTTACGAGTATCGTGGCGATTTATTTTGGAAGTGAAAAATAATCGGCGCCTTTAGGAACGCAGGGGGATTCGTGAAATTCAAATAGAACGTTTTAATGTCATCGAATTTGCATGGAACGTTATCGAGTAGCGATAGGCTACTCACCGTAAGATGGCTTATTCAAATGTACGCGCAAGGAAGTGTTCTCCGTTCGTTTTTTTATTTTTTCAGATTTCGCATTCACGTTATACATATTTTGTTCGTTTGGTAGTACGTACGAGGAGATAATGAAGGTTAATTAGACGGTTTGACGCATCGAGCGTTAAATTAATACCGGCACGCTATCTGTAGTCGCCGGGAGAATATATTCAAACACGACGGCTGATTGCTACAAATTGGCTTCAATTTTCTTCAATTTGCGAGCTACGTAAAGGAGAAATAAAAAAGAATTTGTATACCGTGGGCGGCATCTGTCGATCACGAAGATCTTTCGCGGGTAAAGTAGGTCCACTGTTTCCGGTTTCTAGTTTGGGTGGCGCTGGTTTCGATGTTAGTTTCGAATTTGTCCACAGATGGCACGACGTCGCCTGTTCACGCGAATTCGAATTTGTTCCTTTCCGGTCGGTCGTGTGAATTTTCGCTCGTTGTCTTGCTGTGATATTTGTTTTAATTAATTAGTTATTTGTCAGTGTTATACAATGCGTTGTTCCGCCTTGTCCTCGATGACACTTAAGGTAACTGTTCTCTCTCGTTAGCTTCCATTCAAGCTTAAATTTTTTGTAAAATCGAAATTCCTAGTTTGCGTTCAATTAGCCCTTTGCGAGGTTAGCCATTACTGAATGGGTGTTTAACGCAATTCAAACGTTTTTGTTTCAGTTGCCAGATCTGAACAACCTCGATGAAAAGGTGAGTGCTACCACAGAATTCCTGTTCGCCTATCGTTATTAATCACTGTATTGCTGTGGGTAAGTGAAATTTATATTTTCTACGCCGTGATTTTCTCTGATAATTACTTGAAAGAATTTGGTATTTTCGTTTACGATTATTATCAATTTTCAATATCATCTTGAAACGTTTTCGTTTGTTTCGCATCGCGAGATATCGTCTGGAACGAAGTTGGTATCGTTCGTTAGACGGATTTCACGGTAGCTTAGAAATTCTAAGCAGAGTTAGAGAGCTACGTGCTTTGAATCGTGGATGAAGTGTTGTCGTGAATGGATTAAATTCTCGTGAAGGAGGTTATATAATCCCCGTGAAAAAGGATACACGCGAATCCAGTAAGAATGTTTCGAGCTGGAAGCACGTGACTTTATAAACACCGTTAATACCAGTAAACAAATTCAAAACCTCCCGCGTCTTTTAAGCTGCGCGCGCATGCTCCTGAATTTGTTTCTTGGATTATACTCGCGCGACAGAGTAAATAGCGATGAATCGAAAGTTATCGTGCTTATGAAACATCCAGTCGATAAATCGATAATGGATATTTAAATTTTATTGTTTTATGTAAATGGACGAAAGTATATTTTTTGCGTAGCAGCCACTTTAACGAGAAATTATTATACATTCAAGCGGACTCTTAATGTTCGAGAATTTTCTTTAAATTTTTAATCAAATAATCAAATTCTGATGCTATCAATTTCTTATTTTGTCAATTTAATCATGTTTCATAATCTTATCAATGCATTGCACGAATAAGGAAGAGATTGCATTGCAACTGTTCTAATTTAAACTTGCACAGATAGTTTCACTTACCAGATGAATTCAATGCTTGTTTTGCCACCTACAAATTAGATTCATAAATGCAGTGTTTATCATCGAACTTCTCGCGTCATTTATCATTTTTCATTTAACAATTTTTCGTGTCTTATACACCAATCGAAAACACGATAATTCTGGTGATCGAGAACTCGACAAGCGCTACCTTGTAATACATTTGAAGTCCAATTAAGGAGAATGAAACTTAATAATTGATCGCATGTATGATCGTAAACATATTCTTGTTAATTATAACGGTTGTCCTCCCAGTAATTGTACGAACTCTTGTTTTCGCGTTTACTACAACGACATCAACACCTGCCTCGCCTTTGGCCCGTTCATCAACATCGATAACCGCACCTGTTCATCCATTAATTCATTATAATCTCTCTTTAATACCAAATACGTGAAATATATTGACATCGTTCCGCGTGGAATTTGAAATTCAATTAAAAAAAAAAAAGGAAGAATAATCAATGGAAATTTAATTTATATCGTAGGCGACTAAGTGTATGGTGATTTATTAGGTATCATTTAAACGCGACGACCACGTGTTTTCGCGGATCCGATTGTTTAATCCTCGCGCGATTCCATCAGCAGCCGGTTTACTACTTATTTTAACAGGGTTGCGTAACGCAATTCCACGCTGCTTTGCAATAATTGGCCGATTATCCAAGAAAACTAGTCGACGTGCAGGACGGATCGGGCTCGTAGGTGGAGCTACGCGGAAACGGATCATTAAGATAATCGATTGCGAAATTACGTGCGCTCCTTCGGTTCGCTTGACACGTGAGAAAAAAAAGAAAATAAAAAATTAGGAACGAACACGGTTTATTGTTCGAGGTGAGGATTTTTTAGTCGTTGTCCTTTGCCCGTTACATCACGGCTGTGTGTCGCCTCTTTTTCACCGTTCGAAATGCAGTTATAAGAGGAGAGCTGATTGCGCGAAATAATTGATCAGAGGAAGACCGTGTAATTGAATGTTTACGAGTAACTGAATGACTGGTATTGTAACCGTGTTTCATGAGAAAAATAACGATTTATTATTATGCGTATTGTTACGTGGCGGGGTCAGTGTACTTTTGCAGGATATTATCGAGCACGACTGCGATGTTACGTAGAAATTGAAATAGAATGAAAGACGAGTAGACAATTAATTAATATGGTAATAAGGAATTTCGATATTTCGATAAGTAATCGATGAAAAACGCAAATGCTTGCGAATGGAACAAAAGACGGGCATTTCATATCCATCGAAAAGATCACGAGTACGTGACTTCTATCACGAGAGTAATTAATATCGCGAATAAGATGACGTGTAAAAAATGTAAATGATATGCGAGTAATCGAAAGCCATCTGTGTGTTTCTCGTCCACGTACAAAATTGATAATCTATTTTCCGATTGCCCTCGCGTTTCTATCCTTTCCCTCTTTACATTACATTTTGTTTTGGTCGAACGAATTCGTCGATCGAATGCATTATCCTAATGAAATTTCACACGTATACGTATTCGGATTATCCTTTCTCTTAGATACGATTTCCATCGTGGTTTTATTGCTCGGAAAATATTGAACGTGACGTAAATAATTTCGGGGAATCATGCCGGAGCTGTTCTCTAGATACTAATTCCATGAACTTTTCTAATTATATTATTTTAGGGAATTCAACTCTCATTGTGTCCTTTATCGTAGAATATATAATTCCTGTTTTAATTTGAATTTCATGAAAGATAGAATTTCGATGATATTCACTGCTCTGTTTCCTTCTTTCGTGTGTGTTTTAATTAGTATAAATTGCAAGCGATCAATCTTCTGTTTTTCCTGAATGATTGCCAACGGAATAATTATTTTTATTTTTTTTTCGTTTTCTTATTCCCCGTGCAGTTGTCAGACAATAATGTTATTCCATCTGTTTGAAGCTGGTGGTTGCACGATTGCATCGATCGTAAGTTTTCGCAGACGATTAATATTCCAGCGTGTACGTAGCTGCGTGCATTTACCTAGACCTGCGCAACACGCGTAATCGTACTCGCCGCGTTACGCAATTCGGCTCGCGGAATAATTCTCTTCAATTTCACGACGACGTTGCTCATTATCTACTTGACTCGGTCATCGAACTCTCTACTCGTTTTCAACTCTGTTCTACCATTTCTTTCGCGTTCTAAATTTTCTGTTACGTTTCTCATCGAAATTTTTATCTTCCCTTAGATCGTTCGAAAGATCCTTTGAAAAATATAATAATTCGAAAACTCTCCGTTAATTTTCTACCACGAAAGTTTTGCTTTTAATCATTGAATTTTCTGCAGGCGCGATTTCTAAATTGCAACAAGCTTCCTCGAAATCGGATTATCTAATGGTTTTTGGCAGACGGCGCGCGAAGATCGGTCGTTGAGCTCGGCAAAATTTACAAGGATGACGAAATTTATTCAAAAATTTAGCTTCTACCGATCTAGAACGAAACGGAGCACGTTCACACGCGTTGCAAATGTAAATATTAGCAGGACGCCAAGAGTAAACTGCAACGCGGACTGTTTCAACTAACCCATTTTATCCGAGGACAAAACAGACCTCGTAATTGTAGAATTTAAACATCGCACAAGTTTCGGGATATTAGATCATCCCTCGAGTTCCTGCCGTTATTCATATCCGTCGTTATAAACAAAAATTTAATCGCCATCTGTTTCTACAACTGATTTCCATTAATTTATCAATGACATAAACGTCGCGTCATCGTTTTTCCTCGTAATAATAACGGAATCGACGAGTTTCAAAATAGACGCTAAAAAACTGTAGTGAAATGTTGAGCTGGAACACAGGTTCTTCAGGTTGAACGCGTTCTTGCGTAATTTTTATTCAACATCCGAGCTTCTGAGATGGCTGGTAGACGGTTAGCAGGCGCGTTAGCATAGGTCTGTTGTGCACGCGCGACCGGCTCTGCGCAAAACCGGCCGTAGGTAGGTGCCTTTAGAGGTTAAGAAAATATCTGTGTCACTAGCTGCGATCGGTCGACCGGTTGCCAGATACACGATGTAAACAGGATGGAATTTGCATGCATATTCAAGCGGCCGGAGCCTGCACGAGAGCATCGAGGTCGCGCTTCGTTCGTACGCTCGCGCTCACGGCTACACCGAGGTCCGAGAGTAAAAGCGGATTTTCGGTGAAAGTACCCAATGCTTGATTCGAGAACGGGTCGAGAAGATGGTTCGAGGAAGAGAATCTCTTTGAAAATTTTATTTAAAAATTTGAAAGTCTCCACCCTTTGAAAGATGAATTTTCTTTCTTCGAGCGCATACTCGTATTCGATTATGTTAGACTCGTGGCGCCGGTCATCGATGACCCGTACGACGGCGAACGTGTTAAGAAGGCGCGAATTTAGCCAATGCCTGCACGCCTCGCTTTCGCGCATTGTGTGCAAATTCGCAGCGGCGCGGCGCGTCCGCGAATCGCCAATTACGCTCGCGATCTAACGATCGGCACAAACATCTCCTCGCACACGTAATGACGAGTGTAACACACGTGAACGCGTACCCGCCGTATATGGTCGCTCTTGGTAAGCAACAGTGGTTGCCAAATCGCGGCTGCTATTAATAAAATGGATAATCATTTGCGTAACGAACATGCTATACAATCATCGCGACTGTCCTCGGCCTCTTCGTCTTTGCTAATTTTCATCTTTTCTTACAAATTTTCTTCAAACTTGAAGCGATCTTTTCAATTGATCCGACACCCAGGCGCTTATAGAACGAAAGCTTGTAGCAACGAAAGAGTTAAAGCGTCTCTGTTGCAACAACTTTCCGATCGGATTGCTTGTAAAAGGTGTCGAACAGGAAAATCATTATGTGGAAAATGAAAATGGAAGGATTTAGATGGTTGGCGACACGCATCGAGGTGCAAGATCCGACGCCTTGTTTCAGACCGACGTGATTGAATTAAGCTGGTTAAAAATAACCGACTGTTGCTCACGGTTACGATGATATCGTGAATAATGATTGATAATTGCGTTCGTCGAGCGTCCATGGCACCGTGTTTCGATGAACAATAACAACAGTTGGAGCTTCTTTTGCTCGCGGGTTTGTCTTATTTTACCAGCCGACGTTATGTCTTCTATTCCGCGATAAATATAGACGATTACACGTCTCACGCGGAAAACTGACCTCGGTTACAGGCGACGAAACGGGAAACGCTATGCGGCCTCTGTTCAACAGCGTGAACGCGTAATTAAACGAACCGATGAATGTAGCCTACTATACGGGGCACACTTGTATCCGACTTGAACCACTTACGCTTGCGTGTTTTATCGTCTGTCGTGTTTGCTCGATCGAGAAACAATTGCGAGCATTGTGCGGCCAGAAACGAGAAAACTTGTGTCTAGAGATGAGTAATGGACTGCACGATATGGATTTTCGTAGATAGAATAAAGCGTGAGGTGTTCGGAAGGTTCTTGGAACTGCTCTTTTTTTTTTTTTTAAGATGCAAGAGAAGAGGTTAATGTACTTATGAGAAAGGTTATGTAGCAGGTCTTAGAACTTGTGGAAAATTTATTTCTTGATATATATTAGGTGTAGAAATTAATTCGATGCTTTTAACGATATTTCTTTTTAATCACTATTTTATATTTCAATATTTTCCCGCGCTTCCATGAATTTGAAAACTTGCGCGAAAATATGATAACTCTAACGATTATTTTAATAATTGAAATTGCTTCAATTTTGTAAAAATAAATCTTCTATTAAAATAAAGAAAAGGCACCGAATTAATTTCTACACCTAATAGATAAAGTTTCTGTATTTTAATTTGCAAAACTGTATGTGAATCATTGATGCCCGATCGAAGGGTGTCGTTGCAGAAACCGCAGTTTACGAAATTTTTCGCGCACGATCGTAACACAAGTTTGCACATCTGGAGCGATATCCGATCGCCTCGCGTTCAGATCACTGTCACAAGTGCGCTCGAGGTTGATGCAGCAGGGTGCTAATAAAAGCGATAGATCGTATCAGAGCCGATCAAGCAACGGCTCCGAGAGTTTCTTGTTCACCGTGTAAAAGTAGCTGATAATTACTTGCGGTTACGATCAGATCAAAATTACCCGCTGGTTGCGGTTCGCGATCCGAATATTCGATACAATCCGCAACGCGGGCAACGAATGTTGTATCGAATATTCTTCTCGGGAATATCGGTCGATCTTCTGAGAAATTCTTTTCCTGTGTTTCGTACGACGAACACGCCACGCCGAGAGGACGAAAACGCGTGAACCATCGCGGAATCTAGAGCTAAGAAACTCCGTGGCATTCTTTCGGAAATACCACGGAATGTATATCACGCCGGATTTTCGTAGAACGGCTAGGCTCTAAATAAAATCGTTTAAATTATATACGTGCGAGCTTGACAAGATTTCAGGGTCCCCCGTTCTCGAAGCTTCATGAAAAGCTTGCCCAATCGACGAAAATAATTTTCTTGTTTCTAAAGTTGTCTTCGAACGCGATGTACGGTATACTATACTTGGACAATTATTTCTTAGCTCTTATCTATTTTATTTTCGTTCCAGTTAATTCCTTTTATTCCCATTTTCTCTTGTTTACCTCGCTGTCAGCTGTGTTCGATTTCGGAGAATTCGAAAGAGTCGAAGAAAGTGTGTTAATGGATATCATTGATGAGCTGCACTTTTTATAATATAAAAAGAAAAAGGAACGCCTTTAACGATCCAATTAACGGTTCATTTTCAACATCGCGTGTACACCTGATTCGGCACGTAGACGTCGAATAATCGAAGCATTCTAGCTATTCGAGAATCCCATCGTCTCGTTTTCCATCTACCAAATGTATTCCTCTTAGCGAGCCACGCCGGATTCGACAAATGAGCCTCTGTCTTACTCTCACCTTCTCTTTCGAAGCTACTTTTGGTCGCACGTGCTTCTGTTTGTAACGAGTGGCGCCAAATCGTCAGCAGGACTCTATGTGTCCCAGATCGCGCTGGTATTCGTGCGATCACGCAATCCCAGCACATGCTCTTCTCTTTCACGTTCGTCTTCATCGCGGGAATGTGTACGTATAAGAAGGAAGTTACTGCTCGAGGGTTACGAGCGTGAAACTTTTAATAGCCGGTTTCGTGAGCCGAGTCAAGGACGAGATGAGCACTTCGATATAGCACCCTGGTGTCTTCCAGATGAGAACCGGACATCGCGGACCCACTGGTCCTGCCGGTTCACTCAGTCCGTGATTTATCTTCTCTCCTCCGGTCTCTTTCTAACTGACCGATGGAGATCGCTCTTTTTCTTTCGCTCCATTATGCATTGATTTATGCGAACCGAGTGTGGAGCATGATGAAACGTTGGAAAACAATGATGTCATCTAGTGTCGGGTACTTAGGTGTACATAGTAACAAGAAGAATGTTCATTTTTTTAAATAGAGCTGAGGTTTACAAAGGGTTGCAAAGTGGCATGGTTAAAAATGAAATAAAATCTAAAATCTAAGAGTATCGTCTTGTGCAAGGATTAAATAGATTATCGTGTAACTTAGGTAGGAAAAGGTTGCAAGATTTTGTTCAACGATTCAAGTTCACTCGAGTTATTAATCCGACAGGAAAAATGAATCTTAGCCTTGATGAATAATTACAGAATTATAATTATTCCTTATCTCGTAATTAACCGGTTGCTATGAATATAGCTGAGAAAATAACGTACGGTGATGCATCGTTGCATTTCGCGATGCAGTTTTTCTTTTTACACCAATGAATACACAATTTATAAATATATTTCATGCACGCCTCACTTAATATTCATCGTTATGGTAATTTTCAAGGCAGCCATAAGGCTCGCGTCTTCGCCATTTAGAATCGTCGAGACAACGATTAACGATTGACGATTTTTCGTTACTCGAAGACGTCGAACTCCCTGATTTCCGTCTTTCCTACCGATGGTACTGTTTATTTCGAATGCTCGCGATTAATCGATCCGCGCCAGTTTCCCGATACTTCTTTAGTTCTCCACGTAATCTCGTATATTAACGAGCAAAAGCATCCACCCACGCAATTCGTTCGATCGTTTTCCCGTTCCCTCTTTCCCTCCATTTATCCCGTCCACGCGTTCACCCTTTGAACCTAAGTTTATCTTGCTTTTACAATTGACTACGGCCGAGGACAGCGCATTCGAGCTGCGAAAGAATACATTTTTCCTTGAACGTGAGGTTATTCACGCGCCGTTCGTTATGCAAAGCTTTATTTGCTTTCCTCTGTGCCATTTGCAATATCAGCTACCCGACCATTCAACGTAACATTAATCAGTTTCGATGCGATTTACGCGTGCTACTATTCATCTGCATCTTTTAGTACCCTTATTTTGCATAACGAGAAGCAAATACAATATTTTCGCTTCGATAATTAGAAACTCAATCAGTAACAGTTGTGTCATTTCATAAATTGAACTTTGTTACTTGCATAATTGATTTGATTAAATTTTCATATGTTTAATTCGTCGTGTGGAAAATAAGGAAAGTATATGAAATTTTCATTTATTTAATTATACTTATCAGGTGAGAGATAACTCGTTTTTCCTGTTAGAATCACTCGGTAAACAGATAAAAAAAAATTTACACGATGCAAATTCAACTACATTTCAGTTTTCAATACCGCTGCTCGAAACGACAAACATTGCATACGATTTATCTGCTTCTGGCATGGTAGCTTCGAGAAAATGCGTCGTGTCTCCCGGTCGTTTGATCGTCGAACCCGCTTCAATTATCCGCTAATTGCGCGAAACGAGTATTATTCGATATTGAAAATAACAAACCATATCGCGGCGAAGGGGATCGGAGTGCGCGTCACGTGAAAGAAGGAGAAGGCATCGATCGCAAAGAAACGATGCAACCGGCGCGGCGTGTCGTGCCGGTGACTTTTTCATTGGCTCGTTATCGGTTCGAAGAGGGTTCCACGATTTATTGACGAGCGCGTCGATAAAATGGCGGTGAATAAACCGCGCACAGAACGCAGTGGTTATGTTTTCAAGAACATAAACGACGAAGAAGTAAAAAAGGAAAAATTTGGTAATATCATGGGAAAGAACCACTTAATCTTTCGATTGACCCTCCGTAGTGGTTCTCGTTGAATAAATTGGCAATTGGTAATTATATTAGATGACCTGGTGCCCTTGTTTACGATGATCGTCGAATATCGCTGCTCAGATTTCCATCCTTTATCCTTTGATTTGTGTCGTTTTTTAGAGTGTATGGGTAATAGCCTTGTGAATAATTTAAATAAACAAGCTAAGTTCATCAACACCTTGCAATAGCAGCGCTTCAATGCCATTTGCCTTCTTAGCATTTCGAATATGAAATCATTTATTCCCAGCAGGGATACGCGACGTTATTTTACATCATCGATGCAGTGTCATTATCAAATAGAGAATACGTTCTAAATTCATAGAAGACGATAAGATTCGCGAACGGAATTGAGGGGACACTGGCTACGGATAATTACATTGATCCTCGTGGTGGGATATCACCGATTACCCAGGCCACAGTCATCGTCACATGTTCGACAGTGTCCCCTATTGATGTGCGGCGCGACCATTCGGGTCGGTTCGGAAAACATCGGACGGGTATCCGATACATACGTGCAATCGGGTAGCCCGACTGTTTTGGGTCAGGTCGGATAAAGTCGGGCAGATTCGGACAAAGTCGGGCAGATTCGGACGAGCTCCCGCGAGCCGCGGCCTAATTCTTATGTACTTGTTAATACTTGCAATAAGCATATGCAAAATTTGTTTTATGTGGAATTTTGGGATAAGATCATTTTATTCCATTTCACCTGTATGTTCATTTTATACAAAATAGATTTTGAACCCGCGGGAGCTCGTCCGAATCTGCCCGACTTTATCCGAGCTGACCCGAAATAGTCGGGCTACCTGACTGCACGCATGTATCGGACCGTAATATCGGGTACCCGCACATTCTTAAATGTCTCCTATTCGTTATCAACCGTCCGAGGTTCTTTTTCAGACGGTCAGTGCAGTTTTACACGTACATCGTACAATGTAAACCATCGATGCCGTCGAATGGCGCACGTTCAAACTTACGCCAGCTACGTCATCGTGCGGATTATAGTCCATTCGCGATACACCGGGGTCAAACGCCCTGATATCGCGGTTCGTTCGCATGCGAATACGTAGACTCGCGAATACTCGTTAACCGGAATCGATTTTCTATCGATCGGCCAATAACAAGAATCGATTGACGTGTTCGCGCGGCGCGGGCATGCGAATCGAACGGTAATTAGTTGATTACTGATATTTATGCATTTATGACATATCGAAACTTATGAAACATCAGACATTTATTTATTTACTTGTCCTTATTTGAATTTCCAATTTTATCTACGGTGCTTAATACACGCTTTCACAAGTTTATGTTTTTCATGAATTTAAAGTTACTTTTGAATTGAAAAATCTTCAATTTATTAATTCATGCATCATCCTCGTCTACTCTCTTGATAACTTTCGCATCGTAAATCGGAGGAGGCATAAATTTGGCAAGTTTCTATCATCCTGTTTATGGTCTCGAAAAAATAACGATCGATCTGTTTATCGTAGTCGAGGCAGAGGAAAGTAAATTGTCTCTGCGGGAATGGAAATGTCTGGAAAGAAAACAGAGGAAGTACGGAACAATAAACCGTACCGAGTCGAGTAATTCAACGTTCCTACTATCCACATCTTAGCAACATCGATTTATCGTCGAGTCGTTCTATCTATTTGTGCTCGTTATGTTTTTAACCGCGTGTATCGTAGAAAAACAGCGAAACTAGGTCAGTCGAAAGTGTAATAAAAGTTTTGCATGTGTATACATACATATATTGCGAACCGATTGTCGCCCAATAATCGAATCGCTCGATTTGCTTTTTTTCTCTCTCTCTTTTTCTCTTTTTTTGTAAACGTTCTCGCACGCGTACGAAAAGCTACCGTTGACGATAACGACGATACCGATAACGACACGATAAGAATAATCGTTGCTCTTATTACGGACGATGCGCTATTTCCTGCTCGTTCGATCGTCCGAGCATTTCGAGCCGTGGTGATCTCTCTCACCGAGAGCATGTAGGTCATAACTTTATGTAATAATCAATTATGCGAGCCTACCAGATGAATCGCTTCTCTTCTCCATTGCGGATCGAACTCGTTTCCATGTATTCGTTTATACATTTTTTATCGGGAATAAACACACGGACGATGCTGTTCGTCGAGAACAAATCGCAAACAACGTTGTGAAAATATCGGGCCAAAATACATTGGGGAATGTGCGATAAAATTTGTTTATACGAAAGTTGATTTTTTTTCGGAAGATTGACACGTTCCACGCCGTGGGAAGATTCTGAGTAGGATTAATATTTTACATTCATTTAAATTGTTAAGTTTGAAATATTTGATAATTTAAAATTTGAATATTATTTCCTTTAAAATATTGAATCATTCAGTTTGAAATACTTTATAGAAGAAGGAATTTTGATGAAAGGGTCGTGTTGTGTATAAAGCGTTTGTTTCCCTCTAAAAGCCAGGGCCAAATAATTTTCTGCATCCAAGACTCCAACCACTCCGAAAGACTATAAATACGATTGAAGTGATCTGTGCACGTAAATTATGCCAGCTATGCGGATGTGCCACGCGATGCTCGTATGATAGAGTCGTTTTCAGATGTTGCTCGTTACGAACAATGCTATACGTGTCGAGTTATTGCGATGTTTGCCATCATTGAAAAACATTTACGACGAACCAAGATGCTGCTTTTACAGTCTGTCAACGAGACGACTGGCCTGTGTAATCTTCAAGTCGCACGTCAACAAACTTCGTGATTGAAATTTCGACAGATTTCCGGGTTCTCGGTGCAAACGCGACCAGACGAATTTAAACAAATAGCAAATGGCGTTTATTCTTTTTCTTTTTTATTTATTTATTTTTCGCGAGTTCTTGTCTATGCAATTTTCTTCGCAGTTTATTGTTCTACGTTTACGATACAGTGATTGATGAACGGTCTAACAAAATAAGAAAGAACGCAGTGCGCCGTGGCGATATAAGAAAAGAAAGTAATCTCGGCCCTCCGCCAAATACGATTCTAACTTATTTCCCTCGCTATGTGGCCGCGATCCGTGGCATTCTACGAATTGTAAACAATCGTAACTCGTAAACAGCGATTTTCAAAGCGACATTCGGCCAGTCTGTTCTCGACCTACATACCTATCGTACTCTCTCTCTAACGGACGGGATTCCACACGCGAAATCAACGATTCAACCACGTGATTAGTGACATTTTATTATCGTTCGACCAGGAGCAGCCGTGTTTCGAAAATAATCCCGCCTCTCTGCCTCCGCGAAACACGTGTTTATCCTACGTCGAATAAATTTGCATACGATCATCGGCCAACAATCCTCTGTGCAAAACTAGACACGTCTGTTTCAACCAGTCAACCAGCGTTGATCTTTTATTGTTTCAATTATCCGCGTTTGCCAAAACTAAATGATAAAGAAGTATCTCTTTAGAAGTACTGTACAATAATGATGGATTAACCCTTTAAGTCACTTAAGTTTATTATTTCTGAAGTTTCCTGCTTAAAAATTTAAGCAAACAAGTGGGAAATAAATTACTACAAAGTTTAATGAAATTATTTAAATTAACTACCGCCTATGCAAAATTATCGGCTCGAAGAGTTAATATCATTATCAATATCTTTGCGTATATTATTCAGGCTTCATTAATGATCTTGACCGTCATACGGGGAAATTAATTTTTCGAAACTTATATCAATTTAGCTGTAAAACTGCAACCCCGTACAGTGACTCAGTCGTGTTTATCTCGCTGGTCGAAAATCGTCGCGAGTTCTGCGAGCATCGTCTTCGTCCGTTTTTATCGCTGCCCCTCGACTCGTTCGGTTCTGGTTGTTGGTCTTTTCGCATTGTTTATCAGGGCTCCGCTGCAACGCTGTGCAATTTTATCTTTCGACCGGTTACCACGAGTTTTATACGCTTTTATCATCGTCGTTTCGTTTCCCTTGCCGCGATTACGCCACGCTCGTGTTCCGACCAATTATCTGACGGCGTCTCATACTTTATTGCGTCCCGATGGCCGCTGTTGTGTCTGGAATAAGGGGAGACGCGAAAGAAAATCCAGAGGATGTTATTTAATACGTTGAACAACGTTGGAAATTGAATTTAGTCAATGAAAGTAGAAAGGAGATTCTTAAGTAGCATTAAAATTACTACCGACGCTTCACTCAATTGAACGTAAACTTTCCAATTTAAATTACACCGAGATGACTTCATCCCTCTGGTTCGAATAAATCAGAAGCAATTGTCGCGCGATAAATAAGAAAGTTTGCTTGGATCGAATAAAACGCAAATCTCCGCATCGCATAAACGTGTTAATTGTTAAAAATATAATATTTCAAAGAAGGTATTGAAATAAATTGTACGCTACATTTTCTCCATTATTATTTCACATTGTTCGACACGACGTCCAACGGAAAATACCGTTTTTTTCACGATGATTCAAGTCGGAAATTTACTCATCTTTGTCATCGTTACGAATACGTTCTCGTACAGTGTTACACCTACGATCTTCTACAATTAGATGCGCTTGGAGCATCGTTGTTTACCGTTTCACCGACGATTTGTACTCTGTGCAACGTCGAAACGCGCATCCTCTTCCATCGTCTTCGACGGCCGTACGCGTAACACTGAATTACAGACTTTTATGGTTGCTCCATGAATTTCATAGCAGACCTTGAAACTTCGTCGTCGTGGTAGCCGTGATTGTTAGAGCAATCCGCTTGGAGTGCGTGCCTGTTCGCTCGTATTACGTGATGATGTCACGTATCAAAAGTATGGTGCGACAACTTTTAGTTAACAGCCATCTGGTCAGAAAATAAAATTTTTCCCTCGTGTCCTCGACGAACCAATTTTGTATGAAATCCTTCTCTAGAGACAGGGATCCTTGCACTTTGCTTCCCTGTAGATACCAAGGATGCGGCCGGAAGGTCGGCGACGCAAGGTACTTGGGCTGTGGTCTTTAAATTGGATTTAAGACAGCCAACTTTTCTTTTCTCAAAAGTGACAGTATAGAGATTTGGGAATTTTTTCCTTCGTCAACTCACTCCTCGCGTTATGCTTCCCTATATGTAGATATCAAGAATCCGTCCGGAAGGTCGGCGACGCACGGTCATAATACTCCCTCTGTCCCATAATAATAGTAGTAAATGAATATTTAAACGGGAATTATTGGTAATGCAGCTGTAAGTTATGTTGTAGCGCAGAATTGCGAAGCCTTCAATCAAAATTAATGTTTCATGACATGTGCCATTTGTTTTGACACATCTTTCAATTTTTAAGTTAACATCCGCTGATCGAAATCAATTGTTTTATTTCAGTTGAATATCACCCCATTGTAAAAGTAAGATGAAAATAAGAGAGTTTTCAAGCAAAGATAGAATTGCAATTGTCCAGTTCTTACCAGTTCTTGATCCAGATTTTAAGTTCACGTATATGGGGAAAGTAAAGTTTTCTGGAAAAATCCAGAAACTATCTAGAGTAATATTTTGAATTCATTGTTTAATTTAATCTAGTTTTTTGATAATAAATGTTGCGTTCTATATTTATTTTCTTTTGCTACTATTATTATCGGACACATTAAATTCATCAACTGCTACTATTATTATGGGACATTTTTACGTGAACTTCAGGTACATTGTTCAAGCTCCGAGAAGATATCTCACAATCGATCTAAAATGTAAAGTGATAACATACAGAAATGGAGTGTTATCAAATTTAATCAGATTTAGTGTATCTTGTTGCCCTTTGTTCCATCTCGTTGTTCGAGATAGACCTTCGAAGTTACCTTACCATCGAAAAAGACGTCCTCTCCTTTGTCTTCGAAATCTTCTTACTTACCTCTCTTTAGATAAAGCCAGTCTCGTTTGTTTCCAAAAGGGAATACGTAATTCCATTACAATGGAGCTTAATTTGCATCGAACAATAGCATCGTGTTCGTTCGCGTGTCTGCTCGATCCGCGGGTGTGTTGGACGCATCTTCGTCGAGATATAACGCGATACAAACTGTAACATTACATATAGATTTAATTGGCTTAATCCGCTTTACACTGCTCGTTATGCCAGCCGAATACTGGCCTGTTATTTAATTAACACGCCTCGCTCTGAAAGTGAAATTGGCCACGGCACGTGCCTTCGTCGTCGTAGATTCCAACTTTATTAATTCTATTATTTTGTCATTTGTGAAAATTGAAAAGTTTACGAAACAAATCCTGCCAATACAATTGTTTACACTAGATTTTTAAAATATTTATTATAACGACTTATAGCGACTCTACCGTTACAAGCGCCTATCAGAAAGCAGTAACTGGGTCAACGAGTCGACGATTCGTTTATCTGTTTGTTTGCTCGTTCTTCTAGTACAATAGTTTCGAATCGAAGCATCTTCGCGCTTTCTTGCTGCGTCGATCGCAACTTTCTAATATCCGCCTGTTTTCCATCAAATTTGTTTATCTCCTTGAAAAATCTTTTCGAAGTCTTCCATCGGTGAAATTAGGAGATTCTCCTGAAAATCATCCCCGCGTTTCCGCGCGGATCATAAAACCCGACCGTAACCAATGGCAATGGTACAAAGTGCTTTAAATATCTGTTTGGCTGGACGAGTTACGTAAAAAGATAATCTGTCGGGTAAAGTGGGTTGCCGTACCGTTATCTTTTATGTAATAACATCTCTGGGCGAGTTCTCTATCCTAGCGCTAGATTCCATCGCTTGTTACGTTTAGTTGCGCGTGTTATCGGCGTGTTTACCTCGGTTTGGCGCGAAAAACACACGCGGATCCTTTGATGGAACTCAATTTGTTGAATCTTCTAAAAGGTGGGTGGTTATTCCCGATTAGTCAGCCTGTTGGTTCAGTAAATTTGACAAAGAAGAAAAAATCTACTTGCAGTCACATGTGTTGATAGAAACGGATACGATGGTATCATTTATGAACACAAAGATTCAATTATCTTCGACTAAATATTATGTTGAAGATAACAGTGAATTTATAATACCTCCATAAGTCGAGTAGAAGTAATTGACCCTGTGCACGATCCAAATGTAATTAAAATTATTTACCCTTCTGATATCAATTAAAAGTGCATATCGAACAGGGAACACGGGTGTCACGACTGTTTACAATCTCCTCTGATAAAATATCTTCTCATGGTTAGAAAAAAACAACGATCCTCGGAAATGACAAAGTTTCTCGCGGAACGATGAGTTCCCTGCAGCGTGAGACACTTGTTGCATCGAGTTAGACGACAGAGATTCGCTTGATTGCATAATATTATATCTATGCGTGACCGCGTTGTCACTAGCGTATCGGTCAATTATGGTACCCTACGAATCCCTGACGAATTATAATATGTCATTAGCGTATTCAAAGGTGACTATGGTCGCTTGGCAAAATTTTGTCTTAGTCAACCTGTTGGGTCCCGAATGATAGGAAGAGATCCGAAATAACGACACACAAATAAGGAACGATAGATATAATTAAGTTGAACTAGGAACTGAGAAATATGTTATAATTGAGAACTCGCGACTGCCGTACGCTTGACCATGGCGGGTCTAACATCTGACGGACGTCTTGTCGGATATGACGTAGTTCACATCCAACATCGGATGTGACGTAGTTCACACCCAACACAACCCTTTAGTCAGCCACCGCTAAACGTTTCTTGTATCACAGTAAATATAGTCACTCGCCAAAATGTTGCATTACTTAACACTTTGGTTATTAAAAGTGACTACATATAATCACCGAAATAAAGTCGCGGCATACTAAAAGTGACTATGGTCATCTTGCGGTGACTGAATCGTATTCCTGAGCGATGCATCGGAAAATGTTCTCATTCGTTGATTTTCTCACGGCATGTACTCGGTGTTCCAAAAATAATACACCGTCATCAACTTATTACACGATCGCGCGTGCAAACGCGAAACGAGCAGGTTCTATCTTTACCTTCGCGTTTGAGCTAACGTCGGGGACGATATCTTTGGCTTGTTTATGCCTGGCTTGCGAAACGATTTCGAGAATCATTAGATTCGTCAGAATGTCGGTATATTATAATTATCCTGGTCTAATTAATTGAACGTTAATACTCTTGAACTTTCAGTAGAACGTTACTGCTTTTTTAGATATCGGATCGTTTGATTTTATTTTAAGCGCGGCTATCTTTTAATACAACTTTATATAATAATTAACGATAGACTGGATATTTCTACGTTTAATTCCCGATTATAAAAAGAGAAGAGTGCACTTGTTGGAACACGGAACGTTTCACATACAACCCCGAAAAAATCCGACTCTCGCCGGTGAAATCGAACAAAATTACCGGTTGAAAGAGCGCAAATTTCCCGATTCTCGGCTAACAAAATCGAAGTAAAAAAAATAATTGACTGCGCGGTACCGTTAACGACCCCATTTTTCTAAGCTTTGCGTGCTTCTAAATCGGCGAACAACAGTTAGGCCGAAACTTGTAGCCACGAGCGATCGCGATTCCCGTTTCACCGATCCTCCCGTTCCGTTTTAACGCGCGGATCCTCGCGTTTTCTCGCGAACTTTACGATCGAGATTTCCATCGTTGCTCGACCATCCGTAAAACTGCATCCAATTTCTTTATTTCCTCCAAACGATCCGCGAATCGAATATCCGCGCTATAAACAATCATGCAACCACCCTCCCCTCTCGATTTTTTTCGATTAAAAATGACTCAGCTGCTCGAGAGCGTCGGCGAACCAGCACCAGGTTAATTAATAATCGTGCCTCGCGATACTCATCGTGTTTACGGGAATAATAGCACTTTCACTCCGACCATTTCGCTCCGTCGACGTTGGCATAATTTTATTTCGAAGAAGAGAGCCAGGCTTACCTATGACTCACTTCTTTTTCCTCTTTTCCTAGTTTTTTTTTTCTTTATCGCCTTGCATTTTATGGAATCGTGATTAGAAAAGCGTGAAACGACCGAGCTGCTCGATGATTCATTCACGACCTTATTACGAATAATCAAATTTGCCAATAGTGCACAGCCAGTGTCTTTCAGTTTGTTGCAAATCGTTGCTGATAATATTTAAACGATCGATAGAGTATTAACTTTTTTCATAGTTAAGTGGCGACCGTATACTCGTCGAAGTATTTTAATCTTTTCGATCGTCCGGCAAATGGCATTCAAGTTGAAGCGTTGCCAAAATTGAATTTTTGTAATCAAGAGGTGCATTGGGTCGCAAAAGTATTCGCACGCCGTTTAAAACAAAATACCTCATTTAAAATTGGACCAAATGATCTGAGGTTTCTCGAGGAGCTATAAAAATTAATTTACTAAGATGTGTGCTTTTGCTGTTTTAAAAAATATTTTCGATCGTTGACAGGGAATAATCCAGCGAACAATCGGCACTTTAAAAGTGTAATGATTGAAGCGTGTAAGCGGCTCAGAGGGGAGTGTCCCTAAGTTGGTCGAAAACTAATCAATCTCCCGGCTCTATTATTACATAGCCGTGTTTGTTCGCAACACTATGACGCGTTTTGGAAAGCTGCCTCGCAATATTTTAGTGGGCAGAATTTCACAGACGAGAAGGTACGAGTAGTCGCGACAATGGATTCTATCCAACGATCACGGAACAGAATATCTGTACGTCGTTATGTTACTGAACGCGCTCGTTATGCAGCCGTGTATATATCTTGGCGAGTATTTCGTAACGAAATGCCGAAAATTCCTCGACTCATTCAGATGCTAATAAACTGCAAGAGATACATCTCGCACGCTCCATATATCATTTTTTTCATTGAGGCTCTCTGAATCTTTTCTCTTTACCCTTGAACAACGAACAAGGATATTAATTTAAAATTTTTTTAAATGAGACAGTTTCATATAATGGAAGAATAATTTTTAAAAGAACAGTGTAAAATTTAGAAACTCAAAACAATATGAAATATGAATTTAAATTAAAATTGGGCCCTTCTCCATGGCCCGCTGTCCGGGGGTTAATAATTTATATAAAAAATAAAAGCGCCATGTCTTTTTTCTTGAATTTTGAATTTTTATAACAAACAAAGGGTTGAAATTGATACACCCTGGAGAGAATGAACATAGATAAAGTCAGTGTATGTAAACGAAAATGCATGATTTTAATTGGAACATCTTCATTAAAATTCATCTTTAAAAATTTGATTCACCATTCGCCATTTAATCTAGCATGTAGAAAAACAGTGTTTACATAATAGTTAGGAAGGTCGTACATTAGATATGAGGAACTGCTTATAAACAGTTGAGTTCAGTTTGTCAAAAGTTCATTACTGGAAGACAGAGAAGCGTCTTTAACTCGGAAACAAGGTCAAAGTATTGGGAAATATCTTAAAAAGATTTCATGATTGAGCAAGTTTATTATTTGTTACAAACGAGAGTGTTCTTAAAAAAAAAGAAGAAGGTCATGAACAATAAGACAAAGGCATGGAACGGTACGGGGAACTTTTCAATTTCCGATTACTCCCAAATCCACGAGCAAACAGTTTCTGTAGATGGAATTGGGTCAGTGGTAAAATAGCTTTGTTCTTTCCGGGCTCGTTTGTCGTTGTGACCATTTTGGAACTGCTTTGCTTTTCGTTGTTTGTCTTTACGTGCCGCACGTGCGTGTGCTATACGCTTTCGTCTGGTGTTATCACGTGTCGAGTCCGTGCTGGGTCCTCTCCGTCACGCACCCACCATCTTTCTCCGGCCGTGAATCTTTTGCCAATCCACGGCGAACCGAGGGAAAAATACTCTTGGATTGTTTACCAAACTCGATCGTTTTCCATTCGCGAATCATTGTCTCCGTCATCGTGGGCCGCCTTGACAGACACGCGTGCGAAGGTCTTCTTCTTTTTAACTTCTTCCCAGTCGCTTCGTCTTCCAAATTATTTTTTTGCACGAAATTTTCAACATTAATGCTTCAAAATATTAAATTTTCAACATCGATGCTTCAAAATATTAAATTTTCAATATTAATGCTTCAAAGTAAAATATACACAGTGTGTACATACTTAGTTGCCTGCACAAGGGTTAAATAGCCATTAGTTGCGTCTAGGAACTCTATTATAAAATAATTTTCTATCTAATCACAGCTGCGATAGAGCTAATCATAGCTTGTTACTTTGCACTCATCTAACGCTTAGTTAATTAAACCGATTAGAAAAAGCATATATCGAGGTGGTATGTTTACCGATCTAGTTTATGTGTTATCGTTTTCATTGATGAATAATAATGAAAGGAGTGTACGAGAGAAGCTTACGAACGAGTGTGGTTGAACGTGTCGATAAGCCAGGACGTGTCAACGACCTGTTCGAATTTGAAGCAGAGAGAGTAGGTTGTTTTTTCTATCACGAATATACGTAATATCTGTACAGTGTGCGCAATATACTTGACGAACTATCGTTAAAAACATGGTCGATTCGCAATGGGTGATAGTAACGATAGGGTTGATTAACCGTGGAAAGCGTGGAAAGATTTAGAATTTAACACACTGTTAAATTCGAATGAACAATCAAATAGGGTTGATTTTCAGCGATCAGGAGATGGTTCCGTTCGGTTGGAAACGGAAGGAAACACGGTCTATTAATTACTTATTGTCTCCGCGTCCCGTAAACCGATCTACTTTCGCTGGCAGAGGCGAAAACTGTTTGCCAGCTGCGATCCACCGACCCGTTCGATAAACACTTTATTTCGGGTCGTGTCGAAACGTTGCGGTGGTGTGCCGCATGCCGTGCACCACTAAAAATACACGACTCTGCGGACCTACCCTTTCCCCCTCTGCATGGACTCTCACCGAAACTGCAATCGAAAATAACTTTCCGAAACACCTGGCACCCCGGCGTTCTATTCTGCACATCGGATCCTCTCGTCTCCTCTTTTACTCCCCCTCTTTCCTTTTCTCTATCTCCGTCACTAGATTTTCCCCGTGACGGATGCACCTGTCCATCGAGTTCCACCAGTACCGTGAATACTCGGGAAAATTAGAATTCACTTTTCCAATACTATGAAGCTTCACTTTTTTTTTTTTTTTTTCTTTAATTATTTGAACAGTTTAGGGGTAGTTGGATTCTTCGACCATGGTATACTGTAATATAAATGGATAGAGCATTACATCGTCACCTTCGCGTCTGTTGATTTTGATAAGATTACGAGAGGCGAAGATTTTTGATTATTTACATGACTCGAGGAGAGCGTATTCTGACACGCGGGAAAAATACCGAGCAAGGTGGTTCAGCTTTGCACGTGCAGAAAACGCGAGGTTCCTTCTATCGTATATTACACTTTCAGCTACGTGTTGTTACTGTAATATGAATCTTCGTCTATGAATCTCTTATTATTACTATGAATTGCTACATTCTTTTGTTAACTTAAGGTTTAAAGTGTCATTGTAATCGTACAAGTAACAATCGAGTGATAACACCTAGAGAACTTGTCAATAAAAAAGTACACATGTATCGATAACGATTTAAAAGTCTATTTATGAAGCTAATTGTAAATATTCTTGATTTCTTCATAGATAACGTTGTCATATTATCTTGTGCCAAATAGAAGCATTAGGGAACTGATAATGATTCGGGTTATCAGTATTAATCGATAAATTCGTCTGTGTTTGTTAAAATTTTCATTTCTTTCGTACAAAATATTTGAAATTCCGTGATCCTAACAAGTGGAGGTATCTACGTTAGGGGTTGACGAAGGGATGTAAAAATATTGTAACGTGTTGGATGTGAAGGCAGCATTAACCACCTATATTTGCAATACTCTGATGCTGGCAAGTATCCAAGGGATGCTTGCTAGCACGGTGAGATTCTTAGAAACAGGCTGCATCCTTTTCCTCCTCTCTTGTTCTTTCTTCGTCTTTTGCGAGAGTTCACGCGCGGGTCGATGCACGATCATCGGGTTTTCTGGGTTAATCACCGAGCTTTTCGCACGGAACACTCGTAGCTGCGTGTTCTAGTCTCTAATCGTGTCTGGATATGATCCACGTTTGATATATAACGAATATTTAATGATTCTTAACAGGTAACGCGAAAGATAGAGACGCGTGACTTGATGACGTATAATTGATATTGCGATTGGTTCGATCAGTCTTATGTAATCTTAAACTGACAAATATTTGTTCAATTTTAAAGTATTTGAAGCAATATGTATGTTTGCCTGTAGATTGTATAAAGAATTCTCCTTATTACAGTATACCATGGTCGAAGAATCCAACTACCCCTAAACTATTCAAATAATTAAAGAAAAAAAAAAAGTAGAGCTTCATAGTATTGGAATTATGCTTCCTTATAAATAGCAAGAATCCGTCCGGAAGGTCGGCGACGCACGGTACTTAGGCTCTACAACTTAAAACTTCCAACTCGTTTTCTCAAATTAGCGAAATATATTGCTCCCCTATTATAGAGATTATCGATAAATTATTATTTCTCAGAGAAAAAGTACGATTTCCATAAATTCTAATACATATTGAGAACTCGACACATCGGGAAGTTAGTGGCTCTCTGCCAAGAGTCTTCGGGAAACCTCCGCACACGTTCTCTGGACGACGACCCTGAATCACATATACCCTAATGCTACGTTCACAACGATTCAACAACCTCTTTACTTTAACACGATAATCATTCGCGTGGATCGTTTGCAAAGTAAAAAACTGCACTGATAAACAAGGTTGAATCTTGTGAACTGTGACTTGTTCGGTTACAAAAGCTTGCCATGGTGACACTTTTTTTGTGTGTGAAATGTCCGTGGAAAATCGCAGTGGCGTTTGTGGTTAAAGCTTGTAGAAACAAATTCGAAGAAAGAGAGATTGACAGGCTCAACGTTGCGGAAAAAGTCAATTATAAGGGAACTAGGTTGCAACAACGAATCGCTACTATGTTGCTACGTGACCCGTTTTTACGTGCATTGAACTGCTATCTGTATTTTCTTTTATGGGTGGAATTCTCTTTCCAGTTTATCGGCGAAACAAAATGGGAGGCGAGAATGTAGGTTCTCCTATTGGAATGGAACTATACGTTTTCATTGTTGCAACGTTCTCCATTTGCTTTGCATTTCAGACCCTTCTTTTGTTAATTTTGTAGCGTAGTGGATATTCTCTAGTATTAAGTTTAGTCATAGGAATACGTTTAGTTTAGGTTAAGATAATTTACGACAGGGTCATGGTGACCCGTCAAGGGCCTGCAGGCCTGGCGAAGCGGGGAACTTACGAACGGGTCAGTCTTGATGTGTCGTTCGTTGTTAACGCGTCGTTTGTATTTCAGTCAGTCTTTTGTATTTAGTTAATCTTAGTTTTGTCGTAGCTTATTCGTTTAGTCGTAATTTGTCGTAGTTTAGTCGCTTAGTTGTAATTTTATCGTAGTTTAGTTATCCATAATCCAGCCGGTTCGAGTGGTAACTGTTTATACAAATACAATCTTCACTTAATTCCAATCGAGCCAAAATTCGTTTCCTCCTTACCATCGTCAAATCCCACAATTTTATTAAAATAATATCCCCAAGTATCACAAACGCTACATAGGTAGAGTACAAAAAGTAGTTTTGAATTATCCATAATCTTCATTGGGACATATTTTATTACACATAGCTATATTTACTGCATCAACCATGAGAACTAATCGAATCTAATGTATTCACAAAATCGTGTCAGTAAATACAAGGTCGACGTTAATTAATCGATCAATTAATGATTGAGAGATACGTTAAGAGGAAACCAATTTGTTAGGAATTGTGCATTGCAATTGAGCGTTCTAGAAACTTGATTTTATAAAACGCAGGATGATTAAAGAATCGAGCTATTGAACGATATAAAATATAGAGAGGGGGTCATCACGGAAAAATTGCGCGATTCGTGGAAAAAATGTCTCTGAGCCAAACCGCACGATATTTAATTAGCGTGACGATAATCCGTGACTCGACCCTCGTTAGTCCAACAACACAAGTTTGCTTCTCGTGTCAAGGCTGCGCTCCGCGTGTGTAAGCTTCGTCTTTTCTTGGCTCGAATTTTTCATTTTCATTGTGGTTATGGCTCGAATGTGAACGTGAATAACGCAACATCAGCACGCGAACGTGATTTTATATGTCTGTCGATGGAATTCATCGAGAGCGAATGAAATTTTCATGGCAAGACACGGTCCTGAATAATTACAAGTCTGACCACGTACGGCTACTTTTCACTCTGCCATTGAAATATGCACTCCCGAATTTTCAAAGATGATATTGATTCTGTTGGAGACGTTTTGCCAGAAATGAAAAAAATTCGCGAATTGTTATCTGTTACACAGTCATTACAATACCGCGTACGACTTGATAATCGACTGGTATTAATCACCGCCATAATAATTACCAAATTTCCGTAGAATCGTCT
Source organism: Osmia bicornis bicornis (assembly GCF_907164935.1). Taxonomy (NCBI): domain Eukaryota; kingdom Metazoa; phylum Arthropoda; class Insecta; order Hymenoptera; family Megachilidae; genus Osmia; species Osmia bicornis. Next base: position 8,344,149 of record NC_060218.1, on the reverse strand, counting down.
GTTTGCCGAGAAAACACGCCTGCAAACGCAGCTGTCGCGATCTCAGCTTCGCGTTATCAGTTCGGGGAAAGGAAAAAAAAATGGAATGAGATAACAGATTCAAGAATGTATTAATATTTTACTACAACTTTGCTACAATTAACGTTTCCGTTTATGCGTGAACGTTTGCTCGCGATTAAAGATCACGAACTCCCGATCACAATTTGCTATTTTTTTCGAGCGTTTGTAACTGGTATAAAGTCATCGAGTTGAAGGGTTAATGTAAAATTATCATCCGGTTTATTATTATCCGGCACTATACTGACGCCTATTTTGCTGATCTCGAATATCGAGATGGTTTTCTAGTCCAGTCACAGTTTTGCAATAAATTATACGGTGTGTAAATATAGCACTTTGCCATTGTTCAAATTTATAATTATCTATTTACATTTTCACAACAAAGTAGTATTAAAAGAATTTTTGCGATTAAGTTACTTAATAAAGAAATTGTAATGTTAGAAAAATCGAAGTAGGCAAAAAGTCGAGTTAGGCCATGTGTATTTTGTCAGCGCTTTTCTCCTTCTTAAGGGACAGTCCCCAAACGTGGGGGTGTCGTAAATAAAAGGGCATACTGTCGAAGGAGACCGAGGATTTTTGGGACAGCAGGGTATTCTTATTCTGACTGTTGTCTTGTAAGGTTGTGCAAAGAAAGAGTCGGACATCTTATTTAATACGCCCACTATTATTTAATTTCCCGCTCGGTTAGTCTTACAGTAAAGTTTGTTTATTTAAATAACTAACATTATCATAACTTGGAAGGGATGGCTGTATCATCGCCTGGATAGCTCAGTCGGTAGAGCATCAGACTTTTAATCTGAGGGTCCAGGGTTCGAGTCCCTGTTCGGGCGGATTTTTTTTTTAACATGGAAAATATTGATTTGCGACGACTGGATTAAGAATGTTCGGAAGGGGATGTAATTTCAGTGCCTGGATAGCTCAGTCGGTAGAGCATCAGACTTTTAATCTGAGGGTCCAGGGTTCGAGTCCCTGTTCGGGCGAATTTTTTTTTCTTTTATATTATCATACAAAATTTTCTAATAATTGTTTATTACATTTTTACAAATAATTGATACATATTTTAATATAATTATTCGTAAATGTTTACTATGTTTCTAATCCGTGGAGTATCGATCATTCCAGTATGTTAGAGGATTTTTTTGAACTTTCAATTTTATATTTGCTACCGTAATATGGAATATATTTGCATACTGCTTGCCAATCGGTTATCCAACATATGCAGATAAATGCAGCGGCACCGTAAGCCAACGCTGAGACTTTCCTGTAAAAAATCGAGCATTCGATGAACGCTGAAGATAGAATATTAAAAACAATCATTACCATCCTTTGGCTTGTTCAAAAAACACCGACCAGTTTGCTCGAGTACTCGGACAATCCTTTTTGAAAGTGAACGCCATTTTTCTCATACGATGTTTATCGTTAATATAGCAACAAATAATTGACAGTCAAGAAATATCATTTGTGTGATATTCACGCAACATTCGTTGCAATTTAATTCAATTGTCCATCATTTCGTTATCTGTCGTTCGTAGACAATATCAGTCGCATTGCGTTTCCGTTCTGTTTTTTTCCCTCCAAGATAGCATTATTATTTGTACCCGATGATTTTTGTCAATGTGCTTGATCGGGGTTATCTAAAAGAATGGGCAGATACTTTCTAAATCGAATAAGAGAGGAATCACAGTGCTTTCTTCTCGTTGGTCGTTTCACACACGGTGGTAAACCGATGCACGCGTGAATACGATCTGCATAAATGTAAAATAAACGCACACGTGTGCTTTATACACTTTGCCGGGACCCCGATACGGCTCGCACGGAATATAACATATATTTTAGTTTTCAACTTGTCAGACACTCGGGTCGCACAACAATGTGTGCGCGTGTGTTCGAAAGAATTTATACGTTAGTGCATCGGACACACCGACCAGATGAAAAATTGTTGTTGCCTGTCGTTGTCGGTCCAATGAGTCGTTCTTATCTATTTCTAAAATTGAACGATGAGTCGAAAACAAGAGAAATTGTGCAAGAATCAGTGCGGCGGATATCTAATGGAAAAAGTTGATTACACCGAGTACACGTAAATTGTCGAAAAATTTCATCAGAATGTTTATTGAAATCGGCCGCTGGGTGTCCTCGTTTATTCCTAATTACCCTGTGTGTTTATGCGGATAAACGATATCTTGATGAGCCGTACAAGATTATATTCATTGATATCCTAGTTTAGCCCCATCTTATCGTCTGGACAAAATAATTGACGATTTTTAAACCATTTTATCGATTAAAATAAACTTTCTTTTAATTTGGTATGCTTTATTCGCTTCTCAATTTCCACGAAAATTTATCTTTATTTTATTTTTATGTATATTTTTTCTTGTACTGGGATAATCGGGAATACCAAATGACCGTGCGTTAAAAAAGGCATTTTGTCACATTGACTGTAATTATACGATTATTAAAATAAACGTTAAAATGACATAGCTATGAATAAACAATTAGAAGAATAATTCAATGTTTCTTTTTTAATTATATTATGTTGCATACGTCATCGATGACCCACGGTATTTGTTCAAAGTACGACCCAAGACAATACACGGGTACTTGGTAAATTTTTTAAATTAATTTTCTCGATAACAAAGTCTCAGATAACATAGTCACGTTCCACTGTTCTCACAATTAAATTCAGATTCTTGTGCCTGGTCCCAAACGACCCTGTATATCATTCTTCATTCAACCTTCCAGTTCCGGTTTCTCACACCTTCTATATTAAACAGAAAAAAAGAAGGTAGTTTTTGAATCTGGTTTCGACCAGCTGATATTAATTTAAAATTTCAATAGGAAACGTGTTAACGATGTTGCAGTTCTTTTGTCTTTGTAATCTTGGTCGTGTCATTATCGATACATCATGTTTTTTTCTTACACATAAAAGAAAGCTCGACATACATACATATGTCGGTAGTCAGATTCCTGGTCCCTCGTAAATTTCGTTTTCGTGAACCCGTTCCTTTCGAATACAAATCTTCTCGCACCACCACGTGGCACCACGTGGCGTTTAATTAAACTAGGCCAGTTTGTTTTTCATTTTACCCGGGCATATCTTGTTAACTATACACACTTTCGATCATTTCGATTCCAAGGAACAGAGACCGTCTCCTGGAACGCTTATCCTCTTCCCTTTCCTTTCATCTTTTTACAGTATTCGATAAAACGTTCCAGCTGACAAATTGTCACGTTCACGATGAAAAGTAACGAACGCTAATTGGTGTAATAATTGGTGTAATAATTGGTGTCTTAGCTGTTAAGGAAAGATTCTGATTTCCGTAGATTTTCCGCCGTTTCTTGCAAAGGTTTCGTAGAAATTCTGACGAAGAAGGAACATCACAGGTGCAGTAATTATGTGATGTCATTCCTATCTTGTCCTTGGCAAAGACCCGCGAAACGCCTGAGGACATTATCCTTGAAAGTGTAGGATCGCGATCAATCAGAGCCGACAACTCCCTACCTGTCATTATTGTCCCTGCTCGTTGGCTGACAAGATTATTGATTAGTCACCTACCAGCTACTTATTCATTCCTCTCACGATTGAAGCAACGTGACGGACTCGCTTTTTTTCCGGTTTTCAACAGTACTCCCTCCGCCGACTCTTGCGATGCAACTGTGTATTCGCGTTTCTTGTCGTGAATCGTGACGCTACTTTGTATCATTATCTATGGTTTTATTGCAGCGACCAAGGTAAAGGCATATTACTTTTCTTTTTTTTGTTTTTTTCTTCATTCTTTTCTTCATTTTATGCAAATTAAGCGGTCGGTGTAAAAACTACATGGAACTTTATAGAAGATACAAAAATTAAATTAACATTGCGAGTACTATGTTTCTTAAGCTGTCGATCAGCTGAACGTATCCTAGTAGAGAATAAAACATCGAAAAACGTAATTTGAATGCAAAAATCATATCAGCTGGTAATCGATATGCAACCGACGGCCTGTTTATTTGACCGGGGGCATTTAAATGCATCCGAGCACTTCCGAGAAGACACTCCCGGTGATTGAATCTATTCAAGAGAGCTTGCAGCACGCTCGTCTCGATCCTTTAAAGCCCGGTTCACACCGTGTTCGTTGCATAGATATCACATTCGAGTACCTGACGTAATCGCGAACACGTACAAAATTTCAAACGATCTTCGTTCTCTGACTTTTTAATCACGGCTGATTAAAGAGAAGGAACCATTTGGTGTTTCGAGGTCTCCGTTGCTCTCGCGAGTCCTTGTTAAGTTCCACGTCGAGGCAGTAGACGATTCGATCATTCGAAAAATTTAATTAATATTTCGTTTAAAAAAAAATTTGAACGCGAACTTTTCGGGGTTTTTTATAATTTCAGAAAATGGATATCAAATTAGTGTTCTAAAGATGATCTAAAATAGTGTTCTAAGTTATGAAACCCTGTGAAAAGAATGATCAGATTACAGGATCGCTTTGAACGGTGTTCCTGTTTTCGAGCAAACTGAAAAGCGTGACGCGAATGTCCCGCGTTGAAAGTTTATCGAATCGTGTAAGTACCGTTCGTTCGACCGAGAGCCTGTTGTGTAGAATTCGGTTCCCTTTCCGTGACGAAGACCGTGCTCCGATTTACGTTTCCGCTCGCTCGTAAAACGACTTCCGGCGACACCTGCGCTCCTCGGCCACGAAGTTATGAGCCGTGGCGATCCGAGGTTCCTCGTAAATCCTCGACACTTTGTACTGTCTTTTAACACCGACACGGATCACGATTTTCTTCCTTCTAATCTTTCGTTCCGGCTTATTTAACATCTTATGTACAATAACATCTATTTACAATAGAGAGAAATATTTATTAGCTTAGCTTTCTTTCATCAACCCCTTTTTTATATAAATCTCTCTGATTCTCGTGGTTTTCCTGTGATATCACAAATGAAAATCTCCTGATCCACGTATTTGAGTGAAAAAAAAAAGAATTTCCCTTCTCCGAACATAACAGAGCGGCATCGTTACGAATGTATATCGGGACCTTGCAATTTTATCGCAACGTCAGTTATCTCTCGAATACGTGAGTCACGATAGGCCTGGAAATCTGTGTGTGGAAAGTTTGCATGATGTTTGTCCCTCAAACCTCGAATTAACATTCGCGAAATTAGGATCAGAGCGAACAGAAAGTGATACTCTGTCAGCTTTCGAAAGATGGATGTCTGGGTTAAATTGGAAGATTCAGATAGGAAAATTCCACCAGCGAAGGGTGTTTTATTTTGAGAATCATATTTTTCCAGACATTGTTGAAAATATGTTTAGTCAGAGAACAGAAGTGGTGGGTCTGTATCGGTGTGGTCGTTAAGGAGGGAACGTAAACAGGAAGAAAATTAGAACGAAACGTACATACAGGCGGTTCATTACAAACAACGAACAGTCTGTTCGAGTACCACCTTAAATTCCACTGCGTTTGTTTCTTCTTCCTTTTTTTTTTGCTGGTAGCGCTCTTTCCGAGCCGTGACTATTTCGTGGTCCGTTCAAATTTAGAATCGAGCTGTATCGTCCGACTTTTGCAATCCCTCTTTCTCTTTCGGCTTTTTCCATTTTCCATTTTTCCTCCTTCCGACCATCGATTTATTTAGATCTGATCCGTGAATTTTCCGAGGGAAAAACCCTGCTCTATTTTCTCCATTAATGCGTTTATTGATCGAATCAAAGTTTTCGCTAGGGCATCTGTTGTCTGACGCAAATCGATCGACGGAACACGATAAACATTCTATTTTAGCTTCATGCTAATTCACCGTCCGATTGGCAGTTATAAACGCGGAATTTTTGCCATTAATAGTCCCCTGTTGACGTAGAAGGAGTTAATTTTGATCCATTGTTGATTTATTTTTTGTATCAGCTGTAGTCAGCTAACAGGGAGATAAACAAAGCTTATTTTGATAATCATATTTGTTTGATAACAGAAAGAGAAGTTGATAAGGCACTTTGCCAATTATTTTATTTACAGACTGCCCTTAATATCCTCTCAAATGAAAGATAAAAGAATTTTGTTCGATTCGTTTGTTTGAAATTCTTGCTGTCTTTTATCGCGATGGAAGCAAGACTTTCCATTCTGTCCCATTAGTTTCTTCAAGGGGGTACATCTGTACTGGCACGAAACGAGCAAGTGGTCTGGAACACATGTTCCACGAAGAAGAGTGGAATATTTGTCTTGGTCTCTGTTGGCTAGTGGACGGACAGAGAGTGGCTGGCTCTGTCCAGGGCGCTACTCCACATCGGGTACACGTCGATGCACAGCTTCGTACGTGTTCGTGAACGTTCGTGAACACGAGTCAAGTACCGAGCAGCAATCTCGGGCTGGCATTGCTCGCGGGAATAGCGAGGTGAGCGGAGCAGACTGCTTGGTGCCAGCAGTCATACGAATCCCACTCTCTTCCTTCTTTCCTCCTGTACGCTTCTCCGCTTCGTTCTACCACGCTTCTCTTTCCCTTTTCCTTGCACTCGTGCCACCGTCTACCTCAGCTCTGCTCACCTCCGCTACCGTCTATCTTCTTTTCCTCTCTACATCTCTGTACGTATTTCATCCTATGACCATTCGCGTAGGTTTGGCCAGCCAAACTCGCGTTTTACGTAATCTTATCAATCGCTGCGCTCCATCAAGGCCGACGTGCATTTAACGCGCATCCTGCAGCACAGCTGGCTGCATGGAGAACGCTGACACGTGTGCAGCCGATTCGCAGCGTGAGCGCACTACCTTTGAAATAGGGATTTAGATAGTAATAATTCGAGTATAGATGTTTCGTGATTGGAAATGAGTCGTTTCGAGACGCTACATATGTATTTTGTTTGATATAAAATTATAGGGTGGTTTTCAACTTCTTTGGAAGCTGATGCAACTATGTACGAAATCGAGAACGAGCTAAAATTGGACGAGTAGAAGAATGCGGTATGTAACGTGTGTCAACACCCGTGTCTCGGTAGATGACACCGTTTTGAATGTAATAAAAATCGTGTGCAAACAAAAAATGACACATCTACATGTTCGTCCTCGATTCAAAAGATTTATATATCCGAGAAATTGATGAGAATACGGTTGGCCATAATTTCCATCCCGATGGTAGATGTTTATCCAGGAAAAATTCGTTCGATAGAAAAAAAAATCGGTAGGTAGTAGGAAAAAGGTAGAGGGAAATTGTGATATGGTGGTGGTTGGTAACAAAAAGAGTAGAAGACGAAGCTAATTTTGCAGCCAGCGATGTATACGCGTAACTCGCAGATACCGGTCCGACCTAAATGCATGTGCATACATCTGTAGTTGCATGTGCAACGTGTACACAATGCAGAGGGGTCGTGCATAGCATGAATACGGGAGTAGCCAGGCTGCAATGTTATGGATCGCATGACTGCCAATAAACGATCGGTACGCGTACCCTCCCATCCGTCATTGTCGTGATTTACGGACACGATCGTTTTACTTATCGTGTCCGTTTCACCAGTCCACGTCAATTCCGCTCGTTATCTTGCTTTCTGCCCCTTGCAAGATACTGACTCGCGATAACGAGTTCGCCTCGCCTCGCCTCGCCTGTTTTTCGTTAAATTCCTCGACTTTGAGCCCTCTTGCAAAACATCCCATTGATATTTGTATCGAAGGATGCATGAATTAATTGATTATCTTTTGCGAATCGAACGAGTATCGTATTATTCTGACGATGCAAAATCATCGCGATAATCATATGGTTAAGATTGGTGCGATATAAATAACTGCTTAATCATTCTTGGTATTCGAATGCTATTGGATCAGCAAATTTTCTCATTGTCAGATTTATCCTGGATCAAACAAGTATTGGCGCAACCAAGATTCATTATAATTATAATGTAATTATAATTAACCTCTTTTGGTATAGGCAATTTAAGTAGATGGAAAATTGAAGCGTGTTTCTATCAATCAGTATTAATACATTTTTTTTTTTTGAACCCTTCAAATTATATAGACACCACAATCGCTCGAAATTTGTTAAATTAAATTCGCTTCAATATGTGCTGATGTAATTATTTGAAAAATTATATAATCTTCCATTATCTTATCAACTTTTTATACGTAGCTAAGTAAATTTGTTTATACTTAGCAGGTCGCTAAAATGGTACTCGAACGAAATAACATGGTATAAAAGGTGGTACCTATAGAGAAATTTTTCCTCTACTTTGTGACAGGTTTGAAATTTCCAATGAAATAACCCAACTGTTTTATACAGTTTGCTGGGTATTATCATATGGAAATTTGTGGTATCGGTGTTCTATGATGGTCGCAAGAAATTCATTTCTCGTTCACCTACTAGAATGGATATTTTTCTTCGTGTACCATATTACCTGACTGGTGGTTACAGGTGTGTCGTAATGGCTCTGTCCATTGTTTCTTGCCGATGCGGTTCTTTATTCCACTCCGCGTCGCGTTTCTCTACCTTCGTATAAATAATGAATTTTATTCGAACAACCGATCCGATCCGTTCAATAACTCCACGAATATCGAGCATCCACCCGACTCGGGAATGTCGCGCTTATAAAAGTTGATACAACGTTTACGTAAAATCCATGTCAACGGTGAGTAACGATCGACGAGATGCATGGAAGTTTGCCATCGAACGGCAAACAACAGATGGTAACCGGGCAAATGTTTTCGGCAAATTCTTGCTCGAATTCCTTGCTGGTCCAACGCCTGGTATAAATATCACGCTTCTTCTGGCTTGGTAAAAATTCATCCTCGTAACTCGCGTAACACCACCCTGTAAATTAGAAATAAGACATCGAGCAGAATTAGTTCTATTTCCATTGAATAAACGCTGCTTTTCCTCCTTTGCTTATGCTCGAAGGGAAAATGAAATGTATTTCCTTTTATCTGACGCGAGAACGTTAATCAGTACTTTGATTATTCTTTCATGCCTGAAGTGACAAGATTTACCGGCTCCCTTCTTCAGGCAAACGAAATCTGATAGATCGGCGTTAATTACCTTATCACGACTATTTTTACGTTGATTAATCGTCGCCGTTTAACGTTATTCAATATACCTTGGGGAGCTGACTTCAAATTTAATACGATCTAACGATAGAAAAATTAGAAACAACACTTATTGTTAGTAGATACTTGGAAATTCATCGCGGCAGTCCACGTGTTTGAGGATTCTATTAATACTAGTAATGCAAGATAGTAAATTGTAAGCCTGAACTAAACGATTAACTAATCTTATCCTGGTTAATCGTTATTCCAATGAGTCATATTATGCTTGACATTTTAATGGCGGCAATTAACATAGCATACCTAAAGGAGGAAACGATTCGTTGAATTAAGTCATTATGGGTCACTCTTGTTCGTATTCGAGAAGAATCAATTTTCGTGTAACCTTGTCATTGTTATCGTTCGTAACTCATGACTAATTATAATTAACGCCGGAGAAAAATATGTTTCTTTATCCTTTTCTTCTACTTTGATTCACGTGGCACGTTCGCTCATCGCCAGTGGAAAAATTTTCAACCAGGTAATCGACTCGTGAATCGCGCCTCTATTTTCGTATCGCGCTTCCTTTAAATAATTCATCGCCTCGAAATTGCCTTGTTTACCGAAAGCCTCCCTGCTTTGCCCGTGTTTCACCACGCGTTCTTTTCTTTTTCTTTTCTTTTCTTCTCTCTCTCTCTCTCACTCTTTTTCTTCTTGATCAAACAGAACGCGCGCGTTACTTACATATTACGTCGACACGAAATTATGTACAGCTTTAACAGTGAGACACGTTTGATATCAAATCGATTTGTCATTCTCAAATATTTTTAATCGAAAACGCGTTCTGTGTACACAGAGTTTGAGATTGTACAGAGTAACTGGTGATATGTACAACGGGGAAAAATGGTGATTCCGACGAGAAATAAGCTGATTACGTATGATAAAATTTTGTCACGCAACACCTGATTTTCGAAGGATCAAAAATATTTATCAAATTACACCAGCGATCGTTAATTATTTGATCAGCTGTCAGATGTGGAAACGATGCAAATTTCTTCTAATTTCGAAGGAATCCAATGTTATACTAAACGTTTAGTATCGAGGGTGCAACATATAGATTTTTCCGTTTAATTAACGAGACATCTAGAATGTAACGAAGGTAATAATATTTTCAAGTAACAACGGTTGCTCGAAAAACGAACGAAACCATCTGTCTATCCGTCCCTTTATCAGTTATCAGGGTGTAACCATGTCTCGTGTTTCCTATCGACTGTTACACGAGATCAGGAAAGGGTTTCGTTAGGGAAAGCTGGAAAAGAAATCGTGGATTGACCGCGATTGCATCACTATTGCTCCTCACGATGCACGATCAGAAAAAGTATTTATTGTTTCTCCGATTGTATCGAGTTTTCGAAAGAAACGTCAAGTGGTGCTTATATTTCGAAAGAGCGCTAACGATAAGCATTCTTACTTCCCCATCATCGCTAGAATTGAAAGAATTGTATTACATTTTCATCTTGAAAAGGCTTGAATTTACAAGAAACGTTCTTATAATTTTCTTGAAACCCATAGAGTAAAAAATTATATTTCCATGATAAATAAACTTGCATATTTTTAAATTCGTTTACTACAGGTATGTAATTCTTTATCTCATACATTTTATTTTTTCTATATCATAAACAAATTTCAAAACTGTCTTCAATCGAGTGTCGATTGATAAAGTCGTAATGCTCGTCAATCGATTTTTAAATCATAAATTAAAATATTTATCATTTTATTGTTGGTATCTAAAATTAATAATGAATAACAAGGAAAGAGAAATAATAGCAAGAAAAAATCAAACATTATAGGTATAATTACGCGTAGCTACGGCACTGATCAGCCGAGGAGAGCGAGCTACAGTGGGTCACAAATTATGTTTTTATAAAAACTCGTGTTTTTCGAAAACTGCGGTTGATGGAGCAATTCGGACGAGAAGCTCTTCAACGATTACCCAATTTAGCCAAAAAAGTTTAAATTTGTTGGACAGTGTTATTTACCCCATGCATCTTTCTCATTTTGTTTTGTAAAAAAATAGCAAAGGAAGATGAAATTGTGAAATACTTCTCGCTATTAATTTTTCCAGTTAATCGTAACCCACTCGTTCAAAAAGAGGGTGAAATCATCGTAGAATAAAGTTCCCAATGATGAAGTCGAGCAGAGGTTGTACATACATCTTTCGCTTTGAAGCTAAAGTTCCCGATAAAACCCTGTCTACCTGTATTCTCGGCCCTCGAGGGTACAGAGGGTACGTTTATGTATAGTACACAAGGGTTCCTCCTTAAGGAAGCGTCTACCGTTCTTCAGGCACAAAAGATTCATGGAATTTTCCAAGACGGTCGTTTGAGTTGAAATTAAACCTGCTAGCAGATCCATAGAGATGACCACGTTTCCCTTACTTTGATGTTTTTATTTAACATTATCCTCGAAGGGTGAATAATTCTTAGGAAATAAAAAATTTAGAAATTTAAATGATAATTAATTACAATTTATCGTGTAATTCAATTTAATTGGGACAAATTTAAATAATTTAAGATCACGAAGGGTTAAGGTGCGATGACTCGGTTTGATCGTTTATTCTTCGTCCCCTAAAGCGTTAAGGAAGATGGAGAGAGCTTTACGATGTTCTTAAATCGGCCCTTTAACAGTTTCGAAAAGGATGATCGGAGCAGGTAAAAGACCCTTGGGAGAGCCTTTTTCCATTATCAAGGTTTCACGAAACACCCCCTCACACAAACGATATCTTAATGATAATTTTGACGAGGAAATAATGGGTGCGTGCGAGAGAGCCCTCTCTCTCAGTGTTGGAACTTGATTTCTCGCGTTCACTTTCCTCCATAATCGATACGCTCTGTCTGGGACGTCGTATTTGTAACGATGTTGTGCAACAATCTGCAAGATCATTCACTTTAACCCGTTCATCCACAAAATTCTATTATTTATTCAATTCAATTAAGAAAGTGCAACAGAGCTTTAATTAATGATTGTATTTATCATAATTACGAAAAATAAAAGTAGAAATTTATTTGTTTTTGTTGAATAAAACTGCAGTATCTTGAGAAGTTCAACGTCCTATCAAGCGAAAATAATTCAAGATCAAGAGCACCCAATGAAACGGTTTCGAAAGTATTTACATCTCACGACTCCAAGTTGAAGGCCGAACTCTGTGCTCTCTTAGAATGAAAGGCGACAGTGAATAAGATATGAAATATAAGAGAAACATTCAAGAATGTGGGTGATAAGACGGTTGGAAATGTATGACGTCCAGCTCCCTGAAAATATTCATTTGACGTAAACAAAATAAAGCTGATAGCATTTTGCGATGCGTTCGTTAATTGGTACGTCATCAATTTCGTACGTCGATGAAGGTAGTTTATTAAAACGAAGAAATTTCAAATTCGATTCTGACGACTAAAGACGGCTGATTAATCATCGTGCAACTAAAATGGTGAATCGAATTGCAAACTGAAACTTACTTGTCCTTTCGAGCACGGCACGTGTATACAATTGCCTGGTAATTTTATTGCATTCTCCTCTTGGTATAAGGCCCGGTTGGGCTACTGCATACAAGACCGGTTTTCCAAAGTGACTTTAACGCCTCGCTTATAATCTGGGATCACGGCTACTGGCTGCAAGCTTCACAGAGGCTTTTTGTTTCACGAGAACGTGAATGCTAGCTGATGATACATATGTATCGGTACTGAATTCACTTTTCAATGTAATAATTACCTGAATATCGGTTTTCTTTTCACGCGTCAATCGAACGGGGTGTAAAAATGTGTCACGGTCTTTACCGATGAATCCAAAGCGTTCGAATCGATGGAAGTCGAATTTCTGTAATTCTTCTCGTTCCAATTTTCTTTACTTTTAACATACTTCAAAATAGTTTAGTTGTTAACGCCGACGAGTCGCGACACTGTCTCTTTAGATTCATTTACACTATACCTCGCTGTTTGAAGAGAAAATTTATTCCACCCACGATTCACGTGACTTGTATCAATCAAATCGTCCAACAAACATATTTTTCTCTGGCTGTTAGCCTAACCTTCGCAAACCCATTATATACAAGCCACTAATTTCATCGGTCCCACTGTCAAGAGGGTTTAGTTCCACGAGATGGGTTACGGGGTCGAAAATGAAAGAGCCTGAGGGCTGCGTTGTATCGAATCGTACGGTACGCTCCTGCTGGGCAAGGACGACCAGCTTTTAAAGGGATCGAGATTTCTGGAGTGTCCTTGAGACGAGGGGTGTGCCTCGAACGATTTGACAGAGACAGCAGACGTGAAAAGGGGGTGGACAAAACGCAGCAGAACGATTTGAATGCTTTGAAAGGATACCCCCGTCGGTTCTCGGTTAGCCTGGTCGTGGATTATTCTTAGGGAATCATTGAAAATGTAATCGCATGGACACTTTTGAAATACCAGCTAACACTAGATTTACGAAACCCGTTAATTTGACGCGTTTTCGATTTAATGCTTAAAAATTCTGAACATGAAAATATTATTTTTTAAACATTGCATATTGGTTTTTAATGATATAATGCAGTAAATATATATTTCTACTCGTTTTCTCTGGAACACCTATATTTTATTATTTCTCGATGTTGTATACCTATTTTTACGAAAATCCGTCAATCTGACGGGTTAATTTATATTTAGCGATAAACGTTGTTTTGAAACGACAGGGTTGGTCATGTTGGTGAATCTCGAAGAAGGGGAATTATAAATATTTCGATGAGCTTCAAGGGCCTTTCATAAGGGTTGATATCAAAATCTGAATCCCGGATTCTTATCGAATATTGAAATTACAAAGCTAAAAAGCTATACATTCGAGTATTTACCTTGTCATGCGGAGAGGAGGTTAAAGTAGCGGAAAGAAGGTTCAATATTTGTTCAACGTGGTGTCTTTGCAATGAATAAACAAAAGGATGTTTCGAAACGATAGAAGAGTCGTTTTAACGATGCCACGGTTATTGCGTAAGTTTAGGCGTGAAAAATGTTTAAAGGGAGAAAAAGCAGCGGGGCTACAAGTGATCGATCGATGATTTTGTTATGACGGGTTTTTAGCTAACGTAAGAGGCAACCCTCGTTATTCACGCGGATTAAAAGAAAATACATTTCAATTTGAATCGTGCGTTCCCTGTGCACGACAATGGGTTGTTCTGAGAGTGCACACCAGAAGGGGAGATCAAGGGGGAATAATCACCCTTCAAGTAAATATGGGTCACGACTGAAGCGTTGGATAAGTACGTGACGAGCGTAGAATGGAATCGCTCGGGTAGATTTATCTGGAGACTGTGGAAATAAATATTCAAATAAAAGTGTGAGCTTTCAAAAGCTCTTCTCTTTCCTTCTTCCTCGTCGATTGATTTTTTATGCAATTCCAAGAGTAAATTGAATAATATTTGTTGTTTCGTTATGAAAGGGTACTATGTGGTAACTGAATGCAAATATACACTAGTGGAATTAATTCTGGACATTTAAATTTTTACTTAAATTTCGCATTTATTCAAATTATTTAATATACAGTAAAACCTCGATACGTTGTCACTTAAGGGACCGAGAAATTTTGACGACTTAAGCGGAGTAAAAACCATGCAAATTTTTAAATGACGAGGAAAGGAAAATGACGACTTATCCGGGTGACGAATTATAGAGGGTTTATTGTATAATCATTTATATTTTATATTCTAATCATTGTTTTATAATTTTAGAGCGTCGCTTATATAAAAAAATCAGTAGAAAGACCATTTAAGCCATACTTTTAATATACAATAAAAATTACAATTTCAACACATCAAAGGTGATAGAAAAAAATTAATATTTCGTTGAATATCCTTTCACCCTGTGATTGGCTATTTCACATCAGGCGCAAAAACAAAAATAACAACACAGTTTAGATTTTTTTAAATAAAAATTTTCAAACATTCACAAACCAAATCATGTGAAAATATTAAGTATAAACATTATAGATTACAATAAAAATATTACGGTATCAATTTAGCATAGCAGAATGTACATTTTCTGCACAAATGTGAAATAAGGAATATTTTTATTTAGTGTCCAGAATTAATTCCATCAGTGTATCTTTGTTTACAAATGTCTATTGTATTGAATCGATTAAACAATAATTTTATTAATTAATTAGTGTGCAAAGTATTCGAAGAAGGATTGAATGTCGAGATTGAAAGAAATTGTATAGGAGCATATTCATTTAGAAATGAAAAGAATAAGAAAAATCATATCTGTTCGTATGAATCATCGATTAAGCCCCCATAGAACAAAGGAACTGTCGAGGGTGTTTCGATCCGGTTGTTGGCACGCTGACGATCGTTATCCGTCGTATCGTCGGAAAAACGCACAATTACATTTGATTAAGTCTATCTATAGTCCGGCAATAGTCAGTCTATTTGCAACAGCTGACGAAACTCGCTTCCGTGTTGCATCAGGCATACGATAACGGGCTTCGTTGTTTACCGATCGTCGATAATTGTGCCGTGTTTCTCTCGTCTCATCGATCTTCGCCCCCGTTTCTCGCTTTTACAAAGTCGAGAATCTCTCTTGTCAAAACACACCGATACCCTCGATTACAAAAGCCGAGAACGCTTCCTCCTCTCAAATGTTGACGAAATCCTAGCAATTTCGAATTTGTGTTTCATTCTTAAACGGAATTAGAATCTTGGAGTTAACAGAAAATTATAGAAAATTACACAGTTCCACTTTTCTTTTCTTTTCATTTCTTTTCTGACAAAAGAATTCGGTTCTAATTTGTAAATAATTTACTGGGGTGCGTTTAATTTTGTTTACAAACCAACCACGATATCCATTCGAACGCGGATACACGGGGTCTAAAGCGTCCTTTTATGCGTTCCATGAACAGCGTCACACAACGCAATCTCGAGTCCGTACAAAGGCAGGGCGGAAACGAAGGGTGTTCGTTTATTCGCCACGACCGGTCGATTTATTTTCCCTCTATCAACCGCCATGAATCGCAAGTTACCGGAGAAATCGCATTTCCATGGGGGACACTGTTTCTATGGTGAACAAAAGGGAAGTAGATAGAATCGTTTAAATTTTCCCGCGAATCGAACGAGCATCCAGTATCGTTGGTAATAAAGAACGACGTCGACGTAACGATCGTCTGCCAGTTTATTTTTTATTCTCTTTTTCCAAAGATATCGCCAGGTTTTGTTAGCTACACGCAAAAGTAATAGCTGTCTCGTTTATATTGCCGCTACTATTTCCCGCGACAATTGTTTCCATGCATTGTTCTGCCATTAATGGGATAAAGGATTCGTTGTTGCTCGCGTGTTACCAACTGGAAGTCTATTCATTTTTTAACTTGCACCAGTGGGCCAGAAATTTTATATTAAAAATTTTATAATGGCAAAGAACTGCGAAATATATTAAAATAACTTTTCTTAGTGGTGGTCACTAGTAACCACCATGGCCCAAATGGAAAGACAAGCGCTGGTCCCATGGGACCACCGTGGCAGCGAAAGGGTTAATAGTTTCGATGCCATTTAATAAGCCTTTGATCGTTATCGAGCTAGAATAATTAAACGTGTCAGAATGATTTTAAATCTTTTATTTTAAATTAAAAAGATTTTTTATGATTGTACAGATGGTCATAAAATGATTTCCACTTAATCTACATATGAAAAAGGGAAACACGTGCGTAGTCTGAAATCAGACAGTTTCTCTTCGTCGAGATCGTAAAAGTTTATACCTCTAACTATGAAACGATCCTTTCTTTCATCGCTGTTAGGTCTAGGTATTATTACTCGCAATTTCAGCGAAGACCCTCCCCACAAAGAGTGTCCCTCGAATACAGGGTCACTTTTTATTATTCCGTCGACACATGGCTCGCAATCGGTTTTACACCCTTCCGCAGTCACGAATGACTTTATGGCGACGAACGGAGAAAAACATCCCCCGTTTCTATAGTATCGATTGATTCGCATTGAAGAAATTTGTTCGACTGTGTTTCGTGTCTGGCGTCCATTACCTTTTTTTTCTTTTCTCCTTTTCGTTTACGTTGTACCTTATTTACGACTACGACTGCTTCCAAACTCTATCCACTAATAGATAGCGGGCCCTAGTACCCTTTTCTCTAGGACGATCGATCAGGAGTTACGATCGTAGGAAAATGAGCGGGAACGTGTGTGATACATTGTTTGACACAGTTTTATATCTCGATCGTAAAACTTCCGACTGTGAATCGTATCGGGAAGAACAGCATCGGTTATGAGGGAAGAAGTCGCGTTGACGATCTATAAGGCGTTTCAGAACATGGAAGGGAATAAAAAGGTTCTTTTCAACGTGTATCATATTTACTATCAGTGAATATTAATTTAGTTTTAATTAAGTTATTAGATTGTAATATAATTTTGAAGCGTATGAATTTCGTTTTAACATTCTTCGCGCCCTATGTTCAACGCTGATACCAGCTACACATATTATGAAACGTTCTGTATATCTGAAATTTTCTGCTCGGACCACTAACTTTCTCGCCGCCGTCGCACTTTTTCTCTTGATTCCTCCGGCAAACTCGGATCTTAATTTACTGCCGCATAAAAGTCGCTCGCCACGTTTAAGGGTGCAATTTTCAACGACACCGACGACAATGGAACCGCGTCGTGTCCGTAGGGAGGCTGCTACCGTTCTGATCACATTGTGATACGATGTAATTTGATAAATTTATGCGAACGTAAAAATGGTCGTGGGAATATTTTTAACGTTTCTTCGTTCTGCTTTTCTTTTTCCTTCTTGAAGGGTAGACTTTGATCGCGAGGACACGGTGGCAATGATGGAAAACAGGGTGTCTTTACGGTATTAAATAAAACGCGAGATAGAGCGTGGAATAAATAAGATAAGAGTATAATGTTATCGTTTTGAGTGTTGACCGAAAGTTTCGAAACTTCTTGATAACAATACCAGTGGAGACAGAGGGTGTGTTGTGTATAGTCGTTTTAAGGGTTGACAGAGAGGACGAAATCGGTTGAACAGATTTTTGATTATTTACTGGCTCACGAGACCGTTCGAACAGTAAGTTTATTCATGGCAAAAATTAAGGTAAAGAAAAGTTGAAAATAACAAAACAGAAGGTTTGTTATAAGTATCGAGTTGTTTCATAGAATGAAATCGTGAATCTTCCAATTTTTATTAATTATAATTATTATTTTCAACTTTAATTATATGGTACTATATTCTTATATGACACATGACGCATTTTAAAGAGATTTATCATTTTTTATGTAACAAACGATAGAAAACAAGTGTGATCGCCAAGTTGGCATTGCACCACTCAAGCATATAAATAGGAACAATATTCTTAAAGTTCGCGCAAACATCGTGTGATTTATATCCACTTTAGCTGTGAACATATTGTAAACCAATGTACACTAATTCGATTCGTACATTGTTTTTCATCTACCAAATGGTGTTTTCAAATGAACAGTACTCGTCTATTGACAAATATCTTTCTGTTGTTTAAAAAAAAAGGAAGATAATTTTGTAATAACACACTGTTTATATGGTATTTTAACGCGTTTCTTGTTAACGAGAGAAATTAGGTAGGAAGATAATAGTGACCATGACCACTAATTGGATCTATCGAGTTTAATATGGAGGTGCTATAATTGGAGCAAAAATAAACGAAGGAAATGGTAACCTTCGCATAGTATGCAATCTTTTCGCGACGAGGAAAAAAGGAATCGCCTCGATGAAAATACCAACGGAGGAATGAAATTAACACGTTAAGTACCGCAGTGAAAATCATCATTTTTAATGTACGACACACTGTGTAATTATAGTTAATTAGATTACGATCGCTTTCCAATTGAAACTTTCTATTTGATACTTTAAGATATTGATACATCAATGCTGCTTAGAATTATTTTTAATTTCTATTAGTTTGAAAGAGAAATAATTTAGGTATTTAAAAGTGAAATAACATTGTGATTCAATAACATACATTGTACGTGTATGTAAGAGTGAAAGCAGTCACGGTGCGATTACCGAAAGATTCGTTTATGATATCCGGACGAAATCGTAGCGCAAAATTTTCAGAGCCAATAGGAAAATGTTGCGACAACGGTATTTGTTCGCTTGTGATATCGTTGTTTACGAAATTTTTCGGCCGTTTACGTCGTTCACGATACACGAGACTGAAAAGCGTTGCAGATTATTTTTCGTCTACGTCGTGGCTATATCAAAGTGGGCCTGTTGTTTGTTTTTTTATTCCTTTCTCGACAATTCGAGCATCGAATTACAGATGAACAATTTACGTCATCGATACTTGGCCGGTTACCAAACATCGTAACACGCGACACGACTAACTTAATCATTTCACGATAATCGAAGGGGTAAATAAACGTCTCGCCTTTTTCGAATAAAAAAGCAACAAATAATTTCGAGGGTCGACGACGAAAATGCATGATAAGTTAAGAAATCTTGTTATTCAAAATCCTGCTAAATCTTCCAATGAAAGATTACCAACACGCGGCTGATTCGTCGATAATCCTACGTGAATCTTATCGAGGAGATTTGGTTTTCTTTTTTTGTAACCTCGTTGGATTATGAAACGATATTCTTGGTTTTTTTTTTCTTTTTTCGAATGATCGAATCATTTGGTCGAGTTCCAATTGTAAATATGACCTTGTCTAAGTAAATACGTAGGTGACTTTGTTGATTTTGATAATGGATTAACTTCTTGCGAATCTGCAAACTGGAAATTCACTATGGATAAACCGCAGAAGTTTTTATTGGAACCAGTGGAAATGGAAAACTAGAGAATTCCTATACCAATATTAATATTGCAAAATTGTAGGCCATTAAGGGTACCACTTCACTCTCTATTTTCTACAGATCCTCCCAGAATGATATTCTATTTCTTTCAACACTGTTGAAAATTTCGCAGCCCATCTCCCAGAAAATAGTCTTCTGTCTCGTTGAAAGAGTAAGGAAATCAGTATTCGAAGCAGATGTTACACAGATGCGTAAACTATGTATGTTCACGAAGAAACCTCGACTCCTGGACAGCTCAGGGTTCACGATCTCGTTCCCGTTTGTGACTCGACGTTATCAGGTGTCGCTGGTTATGCCGCGAAAGTGCAGCAATTAGACGGCTCAGGTAATATTCGTAAACAGATTATGGTAGATCGTGGCGCGATTTTAAGCCGGGTGTCCACTTGTATCAATCGCCCGTATCGTATCACTGTTGCGTATCATTTTGAAGAGATACGCATTGCATCACTGCGAATCACCGCATGCTACGGCTCGGACAATTTTTCTTAGTTTCTTGGTAGAAACGGTTCGGCAATAGGGCCATTTCAGGCGAGGAGTTCCAGTTTGCTGCGTGCTGTTTCTTTATCGTAGGAGTCCGTCCCTTAGTACTGTAGATCTTTTATTACATCTGCAACCTACGTCCATGGTCATTTGGGCGTATTTGGGCCAAACCTGCGAAGAGGTATTCTATTTTTTCTTACATTGTACTTTTGGTTTTTTTATTTCTTCACTTATTTGTGTCCCACAATACACTTTCCGATCGATAAACTTTAATCAAGGTGAGAGTTTCCGCCTTAGTAAAATACATGGATACATATCTGTCTGTAGTCGAAACGACAACTAATCTTGTTCCGTATTGATGAGAAATATGTCACTTCCTAATCGTGGTGGTGATACTCGGCTTTATGCACTCTTGCGTTGCATCTCGGATCGTTATGCAAGAAGGCTATTTTCAGTGGTGGCCTTCAGCGGTGGCGAAAAATCATTCGTTAACTGTCGATTGTGTTTATCCGCATTACGATTGAGCAGTTTCCGAAGTCGACGCTAAGATGATAGAATCCAGATGTTGTTTGTCTCTGAGTTGCCTTCGATGATCGCGCGATTTCAACGCTTCGCCTTGCAATTTATTTTTGAACGGCCGTGATCCTTCAGGTTGCTGTAATTCCCTGACGATTTAAAACTTTTAGCATATTTTAAATACATTGGGTAAAAGAGTCCATTAAGAGTAAATGGTATACAATTTCCATGCAATTAGCATAATTAATGAATCAGATGTCGTAAAGAAATGAAGAAAATTCGTGGAAAAGATTTTTGAAAGGGGATCGCGTTAACTGGAGATCAGAGTATCGGTCATTCGGCTGATATCGCTTATTGTTTCTCCACAAATAAGTCATTTTCGCCTTCTATTATTGATTATCCGTTGTCAATAGAGCGACTGATAACGCGGTCGTCTGTTCACCGGCGCGATAATGCTCGATGTTTTCGTAAAACAAAACGGACGACCGACTCACGCGTCGCGGATGACACGGATATCTATGCTTTATCAGCCGAGTGTATTGTTATTGCAAAATTCTGTCTCGTGGACTGCTCGATCGTTCCGATGATTATCATTTATACGATCCTGTATCGTTTTTCTTGGCCAATCGACAATTGTAAAAAGTTTCACCTTTGCGTAGCGGTTTCAGATACTAAACAGAACTTTCTCCTACATCTGGTTTATTTCGTTATAAACACTCGTGACATCGCCAAAACGGACAGTTTAGCACGTGGGCCTCAAGAGCCCTTTGTACAATAAAACTTTTCCCTTCACCCTCGAGAACTATTGTATCGGCTTAAACACGGATCCCAGTCAGAGAAAATCCAGACCTCTGAGTGAAAATCCAGAACCGAGTAATAATAAACGTTATTACACGACCAGGAGTATTCGAGCTATCATTTTCTCGAGTTCGCGACAGTGGGTAATGAACTACCCAATAAAGCTCGAATATTTCAATTTCGAAGCTGGAATATTTGAAATTCCAAATTTTCGACTTACGGTCGCACAAAGGGTTCGCAGCTTCGTCTGTCAAACGCGTTGGTATAATCGTTAAAAGTGCTCTTCGCAAAGTGTTTGAGCGGCAACCTTTCTGCCAGACCGTTACGAGCTTTCCATCCATTGTATCCGTTTTCCCTTTTAACCTTTTCCGTCGAAATTACTGTTGTTGCTTGTAGCAACAGCTGTATCGCGCGAGAACGCGTTAGGTTTCGGAGCATATTCGGTCCCGAATATGGAGCAACGTTTTGCGTCACGGTATTGTTAGAGAAGCAGAGGAACGTTTAACAAGCCGGCTGGTATCGCTTTGAAACGCGTGCCACACTCGTCTGTCTGCGTGTATGTGTCATTAGAAAAAATCTTTGTACCGCAGCTGTTTGGCATGATAAAATGCAGCACGCTCGCGACCCGAGTAAGTGCTTGTCACTGTTTAAAGCCGGATCGATTCTACGACAAACAATAGCAATCGTATCTCGCGGCTTCCACTTTGTTTTAACAAGGACGATAGACGTCTGAAGCGATTACACGATTACGGTTATCATCCTTATTTGCATACATCGAAGTTTAGACGATGATTTAATCCACAGCCACTGGCAACGCTCGGAAAATGCACACGTGCTGCTTCTTTGTAAACACTGATGAGTGGGACATTTTGTACATGCTGCTAAGAGAGTAAGAAAATTAATGAAAATCCATGAAACTGAAAATTGCTATCCGTATGTAGATTGATTTTCAAGACGAGGAGTGCTGTTAACTGGGACTTGTCAAGACCCGTCAAAGACCGTAAAGTCTATGTAGACACAGGGACCAGAAAACACACAAAACGTTAGCTGATAGTGAAATGTGGCCTTCGTCCATGACGAATGTTCGATGTGTTTCCCGTTCCGTTCGTTTGGACACATGTTTCCTTCATAGAACACCGCACGCGTTCAAACATTCTCTTCCTTTCTCTTGTTCACCCGCGACAGGACTGTTGGTTTCGTCGTTTCTACTCGTGTAACGCAGCAACTGCTACTTTTATTTGTACCTGATACCCTAGTGAAAATTGCCATCTGTAGCACAGTACATATATTAAAATTAGAATTATTGAAAATACGGTTCTTTTATTTTACACTATTGGTATTTCAGTCGCTGATGAGGCTACCCTTCTGTTATGGACCAGTGTTCCGATCGACTCGAAAATGGTGTCAATCGATAGATCTCGGGTAGCGCAGTTGTACGCACTAGGTTTTATTGTGCGGAAATCACCTGTTAATTAAATAAAGTCAATTAAAGATAATAATGGCCCATAAGGAAGTCTATCCCTGATGATGCGTGACATCGTTCATAAAAATTTCATTAAAAAAAAACTAATTTCCTTTAAGAAATTAGAAGATTTTAAGAGCATTTTAGAAATATTATTTAAATTTGTTTTTTAAATGATTTTAGGAAAAAAAATTCACTTGGAGGCGCCGGGCATCGATCCCGGTACCTCTCGCATGCTAAGCGAGCGCTCTACCATCTGAGCTACGCCCCCTGATAGTACTTTAGTGGAATTCCGCGAAACTTCCGGCTCGTATCCACTGATAGTACGTTCCAATTTCTTCCAATCAATTTTTACCAGATCCCATAATTGACAGCCGGTTAATTACGAACCGGTTGCTTACGCGATTGCTTGTAATAATCGAACTATTGTCCTTCCGTGAAATTCGTTTATCGTCGATCATTACTATGCGAGTTAGTCATTGTTGAATCATCGTCTCTATGTCAGATCGTTGCACTTAACGACTCACCGCGTTAACCACGATTTTGCAATCGTACAAACCACAAGTTTGCCTGAAATGTTAGAAAGGGAACACTGTCGAAATGTCGCTGGAGCAGAAAAGAAATTTTTCGTACTCCTTTCCAGAGGATAATTCGTGTATCGTTAATCCGGAGGTCCATACACTTTGTTGCAATATAAATCTTTTCTTAATTAAGAAAGAATTTGCTCAAAAGAACCCTATATTTTCTTTCAACGACCTAAACCCAATTTTTTTCATAGTTCTTGCAAGATCAAAAGAAAATAGCGAGAGCCTCCCTTCTCAAATAAGAAAAGCCTACATTACACCCGTGTGTTCAAGGATGCGTCACTGCAATGGCATAAAGATGATCCAATGGTACCACGTGTGTAGAACAATGTTACTCGCGCCATAAAAGCGTTTGCACGGCAAGATAACAAACTGGCTAAGAAAAATATCAGGAAGTTGGCGGGTTGAGTCATAGCTCGAACAAAGGTACCTTCGATCGGTCGAAATGTGTACTTAAGTCGCTACAAGTGTATATACCTTCGATTCGTGTATAGAGCGGCTTAGTGTTTCTATGTGGACAGGATATCTTCGTTCTTTTGTACGCGTCTCGGTTCGTACATAGATAAATTCTTTTGTAAGTAACATTTTTCTTTCTCTTGGATTAATTTGTATAATTATGGATCCATGTCGCGGTTCACTCGACTTCTGCCATTCGAGGGTTAAAATTCCTCAAATTTTCAAGATTTGTTGGGGTACGATTAAAATTTGAAACGTAGGCAAAAATGTATCGTTACGTTTATTGGAATCAAGTACAAAACTCGTTGGATCGTAATGAATAATTAGAGAAACGTCATTCGATCGGCTGTTTTCCAGCGGTTTTTATATCTTCGATGGACGTCTCTTATCGAGGAATTCCTCGTCGAGAGCCACGAACGTTGCAATCGCTCGGTTTCTCGACGTTCAGTGATCCCACTGACCGAAAGACCGTTCGAGTAATCGAGTTCGACCCAGTGTCGGGGATGATAGATAGAGAGTACAAGTCGGGAACGAGTAGGGGCCATTTTCACGACTCTAGCGCCTCCGAAGTGCATCCTCGTTCCTGCTCGTCGAGCATTTCCTACGATTTCCCTCTTCGGTCAGACGATTAGTTCTCTCTTTTCCGTTATAACGGCATAATGCGTGCAACTGGCTAACAGCTGGTGGCACGGTAGAAAGGACAAAGAGAGGAAAAATAGTACTATCCATGATAGAGAAAGATAAACGATCGCGTGATGCAGCTAAGAAAACGGATGGAAAAGCGGATAAAACAAGAACGAAACGAGTTGCACTCTGTAATGTAAAGTAGGAAGTCGTATAGCGAACTGGAAAAAATAAAAAATCTCGCACTGACATCACTTTTAAGTGTCACGTGAAAACGCACCCTTAGAGTTAGGGAAAGGTGTGGAAACGTATATGCAGTTACGAACGAATGGAATAAGAGAAAGTCGGGGAAAAGAGAGAAGGCGTGATGGTGTGCAAGATGGAGGGAGGAGGATGGAGAAAGGTTACTAAGAGAGATGGAGGGATGGAAAAAGAGAAAAACGAACTGGCGGGGTAGGGAAGGGACAGAGTTCAGGGTGAAAGAGAAACAGAGAGAAAAGAGAAATAGAAAGAGAGAAGATATTTCCGAGCGACGGGGCCTATAATATCGCATGGCAGTGCCGTAACGAGAGGCGCTTTCCCGAGCGTTGACCTCTTCGCGCTTCCAATACTAACCTCGGCCAAACGCTCGCTACCGGGAATACGAAATAATAGAAACTTTGGTTTGCTCTCCTCCAAAGGGAGGCCCTGTACACATACACAGAGAAATATTGGCCTTCGTGGAAACCGATTAACTAGGATCTCGAAACCGCGGTTGCGCTCCAAAGGTGTTTCGCTATATCGAGCTTCGACGGCTGTTTCCGGGCGCAGCCTGTCTTTTTCCTTTTAATCGCCTTCTTCTGGGAACTCGACACTGTCATTTTATCCTGTCTACTAGGAAACTTTAATATAAATGCGATCGTTGAGTCTCCCTGTGAATTTTCCTTGTGGCAAGTGTAATGACCCTAGAAGAGCATCCAGCCGAATAAGGGTTAATCACCGTCCATCCTGTTCCGTGTCAGTTATATTTCTGGATGATAAGAAATATTCCTATTTAGTCAGGATTTTCATACCTCGAGAACTCCTCCGGCACGTTTCTACTGACGTTTCGTGCCCGCGACAAAGACTCGTCGGTATTTTGCGGAAATAAAAAAAGGGGGAGAGCCCTTCTTTCGCTTCCTTCCAAGTCTTTATTTCGCGTTGTCCTTGGAAGACAAAGGGACCTTAAAGGCTTTGAATGGCTCTTCATCTTCTCTCCCCTCGTCGCGAGACCGGGCTCCGACGGGCTCTCATTGATCCTCAAAACAGTTGCGACTTCGCGACGAACGTCCGGTACGATGAACATTCGCGAATCATAGCATTCTTGCACGTATATCTATCGCGATAATGATGCTCCCCTTCTCTCGAGGAAACAGGCATTTTCATTAATGCCGATAAACCGTCTTTGGAGATTATATGCTTTTCGATTATGTAAGAGAAGAGAAGCGAAGTGTGCCGGTTGTTAAGCGTTAACAAAGTATCAGGTAATAATAACGACGGTGTATACGTATGTATTTCGAACGAGATAATAATCGTAGCATTTTCACGTCGAGACGAGGTTGATTGTAAAAACAACTAACCGAGGCCCGTGGATATTTACCGGCTGAATGAAATAAGTAAAACTAATATTAATATTAATAATATTAATTTGCGAGTGACGCGGATTCGCGTCATCGGCGTATCGCGATCACAGCTGACGCGGATCCGTGGGATCCACAGCGAAAGCGTGCGCGCTGATCGAGGCCGCAATGATTCATAGCGTTTCCAAGCCGCGATTTCGACTTTTCCTCAGCTGTTTTCCAAGCGTGAAAAGTCAAAAGGAAGCACCTCGAGCCGGGTACTTTTATCGTGGAAACCGCATAACACGTTACAGCTTGCATCGTACCGATGATCAGATGGGATCGATATTTTTAGCACAGTTCGTACTCCTGTTGCTAAGGCATCAGCTGATCAAGCCGGCTGCCTGCGTACGCCAGGCACGTATCTATAATTCCCTTAGTTCCAGTCACCCGGATTCTATTTTATCTTTTCTTTTTCTCGTCCTTTCTTGAACGAATAAATTCCGCGTCATACTATTCACGAAACGTACCAATGAATCATGAATTATCCGACGGTAAAAGCGTGCCTTTTTTTTCGCAAATCTTATCGAAGTTTCGTTTTGACATCAATTGCGAAGCTCGCTGTTGCTACGGCACTGCTCGACCAATGGCAGCGCCGCTGAACCGGCGTATCCCTTCCCCGGTACTCGGTCACCCCCACCACGCATGCTCGACCAGATGATCGTGGTTGGGCTTAACTATCGAGGCATCAGTTATCGTCAGTTAGCAACCGGCTCTCTTTCCGTACACATCGTTCACCGTAGGCAGTCCCTTCTGCACGTAATGTCCAGTGTAACCTGATTCTTGTGCTCTTCTCCCAAATTGTGTGTCGGTGTTGTGAACGATCGGTAGTCAGAGATATATATTTTTTTTTTCTTTTCTTTTCTTTCATTTATTTTGTTTATCTCTTTTTTTCTTTTCAATTTCTTTGTTACCGTACCGATAGTCTTTCGTTAAAAAAAACAATCGTACGAAAAGATAATCGAGCCTGTCGCCATACCCAACGACCGGGTACGAGCAATACGTCTGTGATATTATTATGACTGGTCATTTCTCGCCGGTGTTCCACGAGTGTGATAACTCACGGACGTCCTATCCCAAAGGAAAACCCACCGCTAGAACTCGTCGGTGAAGATATTTTTTTTTTTTTTTTTATAATTCGCGTGGAATCGCACTTACAACCCTGTCGTTGTAACCTGTGTCATAATTACTCATTTTTTTCTACGAGATCGGTTGAGAAAGAGACCGAAGAACGAACTTTACTTCACTTTTCTATATACTTGTATTATACATATTATACACGCGTATCTACCGAAGTCTTTCGTGTAATATTATATTACGCATACCGTAACGTACCGTACGTCTATATACCAGTGTATTTATTAAACAAAAAATCGTTCAAAATTCCTGTGGCTAACGTGACCGAGTCATACCCGAGGGCGGATACGATCGCGAATTGTGGTGGTGCCGCCAGCATGGGTCAAATTGGAAATGACGTGAGTTTTTTTACCTGCACAAATTTTCTTTTTTCTTTTCAATTCTATACTTTCGTTCTTGTCCCCGGTGGCGAACCGGCCCGGTTGTCGCTTTCGACGAATGCGCTCGTCGTTGCACGCCGGTTTTTCTTCCTTGTTTTTTTTTTTTCTTTTCTTTTCTGTCCCTTGTTTTTCGGCCTGGCAAAAACGGAGCAGAGAGGATCGACCGGATTTTCGGCCTGTTCCACGCGTATCTCGTAATTACTCTTATTGCAGCTACCTGCACTAACATTGTATCGGTGTACGTGTTTCACGTTCGCACACGCACGCGACCGGCGCATTCGGAAAGTCACCGAGACCTTACGACTCACCGAGCAGAAATAGAGTACAATACGAAGCTAGAGTGAGAAAATAAGGCCGGTAGAAAGAGTCGGAAGAAGTTGCGTGAACATCATCGCGACCTCGCTCCGAACCGGCCGAATGTATTCCGTACGCATATATATCTGAATTAAATACCGATTTTTAAAACGCCTCTCCGTTGCGTGTCGCGTCCGAACATGTTTTTAATATTCCGCTTCGTATCTTTTGTACCGCTACGATGCGTTGTCGGGGTCTTTTTATATTCGTTTCGTTGACATAAACGTGTTTCTCATTAACGCATTGCCGATGGATCAAAGAGATTTCTCATTTCCTTACTTTCATAATAATTCTTGGCTTTATTTTGATATCTAAGAACGTTATCAGTTAAGTCGGTAGTGTGTTAATACACATAAAAATTGCATCAAGATTTTATTTATAATTCGCGGAAACGTTCAGACGATTCCGCTCGATTGTAACAGAAGCTACCATTGGTCAGTTTATCTCGCGCTTCGAGTGATATATCGAGCGCGAAATTTGAATTGATTGATTGCGAGCCGTCCCGTTACACCCTTTCAATAACGAACACAAGGTTGGTTGTTTAATTAGCATGCATAATCAAACGAAAAGAATGCGATCTGTTCTTTGTCATTCAAATTGAACTTGTACCAACTCGTTTTCGATTTACAATCTATTTTCTAATTGTCGCCAAAATGCATGTACGATTTTGGCAAATCGGTCGATCTATTTCGGTATTTAATCAGGAATCTCGGAAAGAGATTTCATAAGCGAACACAGCGGTGGTCTTGTTTGGGATTTGTTTACGGTTTTCTTTGCTTTGGCGGGGTAGCAGGTAAAATCCGGCCGGGGATGACTCGCAGGAGTATTCGTAAGTTGCATCAGACTCATACCCCTCCTTAACCGACTACGGCCCTGTGTCACTTTGCCAATTTTATTGACGCGTTTCATCATCCTGTACGTTCACCTAAAATCAGCGTTGCCCACCTGGTACGGTGGATGTCAATTTGTTGTCGCTCAACTTCCTTTCCTCTCACTAATAATGCGCTAATAATAGAAATTTATCAATTTTTCTAAGACAATGCCTGTATCGTTGCGTCTACAAAAATATGAAAATTGTACCATCTACCGGCTTGCCCACACAAGGGTCAGGCTGACGCAATTATTTGAAAGCTTTTCCTATCTTCTTTATTGTATCGTCGTTCAATATATTGTTCTGGACAAACTCTTTAGGCCACTCAATATAATTGAATTACATTATTATATTAATAATGTTAACCCTCTTTAAGCAAACTGAGTCGGTCTACGTCATTTTAGGCTTCCAAAAAATCTACAGATAGTTTTATCGATTCGTTATGCTACATGTCTCGGAGAATCCATCATACCGATAATTACTACCTCTTATATATTGTTCGTTTTATCATTGCTCTTCGCCGTGTTGCGATTTCCTTATCACAGTTACCTGAACAAACGAAGCCTTATTTTTCTGCGGTACGTAATTTTCAAATTTAGCACCGTTCCAATATCGGGAAGAAATATAACTTAACTCGTCAATTTCTACTTATTATTGTGAAATTCAGGCTGGATAGGAAAAACGAGAAACGAATAGACAAGGTAACCTGCTACAAACATCGTCTATTTTGCACAGCTGCTATATTTTTAATGAAATTATTTTTCATTATTATCTATCACCTTCTAAATACCAGAAAACAAGGCAAATTGTTGGAATTTCATTAAAGTAGCTTATATCTAACAGGTACCTCAAGGAACAATCATGGCTTAGTATTTTCTTAGTAAACAGAATGTACGAGTTATCTAACGAGCGTGGCAAGCAAGTTTGCAAAATAGTCACTTTGTTATTAATTTCTACAATTTATAATGGCCACGAGTAAGATAAGACGCGAGCAACACTTTGTTTGAATATCAAAGTTCACTTGTTGGAATAGATTTGATTCGCAGGTTTTATGTATTTACGGTGGGTTATCGAACATCGAACGTTTACCCGTGGCATTCCTCAACTGTCGCCAACCAGTGATAATCGAACGCTTTGTTTGATCGTCGAATGAAACTCGTGTCGTTTTTCCTAATTAAAAGTTTTCATTTCTAATAAAAAAAAGAAAGAATAAAAGTTTAATCCTGGTATAGATCATCGAAGTACCTTCGAAACAAGGTAATAACAATGATCCTTGCGGTTTCACTTCACTTTCAATTCACACTTGGCAGATCATTTCGTTTACACCAGAAGCAACAACAACAAACGGATGTAGCAATTGTAAAATCAAAATCAGCTTCCATTTTCTTACTCTTCGATTTGCATAACGCTGCGCTGTCGCGAATAGAAACATTATAAATGCAAAACTGCACTCGGCTTGCTCGCGAGGCTAAACTTGTCTCTCGCATAACGAGCGACCGTTCCATGTTTGTTTGCTCTGCGAAATTTTGTCGCATAATCAAGATAGCATAACGAAACACGCACGCATTTCCATCGTGACTGCCGACCGATTTACGGATCGTTGCTAATAGGGGGATGCGTTGTCAAACGACACGCGAATTTATGAATGAAACTGGTAAAGCGTTTGGAGTTTGCATGCAAATGGGTCGTGACAGGAGACGAGCAACGTTGCCGGTGCAATATTTCTTTCTATTTTCAGAATAATTTGCTCGAATACATTTTCGATTCTATTCCGTCTATCTACCCCTTCTTCTACGATTTTCCTACATTGGAAATATGATAATATCCAAGAAGTATCATATGTTTTCAAAAGCTTTCAAATTGGTAGCAAGTAAACATGTTGTGGATTTTAGGCGCACTAGACATATTAATTTACATTTGTAAACGCCTATAGCCAGCATTTACGTAAAAGGGTTATTCGGTAAAGTTTCCGCTGAACCGGGTTCAGATAAGTCCAGCTCCATCGAACGCTCTTTTTCTCTTTCTTTTTTCAGAGGTTCAAGCGGTATATACATATACAATAAAAGCCCCATGTGGGTACAGTGGCCCATTGGGACACGTTCTGCTCGAATCTTTCCTTTTTTACCCCACCGAGCCCAATCCGACCCAACCTTTTCTCTCCTGGTTCTCCTCGACCAGCTCCCTCGTGATTGTAAAATTGTTTTCCAAGCGGGAAACCGGTTCCAGAGATCTGGGTTCTGGTTTTCAATGTTGTTGAGCCCGGTCATAGGCCGCCTTCGCTTGTCGAAGACCTCGGGAAACGGGCCAGGCCCGTACGAGGCAACAGGTTTTCTTTTTATTTCTCCTATTTTTCTTTCTATTCTTATTTTTTTTTTTTTCTTACCTCCGTGGTCATCTACACGAAAGCATCTCCTCAATGAACGTCAGCATTGCTTTCGTTTTTTGTCTCGGACGATTTTCACAATTATCGGTCAAAGAACCGAGAAACATACACCCTGTTGTAAAAGTATTCGTCCATCGTTTAAAACAAAATACCTCGTTTAAAATTGGACCAAATGACTTGAGGTTTTTCGAGAAGCTATACGAATTAATTTACTAAGATATGTGACTTTGTCGTTTTAAAAAATTAAAATTTGCCGAAATCGGGAAAGAAATAGTAAAAGGTGATTTTTTAACTTTTTTATCTGAACCTGTAACGAAAATTTAATTAAATTTATTTAATTGAATTAAAATTTCATCGAGATCGGTCGATGCACTTAGAAAGCTACAAGTAATTAAAATTTCCGAAAATCGCGACTTTACAATACTATTTCTTTCCCGATTTCGGCGAATTTTAATTTTTTAAAACGACAAAGGCATCTTAATAAATTAATTCGTATAGCTTCTCAAAATACCTCAAGTCATTTAGTCCAATTTTAAATGAGGTATTCTGTTTTAAACGGTTATACTAGTACTGTATGTTCAAACGCGTTCGTCGCTGGAAACGGAAACAACACGATATTTTTACATTATTCAATAGAAAGCGTATTCGCGTATGATTTATTGTTCGACCCCGCTGATGGGATACAGGACCTGTTTTCTGGTTTCATGGCTAACCCTTTACCAGCAGTAGACTGAAATGGGGTTGCGTAACTGGTTGGATGAGGTCAGTCGTAGGCGTCAGTGAAAACGTACGTCAGAAAATAACTAATTTTCAAATTAGTATGTAATACGATAAGTATAAATAAAGTGGAGAATGTTGACGTAAAGATTTACGTATCAGAGTCACGAATACGCGATACCTACCGTCAGATTGTTAATTGAAAAAATAAAGATGAAAAATTTTTATAGACACTCGAAGTAAAATGATGGAAAATCTTTTTAAATTGGTAATTTTATTTGAACTGGAACCGTGTTAAGAGACTCGAGAACGGATTCGAGAAAAGAAAGATAAATCTCGCGTTAGTCGCGGGAAACTAACGAATCCCGTGTGTGTTTGACTATGAGACACGACTGGCAAACATGTTTACCGGTGGCGGATTACCCGAAAATTTTAACATTTACACAAGATTCGGTGCGACGATAAGCGAAAGCGGTTCTTCTGTTAGACTCGTGTGAATCCGTGTGTACAAACACCAGTTCCTCTTTTCGATTCGCACGATGACGATAACGCCGTCTCATTGAAAGAATTGTTTCAATTTAAAAACACTTCAAGTCTCGAACCAGAGAATTTTCTTGCGCTACATAATGAAACTCGAATGAAATGATTAGCTAGAATGTTTCAAGGATTAAACAGCCGCGATATCATTGTTGGATACTTTATATGCAAACTGTGATTAGTTTCTTTTTAAAACTGCTCGTGATAAATTCATGATCGTGTTTGTTAGGGGGGATATCTAAGACCTTGCTTGGCATTTTTCTATTTTCTTTCAATAAACAATCGTGTTTTATTGAAATCACTGCAGTTGGAATATGTCTTCCTGGATGGAGTAACATATAAGAAATTGTAGCTTTTGGAAACGCAGCATTTCTCTAGAATTATAATTTTTATTATTTTATGGTCTGTTTCAAAGTTTTTCTAACAAGTTTTTGAAAAGTAACTAATATCCAAAAGTACATTGGACCCGATTTCAGTAAACTCGCTTCTCTCTTATTATTAGTTCCAAGGTTAGTTGCAGATAAGATAAGGTCAATTAATTTCCCTTCTATAAAATAAAAAATATACAATGCAGTTAAATTTCGAATTTTTATAATAACAATAAATGAGAAACGAAACGGATGAACGTAATTTTGCTTTATCTCTTTTACAACAGTACACTCTATCGATCAATCAATTTATTATACCAGCAATATTTATTATTCCTGTTTATCAAAAATAAGAAAATTAGTAGCTAAGAAATAGCATATACACTTTTAAGTGCTTACAGATTTATTTAAATCCCGTCTCACTACCAGGAGTCGATTCTGAAGATGAATCACTCGAGTCAATTGATCGATCGATCGATCGAAGAATTTTCAACGATTGTTTTTCTTGACTCGCAAGATTAACGCTCACCTCGTTTATCGACTGGCTAATCGACTATTCAATGACGGCTTTACAATAAGTCCAGTGAAAAATATTTACCGTTTACTTTGAATAGTTTCGTAACGCGAAAAGAAAAAAACAAACAAACGGTGTATTGTTATCGAACGTTTGTTAATTTCGTCGAACGGCGAGAAAGAAACACGTAAATGGTTAACCTTTTGCAGTCCGAGAGTCCTCGTGTAACATTCAATTAACAAGTGTGACTTGTTTAGAAGCAATAATTTTGTATTTATAGAATCCAGCAATTGACTATTGCGGATGGATCACCAGTGACTAACTAAAAAACTAAAAGAGATAAGAACAATTAACCCTCTTTCGTATTCTCATCTTATTTTTCGACGCTTTTATTTAACTTGCCAGTCTCCGCTATACAGCAACTTGAACACGGGTTACAGTGTCTGGGATCTGTCATCTTCTCCAGGTATAATACTCGCTGTTAGTCTCATCTGTTCGCCCATCTTGTTTTAGAAAGTTCATTGTTTATGGTGTCTCTCTGGTGACCGGTTTTTTTTCCACGGTGGAGCCCTGTTGAGGCATCCGTAACGTTGTCCCCGATCACTGCAATTGGTTTAACTTTGGTGTTCACGGGGCTGCTCTTTCTTGAAAGCGTTCAAATCACAATTCTTGTTCACTTCGGAATGACTGGATGGATGGGATGGTTAGATGGCTGATGGGTAGCCATTTAGCTTCGAGGACATCAGGGAAAGAATACTCGTCAATAGTCACTCTACTGATGGTTGTAGTCATCTTTCGGAAGGTCACAGTCATTGTATCAGGGATCACAGTCATACCGTCATTGTTCTATAGAAAGGGATAACTTTCTGAATAGCCCCCTCAAAATTGAGAACTCCAGGTTCGGCATATAACTTAACTTGACTATAAGAAGGCGATCAAACTTGATTTTAGAGCTGGATGTCTTACCAGCTAGATGTTTGTACAATATTGGGACTATGTATGCGCTATTCGATACTGCGCATGCGCTATTTGATACTGCGCATGCGCTGTTTGATACTGCGCATGCGCTATTCGATACTGTGCATGCGCTGTTCGATACTGCGCATACACGGGACCTAATCTAACCTAATCTTACCACGATATCTCGAAAAGAGTAAGACATCCAGTTCTGAAACCAACTTTAATCGGTTTCTTGTAGTCAATTTAGATACCGAACCTGAGTTCTCAATTTTGGGGGGGCTGTTCGGAAACACAGCCATAGAAAGTGTCAAGTGTTTGACTTAGCTATTCGGATAGAAGCTACGAGACAAGATGACAGAAAAAGTGAAGAAGGATGTAGCTTAACGCGTACATTGCGTTTCATCGAACTTGTCGCAGCGTGTGACACTAACACATATTCACGTCGTTAGCGAGGGGCACGCGAAGGAGCGACTGC
Organism: Osmia bicornis bicornis; assembly: GCF_907164935.1. Classification (NCBI taxonomy): domain Eukaryota; kingdom Metazoa; phylum Arthropoda; class Insecta; order Hymenoptera; family Megachilidae; genus Osmia; species Osmia bicornis. Next base: position 8,309,022 of record NC_060218.1, on the reverse strand, counting down.
AGCCAATCGACTGTTGTCGTGAATATGTATTAGAGTCACACGCTGCGACAAGTTCGATGCAATTCAGTGGGAATTGATATACACATCGAAGGAGAACCAAGGGAAAACGAAACAACAAGAAGGAAGACACAATTGTTATCACATGGTGTAACAATCGATACGATGACGTCGAGGTTTAAGTAGACCAATCAGAACACGGACAGGCTTAGTTGTAACAACCTCGTCCGCTGATAAGAAAGGAGCATCGAACTCGCGAAAGCTCTCCTTTGTTCTCCAGGTCGTGTTCTCTTGTTTCTCTCTTTCTCTCTCCCTTTTTCTCTCTCTTTCTCTTCTTTCTGTTCTGTTCGCGCCTGGTGTTCCCATATTTTCAAAGCAAGTTTGTTTTCTCCCGTTTCACCTCGGCGCTGCTCGCCATTTTCTTTCTCTGTTGTTTCATCGATCACAACGCGTCTGGTGATCCCCGTTCAAAGCGATGTTATCGGATTTTACTCAACGCGACCTTGAGCTCTCGTTTCATCTCGATACCGTATCGATACGTCGACCGAGGGTAACCGCGGACTCGCGTGACTCGAACTGGATTTCTACAGCTTCCTGTTGATTTTTTCGTTTAACCGGATAGTATCTGTCGATGGCGACGGTTAAATTTGGAAAGTTAAGGTATCTTTACGTAATTCATAATTTTAAGTAGATTTCATTGAAATATCAGGGAAGATTTGAAAAATGTCTAAAATAACTGTGCCTTGGGAGAGCAAAGACTCGTCAGCCTTGTCCCAAGTTTAATAAATTAATTCGAGCTACACGTGCTAACTTTGCGTTGAGATCTTCCACGTTCCCTTCAGTCTGCCATCGGTTCGAGAGTTGTGTTCAGGTATCCCGGAATAATTTTAGCTTCCCGCCTGTTGGTATTATCCAATGTTTGATCGAATCTCCGAAATAACCAGCCGCGATACGATGGCCCAATTGTTTTGAATCGCGAACTATTTTTGCTCAGCTTTAAATTCGCGCGCGGGTGGAGTACGCGAGGCGGGAACACGAGGCGGCCTTCAGGTCCTATCGAAAACAAGATAAGCCAAGCAGTTGATTTCTTTCTCGCGGCCTTGTGCCTCCACCATTGTGTTCGAAATTCGCCTCTCTTTCTCTCTCTCTCTGTTCGATCCACGATTAACATCTCGATAGTTTAACAAACAAGAAAGCTGTTCAACGCGTTGATTGACAAAGTAAAATAAACAATATGTATAAAATTTTTAATCTAATCCTTCGGTTTTCTATTTCAAATTAGAGTTGAATATCAATGATATTTGAAATCTGTTCATTCTTATCTTAGATTTTAATAATTTGATTGAATTATATTTAGAGCATCGGTGATGACCTCTTAAATAGAAAATGTGCTAACTTGGATCATTTTCAAGTAGAAGAGAGCTATTATTCTCTGGCACGTGTGGTCTTTGCTCGTTAGCACCTTACAGTCTCTCCATCGAAAAGGTCATAGTTAACAAAATCCTTGGAAGTGAAAAAATTTTTATCAAATTTAATTTGCAATGCTCGTTGTTTTTGAAACGTAAATACTTTACTTCGACGCGCTAATGAAACAGTTAAAATTAACAATATCAATTCGAGGTCAGTTTTTTCAGTAACTGTAATATCCCGTTTCATATTTCCCTCTCTCTCGAGCGACGATTAAACTGGTGTTTCTCTGGTGACCACGTTAAATTCCCTGTATTTGAAAGCTTCGGAGTATCTCTGTCGGGGATTGCGTCACATTGTATCGGAAACGAAACCCGTTTCCTCGATTTTTCAATGAGAAGCACAGCGACCGATTCTCGATATGTTTGTGCGAATTCGTGACGCCTGGCGGTCACACGCGCGCCACACGCGCGCGATAAGGCCAGTGACACTCGAGCCGCATGCTCGAGGAGATGTTGTTTTAGGCCAGGCAAACAAGTGCCTCTCGGTCCGACAGAGTTAGGCCTGTACTCGCTTCGAATAAAGATAAGCGGCTTTAAAAGGATGCGAACTCTATAAACGCGCTTTCCCTCGTCTTTCCAGGGAGCAAAATTCTATTTTATATTTTTTATTCTTTGGTACTGGTGAAATTCGAAGGTGGCCAAACAAGTGCAAACAACGCGATACTAGTCGTATCCGAATGAACTTCTTCGAAATTTCATAGACGACCTGTTGCTGTCTTATTATTTCATTTTAATACCATTTTTTATTAAATCGGTAAGTGAACATTAATTTAGTTTACAATATTTACAAACTTAGATCGTAAATAAGGGAACAAAGAGCGGTCAGTTAGCGAAACAGGGAGAGTGCAACGTTAATCGTCGATCTTAATTAAGCCGTATCTCTGTAAACGATTACGATTAATGGAGGACGTGGGTAGCGCGACAACGATATTATTCTATCGTCCTCTTCCGCTTCTTACGAGCCTCCTGCTATCCTCGTTTATTTAGTCAGCAAGCCCAATTCTCCTTTATGTCCCACGTTGATAATTGACGCTTCACTTGCTGCGCTGCGACAAAGTTATTTTCTCTTCTCGAGCGTTTTCGCGGGTCAACGATCCTCGAATCCCCGCGCTCTACTCTAAACGTATTTCAACCACGTGGGCATTCAGCTATCGTAAGATTTTATATGTATACAAATCATAAATTTTTGAAAAGGTTCTTAAAATACGATTCAATTCTTCTGAACTCGTTTGCTTTTTAATGACGCTGAACAGAGAAACGATTAACCGTCATAACATTACGAAATGTACATAAATCTCGAAGAAACAGTCGAGAATAATTTACACCTTTGAATAATTTATTTTTTCTCGCTGGATTTACCTCGAGGATCAGCCGCGGGAAAGCCACACGTTCTCGCGTTTGTTGATAGAGAACGTCGAAACGATGCTCGGTTGGCTGTTTTATTAGACCTCTTTTAAAGAAGCACAGATGCTATTAAGATTCACGTTGAAAGAAACGCCACTGCTGGCTGACCACGCGCTACTTATGCGTAGGAGTGATATACACGGAATAATATGGTACAAGGTTCCTTGTAATCGACTTCTCGGGTGTATTACCCTGTTGGCTGGCTCGAATGTTGTTCGTTACTCATTCGCTCTCCTTGCTTTTTTCGCAACTGGAATCATTTTTTAATTACCCTATGAAAACACCTGTGTCTTTCAACACGATCGCTGGAAAAGGTACTTTTCGTAGAAAATTAGAAGAACGTTGAAACCGCGATCGTGGTTCTCTCAACACCTAATTTTTCTCTCGTTTCAAATTTCCTCCAACACGGTTCTACAATTTCCGTCGGAGAAGTTGGAAAAAGTTTGATTATAGATGTTCGTGATACTTACCCAAGAAAAAGTAAGAAAGTTGCTTACATCGTTTCGGAACAGAAGTTGCAAAAGAGTATCTCAACTCTTTACCCGAGAGTTTTTTAACGTACCGGTGTAAGGAAACTTGAAGAAGTTTTTCCTTATACGTTTCTGGAAGCTGGGCTGTTTAACTGTATATGTGCGCGAAAATGTTTCTTATTTTTCATTTTTCAATCATTTGGAAATAGATACACGCATGGAATATCGTTTAACAAATTAATTAGCACGGTTCGAATAATCGCGTAGCATTATAATTAGAATAATTAAGAAAATTAATGTGTTAACGTTATTAGGAAATTATTTGAACAACAGAAGAGTTATGGTTAAGAAGTTAGGAAGTGAAAAAGAAAAAAGTAAAGGCGCGTGGCGTTTGAAGAAAATTAGGTCAAGTTTTTCGATCCTCCCTCGTCACACGAGGAGAACTTAAATTCCCTTTGTTCGTATCGTTCACTGGTCGCAGCTTTACGAGCTTCTTTGTGCTCCCTTTTCAATCTCCGCTCCTACATCTGTTTCCAATGTCGCAATTTTCGTCTGTCCGTTCGCGTTTTTAAACCGCCCCGGAAACGTACGCTTCCATCTGCTATCGCCTCGTCATTCGACGTGTTCGATAATTAATCACACTTGGCGAAACATTTTCGACCGTTTTTGCTTCGTGATCACTTTTTCTCTGCATAGTTAGCTTTTATGATCTTTTATGAGACGTCTCTTCGTTGTAATTGGACACGAAGTTGAATAATACACTCGTAAGATGATATATAAGAAGCTTCTAAATGTGTGGGAAATATCATACAGTGTAACATTAGAAAAAAGTTATTTTAGGAAAAATGATATTTAACGCGTCTGCTGCTATATACGATCCCGGAATCGCTTATAAACACCATAATCCCCTTTTAACGTGCTCCTAATAAATCCGTTGGATCAGTGAGTCGCGACATTGATGTTAATTAAATTTTCGCTGTATAGCCAATTAAGCTTCCATTGGAGAAAGGCTCTCTATCCGTGTAGCTTTATCGCGAACAAGAAAATAAAAAAAGTAGTAAAGAAAAAACGTTTGCTTTACCGGTTGGTGGTTGCGAAAACACGATAAAACTGTTCGATATAATATAACGGGTTACGCGAGTTACTCTCGTAATCGTTGCCGCCTCGAAAATTGCTAGCGGAAGAAATGGAACGAATTTTGTTCGATAAACGTGATCCGCGAATATTACATGTCACGTATGCGTCACGATACGCCCTTTCGACGAGCTGTTTTTCATCAACGCCACATTCTTGACTGGCTGTGACGTGCTGTTACGTTATCTTTTTCATATATTTGTAAAAGTAAATAAATTCCATTTATACATTTTTCATTTTCCTATCAGAATTGGAAGATATAATTAATTATTCCATATTAAACGCACATGGTGCGTCGTTATACGGATAGTGTAGGACGCATCAGGTGCGTCGTTGGTTTGGAACACGTTAACACGTGCGTACGAACGCCCACGTAGCCGGCATTAACCGGGGATATTTTTGTCATTTAATCTCGTTTGTCGTGCACACGCGAGCGAGTAAGCGAGTTTCTTTTGGCGACGACGACGACGACGACACGGAGCAACGATACGCTTTTCCTCTCGCGTTTCCCTTGAAGAGGTACGAAAGCGAGAGGAGACCGGTCTCGCGATTATAATTAGAGGCTTGCATATCGTCGATCGCGACATCGCTATTTGTGTTGCACGTTTAAGCCCGCCTATTTACGTTGTTCGTCTAATGAGCTTTCGTTCGGATGCTCGCAACGATCGTATTCTTGGTTTACACGGCCTTTAGACGTTCATTTTTGATGGAATAGGAAAACATTTTACAGCCTCAGGTGTATGTATGCTTAGGAGGATTTATCACCGATTGAACGGTAATGATTCTATGAACATCTGGCAACGACGCTTTTAAAGAGAACTTGGATTATTTAACAATGATTTGCGTTTTATTAACACTTTGTTGCTCGTGGTTCAGTCATTTATCTGATTTTATCATTCTTTTGGAATTAGAAACGAATCTATTTGTAAGTGTCGATATAAATGGTGATTATCTTTTTATTTCATTCTTCTTTACTTTATTTCTCTCAAATATAATTTTACATAAAATTAACACGTAAAATTACACGAGTCATAGATTCGATGAAACGTAATTAAGAGGATAAGATTCAGCACATTTGCCTGAGATATCGTTTATTGTTCGAAACTCCGATAAGCGTAAAAGAAATTATAAACATCTGTATCAGAGCATACGTCATCGGCTACGAATATATTTATAGTATCGATCGAATTGACCAGTATAGCCTTGACGTTTACTTCGATTTTACAGTATAATAAATGACGAATGTTCTCGTTCGTCGTAGCTTTCAAAAATCAACGAAAGATGTGTGTGGCAATAAGGAGGCATTAATGGCCCCTTTATCCAGGTTGCATTTAGCTTCCCGATAAGGTTGTTCGACTTATCGTTACCTTCGAATTCTGGTATCTCGGAAAGGAGGTCGGGCACAGAAAAGGCATTGAAATTTCCTAACGATCGGATCGAAATCGTTTCTCTAAACGAGATCGTCATCACTGTCAAGGATAATGTCGTTTTAACAACCAATGGAAAAACACATGGAAAACACCATATGGCGTGGGCCAAAAATATCGTTCGGGAGGGTGGATCGTTTGTTTGGATATCGCGGGTGGAAAACAAGGAGCAAGGATTGTCGCGCGTCCACGGGAAAATTCCGTTTGTAATACAGGAGGGGAGGGACATAGGAAGAAGGAAGACGAAGCCTTCTGGTGAAACAGCAAAGACCCCAGGAGAAGACGCGCGAGCCTCGCCACCAAGTCTCGGAGAGTTGGGCTCGTTGCCAGAAGCTTTTGCCAAAAGAAAAAGAGTTCTCGGAAGAAGGAGCCTGCTCTCTCGCGTGCTGGCCACGGTTTTCGAGGGCTTCGCCGGGACAATCCGACGAGAGGGATCTTGCCAAATCCTGCGTACGAGTTAATTGAGTAATGCATTTTGTCGTTGATGACGCGTTTCGGTATTTTTAAGTCACCGAGCCAGCTGATCGTCTCTGACCACGTTTCGCATTTCATTCTTTTCCCATCAACTTCGATCGATCTCCGATGGAACATTCTTTCTAATTGTCCAATTTCGGTATTTGAATCGATGGCCCACCAATTCCCGCCAAATTTTGTATCATCATGGACAGCGATTAATCATTTTCATCGAGGATCGACTGGTTATCGAGAAAGTTCGACCAGAAGATGACCATGGAAATAAAATACCGATAAGCCGTCCGTCGTGTCACTTTGAAGTTGAAACTTACGGAGTTCCGATGACTAACAATAAGTCCACGCTGCTTTCCTCTTATCGTTTTCTGTTTCTTTTTTTATCTATCCCAAATACCTCGATGGTTAGGTGGCGACTTTTATTTTATTATACGAAGAAACGCGCGTCCACTTTGGAGAAACTGTAATATAGAGCGGTAGTTTATGCACGAGCGAACGGTAGCACGTGTTTCAGTCTCGCGATCGTTATCATGCAGGATCAATATTAATTCCACGTTTAGTCCCGGGCATTTCGTAATACGTTATTAGATAATGTCTCTCCATTTCCATATAAATTCGCAGATAAGCGATTTCGAACGATGAACGTCGTTAAAAGCTCGTCATTGAAAAGTCGCGCGTTCGAGATTGTAAGCTTTATTTTCGTGGAAACGTTCAAGTTAGCCTCGCACGTTCGCTCGCTGTTGGGAAACTTGTCTACCGACAAGATTAACAGACGCGGCGAGAGGTTGTGGGGTTTCGTCACACACCAAGTCCCTTTGATATTTTTGATCGTCGCGTCGGAAGGTTGGTTCGCGAGCGAAGCGCTTCACCCACGCCCCTAATTCTGCTCCGCCGTCGTTGACGGATCGACCAGAAGGAAATTGATATTCCCGGCGCGGCGAAAGCTACAGTCCGAGTGAAATGTCTTTCCCGTTTAATTTGTACGCACGGGTCGTCGACCTGCCACAAGGTAACTGTTCTCATTAATATTGTGCTCGTAGAGTTGCGCGATCGTGTCTGAACGCTGCCTCGCTGTCCGCGATCGAAGGAAAACAATATCGATTGAAAAGTAACTTCGAAACTGTCCTAATTTTTTTTTCAATTTCGATTAAATTGCCATCAGAAATCATTTTTTAGGACAGGGATAATAGTAGCTAGATATTATTATTTACCTACATAGGCAACGGGTCAAAGGAAGACTTGGAACAAAGGTGCCGAGACTAATTGCAGTTCTAAATCTCGTCTATCCAAGAAACTATTATTGTTGTATTTCTTGAAAGCTGCCGCCCTCTTAGATATTATCTTTAGCCAATAAATCTATCCGTCCGCTATTAGTCAGACGTTGAAGAAATTCGTTGGCTCTTAAAGCCACCGTTCCGTGAGAACTTCCTGTAGTTGGTCGTTCAAATTACACCAGTCGGTTACGGGAGAAAATATCGAGTCAGAGGGAAGATAAAAAAGCAAATGAAGGAGACACACGTTTGAAACACACATAGCCAGTGGTAGGAGTTAGTCCCCTTTACCAAAGAGTCGGAAAGGGTGTCCCTCGTACGGCCGCTATGTTAGGATTCTAAGTTTAGAGACGTTCCGCAAGCGACCGTTCCTCGTCACTGATACGTCTATCACCCTGACGACTTTCCATCGTAATATGTCCACGTTATAATACGTAATAACCATTAACACAGTTACTATCAGAGTTGAAAGAGAAGCGTTTCTCGGGATGATGCAACTCTGACACCTGATTTCGAGGATCGCTTCCGAGCGACCCTGTTTTCTCTGTCTCGGCGACTATGTCATTAACGCGATTAATGCGATCCATTTCGACAACGTATCGCTTTGGGCCGCGACACGATAATGAGCGTTCATGAAATTAGCCTCGGAAGAACAGGAGTCATTATTGGTAATCGTCTCCTCTTCTTCGCCCATTGTCGCCTATTTTTCTTCTCCAGTTATTTCAAAAACTTATTCTTAGTCCAGACCTACAGCTATTTAGAATCAATCTTTTACACCAGATTTATATTTAGAAATTTTCATTAGTTTATAGGGTTTATTCCTGTTTAGTAAATAAATAAAATATAAATTAGTATAAGTTAGAGATTCTACTGTTAAGTAAAACACTAACCTCGTCGATCAAGTATACTGTTTCCTGAAATTGAATCCATTTGTTTCCTGGTGTTAATACAATTTGGCTAATCACTCTTCCCTATGTTTTTCTCGTTACAGACTCATATTCTGTTGATGGATGCGTTCCTCCAGAACAACAGGCTGGATCATGTCTCCAGGGTGATGGCCTCGCATCCCTCGTACTTGGAACACTTCCTCCGTACCCAACATTTCATCCTGAGGGGCGACGGACCGCTTCCTTACGACTACAGGCATCTCATCGCCATTATGGTGAGTGCACGGCCGCTTTTTCTCTTTATCTAATACGCCGTAATGGCTGCTAGTTTTTCCGTCTTGCGATAAATACCAGCTGGCTGTCATGGAAAACGGTAAAATTCTTTGCTGACAGCGGACTTTTTCGCCATTTTATCTGCCAGCTGACTAACGGTTATTAATTTCCAATAAATGAAATTGAATTAAGGTTGTCGCAAGAAGTTTCAATGTTCAACACGTTGGATGCAATTCTTTTTCTTCGAAAAGATGAGCAATTGCGTTGCGCAAGACGGCCTAAAATAAGAAAAACCGTGATTATTTTTGCATCAGAGAAATGACTCTGTTTGTCGCGTTCGATAGATGTTGTTTTCCGCGTGCAATATCGAGCGAGCGTTAATTTTGAAGCTGAAACACGATTATCGTCGGTCAGAGAAACGCAAGAAGCATTCTTTTTCCTACAGACTATCGTCACGGTTCCTTTTCTCCAGTTACTCGCTCGTCCCTCGGCCGTGTCGCACGGGTCGTTGGGCCAAAGATTATCAGGAAACCGAGTAAGTGCAACGGGTTTCGTAACGACACGTTCTTCGTCATGGAATCGCCTGTTCGTGAAAAATAATTACCGGAAAATTAACTGATAATCAAGGGGATCGCGATGAATCTATTGAAAATGAAATTGGGTTAATAGGGGGTGGGGTTGTTGCACTTACAAGGTCGGTAAACAGGATATTATATCGAGGCTACGACTTCCTGGTATGAAAGATACCGAACGATGATAGGAAGTCGTAACAAGCTTCTCGCGATCTCCAATTATGAGCAGACAATTTGGTAATTGGATCGTGTAATCATTTATGATCATTGTCACTGAACCCTTTCGTTATGGACGGGTTTCTTTTCCGCTGCTGGGTCGGATATTCAATGTTAACGATGTCGCGTGAACTACCCGAATAACTTCTACAATTTTGGAGATACGGTTCTCCAACAAAAGGGTTAATAAAATTGATCTGTTTGAAAAGTCATATGTCGTGGTAGAAGATAACGAGACTCCTGACGCGTTGCCAGTCGATGAACGAAGTATCTTCCTTTTCAAACGATCGGCCGAAAACGCTTTATCAAGGGTGATAAAAGCACGAAGAGAGGTGGGGCGAGGCTAGAAAGCAACGAGTTGACGAAGAACGGGCGGAAGAGAATGATTGCCGCTCGGTACACGGTGGGGTTCGATAAAACGATAAGATATCTGGAAAAACAGCTTTTCTACCGGTAAACATACTAACTTGTGTGCAAGGCTCGCACGCATCCCTCCTGTGCTGTTTACGACTTTGGCTGGATTGAGATTCGCGGGTCGTACCGCAATTTCTCGTATCAGGGAAAACAGGTGTTTGTCACGTTTCTTGTGAAGGATAGCGATTTTTTACGAAATCACACGTCGCACACCTATCGTCACCTGTTCTTTCAAATTCGTAATTACATATCTCGGTGTTATTTTCGACGCGTTACCACCTGTCATTCGGAGGAAGAAAAAAATACTTTTAGAATTTCATTGAAATTTTTTTCGATTGCATTCAATTAAAAATTCATTCGCTGTATGGATGTTCATTAGAATTTCTCTTTTCCAAATTTTTGTTTTTTAAAAATATACAGTTGTAAATCTTCTAAGTACATTGTTACAATAAGACTCGTTGTCAGTGAAAAACAAAAGGAAAGGAGATACAGAAAACTGATTATGTACAATCAGATTCTCATAGGTATGCATACCACATTTTCCATCGTTCGTGTTCTCCTTGTTTTCCCCGTTTCTTCTGTACGTCTACCAGCACATTTCGTTCTATCCTTCTTTTTCTAATGCCATCCAGAGGGTTCGTTCTCCATTTTAGTAGTCCGCGTGTTTGCAGACTTCTCTCTTATCGCTTATCACGACTCTCGAGTCGATCGATCTGCGGCCTCGCATGGTAAACACGTGTCTTGTTTACGCGCTTCATTTCTAATTCCCCCTCCCGCATTTTCCCCTTTCTTCAACCTATCCTCCACCTCTTTCCGTCTACTTCTTGCGGGCATTTGAATTTCTGATGTAATTCCAACGACGTTCAAAACAAACCATTAAGAGGATCCCAGCCGTGTCGGGACTCCATCTTTTCCCGCGTTTTACGTCCCACTCCGTTCGCGATTAATTTCGGACTCGGTTTCGTTTCGTTTCGTTTCATTCCACTATTCCGCTCGAACGGCTATGCTTTCTCTCGAACCGTGTTCCTTCGTTTCTACGTATTTTCCTCGAATATTCTTCCCTTTTTCAGGAAGTGAAAACGCTTCGTTCAATTTCCCGCCTCGATACGTTGCGTCGTTTTCGATTTGTCTCTTTCTCTCTCCCCCTTTTCTTTTTCGTCGTTTGTTTACTCCATCGAGTACCGTTTAGCAAATTGCCACTGTATCGCTCGTGTTTGCTCATCGATGATATAATCTACTTGCAAGGTAAAAGGCTACCGTTAGAAGACTTACCAACTTGCGTAACGGATTAAACGAAGCGATTTTTGGTTCGACGCTAGATTGCATAAGCGTCATCGATTCTAAAGAGTTATAAAATAATGAATTGCAAAGCTGGAAAATATTTACTGAGAGCGATAATTTATTTAAAAGGGTTTAACGGTTTGTTTGCAGGCCGCTGGTAGGCATCAGTGCAGCTATCTTATAAACCTACAGAAGGGAGAGTTCCTTCTTCAAGGCGGCGATCCGTCTTGGCTCCAAGGGTTGAAATCGATTCCAGGAAAATTGCAAGATCTCTATGAGATTAACAAGATCCTAGCCCATAGACCGTGGCTATTGAACAAAACGCACATAGAGGTTTGTTTTCTTCGAATCAAGATCTTTCCTTTCGACCATTAATAATTGTAAGATAATTTTAATAAATTGGTATTTTCAATTTACAGAAACTGACCAAAGGCGCGGACAGTTGGTCCTTAGCCGAAGTCGTTCACGCGATAGTTCTATTGGCTCACTTTCACTCCCTTTCGTCTTTCGTCTTTTCCTGCGGGATCAACGAGGAGCTGGACAACGTAGCTGGACACCATTACAAAGAGAACGTCCAGGATAATAGCAATAATGTACCAACTGCCAAAGATAAGATTTCCAGTAGTCCCAAGAAGATTCCCAATGGCGATGGCAAGACTGGTAAGTTTCACGTTGAAATTCAAACGTCAATATAATATTAATGATCCTAATTAAAGGATCCGAATTTAAACGAGTCCTATTCCTTATCATTACTAATGATTTCAGTAAATTAGCAACGCTTATTATTTTCATTTCCCGAGCAGTAAAATTGGTGATGGTTAAAAATCTCATCGACGCTATTAATATTCTTATAATTTGCTTAATTATTAAACCATACTTAATAATGTCCGAAGATATATCGGTTTTATATCAAGTTTCTTCAGCATTGGAGCTTCATCAAAAGTCTAAGGACATTCTGATACTGAACTGTTGAAATTAGGCCTTTCTCTTAGCTGCAATTTCATAAAACCAACACTCATCCATCATTCATACCGGACAGTACAATCGATGTACAATCGTCGTGCACATCGTGCTCATTGATCATCAATCAGCTGCTTTTTTAATTGGATAGATGATCAGCAGAGAACACGATGAACAAGTGCATCAGATTGGAATACGTGAGATCAGCAGGAGAACAGCAGATGACTGCGGGGACATAAAATACTGTTTGAGAACACGCAGGAATTTAGGAAAAGAGAGAGGGGTCTGTGTTAGGTATTTGAAATTTAATGGAAGATAAATTTGATCGATGCAATTAGTCTTGAGGGGTGTACGTTAAGGGTCAGGTATAGGATAGAGTACCTTGATTTGATGAAGCTGTAATGTTGATGAAACGTCAGGTTAAATTGAAGATCTTTCAATTTGAGTAGGATCTCTGCTAACAAGATACCATTGCAATCTGTGCAGAAAACATGCCGTCGCCACCGTCCTCACCGAGCATAGTCGGCGAGCAGGAGGTCGGCGTCGAAGCCCTGATGGAGCGTATGAAACGTTTATCAGAGAAGTCTGAATCCTATCAGATCACGCAGGAAGAACTGTCGAAGAGATTCGAAACTGTTGAGACACAGTCAGCGGAGCTGGCTGCTGCGCCGCAGAGGAGTAGCTCGGTCCTCGACTCTGACATTGGTCATTTCATCGAGGATCCCACCTTCATTTATCAGGACTTCGCCAAGGTAAGCTACACCGCGATAAATTCAACACCGCTGAGAATCGAGCAGGCGTTTACATTTTTCCACAAGCCAGATTCGAAAGTGTATTTCAAGGCAACTCGCGAAGCTCGCCGATGAATATTTAAGTTCCATCGATTCGATTACCGTTTCCACCACGGTACCCATGAATATTTACTGTCGTTCGACACGTGTCTCGTCGAATCGAACGCGCTTAACCGTACACGCTAACCCGATTAATTAATCGAAATGAAATTTCATTTAGAAGGAAACGATCGGAATCGTAGTAAAATGAAACTATAAATTTTCATCTTTCGTTGTTTCAGCGAGGCCAACTGAACGACATACCGACTTTCCGCGTGCAGGACTATTCTTGGGACGATCACGGTTACTCGTTGGTCAATCGTCTGTACAACGACGTTGGTAATCTGCTGGACGACAAATTCAAGACAGCCTACAATCTTACGTATTACACGATGGGCACGCACAGCAAAGTTGACACCTCCCGGTTCAGACGGGCCATCTGGAATTACATTCAATGTATGTTCGGCATCAGACACGACGATTACGATTACAACGAGGTGAATCAGCTGCTCGAACGAAGCCTCAAGACTTTTATAAAGAGCGCCGTCTGTTATCCGGAACGTGTCACCAAAAGGGATTACGATCGCGTCATGAGGGAGTTCAAGCACAGCGAAAAGGTTGGTATAACTTCCTATTTGATTACTCAGACTGCACACGGTATCTTCTTACGTAGTCTGTTTATCGTTTCCCTCATTCTGCCCCGTCGATTTTTAACAAGATTACGTAATCGCGTACCAGTTACGTACCAGACTATTTGCATACAATTCCGCTATGTTTCTTCTTCTTTTTTTTCCACACGTTTCCTCGTTTCACGTGTAATCATTTGGCTTTAATTACAGGTAGCTGAATTCATAAACATTGTATAATAATTCACTTATTTTTTAACGTAACCACTGTAAATATTGAGACGCTTGTCATATCGTGGGACCAGATTAAGTGTCTTTCATTTAATGCGTTTCCATCTTTCACTGTTTTTTTATTTTTTATAAAGAGGTGAAGGACCAGGGTACTTTTCAAGGTTTTCAGACTTGTTATATTTCATCAGTATTATAATTTGCTTTGTAGGATTTATTTAACAAGGATCTGTTTTGTTCGTTTCAGGTCCACGTGAACCTGATGATCTTGGAGGCACGTATGCAAGCGGAGCTGTTGTACGCGCTCCGCGCTGTGATGCGATATATGACCTAAGCGAAGCCTATCATCGTCGCTCCTTCGTCTACTTGCTGTCTGTCAGTTTTATCGTCGGTTTATTTTATCGTGTAGCTCGCGCGCAACGAATTCGCGAGTCGTCGTGATCGTGGTCGTGGTCGTCTTACGCGGACTCTGCATACATCAGACACAGAGAAGAAACGAACGAACGAACGCGACACCGATTCTCACGCATCGTATAATAACAAGAACCGTATTCTCACACGGTGACACATATTCAATCAATATTCATACACAATCAGTTCGTACACATAATACAGAACGAGTTCGCGTTACCAATTAAAACACCCGTATCGCGCGAGCGAGCGCGTCAACGAAGAAGAAAACCGGCCGAAAATATACGTTCGAGTGTCTCCTCTGATTCAAGACGATGCTGTTTGTTATTTCTCGACGACAGACATCTTTGCGACGAGTCGGCACGATCGATCGAACGGAGAAGAAGAAGTTTGGAAACAAGGAAACGAGGCTGCGAGACGCGTGAATCATCGGACACGCGGAGAAATTTACAGAATTTCCAAAAGTTTCGCACCGTTCTTCTTATTGAACGCGTTTTCTTTTTTCACTTTCGACACCCCTGGCGGGGAAGAGAAGACACGCGAGAGGGAAAGAGAGACGGAAGTGGAATTAAGCATTGAAGATGGAAGAGAGAGAGAGAGAAAGAGAGAGAGATTTTCAACGTTTGTTTTGTAAATAGATACTCGTATTTTTCTATTTTTCGCGAGGATCGTAGTGAATTGTTATTTGCACGTTTCGTTAGCGTTTCAGATCTGTTACAGTTTTTACCAGCCCTCCTTCAAATATTTGCCCATCGATTGGTAATATAAAGCGAGTCGCTTTTTTAAATTGTATTTCCCTTTGGATTTATCCTTCGTATCTCGCATTCGTACAATAGACCGTGATATTAAACTTTGATCGCGATTTTTATTATTTCCTTCTTTCGTTCCGTTCTAAACGTTTTCCTTTTTGTCTATTGTTTGCGATCGCGTTGGATAATGAAAAAGCGCGGGCTCGTTTCGCGATTAGTTATCGAACAAAACTCGAGTTTTCGCTGTTGCTTATTTTTTTTTTCCTATTGTATAACGAGACGATTTGCCGATGGCTGCAGTTAACGATAAATTAAGAAGTCTATTAATAAACGTTTACGATCCGAGATGACCGAAGTCGTGTTCAGTGATCTCGTTTTTTTCCGTCTCGAGGCTGTACGAGACGCGTTCCTCGCTCGTCCTCTAGATACGTTGGTCGACTAACGCGTGCAGGGGTCGAGGCTGGAACAGTACGAACGAATGTGAAGAAGAAAACTGTTGTCTTTCGCGCGCTATGGTCGCGATTCGCGCTGTACATAATTATAATACGGTTTTAACCTCGTTTATTTCATTGACTATCGCATCACGAGAAAAGTATATAATTGTATAACGAAAGTGAGAAGAAGAAGAAAAGAAACAAAGTGTACCTTCGTTTCCGTCGAGCGGTACAGATGATTTCAAACGAAGCGTATAGATCGTAGGACGATCTGCGTGCGCCCGCGATGCCCGCGCCCGTAGAGACGAGCAATTGCCCTGTCGGCTGTGTTTATTTTCTCGTTGGATCCGACCAGGAACCGTCAGTTTTCCATACGAGAAATGGGAAGGTGGAAAACGAAAACGCGTCGCGCGCGATCGCTCTACCCGTACGTCCAAATTTCTCTGTCTCTGTTGTAACCGGAAAGCAGGCGTCCTCGACGAGCTTACAAGCGAAAACTTTCTTTCGAATGTCACGTGTACGGGGTGTAACGCGAACAAGCACCGACGGCTATGAAAATGAAAGAAAATTTACGGCAAGGACCAAGAAGGGACGAAGCGAATAAATAAGAAAGAAATAATTGACGTAGAACCAAAAGAAATGAAAAGTCGTGAAGCGAATTTTTTTCCGAGAAGTTTATCAACGAATTTTTCCATGCCTTTCGTGTGTAGCATTATTTACCGTAACGAGGAGGTATTGAAACGGAAGGGCGCGACTTAGAAACGCGTGAATCGGTTCGCTCCTTCCGACGACCAAAAAGATGGTTGGCAAAACGGTACAGTTGTACCTCGCGGCCGTAACGATGCGAGGTGGACAGAGAGAGGCTGTTTAAAATAAATCAAATCCATATTAAGTCGTTTAAGGTACACGAGGATGTTAGGTAACGCGTGGCACAAAATAAAATAATAAAAAAAAAAACACAAAAAAATAAAAATAAAAAAATACAAAATGAATAACAAATACTAATGAACAGAGAAGAAAGAAGACAAAGCTATACATCGCGAATTACACGTGTCTGTGATCGCATATTATACAATAGAATGTATAACACGTGCACACGCATCGTCGGTATGGAAAAGCATAGAAGATGGGCTGATTATATGTTAGATATTATATTATATATATATATATATATATATACATATTATATAAATACGTATGTACGTAGATACATACGACGCGTATATACGTTTACTATGAGAAGAAAGAAGAGCGCGTGCTATGTTGAAAATACGTACGAGCTGAAAGGTAACAAACAACATGAAAAATATGAGAGATGTACGTGTAGCGTTTGTAATTACAGTGTCTCTTTATTATGTAACTGTGTATGTGCGCTCTGGAATTATTGTACATCCGCGTCGATGTTCACCGTGTCTTCTCGATCGCCAATTGGTCTTTTTTGAAAACGATACAGAAAAAATCATACTTGTACACTCCGGTACTTTTTAATATAAAAAAAAAAAAAAGAAATTCTGCTTACCAGTTTGAGATGGAGATACACGGTGAACGTTCGTAGACGGATTCAAAACGCGTAGAAAACCAGCCGATAAGCACACCAACGACTTTTTCGACCAACAGCGACGCGTTTGCCTCGTAAACGATGTCCCCACATATCACTTGGAGAGTTTTAGAGAGGGCGAATTTCGCGATCATCGCTCGCTCTTGCGCGATCGATTCAATCTAACCACTTCCGTTCAATATTCTTCGTCATTCAATTAATTAACATTTACGATTTATTAGAAAGGATCTTGGTGATTCGAAGGAGAATTCGGTGTTCTCCTTCCAAAAGCCAAGATTTTTTATTTTATATATTTTGAATATTTTGAAAAGATGTTCTTTTTCAAAAACTTTCTAATTTTAATATTCTATATTTGTTCATAAAACGAAGAATACAAAGGGTGTGGCTAGTTGCGCGGACAACAGTATTTTGTTACTTTGCTTTTCATTTTCTATAAACTTTTTAAACTCCTACTCTCTCTCTCTCTCTCTCTCTCTTTCTTTTCTATCTTCTCACGTGTCTTGACACGCCTCGATTTCACGTTTTTATCCTCTTCGTCTTTCCCTAGCCGATTGGGCAACCGTAATCTATGCGCGAGCGGATTAACCGTTTACAAGATCATGGTTTTATCAATCGCGTAATTTTTAACAATCAAGACTAGTATATTACATATATATATATTTTTTTTATTCATTCAAGGCTCACGTTTGAGATTTAGAATATTTTCAATCGAAGTTTCTTGAAAAATTGAAAATTTCCTGTGTTAAATCGTTCTTAATCAATGTTTCGTACTTATACTAATTAAATTCGTAGACCAGGCGTGTAAACGGTTATAAAAGCGAGCGGAACCCCGGTCAAAGAGACTTTTTCGCTATCGAGGCTCGACTTTCGCGTCGCCCATTTTTATACGCCGGTAAATTATACCTATATAATATTATACCTCACCTGTAGACGAGATCGTTCCTGCTCGAGATCGAATAACCGAGCGATACTCTTGTACCTTTTTTCGTCGTCTCATTAGAATGATCGAAGAGAAGCAAAAGAAAAGAAAAGAAAAAAAAGATAATCGGTTCTCTAATCTTCGCCGTCTCTTTCTTCTCTCTGTCTGTCCACTCTTTTTCTTTCTCTTCGTTGAATTTTTTCACGAATCGCGTGCGAGCGAACGATCGGGGAACTCGATCGAGGGAAAGGTAGTTGATTTTCTTTCTTTTTTCTTTTTTTTTTTTACATTCTTTGGAAAACGATAGGTGGTGAAACGTGTTCATGGCACGTGCTCTGTGCCCGGGCTGATCTCATAAAATTAATAAGCATCGTTGTAGTCAGAAGAGATGGATAAGGAATGCGTTCTTTTTTAAGCTTAGAGAGAAAATGGGAGAGCGAGAGAAAGATGGACGAGGAGAGAAGGATCTTCGTTATTTTTGTTTTTCTCTTAAACCCGTTATCCTGGCGCGAGAAAGGATCTCGCGTGAACCGGTCAAGATTTTTCATCTTCTTTCTTTATTTTCTTCTTTTTTAATTGAAAAATCAGCACTGAAAATTGGAGCACCAAGTGGGTTCCTACCTGTTTCTTTTAACTTCCTTGTTCTTTTTATATTTGACCAGAGCGATCGCGTCAGGGTTTCGGGTGAAATTTCGACGCCTCGAGCATTCGTGGAGGTGGACGAGAATCCATAGAGAGAGAAAATGAAATTGTTGTAACGATAGAAGTTCGAGCGAGGCGTTTGTTCTACGAAGTACCCGTACAAACACGAAAACACATTCATACACATGAAAACATAACACCCGGGGTACGTGTATCGTTTCTTTGTCCTCTTGTTCTTCTTTTTTTAATAATAATTTTAATTTCGATGATAGATCGACGGGCTTTCACACAAACACAAGCATACAACACACACATATATATTATATATTACACAAAAGGTTGAACGTTGTTCTCGACGAAGAAGCGTTCTTCGTCTCGTGCGTGTTCGCAGTTGCGAGCTCGAGCCACCTCCGAGAGTCACAAAAAGAAAATAATGAATGAGAAAGCATCTTGCAAAAGCGTGAAAAGAAATGGAACAACATTTACATGCCACCGCGTCGAGTATGATCGTGTGATAATTACAAGTGATTTGACTAGGCCCTTCCAAATGGATTCAGTCGATTATATATTATTATTGTATTGTCGTGTCAGGAGATGTCGCGGACACGCTCGTCTCAGCTCGAATACGCTCCAATCCGTTTTATCCATTTCCTTTTTCCTCCTTCGTTTCTTATATATCGTGTCTCCTAGCTTTACAGTTATTAAATATCAGAGATATTTCCATATCTAAACCCGGAGAATTCCATTCGCGACTCCGCCTGAAACATCACGGTCACGTTGATTCGATTAAGCGACGCGGTCAACGCCTAATCTTATCATGGACCGTGGCGAGACGCCTCGTACTCGAAATTCATTCGAGACTCAACGACGGAATTTTCTGGGACAACAGGACAATTAATTTCCTCCTTTTTCCTTGTTTGAATCATCGCTATAATTGATAGAATCGATATGGTTTTCTATATGGAAATAATTCTTCCGAGCGATTCGAGCTGGTATCAGCGTGACGCGTTTACGTGGAGGGTCGTATGTGATGTGATTTCTTTTATATCATAACGAATGATGAACACTCTAAGAAATGTTATAGTTTCATATAAGTGATATGTTATTTGTCATTTATTTTATCCCTTAATAAATGATGTTATATAAAAAAAAAAGTGTAACGAAGTTACAGTGTGTGGATTAATTAAGTTCTCCTGAAATTGAAATCATTAGGGGATTGTAGACGTTTAGTGAAAAGGGAAAAGGTGGTGAAAGTCTCCCTAGTGGACGTCCTTAGTTCGGGTCGGCGACCCGATCAGGTGGTAGGTCCTCTGGCATGCGATTCGGATTTTCGCGATCTATCCATCGGTGTAGATGTCTTCAGGGAATTTTTTAATACCCTGTATATGAGTTTCGAAAAGTTAGGGTTACAGCCCCACGAGTCTGGCAGACAACCCCAAGACGAAACGCACATTTTCTGTTCCTACAGGATGGATAAATGAAAGTACTCATAATTATCCGTCTTCTCGTTTTACGTTTATTCGCCGTCTATCTGCATACACACGTGAAATGACACCAAACGTCTACTTTGTTGTACTCGTTTAACGCTAAACAATTTTTACTCGCTTGCCTCGTCGCTTTATCTTAAATTACTCTCGGATAGGATCGTCTACGTTCGCGCGTGCCACCGCGGGTATTTACAAGAGAAATAACGTTATCAGTGTCGATGATCTTTTACAGGTGAAATCTTTACGTGAAAATTGGGTAGAAATTGTAGAGAGAAAAATGTTGAAAATCGTCTCGAGTACACCACCACGCGTGAAACGAAACGTACGAGATAAATTCATGGTGAAAATCTGTCGTCCAGCATTTTTGGTCCGCGGAGGATGAAAGGAAAAATCTTGTAAAAGCCTGATTTTCTCCAACAATTTTCAGCTGGACGATTTATTTTTCACTGATCGATCGGAAGGTCGAAAATAAACTGAGCTAATCTCGATGTTCGCGTTTCTTCATCGATGCTTCTATTTTTTTTTTCTTTTTATCAAACGATACGCAGCGATCGATTCACGTCGTGGTTCTACCTATAACATTCTCGATATAGTTGATTAATCGAGGCCAGCCCCGTACGATCGGTCGGAACAAGATTTTCTCGAGCCGTTGTTTGCCTCTGTATAACAAATACCTCGATATTTCTACGCGACAGAAGTGAGAAATTGCGGTGTAGAGAGGAAGCTTTTCCCGGCGGAAAAATTTCTTCTCGTCACGGGACACGCGTTTCTTGGTGATCGATCGTCCCGTTGTTATCCGACGTGTGCGAACAATCGTCGGTGCAGCCTCTACGGTGGAAATTTGAAGAGAGAAGCCAGGAAACGGCTAAAAAAACGGTAAAGGCAATTCGTCGTGAAACGAGAGCATCTCTGTTCGTCGAATCGACGACTCGTGAAGAAATTGTGCAACGTCCGTTCGACTATGTTTGCGTGACACACGCGGCGGGATCTCTACTTCGATCTCTAGAAAAATGAAAAGAAAAAAGAAAAAGGGGAACGAACTCTTTCCGTGATCCGTCCGTCCGGTGCCACTTGATGCGTTTTGTACTTGCTTCTCCGGTATATCTTCCTTTCTTTTGGTATTTAGCTCGTTCTCGCGTTTTACGTTATCTAAGTGATCACGAAGACGTGCAGAGAATCGTGATTAATTTCCATCGTATTCGTGCGATGATGGTGGCGTGTGATGATGCATGTGGATGTGTGGCGGCAGTTCGACCGTGGGGACACCCAGACTGCTTCTCTGCAAATCGAAAAAAGAAAAATTACGAGTATGGACATTGAAGACAGAAGAAAATTCCTGATGGATTTGTTACCTGGGATCTCATGCCGTTCAAGGGGGTGGCAGTGGGGTTATCCGGCGGATAGCCGAGCACGTGGCTCGAGCACTTCTCGCAGGCGCGTCGGCGTCTCGAGGACGCGTGGCATCGCAACGCTCGGCACAATTCTCGCGCCATTTCCGAGCACAAGGATTCTTGTTGTTGATTTGCTGTTGTTGTTGCTGCTGCTGCGTTTGCTGTTGCTGCTGCACGGACTGCGAGATCCCCTGAAGGGATTCCGAGCAGACTGGAGTCGATACGGGAGCTCTCTATATTTCAATCGCACCAAGATTATATATAGATCGAACAGTCGATGGTTAATTGATCGAGCAGCAATTAGAACCAGATGTCTGAGACTCGAAGGAAATATACGATTAAAAGCTAGTCGAACGAAACTTCGTTCGCCGGTAGGTGTGCGGTATAAAAAGAAAAAAGTCAGCTCAATTAAAAGCGAACAGTGAAATTAGAAGAAAAATTCTAATTTAAAAAAGGAGAGATAGGAAGGAGAAAATTAAACGAAACGGGGGAAATGTTGTTTGAAAAAAAACGGACCTTGGTTCACGACTGAGCTTCGTGCGTTTGCAGTCGGCCGGCATGCTTCAGTGGAGGATGAGCTCATGCTGCGTCGCAAAAATAGCCGTTACGTCGGTCGGAATGGAACACAAAAATTGAGAAAAATTTCATGCAACCCTGTGTGTGTGTGTGTGTGTGTGTGTACGTGTGTTTTTAAAGCTCATGCGTGGCTGGGTTCGTTCGCCTGGAAAAAAAAGCTCGTTTCTTTGACGACGGTCAGACGGTTAAATCGTCTGGAAAGCGGCAGGATTCGCAGGATCACCGGTTACGCGATCGCGATCGAGGATTCACTCTGACGTTTCCCATTCCGAGCTTTCTAACGGCACCAGGCGTAGACTCACCCGTTCCGCCGGCGTGTTCCTCCTCGAATTGTAGCAGAACTCGAATATCGCGATCAGCACCGCGAATGCGAGACCGCACAGCAACACGACGAATACTCCACCTAGAAGACAGCAGAAAACGCTTACTTTCCAGCAAATGTAAAAATTCATGGGTCCTGATTGTATGGCCAGGACATTGTTTAATGGTAATTCTCTTCGATAACCAATTAAAAAGGTTACGCAAGATTGCAGTGAAGGGAGTTGCATGAAAGAGGGATTAAAACAAAGGAGCGATGAATGAAAAATATTCAGGGTGTGATTTTTAATTTAATTTAATTTGATGACCAACTTTCAAATTGAACCTGTTAGATTTCGTCGATTCATCTCGCAAGATTACCTATGTTATCCACTCCCAAAGAGTTCGCCTTGCTCTCTTTTCCTTTCTCCGTTCTCATACAAGTGTCACCGGGACTCTTCCACCATTTATCATACAGCATTTGAATTTCACCTTTCTCTTGGAGCTCCAAAATTGCCAATGATATCTTATCGCGCCAAGGAGAACCTGAAGTACCAAATAGATATTTCATCACCGGTTCGGTGATCATCAAACGTTTATCTTCTACAGGCATACCCATAGGCGTAGCGATTCCGTATCCTTTGCTATCCAAAAGTCCACCGATCTGAGTAAGATTGCAATCCCTTTGCACGATGTAATCTAGCATTGTCGATTCCATGAGGAAAGCGTAGTCACCTTGAAGGACTCTTTGAATTCCTTCTTCATAGGTCGGCACGAACACAGATGGTTTCTTATTCTCCATGAATCGCCACATTTTCTTATACGTCTCGATCATCGAATCCTTTAAATAACAAAGTTAACTGATATATTTATATGAAATAGAAACATGATTAAATAAATGTATTATAAAGTAACCCTGAAGAAAGTCATGGTGCTTCCGCTATCTAAAGTTCCATACGCGATATCCGTTTGACCAGCAAGATCCTCAGCATTTTCGATAGGTGTTATCATACGTTCCACCGTAAGGAAGGCTGCCAGGTTCGCGGTGTACGATGAGATAATAATCAGGGTGAAGAACCACCAGATACCACCGACGATTCGCGTGCTTGTTGCCTGATACAATAAAAAAGGAAATGACGTTTCGTAATAAATTAAAATGTGATCCACGTACCTTAGGGTTCAGGTCACTGCCCTGTTGCATCAGGGTGCCTATCGTGAACCAGAAGCTGTTGGCCAGCGAGAATTGATTCTCCACCACTTCAGAATCCGCGTGGCATGGATGAGGGTTGTTCCATTCGTAGGGACTGAATCTTGCGACTACGAACATCGTCACCGAAACGAGAACGTACGCTGCCAGTACGTACAGCCAAATTTCAATGGCTAAAGGGTTCATGAAGGAGAACAGCCGAGCTGGGTGACTAGTTGGTACCTAGAATTTTTATTGTCATTCGATAAAATCGCGATAATCGTGATAGTAATTTATGTTTCAACATTTTGTAAGTCTTGGCCTATAAAGAAGGGTGAAATAATAATTCATTGAAAATGGTGGGCCTTAGTCCATAAAAAGGGATAAACTGATAAAGAATTCAGAAGGGTGGTCCTCGCGAGGCCCACAAAGATGGATAGCACAATGAGTAACTGGGGAAGATTGAGTCGAGACCGATAAGGGATGCTGAGCGGAGGACGACAAGAGGAATAGATTCATAAATTTCATCCCCCCTTTATCAGTGTATTTAATAAGTTAAAAAAGTAGTTAAAATAAGTTAAATGTATATATTTAAATACATATACATATAAATGTATTCATTTAATTTGCTGTATTTATCTTCAAAGCTTATTGAATAAACTTATTAAAAAGATTTTATTACCATTTTATTTATTATTTTAACTCCTATATCACTGCACCCCTAACATCCCTCCACCCCTTATAATAAATATATGATAAAAACTGATTCGAGTAAGGGTAAGTAAAGGTAAGCAACATTGTTACAAACGCGCAACCGCGGCATCACATTTTTAAATTTTGATTTTTTGGCCCTCTAGCGGGAAAAATGCGAACTAAATTTTCGATGTCGAATCAGCGCCCTCTGGTGGCAGAAAAAGGAACTAAATGATCCCGAAATTTTGGCCCTCTGGCGGGAAAAATGCGAACTAAAATTCCGACGTCGGATCAGCGCCCTCTGGTGGCGAAAAAAGGAACTAAATCATCCCGAAATTTTGGCCCTCTGGCGGGAAAAATGCGAACTAAATTTTCGATGTCGAATCAGCGCCCTCTGGTGGCAAGAAAAGGAACTAAATCATCCCGAAATTTTGGCCCTCTGGCGGGTAAAATGCGAACTAAAATTCCGACGTCGGATCAGCGCCCTCTGGTGGCGAAAAAAGGAACTAAATCATCCCGAAATTTTGGCCCTCTGGCGGGAAAATGCGAACTAAAATTCCGACGTCGGATCAGCGCCCTCTGGCGGCAGAAAAAGGAACTAAATCATCCCGAAATTTTGGCCCTCTGGCGGGAAAAATGCGAACTAAAATTTCGACCTCGGATCAGCGCCCTCTGGCGGCAGAAAAAGGAACTAAATCATCCCGAAATTTTGGCCCTCTGGCGGGAAAAATGCGAACTAAAATTTCGACCTCGGATCAGCGCCCTCTGGTGGCGAAAAAAGGAACTAAATCATCCCGAAATTTTGGCCCTCTAGCGGGAAAAATGCGAACTAAATTTTTCGGGTCGAAGCAGCGTCCCCTGGCGGCAAGAAAAGGAACTAAATTTATGCAAAAACTGTTTCTAGTTTTGCAACTTTGTCGACTGCGCCAAAGACTTTGAATTTTCGTATTTCAACATCGTTGTATGCACAGGATGCAAGGATGTAAAGGATGCATACATGTAAGGGATACATTTATATATGTATGAAACATATGTATATGTGTAACAGAGAGATCCGCACCCCTCGAGGGTTGCGACAGAACTGGATAAATTATACGTCGCTCTAGGTCGAACGAATGATAGAAGACTTGTCGACAACAGGGGTATGTCCAGTTCTGTCGGATCTGCAGTCAGTGATCTGCATTTTCCAAGCCCATCGGCATCGAACGCGATAGTATCGACATCCATTTTGATTTCAATTAAACTTGTAAGCCGCATTTCCACGAGACTCGCTTCATAACGCCCCTGTAAATTCTGGCTAACAGGAGGGTTCATTATCGACCAGACACGCGTGTGTACATGCACACCTGTGTATGAGAGGACCGATTGTGAGTTCTAAATTAAAGAGCATGATACGTTTCCTATCTGGCTTTAATATCGACACAATTATTAAATACCTCGAGAACAAGTAACATAATAATAATAACGAATTTAAGGTAAACTTTCAATGGTGAAAAAGTGACCTCACTCTTTCTACGTTTAGGTAATAATTGGAAAAAGAGAATCACGTGTTTCAATCAGTAGAACAACCTACCGGAAGAAAGATTCAATTTCGAATTCTCGTCCAGCAATTCCGATTCATTTCACGGAAATTTGCATCTCGTTACAGAGACAATTCTATAATTGCACTTGCAGCTACCATTTCAAACTTCCCCCGTTCGATGAACTCCTGCTCGAGCTCGCTTTGTTCAAGTGATTCGATGAGGCGGTAGTTATCCTCGCGAGCCTCCGATCTATCGATCAGTCGTTCAATTTTAAATCAGATCATTCTGTTCGCGAGACTTTAACGAGCGCTCGACGTCCATGGTTGTACGTTTTCCTTGTAAAACGAAGCTGCATAAGAGAGTAAAGAGCCTCTGGGAACAAACGAAATCCCGTTTTGAATATTCATTTTTTATTAATTGTTTGCCGTTTTGTATCGGGGGGGTGGGGAGACATCGATGATCGGTGATAGTGTTCCGAGGGCGAAACCCGTTATGGCGATTACTAACGACCGAGAGGCGGCTGAAAAATGGCCGAGGAACGAAATTACGAAACTCTGCAGTTGACAAGCGACCAAAAATCCGTCCACGCCATTTCGCTCGTTTTTCCGACAGAACATTACCCTGTCGCCTCATTTATGTGCATCTCGTAAATCTCACCGATCCGCCGCCTGTTTGATACCGGATGAAATTACCGAGCTATACATTTAGAAGTATACACATTGTTGCGGTGTTCCAAACTCCACTGTCACCCTGAAGTCAACCAGAGAGATTGTGAAATTAGGGATGACAGGTGACGTTCGAACAGCGTTGAACGCGTTGCATGTGCACGCGAAATGTGTGAATTAATTCAACGATATTTAAATGGCAAATATTGGCGGTGAAAGTTAAACGAATTTCGATCTATTTGCATTCACTTAGCCGCAAGTTCAGGGTTCGTGGAGAAAGCAGCCTGGATATCGGGTATCAAAGGTAAATCTCCTGGGAATTTGCATCTCTGCACCGAGAAATTGGCTACGGGGGTGAAATTCCATGATAGTGTGCAGTTACTTCTAAATAGAGGAGTTCAGTAAACATACGCGTACTCGTGCAACCCGAATATAGGGTCCAGTGTGTCTTTTGAAGGCGTTCCACGAGGCGACAATAATTTTCCTTAAGGTTTTCGCAGCGACTTTACAATTTCACCATTACGGAGGTCGTTAAGCGTTGCGGATATCACGATATTCGCAGTCTGCTGCGAACAGCTATCGCGATAACCACGGAGAATCGTGTCCCAAGTGGATGGCCAGCGGAGGATCGTTTCGAGAACGAGGAGACACCGGTGGAATATAGAAAACAAGACTTCGATTGAAAGCGCTCTGTTCGAAACGCAATAAAAACGTTATCGACGCGTCGAAACGTTAAACAGTTCACTTGACTGCCTTGCTCCAGTTTTTCCGCTCATTAAACAGACCCGGAATCGCAACGAATCGAGCAAGCTACGTTTTTCCGAGCGATAGCAGATTGCAGTATCGCGGACGGTGCTTTGACGAGAATGTTCACGGTGAATTTCAATGAACGATCAATCAGGATATCGAATAATTAAAGGACACCTTGGTTAGACAGTCGCCACCGCTGATTGCAATTAAAGCGGTCGCATTACACTAATTAGAGGGGCGTACTGTAGACACTCTGATTGCGCTTCGATAAGGAGAAGATTCTTTTCTTTCTTTATTTCCTGGTGAAAAGAAACGAGAGTTTCTTGGATTGGAAGTTTAAACGAGCCTTCGTTTTCTTGTTCTTCGTTGTTCTGGATAACAACCCTCGATACAGTGGCTCTCATTTCCGAAATTTTTATGAAATCGAGCAAAATAAAATGTTCTCAAAATCCTATGAGTTTTGTAGGCTTCAAAAGTGTTCAAAATAATAAGAAAGAAAGTTAGTTGAATAAAATGAAATCTCTAAAAGATTTCCACAAAATTATTCTCATATACGTTTTCAAATAAAACAAGATATTTAATGAAAACCGGCTGAGAACCACCGTCGAGGTAGCGTACGTTTACAAAGAGCCGCGGAAAAAGAGAGAAGAATGTAATAGTTTGCGGGGTTTATTTATTCGAAGAGGAAAGTGACTCCGCGGAGAAAATTTGCTGGCAATTAACGCGGCGCGCGATATGAATTAACAACAGCCGCGACGATTTTTACTCGCGACTCGCGGTTGTCTCGTAACCAGCGACGCGTTATTTACGAACAACGAGTCGGTTTCTGTGGAAGCAAAGAAACGAACAGAAAAATTTGTGAAACGAAACGCTCCTCTTTTTTAGCTCTGAAACGTAGCCAGACAGAGGCACGAAATTTAAACAAGCCTGGCTACTGCGATATTAATTACCCTGGCGAAAGAGGAGCGAAATGAATTGCAGCTGTTCGTTGATTAAGTAACAGCGATGGATTGCAGGGATATTCGAAACGCTACGCGAAGATATTATATTTTATTTAACGTTCTCATTCTTAAAATCATTTTCAAATAAAATTCACGAAGGCTTCCATTGTCCAAGTGTTTGGATAGAGCATAGTCTGCGGTGTTTATAAAGCTGCTTTGTGACACCAGGGGTAAGATAAAAGAAAGAAAACAGAGAAAAGACAAAGTGGAAATGAAAGTGGCACGGTCGTCTCGTAAATTTGTCCAAGCGAGACGCCCGATTGAGTTTTCCATCGATAGCGACAAATAGAGAGCGAAACGTGGAAAGGAGGCTGAAACTGAAGGAAGCACGATCGTCTAGAAAATTTTATTTACTGCCTCAGCCCTTTCTCTCCCTTTTCAGTCTCGTCTCATTATTGCTGTCGTTATTGTTCCTGAACGACGCGCAGCCTGCTTTTGTTCGAAACTAGCGTTGTGTATTTCTGATATCACGCACACTGATACCGATAACATAATGAAACATCCTAGCGATGTTTTACCGTAAATGGGTAACAAAATTTTCAGATTATTAAAATGAAAAATTTGTCAAATCCAAAGTCGGTCAGCAGTGATTCGCAAAATGCGACGGAAAGTAAATTAAAAATATTATAAAATATGTTTATAACATCAAATGATTTTCATGTTGTTCGATATTAAATGCATAGCAATTGATTTTGAACAGATTTCGCAGAGTAAAAGGGTGACACGAGCTTCCGTACAATCGTGTGACTAAATTAACCGAGAGCTTTGAAGTCGAAACTCCTTTCACGATTTTCATTTAGCGAAATCGACTTCCGTGCGAGACCAAAGTCGTGGAAAAATTTTCCGCTGCCGTCGTAAAAGAGAACAGGGGGAAGACTTTATAAACGTTGAAGCGACGTGAACTCATAACCGTAAAGAATACGAGAAACAAAGAAGCGGTGCGGTTTCAAAAAGTTCCTGATAACGAAAAAGCTCGAAACAGAAAAACAGAAAAATAAAATTCGTTCGGTGTTTCTTCGATTTAAAAATACAAGTCGCAAGCGAACGTATGAAATAATAAGGAATAAGTAGTTAATTAACGTGGTTGAAAAAAAAAGAGGAGGAACGTAATTTCGATGCGGATCGGATTAAAAAGGGTGTTTTATTCGGGCCGGTGGGTTTCTTTTCTCCCTCGGTAGGATAATTGCTTCACGGTGATTAGGTAAATTCTAGACTTCGAACCGCCCCGAAATTACCACCTTTTCTTTTTCTTCACCTTCGTCGTTCTTACCTTGAAAAGGATGGAAATGCCGAGGTTCATGAACGGCTTCGTAAAGTCGATCACGCTTTCGCGAGCGTAATTAATGGTCATCGAACCGACCGCCAGGTCTGCCTTCTGCGAATAGAGACGAATGCGTTCGATTAGTAACTGTACAATGTGGATTCCATTCGTTTCAATAAATGAGTGCATCGAGAAAAGATAGACAGGCTCTAAATGCTTAGAAATAAAGCAAACGATAAAATGATTGTGTGTGTTGCGAATGAATAATCAAAGAATTTCAAACGATTATATCAATGATCGACAAAGTTTATGAATGTCTGTGGGTGTTGTACAGGGTGAGTCGTGTCAATGACGTTCAGTTGCCTATTTCTATCTAATTCGAAGATTAAAAGCAGTGTCAGTGTAAGAATAGCGTGCAGTATTTAAAAGAAGAGGAGATCTACTCGCTTCTAATCTACTTCTACGTTAAAATCACCTCGAACAATGACGATCATTGTTCAAATATTATTTAAAAATTTTCTCCAATATTTAGTATGCTATTTCCTTTCGGGGAATTAATCGATTTCGATTGAAATGCCGCTTTAGTGAAGACCGAAAGACCGCTCGAGGACTCGACGGAGATCACCAGACGAAGATAGATTTCGCCAACGAAACGTTCCCTAGGTAAAACGGAACATGCATACGCGGCCAGGTTACTTTATCTAACTGCTTTTTCAGCGTCTGGAAAAGTACTTGCAATGTTATGGGGCACAGCTACCTTAGGTAGATTTATTTCCGACTGCCGCCCTTGGAAACCGTATATGTGAACCTGCCCGATAAGGAGGAACGAAAGAAACCGCTCAGCCAGCTTTTTCCCCGTGTTCAAGAGAATTTTATTCAAAAATTGTTTTTCCAGGTAGGATAGAATTTTTTTTATATTTCTTATGCTGGTAAAATTATTCAGATTTTTTGGTGATCCGCACTCGACAGGTTCGAGAAATTAAATTGAATTTTTTCACTTATAAAGTTGCTTGGAAAATAGGGCCAGCCCTGGACCTAGGCAGACTAGGCGGCCGCCTAGGGCCCCCCAAGGTCCAGAGCCCCCATAAGACGATTTTGCGTATAAGAATGCAAGAAGAGTAATGTTTACTTGAATATTAATCATGCAAATCTAAATTAGTTATACAAGCTTTAATGTTAAGGTACTTTTTTTTATTTCATATGTTTGAAGGGGCCCTTTTTCGGAGCTCGCCTAGGACCTCCGAAATTTCAGGGCCAGCCCTGTTGGAAAATCGTCATTTTCCTACTGAGAAAGCTACTCTGTTCTGTACACATTTTCGACGTCTAATCACGGAATATTCCCTACTGTCGCTCGATCAAAATCTGTGCCTCGTTAAGTTGTTCCTTCAACTCGAACCTTTGTCGCTTCATCACCCTCGATAAACGCCACAGCACGTCATCCATCTCCACGTCCTCGGTGCCCCTCGAACTTCGTCCTCGCTAATTTCGCTGTGATTTACAGCTACCTTCTAATC
Source organism: Osmia bicornis bicornis (assembly GCF_907164935.1). Classification (NCBI taxonomy): domain Eukaryota; kingdom Metazoa; phylum Arthropoda; class Insecta; order Hymenoptera; family Megachilidae; genus Osmia; species Osmia bicornis. The sequence continues at coordinate 8,278,038 of NC_060218.1, read as the reverse complement.
CGATTTCACGCGATAATCAAGTGAGATGTGTTGTTGGTATCATCGACCAGCGAGCAGAGATACTGCGGAATCGTTACACCATACAAAGGAAGATAAGGCTATTTCGTAATTCTTGATTTTCGTCTTATTTTGATCCCTAGAATCACCCCTTAAAATTTTGCCCACCTGTTGTCGAACACCCTGTATAATGAAAAAACTGACTAGCTAATTTGATTTTGTGTTTGAATTTGGCATAAAATTTTGTTGATTAAACTATCATTTTTTCTTACTCCGAAGAATTTAATTCTCGCAGCCCCAATATTAATTTTGTATTTCCTATTATTTTCATTTTTTAAATTTATCCTCCCAGTATACAAAACTCTATCGTTTAAAAATTATACATTTAATTTTATATTAATATCCTCGTAGATGTTTCGAAAATTTGGGTCTCGATTGACCCAGACTCCGCTGTTCGAGGGTTAATTTTAATTTCAAAGGTTATTAAAGCTTCAAAGGTTCATTTCGTTCCATTTATTTTTGAAAAATATTAGCCAAACATTGAACCGATCGAAATGGGGTAAAATAAAAGCCAGAGGCGATGATACATTGGAAAAATTGAGGGAAGGGATGTTTAATCATCTCCCATTTAAAAGCCATCTGTACAACAAGCGCGAGCATGCGATATTGGTTGTAATTTATTTACGGTACACCTAACGAGAAACTCATTCATTAATCACACGGCCCGCGTAAATTATATACCCATCTATTACCATTAAATAACGCGAAGGAATGGTAAGTAGCCCGGTTATTCAGGTCGGATTCTCGTCGTCTCTTCTTTATTACGGAAGCTCGCGGTAGTTAAGCCGCATTTTTTCGTTAAGCCGCGAGTTCGAGCTGCCGGTACGGTCCGAGAATTATTAATGATCATCTGACAAAATTAATAACCGACACCCTAGCCTTGGTGATATAGTATCGGCCGCTTTCGCAACAGCTGTCGACGCGCAAGAGTAGGAGAAATCACCCTGCTGAATTTTTCCCTTCTTCCATTTCCCTTGATTGTCAATTATTTTTCATTTCGAAACGCGCGAAGAGTAAGGGGATCGCGATTACCGTGAAACACGGGGTCAACAAGGTGGAGAAAATTATTGCCCTGAGAAAATATTTCGAAATCACCATATTAATTGTCCCACGGGACACTGATTCGTAAATACCGGATCCGATGCATTTATGCATCGCCTAGGAAAGTACAAACATTTGACTTTCAGCTCGGCGGAATAGTAATTTCAATTTCAACGGTGCAGATTTATGGCAGAAAATAGATTTCAAATGTATACAAGAACGTACAACGAATGGCCGATTTCGAAACACGATCGATTTTATGATTTAAAGTTTGTAAAAATAATGAAATAAATCGGCCATTCGATACATTTGATTTCGTTTCGTTGCCAAACATGCCAAGTTTACCAAATTTCCAGTTAGTTTATGATTTCCTTGCACGGCAGAGATCACTGGTGTTCAACGATCTACTCGATCCAAGATTCGCGACGTAAGCTGCACTTAATCAATCGAATATGTGCGCGCATTATCTACTGTGTGGAACATAGGACCGACGAAGCATAGTTTCGCGCCTGCTGCTAGTTAGGCTACGCTGCACGCATTTCCACGTTCCGTTGAACTCGACACTTGATTTGCATTGCAAACCACCTCTCTGACACCCTCTTGTAATAACTGAATTCGCGTCCGCCCTAACAGTCCCTTCCTATCTTTACTATCGTTTAGGATACCTCTATACATTCTTACGGAAAGAATGTTCGATATCACAATCATTATTTCAGTCGTCCATTTACTAAATCAATTAATTCAAAAACAAAACAGAAAAGTATAGAAAGTAGGGAAATTGATAAAATATGCAAGGGTAGGCATCGATCAAGTGCTTTGAAATTAAATATTTTAAAAAATAAATTCAAAAAGTGGAGTTTATTCATTATCAAATAAGTAGGGAACTTTTATTAGCATCTTAAGCTTCTTATCAAATATTATTATTTAGAGTAATTTTTCTTATTCTGCTAAATTTTATGCACAATTAACATAGGCGAATATACTTTAGTATATTTCGCTGTAAATCGAGAGGAGAATTCCTTACATCCTATGTTTCGCGTTTCATCGTCGATTTCCGACAGGAATTGAACCGTTTAAATTGTCCAAGTGTCGGACATACTTACGGAGAGACTCAGTGTATTAGGGGCGGGGGTGGAATCGTCGCGGATACAGGAGTGTACGCGTAAATTCCGTGAACGCAGACGTTTCGGGAAAGAGACCTACTCACCTTGTCCATCAGCTGGCGTACTATTCCGTTCCATTCGCCGGTCTCGTAATCGTAAACGCCATATTTGCCATCCGGCACGAGCTCGATCCTGTAGGCGAAGCCCACCATGTGAGCTATCTCCTTGAGTAGGTCGATGCAGAAGCCCTCGTAACGTGCGTTCCCACTGAAATTCCCTCTGCTCTTCACCATTACGTACGGCTGCTCCTACGGGTACCATAAAAAGGAGCTACTACCTTTCGCTTTCCTCTTGTTCTTCTTCTCTTCATATTCTTTTTTTTTTCTCCTGACCCTTTCCTCCTATCTTTCCATTTTTTTTTTCTCCTCGCTCTTTTCCTTTTTCCTGTCTACCCCATAACTCATACGTTTCTTTTTCTATTATCTTTCCTCGAACAGTCACCCGTTCCTCTTTCCGCTTTTATTCTGTCTCCTTAAGTAATCTTTCCCTCTAATACCTCGTTTTTTTTTTTTATTGTAAATCTAGTATCTCCCTGTAGAATTTCTCTTTTCTCTGCACAGGTTTACTTGGATTAACTCTTTCGATGAATTTCCTGGATTTTCTCTTATATTCTAATCCACCCTCCCTTCGGTTACGTTCTCCTCCTCCGAGCCTCAAACGCTTGTGTTCGCCTAAACGTCCCCTCTGCGTGAACCTAAATATCATGTGGACGTGTAATTTTCTATTTTCTAGGCTCGCGTATAGCCGAAATTTAAATTCCTCATTTTCGCTCCTAATTTTTCGCGGCAGAAAATCGCCCCTAATTTTTATCGATAGTCTTACGCTCTTGATATAATTAAACAACACTCTTGTTCGTGTGAAAAATCAAAAGCAACCAACTGGAAAAGAGATAACCAGTGTCTCTAACAAGTGTCGCAGGATGAACCCGAGTCTCATTGATCACAGAGGGGGGAAGGGAAAAAAGAAAAATGAAAAATTGCCGTAGGCAGATAGAATTGAAACAGGTGTTGGTCGAGCTATCAAAGTGATTGGAGTGATTTGAATCTGTCGCGTAATTGGAGCAATTTGTAATTGGACCTGAAGCCTAGGGCAACGGTTGATCGAATATACATACAAACCATCGGCGAATGGAATAAGTTTATCAAGCTGAATGTGTACCTAACGGTGGATCGAACTTGCCAGAGGCGTGCTCTCGCATCGAACCTTTGGGATTCACAGAATTGCAAATTAATTGCATCTCTGATGACGGCTAGGTACCTCGAAATACATTAAGTTATTGGATGTAACAAATTCGTGGAACTGGAAAAGCAACAAAAAAAGAAATTACACGAAACTTGCCATTGCTTTCGATGATGAGAAATATCAATTAAATCGTTGATTCGTTCCTACAATAAATATGTAATCCCCTTTTTATTGATAATTAACAAACTGTACGGGTACTAATAATGTTTGCTTATTTTTTAATTGCTATATCAAAATGTTGCATTCCATGTTTTTCAATAGAAATATATAATTTTGCTCTGTTTTATTTTCTCCTTTGACACAAACGTCATCCAGAAGCCGTAATTTATAATAAAAAAATGAACGAGTTAACGTAACCTTGTTGGATATTCGTTTGACGTTTCCTGCACCCAATTTATCAGCTTAATTACGAAGCGTTTGGACACTTGCGAGCAATTAACGCGTATCCTCGTAATTTACCTTCGACTTTACGATCGCACGTGACGAACTCGCGCGAACGATCAAGCAACGATATCAAAGCCCCATTCCGAAACCTATATGAGAAAGTTCTACGTGTCTGTCACGGTCGTAAGCGTTTCATTTGAGCGGTGGGAGGTGATTTTAATCGTGATCGTGTGATTAGGAAATAGTAATTAACTGCACGCGTTGCGATACAACTTTAACCCTCACAATTGCATCCGCAATTATTTGCTGTAAATGATCGAGGGTTAAAGCTTGAACTATCGTTTTGATCGTCGATTACCTAATGGACGATTACCAAACATAAAGGTCACTGAAATTAGGTAGACTGTATTCTACCTGTATAATTACCAAAATAATTAATTGGCAAAGTGTACAAGTGTCTAGCTTGGTGTACTAACAGGTGCGTTCGTGTGCATCATGTTCATTGATAGTATAAGGAAGGATGAAATAACAGTGTTAAAGAATGAAAAATATCTAAACGTATGGTTAGAGGTCTAGAGATCGATAAAAATATCATATACAGTGTATGGTGCGTGTATTTCATCTCTAATATTATAATTACCTAGATATGGGGTGTACGATTGAGTAAAAAGGGGTGAGGTCAAGTGAGATGAGAAAAATTAAACAAACCAAATCATACATGTCGCATGAGTTCTCGAACGATGCCATTCCACTCCCCGGTTTCCGGGTCTTTCGCACCGTACTTCCTGTCCGGTACCAGCTCCAATCGGTAAGAGAAGCCGACCTCCCTCGCCACCGCCTCCAGAAGGTCCACGCAAAAACCATAAAACCGCGCGTTCCCCGTGTAGTTTTTTTCATAGTGCATCATCACGTATGGAATTTCCTGTACGTGAAAGCAGCAGGGTCCATGCAAACAACGGAACATCATCGGTATCATCAGATCTGGACGATACACGAGGCTTCCCGATTCGTTCGCTCGATTTCTATATTAGAGGTCTTCAGAAATTTTACCGAACGCCTATCGTACTTGCCCGAAAGACGAATCCGCGATATTTTTCACGAGAGAATAGAAATCCGTATCGAACCGCGGGTATACGGTTAATCCTGAATAAATGATGGACGCGAATGATTACGACTCACCAGTATCGTGATGACGAGGAGAGTGACATTTGCAGTTCCTGGTTCGAAAAAGGCCGCGGTGTCCGTCACGTTGACGCCGGCGCCTGGACGCCACTCACCGACCTGTTTCCATTTCAATTTCCCATTTTGCCGATAATAAGAAATGAAAGGGCAGCGAATAGCTTACCTTAACGAGCGAATGCTGCCTTAGTTTCAATAGGTCCAGCTTGAACTGTATTCTGCGACCTTCTTTGAACTCGATCGGTCCTGAGATACCTTTCAATTCCACCTGAAAGCACATGCAATAAGATTAATCAAAAATCATCATAGAAGAAAGTAATCTCAGCTTGATGTTGATTGCAAATGAAATTTTCCTATGCATTTGTTAAAAGAGAACCAACGGTTACCAAATACTAGAGGTGTGCGAGTACTCGTAATTTACAAGCCGAGCTGAACTCGCTTCGAATGTTCGAGCTGAGTCGATTGCTTGAATTTGCCGAATTTTCGAGCTACTCGAAAAAATCGAACTACTCGAATATTCGAGCCGGCGTAAATCTTCGATTTACTTGAAGATGAATTAGTTCGACTTTTTTGAGTAGCTCGCTTTTCATTCAAACAGTTCGTCGATTTCGAGTAATTCGGCAAAATTCAAGCGCTCGACTCGTTTCGACCGACTGATCATTGTTCGACTCGAAATTCGAGTACTCGAATAAATCGAGTACTCACACCCCTACCAAATACTCGCAAAGAGTATTATCTCGAGCAAGAACAGAATTGTAAAACAGCAACTATTCATGTGAAACGAACTTCTCGTTTCGTTGATCACCAGAACGGAAGTGAAACTTTCGCGGAAAGATTCCGAAACTTCTCACGACCCGGTGATTTCCTCGAGTCGTCATTTATCCTGCACGCGCATAATATCGTGCCGAGAGGGATAAAGCGTACCCATAGGAGGGGTTAAGAATTTTGCCACTTAAAAAGTCGTTATTGCGACCACCGTTCGACCGACACGGCCAGTTACGACGTTCTTCTCGAACAGTGTGAAAAGCACGGAACAGGCTAAAGCTTGATCCGTGCTTCCTTCTTTCTTGGAAAAATATTTTCAGGACGTGTTGGACGACGAGGCTCAGCTCGGACTAGCCTGTATCTCGATCCTTCAGGATCGTGGAACGCATAAATTTCAGAAGCGGAACGTAGAGCTCTGTTCTGGCAGAGTTTTTAATCTCTTTCGTGTTCCCGATCACTCTGTTCCTTCGTTTTTCTTTCCGTAGGATACTGACCTGGATGCAAATGACCTATTATCATTCAGGGGTCGTGAAAATTTTGCAATACTCTTTTCATTTTATTTTGATTCTAACGCTTTGACAGCCACGTGTTTCATGGAATTTGTAATTTTCTGATATAATATTACAAAATGATTAATTTCGAAGTATTCAAGGATCGTGAAAATTTGTACTTTCTTCATTTTATTTTGATTTAAAAACTTCGACAGCAACGTGTTTCAGGAAATGTATAATTTTCTAATACAGTACCACGAAATGGGCAATTTTGAAATTTTAATTATTCCAAATGATGGAGGCGGAAGAGCAACAACCAGGTTGCATAAAAATAATCAAAATTACCACAAAATGCATCGTTCAAGTTTAATTTTCAGAAAATACACGAATTTATCGTTGGATGGCAATTGAAACCTCCAAAGAGAGTGCAGAAAATTCACTAGTTTCGCCGAATCGCGCCCTCAACGAACCTGGTATTCGCCGCGTTTACGAGCTGTGTAAAGCGAAATTGACTTTTTCTCGCGGGATAAGCAAACGAGAGCGTACGCGAGCTGCAAAGTAAGGCAGAGGGAAGGAGAATATCTTCTTAATATCGTGAAACGAGGAGAATCGATTAAATAAAGAAGAGCGGGCAAAAAGCTCGGAGATGGCGATGCATTCACGAGTATCTGTACGTCTCGAGTGGCAGTAATTTCGAAACGTTTCTCGAGATTACCGTCAACTTTCTTCTCCCGTTACCCGGCAACGAGCGTTATTAGATTTTGATTTTTATGGACTCCTCGAACGTTGAAAGGAGCCAACGACGTGACGATGGAGACAGAAGGAGGCGAAACGAGCTCAGAACGATTCCATTGTATCGGACACGAAGAATCTACCGCGATATCGAGTTTCTTTTTTTCGCTCTTCCCTCTTCACTCTCTTTTCTATGTACCCCTTGATCAACAAAATAATTTTATCGGGTATTCGATGGCCGATTTTATCGGGAATTGCAACAATGAGCGTTAGAGGAATGCCGATGTTCCTTTATTTCCTTTTTAATATAGCATTGATTGATAGGGAATTTAACAAAATTCAAAGGGAAATTGCAAGTATAGGCTCGTTCGTTTCAATACGTACTAATATACAATATCATAAATTCAGATTCGGTAAAAGATTTAAAAAATATTTAAAGATAGGATATTACGTGTCCTATGTTACAGAGTATATAGAGGGTTTAACGGGGATACATAAATATCTTTCATAAAATCGCGTACATCTTCTCACACGTATCGAGGTTCTTCATAAATACGAGTACAATGGAGCGAGACGTGGAAGGATTCGAAGGGGATCTCAAGATATTCCTCGGAGCTTCATGAAATTGCGAAGCGAGAAAAGAAACCGGCAGGGAAGTACGAAAAATAAGTCACTCGAAGTTTTCTTCGAATTATTCAAAATTATTTTATTATCAGATTATTAGATACGCGATATGGTAAGTATTATAAGCTTGGCTGTAAAAGATCTGGCCTATATTAAAATAAATATCATCCGAATGTTCATTCATCGTGAATGATAGCGTAACCCTGCTAGGGAAAACTGATACTCGTTTCAGTTAACTCGCATGAAAGGAATAACCATATGCGGTTATTTCAGCGTTTCAATTTGGAAATATCGAGATTTGCGAATTCTCTTGTGACCCATTTGTTAATTAATAATTTCGAGCACGGCCCACGAACTCACAACCGCAATTTACTGGCTGTAATTAAGTAAAAGCGAATTCCCAGGGAAAATATTTTCCAACGATCGATATCCTTATTAGTTTTATTCCAATTATGTTTTTTCCATGCGTTGTTTGATCGTCGATTCCGCAAGAATTTCAGCGAAATATTTTCCTCTTTTAAATAAATCGAGTTAAATTAAACGTGATGCCTCGAGATTCAAAGATAACCAGGTAAAAAAGCTTTTGGCTCGAAGAAAACTGTTGCCTCACGAGAGGGAACTGTGAATTAAGGACAACACGTAGCCTTCTTAAATTGATGGACGGCTGTTTGTTCCAGTTTAAAGCGTGCCACTAGGATCTAAGTCGCCTCGAAACGACGGATAACTTTTGGCTTTCGGGCCAAAGATGCTTAGAATCGTTAACTAGAATCGTCGGATTAAAATGATAATAATTTGACTAAGTCAAATGGATTACCCAAAATATCCTAGAATTTTAATTCTTCACGGTAGAAAAAAAATTCGATACAGTGCATAGAAAGATACTTTATAATTTACAGAATTATTAAAAAAATATTGCACATGAAAATTTCGGAAACATACGTGTACATCTCGTAAAAGTTTCAGTTGTTCGCTTCTCTCTAAAGCAGAATTGCCAAAGCTGTATATCCAAAAAGTGGCGTGCATAGATGACTTGAAAAAAACAAAGCACGAATGTTTCAATTATTCACCCTTCTCCTGGTGTATTTTTTGAACGTTGAAAATCTCGATTTTTTCGATTTCCCGACGAAAAATTCGTTCACCCTCATTTTACTCCCTCTTCGCCGACATGTCTGCGACACAACTCGCGTCCAGACTACTCGTCACTCCCATAGAGTTCGTAATACGATTTAAATTCACACGCGATCCCGTGGCTGGCGACGGAAAAGTTTCGCGTCCGAGCCGTATTACGTAACGCGAGCGGTTTTCAACGAAAAAGGAAAAGGAAAAAGGGGTAAATCGTTCTCTAACTTTCCAGTGGATAAACACACTACCTTGCACGCGCGTGTAACAGCAGCAACAACAACAACAACAACAACAACAACAACAAAAACAACGGTACAGGTGTGGTAATTTGTCAGCATCGTCTTTCGCGTGCGCTTTTTCTTTTATTCCCCACGTTTTTTCGAGCTTCGTTGATTTCACCTTAACGAGAAACGAGCAATATGCGAGCACCAGGATCGTCGAGAGCTTAATTAGACCTCGTCAACTCCGAGTCGCTTCATAATTCTTTTAGACGCGGTTGCGTTACAATTTATCATCCAATGCCGACTTTTATTTTATACTCTCTCGCGTTTTTCCCGTGAAATCCGCCGGCGTTTTTGCACAATGCGAACCGTCGTGATAACGCGCAAACGAAAGTTCATTCGAGCAATTAGAATAATTAACGAATGAACGGATAAAAATGTTTTATGTACTACTGGAATTACACAGGTAATTCGCAGTGTGAAATTGAGACTCGGAAGTTAATAAATTAATGCTTAATAAACTGTATTATCCTGTGTCTGATTATTCACTGATATTTCTACTGTGGCCATCAATATATCGAAGCTATCACGACAATGACCAAAGCTACGAATTTAATTTAGTTTATATCAAATATAAATTTTTCAGTATCTTTGAGATGGCTATTTCCACTTCGACGGTCAAAGAAAAATGCAGCATGGAATACGAATACAGGGACGATATCGTTGCAAGTGGAAAATGCAGTCGGTGGTCAGACGCAGCTAGTTGCGCGTATAAAATCAATCTACGCTAATGGAAAATATCGAAAAACCGTTCCGTTAGTCGTTTAAGTAGAAAAACCAGGGAATGGTCAGACATTCGGCGCGCGGTAATTCTAACGATTGTTATCTATCTACTAAAGGGAGATGAAAAGTTGACGAGGTTCGATTACTGTCGCCAATGTTCATGCGTTTTTCTATTCTCTTTGGCGTCTCTCGTGTGAGGCGACTATTAAATTATAAAACTCTTCTATTTCAATGAAATTACTTATAATCTCGACACGATAAACCTCTGTAATCGTGATTTCAAAACGACGAGCACACAAAATGTCAATGAAAAACGCATCTAGAGAATCGTGGGTCTCCTAAGTATCTCATCACATCGGGGAATAATTACACTAGAACGAGCGGATAACGAGCGTGCGATACAAGAGTATAATTAACGTGGAATCGTCGAGGGGTTGTTCGTTATTCAATCGAGACATCGCATCCTCGTGAAACTTCCGTTCAATCGGTGCAACGAAGCAAAAATTGATCCTTTTCAGAAAGAAATCTCAGATCGTAATTAAACTGGTTAACTGTCAGCTGACTGGCAATAAAGGCCATTACAAACGTGGTAACATTCTGTGTTTATTTATTGGTGCGTGAATTTAATTCAGCGTCGATCATGCGGAAATCAAACTGAATATCGTAACGACGGATATTGCCCGAAGAAAATGTGACATAACGAATGAACGAACGGTTCTACTGACTTCTCTCCCGGCTGTTTTATTTTCTACGGGTAGCGTAGAAATTCCAAGCAATGAAAACGGTCACGAGTTACGGAAACAGATGTAGCATTCACGCTATCGTGGCCCCCGGTTATTCGTGGCAATTACTTCTCGTTCGGTTCAATTAAGCCGCGCTGGGAAGGAGCGTAATATCGCGGGCCAGGATTTAGGATCGCGTCGAAATGCCCCATTAGGGAGCAGAAACTAACTTAGTTACACCGTCGACAATCCGGGATCTCGATCTTGACGCGCACCTTGAAGAAGCCTTAATTCTTCGAATTAACATTCTTTTTATTTTTCAAATTCAAGACTAAATTATTTTCAAAATTATTTCAAACTTCTATCGTGATAGAGTTCTTGTCTTGAAATAATTATGTTGGTCCAGGAGCTATTATTCGTATCACTGTCGAGTTATCCACTATCCATCGAGAGAGATGAGTTACTTTGCATTGCTAATGACAACCGAGTAGCATTTAGTCGGTATTTGGAAGTATGCCAAGGCACGTGAACCACCTCTGCCTATCGACGATACCGGCCACGTACACCCCGAGATATTCAATTCCGGTTCACTGACAGCGAAACGTCGAGTACTACCTCTAAATACGAATGGGAATCGATCTTGTATCTGAATTTTGAGCTTGTTTCTTATATAGCTCATTATACATTATTAATTATGTATGTACAATATTAATTTTATAAGGTTAATAATAGATTTTTGAAGAATAGAAATTTTTTTTTCTATATAACTCGCTGTTCAGATTAGACCGATTACCATCAAAATCTTTGTTTCACATCACAAGTGCTATTCGAACACTGTCCTCTCGTTCTGGCATTTCAAGCAGTTGGAAATCTCGATCGAACGAATATCGAAAAGTATCTGGCCGAGCTTTCCAACCGGCATAAGGGTCATTCGTGGAATCGTTCTCCCTTGTCGATTTTTCTCCTAGCTCGACGAGATCGTTATCGAGGACACGTATTACACTGTTTTGCGATTACAGAACTTCACCGAATAGAACAGTAGAAAGTTTGGCAAACGTTTGCTATCGATAAGATCGATAAGATCGATCTACGTTATTCGGCGCCGTGTCAGAGAAACGGTAAAAGTTTCGCGTATCCATAGAGAAACATGGTTCTCCGACCGGAAACGATGGAATCGATGAAATTATTTATGGTTTCCTTCGTGTTTGTTCCTCCTAGTGAAGATTTCTCGCCGTGCATTCGCCTCGACAAAGTATGACGATTATTCTCCGCAGAGTTAAAATCCTGTTACTTCGTAAGGTCTTTAACCGAGATTACATATGCCGTTTGGTTTTCTTTTGTCTTCGCCATTGTGCAGCTAATAACAATCGATACCAGCTAATTTTGATGTAATTTGAGTGTAATACATTAATGGAAGGAGAAAGTATAATTTAGATTAATAATATTGGAGATATTATCTTTAATCTTTTATATTATTGCATGCCGTACTAAATATTGATATTTCGACCGTGGCGGTCAACGATTTTCAATTGTTATCGACCAATGAAATATAAAAGGATTGGGTTTATTGTCCCGTTTTTGCATTGAAACCGTGTATCCAGTAGCAATATGCTTTTATTCTTATCGTTCTTTTATCTTTGTATTAATAATAAAATCCACGTAACTGATATTGTACTGTACGATTTAATGGCTAACGCAACCGGAACGAAATATTTTTGATTGAAATATTATAGCTTGAATCATAACAACTTCAACAAACAATTTTTTCAACAAATTGCTACAACAAACAATCTTCGTTGGAATTACCACGTATTGTAAGAGGGAAAAATCCAGAGTGTACAAAACTGGTTTCTGATATTGAATATTTTACTCCTTATTTCACAATCAGAAAGAATATCAAATTTTGAATAAAAAAGTATTGGAGTACAATATTGTAGAAAAGGGGAGGAAAAGGCGTTTCGTCTCAGGATCGTCTGTCAGATTTGTCAGTGGGGCTGACAATTTGTCATACCACAATTCGGAACACCTATATATTCGAACTGCATGCCGAGCGATCGCCAGCGAGAACACTGATCTCCCCGATCATCTCGTCGCCACCTAGCGGTCCTCGGCCCGAACTAAAGACGAAACCCTCCTCTCCCCCTATACTAAATGCCTGAGCTCGAGTACCGTGCGTCGCCGGCGCTCCGGACGGATCCCCAAGAAGCATAGTGAGATAGAAAACGAGATTCCATGTTTCGGAAGGGTTTAAATGGACGAAAAGGGTTCGTTTGAGAGGCAATGAGTCAGAAACATTAAGAAGGAAACAATATTGCGTCGGGAAACGGTAAAAGCGTTTCGTAACGGTGCCCTAACGACCCATTTTCCCGATTCACTGGCCGTAAGTACGCATTTCTAAATTGAGAAAAGAAGCTTCTTCAACGTGCAGTGCCAACGAGGATAAACAAGGGAATGGAGCGCGTGCCAAAATTCGGCCGAAAGATGCTCGGAAAAGCGTACGAGCAAACAACTAGCGGAATAGCTAATCCGGCGATAAACGCGTTTGGAGAGGGGCCAAGTAGTTTTACGGTATGAACGTTATCGCGTGACGCTTTTCAAACGTGGAAAAAGGATCGTTCATGAACGGTCCGGCTCGTTACCGTTGTTAAATTGTAAACAACCAGTCGCGTTTAAAATCGTCACGCGAACGCGTGTATCTACGTTAAAGCATCGGGTCAAGCGGATTACACCTGAATCACGATGAAATAAAAACGTTCGAAAGCTATTTCGTTTGCATCCTCCAACGGGATTACGTATAATAATTATTTACGTTCGCGAATGAAATTCCTGGTGTCCACAGATCTCCAGAATGTACGGTCCTTGTACCGTCGAGATTCTGCAGGCGAAGGGCACGCTCAAATATCCGGAGACTATTAGAGAACCACCGATATTGGAATTTAGCCATCCTGCTATTAAATTAATGGTAGTCCATAAGTGTTCCTCGAGGGTACGGTCACGAAGAGCCCCGCGCGGACACTCGGTACTCTCGAGGATTATGAACGAACTCGACTGCCTCTCGCTGAAATTATTGAACGTTACCTAAGGTATTACGTCCCCGAATGCTGTGACTTTAAATTAATTAACGAAACTTTCTTACCTTCATTTTTCACTTGACAATCAAAATATACAACGAGTTTCAAATCTTACTCGAAAAAGAAAAAAGAATATTCTCTCTAACGATACAACGGTCGGCAATCGACGATGGTTTAACTCAAAGGGAGAGTCTCTGGGCAAACAAAAGGGTGAAAGAACAGAGGAGCTCGAAAAAGGCTGTGGTTGGTATGTGTGACAAATTTGAAAGCATTCGTTATTTCCCGCATACATATCGTGAAATGTCGATTAAAATTTATACAAACAGCCTTGAATAGTTTATCGACGTTAGTACACAAAAGCGGTTGAATATTATCGGACAGTACGCATCGATATGTCGAAGTTTGAAAGGTGCTACATTATGGCGATCATAATTCATCGGTATTAACGGGCCGGGGTGCCGATACGTGTATAATTCCTGCGTTGCATACGAATACACGAAACAAAATCAGTTATCGGGAACGTTATTGATGTGGCCGATCGCGTTTAACCAAACGTCTAGCCAATGAAACAATTATAATTAAGTGAACCTCTGCGATTATGGCCCTTTGATTTAGCCGTTTCCGATCCTCGCCGCGGTGTTCATTATCGCGATTTCGCCAGAAACTTTCATTAAGTAGCCTGCTATTGGAATCGCGTTAATTGTTACCGACACTTGTGGGCGAAATTATTAAACAATTATAATGTAACGTGACCGCGATGGGATTATATGATTCCAATCTCTTATTTCATTATATTCACGTGGATGAAGTTAATTATAATATGATAATTTGTACAGATAATTTGTTAATTAGCGAAATCTGTATAAAGCCAAACTTTAATTAAATGAATAATTCTATTACAGCATAATTAAGGAAATATGAAACCAAATGAAGTTATCGAGAAACTAGTTATAGAATTTTTAAAATCAATATAGCACACTGAACATTTGTATAATAGTAATTCGTTTATCCTTTTGTGCGAGAGGATTGTAAAACGAGAATTCGCAATTATCCAGAATACAGTTGGTTTTGGCAGCGAGTCAAACATCGCGTATCCGTGATTCATTGAAAACCATCCCTTAAATTTCTTTGTACGCGTGATAAACGCGGTTGCTTGTTGAAAATTAATTCAATGTGGACTCAATTATTGGAAATTTTTCAAAATAATTTATAGCTCAAATATTAAAGGGGGTGAATTTCAAGAAAAATTCAAGGTTCTATGCTCTTTATCAGTGACGAAATGAATTTTCAAGTAATATACCCTAAACCTTACCGAGTTTATGTAGTTGATAAGAGACAACCCTCCGTCCCAGGGATGTTCCAGTTCGCAGGAAATATTAGCAGGTCTTAGAGCATGGGACTGTTCCAGGGTTCTTAATCCCACAGCAAACACCTGGACGCTGTCGTACATTAAGGCTGGTTCTGCCTGTAAAAGAAAAAAGAGAGAGACACTCTTCTCAGTGTCGGTCATTTGCTGTCGTCGCGACGCGAAACGTTAAATATTTGCGCTACCACTCTTTTCTCGACGACCGACCAGGGACCTGAATTATGCACCGAGTTAAAATCACTTGCTGGCTAAAGGGTTGTTAGAAAAATTATTTCATACCACCAGAGACGGAGATGGAACTTTATTATTTCTAAAGGTATGAATGTTTAATTATTTTAATAAATAATTTTCTCAGGTTATCGTTATAAAAATAAAAATATAAACACGTCTAGCTTGTATTTATTTTACTTTTACTCTTTATACAAGATCCTCAAGGTTTCAGTGAAAAAGAAAAAGAAAAACGGAAACGACCATAAAAGAATCATCATAACTATGTTAATGTAGAGTTTGTGGGTAAGCAAAGAGTACAAGAATAAACGTAAAGAAGCAGACCAGGACTAATTTGGTCACGTATTATTCAACATGGTGTAGGAGACATTCATAAAGGCGTCTGCACGCGTTGCGGTTGCTATGAAAATAATCTAGACCCACGTCAAGTTCGTTGGAAAGGAACAGAAATGCGTGACACCGGTGTTCTGACGTGCAACTACGAATATGCTTTCATGTCCTCTTTCTCTTGAATCTTTATAAGGTTAAAAATACTCGCTGGCCGAAATTCGTGAAATTTCATACGACCCAGCTTTTGCTCTATTTAGAAATAATTAAATCGTTCGTCAGGTTCACAGTCATACTTGAATGTTTTCAGATCCTCTAATTGTCTTTGGGAAACTTTCGGATTAAACAAAGGAAATTTTGCTCGTTGTTGGCTTCAACAACTTCGCGGTAATTAATATCATCCGGTAAATTACGGGGGCGAAATTTTAAATTATAAATTTTGTCGAGGTATTTCTGGTTAAATGTATCTTGGCATTTATCGGGCTAAAGAATGAATGTATCATCCTCTATTTATTTAGTAATCTACATTATTTGCAACTTAGAAATAAATGTGCATAAAAATGAAATGAAAGTTTTCTATTAAATTTCTGGTGTCTTCAATTATTTCCGTATGCTTTTTTAATTTGCTCATTCGGAAAAATATTCTTTTTGTCAGTCTGTTCGTTACGCGGTATTGATTAGTTGTCTCTCATTAGCAGAGGAGTGAACCGCAGATATGAACAAACAAACGTCCCAATAGGCTCGAGGTTGGCCTTTGTTCTACCGTTCAGAAGCGAGCGCAATGACGCGGAATACCACTAAAATGAATCGATCGGAATTGTTTGACACGGTCCACGTTTCTACGTAGCCAACAGGATATTCGATTGAAAGCCGAGAGCAAAGCCCACGCGCGTCAAAAGGCTGTTATCCTCGAAAATAATCAGCGTTAACAGCGGATGCATTATCGGCGTGGTTTCGTGAATGAAAGTAATATCGGGCAATTTCCTCAATTTCAATAGCTTCCGGTATGAGAGGAACCGGTGGTGCATGTCGCGGTAAGAAATTGATGCAGTTTGGAAAATCAGAGGGAGGAATAGTAAGAGGATTCTTGATATTTTTAGACTAGCATAGAGAGAGGAGTGAATTAATAGATGGAAAAATTGCTGTCTTTATTTTGATAATTTGACGAAATAAGAGTTAGAAGTCTTAAGTTTGAAAGTCGAGGGTCTAACAAGGGAAGTTCGGTAACTCGAAAATTTCGATTTTCTTTAAACTTTGCAGGTTTGTTGGGCCAAAAACAAAAATTGCGCTATATGTACTTCTCCCGAGGTCCCCTACAAACCTGCAAAGTTTAAGGAAAATCGGAATTTTCGAGTTATCGCACTTCCCTTGTAAGTACCGTGCGTCGCCGACTTTCCGGACGGATTTTTGATATCTGTAGGAAAAGATTCTGAACGAGAAACAAATTTCTAAGTTCAAATGTTATCTATCTAATGGTACTGAAGGTCAAAAATCTAAGTTCTTCTCTAGACAGAAACCAAAGTTTAAGTACTGCAGGATTCTTGGAATTTATAGGGGAGCATAGTGCGAGGAGTTGGCAAAATAAAAAATTTTTCTAATGTAGCAAAATAAAACCTTGAGAGTATTAGATTCCAAAGTGAAAGACTCAAGTCCCATATGTCGCCGACTTTATGGACATATTCTTAGTATTTGACTTAAATAAAAATCATCGTGCAGTGGACAGGGATTTTCAAACGAATGTTCATTAAAGCCACAATTTCGTTATCGCGATGATTTTGTTGGCATTCATTGGAAAATTAGAAAATTCGAGAATGCAAGGCGCCATATGACGCTATCAGAAATCTCAACCTTTCAATGGAAGTTGGTATAGTTGTGCTGCGGACATACGACGGTTATCTCGGCTTAATTGGGGCGTGCTTTTAATTAGCCCAAGTCCAAAGTAACGCGATGAAGTTGCGACAGCAGGACTGTTTAATTTCTGTACCAAGCCAAGTCTTGCACAATTCGCTTCCATTCTCGATTGTGTTTTCCACGTGTAATCGATACCTATTTGTTTTCATGTTTATTACTTTCATAATTGAAATTACTGGCAGTACGCAAGCCAGAATTTCAGTTCGAAGTACGTGCACTGTTATCCCTGTAGTTGATTAATTTCAATGAAAAAAGTTCCTGGTTTATTGGGAACAATTGCATTCGATCATACAACCAATATTCAAGCTTCTTTGAATGTTACTTTTTATTCTACAGTAATCCATGACGGAGTCAATGAACTATGGTACAGTTATTGCAACAAATAAATGCCATTTTACACGAGCATCCTTTCAATGATTTCGATTGATTCCTCGAAATCAATCTTTTATTTATTTCAAATATTTCGTTTTTGACATGAAATATCTTATTTGTAAAATATTTTGCATTTTCTTGTCTCCAGGAAGATAAAGAAAATTCCACCGCATTAAGTCACTAAAAAACATTTCAAAGCAAGGTTCGTTAAATCCAATTAAAAATTCTACGATTTTCAAGAAAATTCAGTAAAACTTTCCTTTTATCTTCAGCTAGGTTCAAGAAATTCTAACGAGCCAGATCATTAAAAAAGATTCTAAAGTAAGGTTAATTAAATCCAATTAAAAATTCTACGATTTCCAACACGCGAGTCGTAAAAAACGATCTTAAAGCAGGGTTAATTAACTTCAATTAAAAATTCTACAATTCCGGTTTATTGGGTAGTTGGCAAGTATTTATCGCAGGATATAAGTTTTTCCAACTATTTCCACGAATCTTGCAGTTTCAACGCTCACGAGAGCAACAAACTTCCGGTTACCGTCTTAATCATCGATCCGCTATGTCAGAAGAATCATATCTCAAAATTAATTCTTGCAGTCGGTCATTTTTTCTTTCCGTGCGCTGCACGACCGGCGGAAATTCAACTCGCCAGCCGGAAGTCTGCTTTCGAGGATCAGCTGGTTCATTAGCATTTAAAGCGAAACGGGAAACGTCGCCCACTGTGCTGGTGCGCGACGAAACCTCGTATGTGTAGAGGTAATTACGACAACCGAAGTTCTTTTGTAGTTCCTCTAAAAAGGGACAATGCTTTGAAATAAAGCTTGAATTTCTCTAAATTTTTTCTTTTTTCGAAATTACTGAAAGTTAAACACCAATCTGCTTCTTCGTTATTGAATCATTTTAAGCTATATTTCACACTTCAAATTTGCATAATTCATTCTTTTCAGGCAGCTATTTCTCATACGAAATTCTACCCATGAAATATGAATTTAGCAAGTTGCATATGAAATTCATCTACGCCTACTTGTTATGCGATACGAAACGATCGAGTTACTTTGTTCCAAAGCAATTAACAATTCAAATTAATCGAAACGTGAACGATCGTAGAAAACAAACACAGGTGAAATTCTGACAAGTGAACAACAGAACAGAAGGTGCATAATGTTCGATTATTCAACGTGTATATTATCGAGTCTGGAAATGCAAACAAAAGGATTTCAAGTCAGATGCTTTTTCCATTGTTCACTTTGTATTTGAAAATATTTAATATTTAACCCCTTAAACGTTCAATTACGAACGACCTGGCAATTAACGTGTTAAAAGGCTGTGCAATTTTAAACAAATTGACACGTAAACAAAGGGAATATTGCGAGTAATTCAACAAATATTCGCAGACGCGTTTTCCTGAGCTATTCACTTACTTTAACGGGGTAGAAAGTGGCGCAACATGGCTGCAAAACGCTCCATTTACAGCGGGTGTGAAATTTAAAATCTAATAAGCGGCTTTCGAGTTCGCGACGCGATTTCTCAGCTTCTCGTACGGTTGAAAAGGGGAGGTTTACCCCGCGTCGCGCCGCCCTTATATCTCCATCGTGGTCGCGCGAAACCAGCCAGAGACAACTGTCGGCTGCCGGATAAAATAATAAAACGCTTTGGCCACGAGATAGTCTGATTTATGGCGGCGAAAGTAAAGGTTATCCTTGTTCGCGCCGCGGATTCGGTGATTCATTGGTTGGTCTGGAATGTTGGAGAAACGAGAGAAAAAAAAAAGAAACTAGAAGCACTAGAGATGGGTTCTTTGTAACATATCAGTATGGTTATCCGTGGCCAACGATGAGTATTTTAATTTTTTTCAGTCCCCAGGGAAATTTGGCTGGTGAGAGGAATTTTTATTTTTTGATTTCTACGTTGCATAATGCGGTGGACTATAGAAATAATTGGTGCATTAGCTCTTTTCATTTATTTTTCACAGAGAAAAGTAAATGATATTAAATATTTAATTAGTTCGTCTGATGCCTTCAATTAGCCACGAATTCCTATAGGTATCGTTTTCTTGCTTTTTCTAATTAGCAGCCAGGATAGTCTAGCACGAGTTGCAGTGTAGATGAAACAAATCAGTATGCAAGTATCGTCGACGTGTAACAAGCTCTTCGCGACCACGGGTGCCAAACACGCACACACCTTTACGTTTCTAACAATCGCTCGTCTGTTCGATCTATATTTTCCAGGATTCGTGGAAAGACCCGTCTAACAGGTGCACACGCTTTCCCGAAGCGAGCTCACACCCTTTGGTTAACTCCGGTAGGATCTTCATCTTTCCGAACCCTTCACCCTCTTTCAGTTCACGCTTCGAATACTCTCCACACACGACGGCCTAGCGTTGATTGTGACCAAGTTTTTTGCGGAACTTTGAGCCGACTAACTCGGTCGTTTAACAGCGAATAAAAAGGAGAAACTCGAGTGGAACGAGCGAGAAGGGATGAAAAGAATCGAGGAAAGGGATGGGGGATCTCGGTGGATTTCGTGGTTGTAGCGCGACACCCTTGGGGAGTCTCGAAACAAAAGCTGTCCCAGCTAATTTCAACCCCGAGAAATCTTTACGAGGGGATGGAAAGGAGACATTGGAAGGTGAACGGGACAGTCGAATGACGAAGGGCTGGATGACAAGTATTGTTACCCTGAGGAGAATTGTTCTGACCAACCTCGGGAAATATTGAACGTTCTAGTTTATCGTTACAGCTGATGGAAGTTGTAAATCAAAACCAAAGACAACGTTCTAATTTATTTTCTTCTATTCTTAAAGGTATTCATCTGGGAATATGTAACTTTTGTATTTTGTAAAATTTTCTTACGACCTTATGCATGTATCTACTAATTACAAATTTAATTATGGAGTACTTATTAGAAGCAAAGTTGTAAAATTGAAGGCTACAGATTTTGCATGGTAACCAAAAAGACAGAGAGAGCTATTATTAGTTTCACCCAATTAGCGAAATGAGCGCAACGGTCGGTCGTCGGGTGATTAGACCTCGTATGGTTTCCTTTCGCTTTTCAGCGAGATTATCCTCTCACAAAGAACATCGAATGAAGAAGAAATCGCATCTCAAGGTTCGTCCGTGTGCTTGTTTCAGCCCGACTAGACTGTCAGATCAATTCGAAAGTGTTCGCGATCAAAATTTTCAACGAGAAAAATTGTTTTATTAGAATAAAAACGGGAAGGTGTAGTAATATTCATGAAACAAAAGAGGTTATTACCCGACGAGAAAGTGCCTAATCGTAGCCTTGTTCTTATTGTCGCCTCGGTGGCTGAACCGTATTGTTTCGAAGCTTCTTGTCTGTAAATGGAGCAGCAACAACAGCACTTCTCTTCCACGGTATCGTTTCACCAAGCAACGGAATTCTGAAGGAATTAACTGCCTTTCGTTTCGCTTTTTGCGAGCAATCAACAGGAAAATCTGTTTTGCACCCTTCGTTCGAGTGAGAATGTTTCAATTTAGATCCAGGTTTATTGGTAAAGGAATTTTGCTGAAAATGACGTGCGAAAATCTTTAACAACGCATTGAAATTCATGGTATTTGAAATTATTCAACGAAACTTTACTTCGCTATAAATATTCACTGATTAAAATAACTAAATTCAAAGGGAGAAAATTCCATCAGCCTTAACGGTAGAATTTCGCTGGGTACTCTAAAGCAAAACATTAAATACGAGCTCAACCGATGCCGGAAGTTGAGCGGTTGCCGCGGATGTAATTAGAAAACTCTTTCTCAGCCCCCAGCACCGCCGTGAATCATAAATCTTCCCCGAGTTCTTTAATCCGAGCGACTCGTTCGAAACTGTACCCTTACTTTTTACCTCAAAGTACGTTTACCTTTTCTTTTTATTCTTCCCAAATAAACGAGAGAAGGGATCGAAGGAGCTTGCTTAGCAGGAATCTGCGTAGCCAAGGGAGAAATTACGTTCTTCTAACCGTTCAATTATATCGCGCTAACGCGTTCAATTTTCTTGACATCCCTTTGTTCGTCAGAGAAATCTTCGGTTCATTGAATTTTCTTCTTTTTTCCCCCGTCTCGTTTCTCGATCGTCGATTCAAACGAGCCGTTCGAGGGTACTTTAAACGAACCCTTTGCTTCTAAAAGCCAACGAATTAAGTATTCTACTCCGGGAAAGAAATACGATTCTCTTTTGGGACAGCTATTCTCGCGACTCGGTCTCCTGGCGTGTTTTATAGCAAACGGTTGGAAACATTTGGCGAGACAAGGAAAAATCTATTTCTCGCTCTGATAATCGTGTGATAATTCAAGCTGAAACATACCGAGTCATCTGGCCCGTTACTTTCATTTTATGTTAATTTCCAGCAACGAGAAATCAATGGTTACCCATATGCCGGTGATGTTTAAATCAATTTCCATATATTAGAAATTCTTCGAAGAAAAGGCTAGACTTTAAACAGACTAGACTAATTAGCTACATTCTTTTCCCAGAAAAGAAGCCTTACGAGGAAACCCTGGAAATATGATACATCCCAAATAACATCGGCGAAGACGTTGGACGTTGAAATATCGTTACCGCGAAATATACAAGATTGACCAGGGTAGCAAATGATTCTACTTGCAAAAATAAAGTTAAAAATGTAGAATAATATTTTTTAATTATATTACTTGATATGCGAGATATAGAATTTCAATTTCCGGTTTGCATTTATGTAGAAAAAATATTTACCGAGATAATAAGTTTAGTTAAAAGTCTGATGTAATTTATCTATCGGTTTATTCGCAATTGTTATCGTTTTTTCGCGAGCTTGCAAGCTTGTTTTCACGAGAAACAGCGTTACGATCGAACCGAGGAACGGATACGTATTTCCATGGGAATCTGGTTATCCTGACGAACCCTGCTGGATGGAATAATAAGAGAAGCAGCTGGCTGGGTATATCTCTCGTAAACTCTGACACCCGTTTACATTTTCAGAGAATGGAACATCGCGTTATTAAATGGAAGAATTTCACGTTGAATGGCCAGACGTCTACGGAACGTTTTTAAAATTTTATCAACATGCTTATACAGTGGGTCAGAAAATTATTCGCTCACCGTTTAAAATCGGACCAAATCACTTAAGGTTTCTTGAGAAGCTATAAAAATTAATTTACTGAGTTACATACTTTTGTTGTTTTAAAAAATTACAATTTGTTCAAACCGTGAGATAAAATAGTGGAGGGTAACTTTTCAACTTCTTTATGTGAGCCTCTAATGAAAATTTAAAATATGTCTTTCGTAGATTCAAATAAGTTGTGTATGCTGAAAATTTCATCGAGGTCAGCCAATTCACTTAGAAGTTTACAAGTAATTAAAATTTCCGAGAATCGCGACTTTTAGATGAAAAGTCACGATTTTTAGATATTTTAATTGCTTGTAACTTCTCAGTGCATTGACCGAATCTCATATTTTAAATTTTCACTACAGGCTCAAATAAAAAAGTTAAAAAATTGCCTTTTACTATTTTTTACCCGATTTCGACAAATTGTAATTTTTTAAAACGACGAAAGCACATATCTTAGTAAATTAATTTGTATAGCTTCTTGAGAAACCTCACGTCATTTGGTCCAATTTAAGCGAATAATTTTGCGACCCACTGTATGTCTACCTCGATGCAGAAATATTTTCCCTTTATTTTTTATGATTTTCCGAAAGCCAGACTCGTTCAACGACGAATTCATTTAACTTTCCTTTGCTAGGAGCCCTGCAATAGTTGAAACACAGAGATGTATGCGAAAAAAAAGGTAGGCAACTAACAAAAGTCCGGTGCGTTTCAATCTACATGTAAATCCAGCAAAAATACGCACGTTCACGCGTCGTGAACACAACAAGGTATAAAAAGGACGATGTTCGTGCTGGCTTACGTGTTTCATTAAAGTACCTCGACGAGGAAAATTTGGCCAACGAAACTCGTCATCGTTCTCGCCACTCTTCATCCCCCTAACGAACCCCGTTTGTCGACGTTTAAACCCCGTCTGCCGCGACACGATTTCGGAAGCTCTCTCAAATTATTTTACAGCCGCACGAAACATTTCGTTTCATATCGACGGGACGAATTGTAACAGCCGGTTTTCCAGCGAGCACTCGAACCTCACATCGGTTACATTGTTTTAACATCCATGGTCGCGAGTCGACACGTGTCTCGCAGTTTCCGTCACCGGCCTCGTTTCGCGCCTCCGCTTTACGATCAATAAAGTATCACGTCACTGGGCGCAAGGATTATTTTCGACATTTGTATCCTGGATAAATCGCACCTCGGTTTTCCATCGTTTTCAATCGACGCTTACCGATCCCTTTAGGAATAGTCGAATTATCGAGATTTCTTAAAAGTAAAAAGATTGCGATATCGTAAATTTTCAGTATAACCTTATTAAAAATAAAAAGTCTTGTAACTTTTTATCGTTGGGAAGCGATCTTTGTCTCTGGATTTTAAAAGCGTTCGCGAAAAAATTTTCCCATGCAATATTGCACTTCCTCGGTGTAACTTTATTACAAAAATAGAATCTATAAAATTTTCCAATTTTCCATCCCTGAATATTGAACCTCACTTTTTAGTAGAGAAATATTGTCCCGAATATCATCTATTCCTAAGGGACGAAGCTAGTTGTACACGAACGTGTTCGTACTCACGGATTGGCGAATAAAACGTAAATCGGACGTGTTTAGATAAGCGAAATACGAAGGATCGTGCAATAACAAATCGCGCAAACATTGAAACATCGTGTGATGGGGGGAAGGGGTGAATATTTGATCGCCCCGAGGCACGACGACCGACTGTACTTGGAAAAATCTTACCTGTATAACTTTCGATTTGTTGAGGATGGTATTGCCGGATGGCTGGTATCGTTCCATGTCCCTTAAGATTCCACGCACACCCACGTCCTCGGCGTCTACCAGACGGAAGGCAGTGATATTGACGAAATTGTACTTGAAGTCCTCGAGGTCGAAGGTCTCGATATCCTGGAAAACGAACAGACGAATCAAGTTCTCGAGCTGTCCGCTCGCCTCTGGTTCTTCCTTCGAGTACCCAAGCCCAAGTGTACTTACGAAAGTCGTGAAGAGATAGTGGTACTTGTAGTCGTTCATTTGCAGCTGCAGGATCTGAAAGCGGAGTATGTACATATACGTATAAAAGGATTTATTTCCACTAGTATGAGCCGCGTTTATTGCCTCGATTCCCCTCAGCTCTCTACAATTTTTTACACGCGAAAAATGTATTGTTTTTATTGTTCCATAGAATGGTGGTTGAAGCTTTTTCACTCGGGTAATTCACATTTGATGGCAACGTTCGATGCACTGATACCTCCAACTGCTAGTGATTTTATTTCTAACACGTTCATTGGTGCTGTTCAAGTACCATGCATTTACAATTCTTTATATAAAATAAACAGAGGAATATTGAGAATTGCAAATAACCGTTGCAGGTTTCATGGAAACGAATGCAGAGAAGAATGGATATGACCCCGGGGTGGTGTTTACAGCAGAAAGGATTATCGAAGCCACGGTCGTGGGAAATCGATACAGGAATATGCGGTTACCATTCGCAGAAAATGATGCATGTGCTCCGGTTTGGTATCCACGATGAGATTCCGTATTTCCTTGCTTTTCATCTCGGATAGAACCTGCCGGTAGGAATCCGGGTCGGCCTGCCTGAGGTTAACCTCGATCTCCCGAGACTTCGGCGACCTGACGAGCTCTCTTAGCTTCACCAATCCTGAAACCAGCACGAGAGGGACGCGATTAAAGCCTTGTGTAGTAAGCGTCGATTAAAATGGAAGCCAATCATCTCGAAAGCATTCGTTCGTTCGTTCGTTCGTCGAAGTCGTCGACTCTGGAATTTTATTCCCGTCTCAACGACTGGCAATTTGCTAAACTTCTAGGTATTATTAGTTTTCTCGGCACCGATATCAATCCTCATACCTCGTCGCCTCCTTTACGACCACTAAGAGACAGATGATAATTAGATTCGCGAATGATCATCAAAATTAATTGCAACTCGATCAAACATTTTCATAATTTTGATACAGGCTTCGGCAACGGTCTAACGACGATGAAATATAATAATTTCTTGACGAATCTTCTTAGACATTATTAGGCCGACCGTTTAATGGAACGGAAACCTGTGAATCGCGTCGCCCGATGAAATCAATACTTTCCACCGCCTAAGTAATCAAGGTATCATCTCGACTTGCGGGTCTTCCGAGGTTCCAGTTCGTTCCCTTTCAAGTTTCCACTCGAAACTTGCTCGTTTCAGATCCTCTGCTCCCTCGGGCGTCAACGATTCTCACCATCCCCCCAATCAATTCTGTTTCTCCACAAACAACTAATTCTTTTCAAACACGATTCACTGTATCTTGCAGATCCATCGATCGACAGAGACAAATCCATACAAGGATTATAATCCTCGAACAAGAGAAATGGAATTTAATTGTCGCCAGTGGGTGAGATAAGCTGGCGAGTTGTTTGCCAAATCTGTAAACATTCAACTTGCTCGTTCGTGCATTGACCCATTCCGAAGATAACGACAATGGAAAGGGAAATATTGTTTCGATCACTGTTCCACCACAAGGATTCTCCTTGTTCCTTATCGAAAGCTTTGATAATGCTTTGATAAATGACTAAAGACAAAGTCAATTGTAACAGAATTAAACGAATCATATTGTTTGAAATTCAATAAGGTAAACGTTTGTCTTCGGTTTGAAAAATTTCAGAAACGCATCGCGTGAAAATAACAAGAAGATAAATCATCGAGTAGAAACATTAAGGGATTCCTTTTATACAGGAAGCGACCCACTTATAAATCCCAGCACGCTGATGTGTCGGGTTCAACGTACGGGAAAAGATAGCTGCTTCAATTACTGGTAGATTCGAGCGGATAAAAAGAGAAGCTCGCGGTTCCGGTCCGCGAAAGAGGATGATTTCTCCGGGGAGACGAAAACTCAGCCGCAAAACAAATTATTATATCGGCATTTACTTACTCTAATGACAATCGTTTACGATCGTGCTTCGAATACCGATAAACCACCAGAGGGGGATGAAATATTGGCGAGGGTGAGCAAGGAAGACGGTTCGTCCTTCGCGCCTGCATCCAGCGATGGTTGACAGTCGAGGCAATCGAATTGCTCGCGTTTTTCCGCTCATGCATATTTTATCGAAACAAATGGATCGATCTCGATGATAAATTGCCATCAACGTCACGGTTCTTTCGTTCTGCTGCCTTCGCGCTTATCAGATAATTCAGGTAGATTGATATCCCACGTATTTTCCAAGAGCACCGGTGAAACCTGTTTAACGTTTTAATTCTACCTCGCAGAGACATCGATTAACCGGTTGCCTTGGTTACTTATCGGCGTCGATCAACGGCCAACCTGTCGAATTAATTTTAACACGCGAAACCGTATGACAACAGTTTAATAGCTTTCCAAGATACGTGTAATACCAATTACATTATTGTTCCATTGCGTGTGCCTGTGATTTCCATCTTTCCTCTTAAATCCGTCGCTTCGAAAAAGCAGCGATTGCATTTTCTTTTTTATTTTGAAACTTAAACGCCATTAAGGGAGGGACCTAAAAAAATCGATTTTTTGGAAGTCATATTAATCGATAGTAGGCACATCTGAAAATATTTTGCCAAAGTTTCAGAAATTGCGTACACGATTAAACAAATTGTAATCAACGGATGTTAATGAACCGGGGCTTATTTTAAAGCTTATTAGTATAGCTTCTATTTAAACTAAAAACATTGTATAAAAAGTTATGTCAAACAACTTTTTTTTGCAAATCATTTGTGGGTCAAAAAAGAAATTTTTCTTCAATATTGAATAAATTTGTCAATTCTCGACTTTCTAATATTTTTTTTAGTTCAAATAGAAGGTAAGTTTATGAAGATTAAAAATTTGTTTGGTTTATATGTTTCAAATAAAAAAAATTGCTCGATATTATGCAATTTTCAGCGTCCTAAACCAGGTTCCCCCCTTAAGTTAGAGGATTATAGTTGTCCGTAACGAAAATGTTGAAGCTCCTTTTTTTAATCCCGCAGTCGCGTTGACGATCTTCCATAAAGCCAGCGATAAAGGAACCATTTGACATTTACGGTTTTATTCAAGGGACACTTTCGTCGCGTTCCGCGATAATGACGGGGTCGCGGCTGCTTTAAATCGCATTTCTCCTCGCGTAACGAGACACCTCGTGATTCTTCGTTTAGGTTGACGGCTAGATAGCCACGCTACTCTTTAATCTCGATGTCCGTCACGAAAGCGCCGTTAAACACCGAGGATTCTTCTTTCAACTGGTAAATCCACGAAATCTCTTCCTCCCTGCCGTCCATACTTTCTACTTTTCCCTTCTTATCTTCTACCATCCCCCTCTAACCTGTCTCTTCCGTTCCGTCAGGCACGTTTCGTCATCCTTTATTTCCCTCAGCTTTGTATTCTCTTTGCTCGCCGACTCTGCCCAAAAGCTTTCTTCTTTTCTACGGGAGCACGTATCCGCTCCATCTTTCAGCCTCCATGCGCGCGAATCGCGAAGAGGAGACAGCGGCAACTCTTCGTCACAACGACTTACTTGCCATGTCGCGCGTACGTGGCAGCAGACTGGGTACATATTTCCACGGGGGTAGTTGACGGCGATGCACCCTCCCCCCCGGAAGCGATAGACTGCTGGTTCCTGCCACTTTCTACGACAGATATTTCGGAAATCTCAGACGTCAGACGGTATTGCTCGACAGCTAGGCTGCGTCTGACGCGAGGATTTCAATGCCTTCCTACGGGACTATTTTCATTTTTCCTCGAGGAAATACGCACCGGGATGACACGGCGCGTGTCTTCGAATGTTGGAACCAGAACTTTCGAAACTTCGATGCAACGATGGCTAAAGGAAAATTCAAACCGTCTGCGTTTGCAAGGATGTTAACAACTTGCGATTGGGAAATTTGAGGAAACGTCGAAGTAACTTTGCTGAATTAACGAGAGAGCTTCGGTGATTCGAGCTACGTTAAATTTCAAAGGTTTCAAGCCTCCTATGATAAATAATTTCATTCGAAGACGTTCAAATTTCTATTTCAATTCCCACGAATATTTTCCTTTCCTCCTCCTTTTTTCATCTCTGAATGGATATGGAAATTCGCGCGTCGAAGTGTTAGAAGCATTACCGTGAAATGCTCGTTAAACACGATGCTCTCTCCAAACGGTATTCACAATTCGTGAATTACAGCTGCATCATTCAGATCGAAGGATAAACGATATTCTACCATTCGAAAGTTTCAAATGCGTCCTCGCGTCCTCCCATTGTCCACGGTGTTCCGGAAGAAAGGCGAGCGTAGCTCGGCGAATAAAGAAGGATCGAAAGGAAGGTCCTGCGAGTTTCACAATGCTTCGATGATAGTCGTAGTTGAAGGTTCATTGGCGATTCTCGAGGCGTAAGGAAACGGAATCCGACTGCCAGGATTACGGGAAAAGGAACGAAATGCTTCCACTCCGACCTTCGTTTCTATCTTTTCCTAAAGAACAGTTTTCCTCTATTTTATCCTCCCCTTCGAAGAATGATCCTTTAATTGCAAAGGATTTTTCTATTTCGCCAAATGAAACTTTGAATTTAATGCAACAGCTGAACGAGCTTATCGCGGGTAGAAATCAAATCGTAACTTTCAAACATTCAATCGACAAACCGCTGGAATCAGAGGAATTCGAGTAACTTTCGGTAGTTCCGCCAACTTGAAGTCCTTACTGTTCATTGCAAGTCCATTGCCCCTGGGATCAAGGGAGTTACGCGGCTCGTCGAGCAAAGAACTTGTTCAGCTCCAAACGTTGAAATTTTTTAACGAACCTTTCGTCAAATGGTTGCTCGAGAAGTGGTGGAACTTTTAAACGAACTAAGTAATTGGCACATTAAAAATTTAATAAGTATCGACACGTTTTCAAATACAATATCACTTGAAATATTTGGCGCTGAGACAGCAGGAAAGGTTTAGCATCGAAAAAGTTAATTACAGGCATGAAATTAATACGCGACAGGTTAAAATATGTGAATTGAAATTTTCAACGAGCCGTTTTGTGAAGTTTAGCTTCCGATCCCCGGAAACTGCGGCTCGATGGGACACGTTGGTATGAGTAACAAGGCTTAACGTTGGGCGGTGTCCCATTAAAGCATTATTAGGATCGTTGAAAATTCGTTCGATGAGGAGGGAGTGAGGAGCCGTTTGTTACGAGCCTCGAACGCGAGCTAATGCACTCCCAGCTGAAATACTGCACTTATTATATTTTCTTCATATTTCTTCGGCGGAGAAATTTTCATCGTGCATCGAATTAACTTTGCTGTATCAGTAGATATTTATGATAGTTGTTCAGGGTAATTCTGAATTATGGGTGAAAACTGTTGAAAAAAGGAAAATAAGAAACACGGTTGCCTTAGAATTTATATCCGTGTTCGGTAAATTTTGAAAAAAGCTAATAAATCTCGGGAACTGTCTAAATTAAAAGCATTTAGAGAAGGGGAGAAAGAGCACGCGATGCCAAGTGTTCTTGCAGATCCTCGCGTCGAACAGTCTTTTTGTCATGGACATTAAGGAAGATGCATATTCATAATCTCTGCTCGTTTTATGCGAATAGTCGCGTGGAGAGTGAACCGTGAAGTAGGACATGTATAAGCTTTTGTTTAATATAAAAATCAAAAGTCGAATAGATGGAAGTATCACTCGATTACTTGGAAATAGCAATGAAATAATATCAATTAATAACCGTAGTTGGCTTTCAGTCGCAAAAACTGAGATAATGAAATTCATTCGTAATGAGAAACGTCCTCGTCCTCGTCGTACCAGCGAAGAAAACGTCCTCCAGGGAGGAAATTTCGTCTAATTAATTCGCGAAATGGCGGTTTAAACTGCTCGAAGGTTCCTTCCGCCACTTGCTGCTCGTTCCGCGTTCCGCCATTCTTTGCTCTTGATCTTCTTCGACTATGAATAATGGAAAGGGACCGAAAGGAATTGTGTAAGGTGCAGGTGCCACCCTATCAGACATCGTACGAGCTTTATTTTATAGAGTTTCATCGCGAGAATTCTAATTAACGTTTCGAACGGCTCTTTCAGTTGTTATTATACCAGGAAAACGAATGGTTTGATTATTTTTATCTTATGGGTTAATTTCATCACTCACCGTAGTCGTCTTCGTAGATAATGGCGACCTTGGTCCAATTAAGGAACTCCATGATGTCCTGATAAGCGGCGTTGAGTAAAGTTTGTGCGGGATAAAGATTGATGCTGAACTCTTTCGCCTCTGTGTCCAGGTCCAGCCTGGCTTCCAAATGTGGAATGTCCAGTGCGTCGCAAATGCTGTGGATGTGTTGGCCCAGAATGGGATCGGACGGACCGAATACCGCTTGCACCCCATACTTAACCTGTTGACACGCTGCAAACATACCGTAAATTGATTTTCATTCATTGCTTTGCTCATCTAATTTACCTTGAATTAATAACGAGTACAGTTTGAAATATCAAATTAGTCATTTATTCTGATAACCATAGTTTGTCTATTGTTTTGTATATTTACCTCCAATTCAATTAATTTAAACAATCATCAATCGATTAATATTTACTTTAATGTAGTATGGGATTAAAATTCAATGAAACCCAAGATATTTTAATATAAAAACCATTTTTATTATAAACTAGGAAGGACGTCTTTACTCTACGAAGGCTGAGCTAAGAAGTGAGACTTTCTGCAAAATGCATGGCAGAAAATCTGGCGCCCACTTCCATAAAGAAAAATAACAGTCTGGGTCTGCAACGTGTTTATTATACAGGCCTTTAGGTTTAGGTACGGCTAGAGGCCCATTGACTATGGTTACAGTAAGTTAGATCCTTTTCTTTACAATCCACCCAGTGTCTCAACACCAAGATTCATTTTTGCTTGTAACTAAAAGACCAAATAATCCAACAATAATATATGTATAAGTTTAGTGTGATGTAAAATAATTGTAGAGGTATATTTACATTATTTTAATAATGTACAATTTACTCCTACGTTATGGGTATAAATTGCTTGCTTTTCTATGGGGTTCGCAAATCCGTGTAATCGTTAAATGAAATTTCGTGGCGTGTTCGTTCGTTGTAGTATTACAAGGAGAAATCTGCGAGACCGAGAACAGCCCATTAAGATCGTACACGCGTAGATGACTAGAGAACGACGTTAATGCGGCATTAACGGGTCGGTAAAGCTGAATACACGAGCACAGTTGTCGTTTCACGCCGTAAACTTCCTTTATGGCTATTCGAAATTGTTTCACAGACAGGCGAAATGTCGATTATTACCGATAATGGCGTTGTTCTCTCTCTCTCTGTTCGACGTTGTTGCGTTTGCGCGCGAAACTTTGATGCGATATCAATTCCCTTGATAGCTATAACCCCGATTGTATCTTTACTCGAAGTGAGAGAGAGAGAGAGAGAGAGAGAGAGAGGTGAAAATAGGTTCAAGGGATGGACAACTGGAATTGTCGTTTCCTTTGCCAAAGTCAAGAATTTTCACCATGAAAATTTTTTAAGTATATTTTTGTAGGGATCAGGGTGAATATAGGGGCGAAGGTTATTGACTGTATTACTACTGTACTGTCATCCTTGCTTCCACGATCCTCATTATTGACTATGGGAATCTCCATATAGGAATCCCATATTTCTCAATGCTTTGAACCGTCTACTTTCTGTATAGCAAACGGCAATGTAATGCCTAAGGTAATAGGTATACGTAGAAAAATTAATATAAAAATGAATGGACACTTTACAAGTGGAACGAAGATGGTCCATTGACTCAAGTGTTAATATCGTATCAATGTTCAACAGAATCTTGTCTAGCCCATTCTACTTCGAGTAACATAAACGTAGAAACGTGACGAGCGAACACCGTGTCGGTTATCTTGTTCCAGTAGCAAGGATTATTACTGCAGACCTGTGTACTACTCAGATACCAAGTTAGCCAACTGCGTAGCCTTTCAAACCTCAGAGAACCGGTCCTTATGCCGCCAAGTTAATACATTACACGGGACATGAACTGATGGATTCAAACGTTCCACCGGGAACAGCAATTTCCACGTGCCACTGTTACGCTGCGCGGTTTCGAAAGGCTGAGACACGTGTTGGGTAAAACAATTAAGACTCTCTATGGAATTCAACCTTGTCGCGGAGACGAAACGTTCCGAATCGAAAGAACAAATTGCAATCATTTTGGCAAAGAATAGCATGTTGAATGCCATGGGATTACCGGTCACCGAAATCACAATTAAATTAATTAAATCAAATTAAATTAAATTAAATTAAATTGAAACAATGGGAAAATTTTAATTTTGTAAAAATAACTAAATAACGAAATTTGAAAATTAATTATTCCTATTCGTAATAATTAGAGCTTCGATACGTTCTTCAACAAATGCCGACTTTCACTGCGACATTCAACGTGTTAATTAAAAGGATAGAAGAAGATAGTGAAAAAGACGAAAAATTGTCATCGAAGCAAATAATCCTCGTTGTAAATTTTCCGTCGTTTTGCTCAATCTTGCAGGAAATTCGACCGATTCTCGAGCCACTCGACGAGTTCCAAGCATAAAGGACTTATCTACTTACGACCACGTCCGACCGACTTCCCAGCACGGAAGATAAAGCGAGCCCGGTATCTATCATCGTTTCCCCCGAGTTGCTGATGACACATCGCCCCACGAAATGTTCCGTCCTGCAGGCCAACCCCGTGGAGCCAGTTACGCGTCGTATAAATTATGACAATGCCGTCGGAATTTATGAACCCTCGCGACTAGACGTTCCTTCGATTATCAGTAGCCAGAGAGAAAATATCATCAACCAGACGAGGTTAATGAGTTACGAGCACGGGCTAATTACCAACCCACATTCTCGGCTCGTTAAAACATCACGGATATAACTGTATTCCCATTTGGGGGAGTCGTTAGGGCACAGATACGATTCGAGTTTCAAATTTGTATTCCGAAGCCAGAACTCTGGAGAAATATTCAACCGGAAAACTCGATGAAATCTGAAAAGCTTCATTTACAATTTAATAACTCGAGGAAAAAAAAGAGAAACGAAATAGGAAAAGTATGGTTGTTCGGAACGCGTGCCCCGCGGTCGTTTCCATTTCCACTTTGCTTGTATTTCGTTTATTCTTTAATATCCGTCCTATTAGCGGTATCCTTTGTGTCGGTGATTTCGCCTCGAGCGGTGGACAAGTGGAAATGACAGAGGAAGAAATGGAGAAGTTGAAGAACGGTTAAAGGTCTGGGTAAACGAAAAGTCGACGACAGACGCGGTGTAAGAGTGAAGAATTGATAGCGATCGGTAATAATAAAAAATGTATTCTGAATGGAACGGGAAGGGACGGTAACGAGAAAAAAATTCATGGAATGAAGAACGAAGGGGGATGAAAATTAAGTTTGTTGTGAGATAATACAGAAGATACATCAAGAAAGTTTTATAGATATCTTTATAATTAAAAATTTCTATCTTAAATACAATTACAATTTTGTCATTAATCTTGTAATTGTTGTATTACAGCGAGGTTACCATATTAGTTGGAAAAGTTTAATAAATTTTTCAAGTTTCTAAAATACAAATTAACGAGCGAACGCCTCAATAAAGAAGAATTCTTCAGGTTTATAATCACGATGAACGTCTTCATCGCAAAGATGCTATACTATTCTATTTTCATGCATAATATACGTCAGGCAAACGAACGAGAAACAATATTAAACCATGAAGCCGGCCATTTTTCTCGTAAAGGGGATGTTCGCTCAGCTTTTCGCAACGATACACCCACGTCAAAGCGTTTCACTTCGAATTAACTTGTAACCGGTTAAAAAACACCACAGAATCATGAAAACACATTCGCGGGAGAAGAGGAATATTTACCCTGGATGAAGATATGCCCGATTTTACTCGAGTTGGAGATTTAAAAACAGCCTCGATATTAAAGCAGAAGGTAGAACAGTTCCCTCCGAGTGGTGAAAACTTTGCAAAGCGCTCTTAATTACCGAGTATTCCACGTTAAATACCCTCGCGAACAGCTGTGCGCACCTTTTGAACAGATTACCTTCAATCGTCTTTCTCGTTTTTATAAAAGCCACGAAAACTTTAGCAGCCTTCTCGAGTGTTTCTTCGATCCTTTTCTCTTTAAAATTCGTCCCGTTTAGACGAAAGGGGTAGAAGTTCGGTGTGTTTTACACCGATCACTCGACGAAACATTTCACTGATGAAGAAAATTAATTTCGCTCGTTGAACGCGAAGAATGGTATACATTAAAAATAAAAAACTGCATCGTCTGTTCCAAAGTGCGTTCTCATAACGAGTACCTGTAATTCACGACCGTCATTTTTTGTAAACATTCAATCGGATTTAATTAAACTTTCGTAATCAAATCTCGAGTGTTTTCTTTTCTCCTTAATTCTCCTTCTGTCTCGTCGTCCCTTTTATCATTCGGTTACACGAGTAACGTACAGGCTCGTTGGGTAATCCGCTCGACTTCCCTTCGATCGAACTTTCCTCGTTCTGAAGAATCCAGCCCGGAGATCTATTCTATTAAACGTACCGCCTCTCGTCCGCTTGCCCATTCTTCCATTCGTTCCCGGTTAATTAACCATTAAAAGGCCAACGATTGGAAGATAAACTTCCGCTAGATTTCCAGTCAAAAGTTCCTCCCGCTAATTACATCATCCACGACAGCGTCAGGTCGCAGCGAAGGGATGAAGAAGGAAGATGAAGGGACAAGGATTAACGGTAGCGGGAAAAGGGGCGGGCAATTAAGTGGCATGGGTATCGATCTATAGCCACCATGGATTGGCCTATCATCGTTTCGGTAAAACGGTTCGACAGGAAAAATCCAATTTCTCGGCTTCGAGGCAGTGCCAATAAATTCGTGATACCTTACCACATGGGACTTGTGGTTCGTCAACCGGAAGTGCGATGCACCTGTCTGCGACGATTCTTTGGAGTTCATTTTCAATCGCGTTGCTCTTAATAAAGTTACAATTCGTTAACACCTTATTCGCTGTTGATATTTAATTCTTTCTTTTAGCCAGATCTTTGAAAATGAAAAACGTAAGTCGAAGAAAATATTTTTCTCGATGAATCTTTTTCTCAAGGACAAGTTTTCCCCTCGAAGGAATAAAATCACCGGATCGATGCAAACTTTTCAACACGTTCACGCTGAACGAACAAAAAGAAAGAAGCAAAGCACGAATCTGTTTACGAACTCACAGATGTCCGAGGAAAACTTCGCGCACTGGGTGTTATCAGCTTTCACAGTGTAGGAAAATAAAGCTGATCTCCTTAACGAATCGTTGCTCTACTATCCTGGTATTATACTATTGATGGGAACTAATAGTATACGATACGCGTTCGATTGGAACGGCACGAAACGCCGGGAAATACCGGAAACCGGATAACAAAGACACTTTCGCAGAGGTGTTCAACTCTTGTTGATCCTCCTTTCAATTCCCTTAACGAGGTTGCAAGTGCAGCTACAGGATTGTCCTTTGATGTGCGTAATTTACCCTTTCGGACA
Organism: Osmia bicornis bicornis; assembly: GCF_907164935.1. Taxonomy (NCBI): domain Eukaryota; kingdom Metazoa; phylum Arthropoda; class Insecta; order Hymenoptera; family Megachilidae; genus Osmia; species Osmia bicornis. The sequence goes on along the minus strand of NC_060218.1, from coordinate 8,241,656 downwards.
CCGCTAATTAATTCGGTTCAATCGGGATAATCGTGCGTATAATTCCTTTGTCTGTCGTAAAATCAATATTGCTCTACCCGAGGATCTTAACGTTTGGAAATAACAAAACTGTAGAAAGAATAATTTAAACAATTTGAAATATGAAATTTCGAATTTTTTCAAAACGTAAAAGGAGAAATAAATAAATGATACTACAACAAAAGAATTCCACTTTACAGGAAACAATTGAATATCCGAGACTCGAAAAGACCCTGAAGTATGCATATTACATGTGAAAAGTTGTTGAGCTTACGGTATGATTTTAAAAATTTCTTACGTTGCATCGTTGCAGGAGAGTAGTATGCAGTTCGGCAAATCGACCGTCCGGAATTTTTGTTCAGCAAAAGATATTTTCTTCGTCGGAAACAGGGATGAAAGAAAAGGTTACGTTTCGCGTCAAGTTTACAGCTAGACAGACAGAAGGCAAAGAAAGGATCGTATCAGAGAAGACAGACGGATCTAGCGTACCGTTGTCCACTTGTTCTTCCAAGTCTACATTTTCCGATAAAAAGAAAATACTTTGGGCGAGGTTGGAAAACGAAAATCCTCCTTTCGACTAGTTTTCTATTTTCCCAATTTCTCTTCGAACAATAGTAGAAGATAAACCATAGGTTTAATAAGAAAGCATTCTGATTTGATTTTACATGATATTTTCTCTATCAAACTGTTCAAATGTAAAATAGTGTAAGTACAACGAATTGCAAGGTAAAACGAAGGAATTATCTCGGCAAAAATTAGGAAACAGAGTATACCGGTGACGCTAGCACGATTTTAGACGCGATAGAACAGCAGATGTTGCCTCGGGCGAAGCTTAAATCGCGAAAAGAGCAGCGGTAGCACGAATCTCGTTGACCCAGCTCTGAAATACGATCACTGGATACGCTCGGCTTAATCTCTCCCTCTAAACGTTTGAGACTCCCTGTAGGCTCTATTATTCGAGGATTTCGTACCGGTCTGGCTGCTTTCCACGACGAATGAATAATAAAAAGAATAATTTTGATATGATAAAAGAATAAATTTCATTTGATAAAAGATGTTGATTATTCTACCAGTTGAATATTCACATTTCGAATGCACCTTGCTTCAGAAGAATCGTAACGATAAATGTAAGCAAGTGGACCGAAATGGTGCACGATTTACCCGGAAAGAATTCGCAAATATACACGTTCACGGTCGAGAGAGCTTCGTGCGATAGATCGAAGATCGAGAAGGGGGGCATTATTCGCGCAAGCCGAATAGAGAACAGAGAGCTCAAGAGGTGCTCTCGAACACGTGACACGACGTGACGTTCCACAAAGTTCCGCTTTCTTTCGCAGCAAGAGCCACGTATTTCGCTTTTTCGTACGATGCACCCTTCAGATCTCGATGGTCATGTCAGTTCAACTACCAAATCCCTCTCTATCGTCAAAGTTTTACAGTCACTCGATCGTGGAATTACTTAACACCGAGGGGCATTCAAATTTCTCCGATACATAAAATTCAAACGAGAGTTCCCAACATTATTCGTTTCGTTACGAATAATCTATAACATTCGGGTGTTTCTTCAAAGCAGTCACCTTTCGAATCGAGCCGGTATAACAGTATCGACAAAAGGTCCGATAACCGATCCCCGTTTATCCGCCGCGTATGCATATAACCGTAAAAGCGTAAAAACGCCCCCACGGTCGGGTGGCAGATAACGCTTTATGTGAAACAAACGGTGTTGGAAGCTTCATCTCGGTCACGAGTGGCCGCATTTACATGCATATAACCCAGCTGCAGTATAGTTAGACCAACACCCCCGAAGAACCGAGCGCATTCGGCCCTCCTCGAGGAGGTTACAAGCATTTTGTTAAACCGTATCTCGAGCCTCGTGTTTATCACCAAACTCCTTCGTCTCACACTTCACAGGCTAAGGAAATGATAAGAAACTCGTAAAAGAAAGGATTATATGAAATAGAAAGCAACGATCGAAGGATCCACGAAACTCTATCAAAAATTTTTCATAGAAAAAGAATTTCATTATCGGTTGGTTTACGGTGTTAAAAAATGCAAATAAAATTTGACAGCTGATAAAGGAACGGATAATAAAGGCGCTACTTTAATAACGATGCCACCGCTAAACCTGTTACGTTCCTGCCTGACACAACGACACGAAAATATATTTTCCACCAGGCAGCTCGATGCTGCGAAACAATTTCCACGTCAACCTCATTATCCATTCCTGTCCTCCTCGTTGGAATTTCGGCCATCTTAAACGGCAAAGCACAAAGGCAACGAAAAATAGCTGGTACGTCAACACGCTGGTCGATATTCAATTTTCTTCTTCCCAGGTGTTCGTGAGAAAGGAAATTTATCACGAAAGCCGGGATAAGAGATATGTAGTTGTATTTTAGTAGGTACTTACCTTTTTTCGACGCGTGAAACGAGTCATCTTTCGGCACGTATTGTATATCGTACTCCAGCGTGGTTTTCGGCAGGATGGTCCTGTCCTTGTTGATTTTGTACACGGCATACTTGAAGGCCAGCTCTGTACTGCTATCCTTTTGGTCATGAGTGAATATAGCACCTGCAATCAATCACGTCGTATGGGTCAGAGGAGAGTGGTTCGTTAAATATCGTTTCGCGACGGTGGCGGAATTGCCGATGAAAATGGAGCCTATTTATGTCGGTATACTTAGAAGCTGCTGATCCTGCTTTTCTTTGCCGACGAAGGACAAGTGCTCTTCGGTAGGTATATTCTATCAGTGACACCGAACGATCTTACAGCCGTATTATTAATTTTTATTCGAAATATATTCTGTATTCTTAAGCAACGATCGACGCAAGTGTTTTTTATTTTTCATACAGACGTTACAGTTTAGAATTTCGTATACGCATTGTGTCTTTTTCGCAAAGTGACCAGATCGAGTGTTTCGTAATACGTTCGACACCGACCATTTGCATGAGGAGGTTCCATCGTATCCCAAATGGCAGATTCCTCGAGTTCACTTGCGATTCGAGAGCCAGAGCAAACTCGTTTACTAATTGCTGATCGATGCTCCCAAACTTGAGCGAGGTCGCAGGTAGGACCGTGTCAAGGACTCGATGATTGTGTGTGTTTAAATCTATACATGTGTATTTTAATCGAAATAGAAAACAGTGTTCAGCAATTTTTAATTATTAATGTTATAAATATTATTTAGAGCGTGATACCTCGTGATGATATTATTTAGATAGTGAACCCTGATAGAGATTGTAAATTAGGTAATTATGTAGGATAAGGCTCACTTTGTCAATTTCACTGAGGTGGAAGTAGATCAAGTTTCCAGTATCAACATTCTGATTAATTTCGTGTACATGTATGTTGTATTGTTTCAGGTGTTTCAGAGAACATTAATATACAGAGTGTCTCCAAGGATGTTATTCAATAAATTTACAATGTTTTCTATTGTTTACGCTTTTAAGTTAGAATTAGTATACGAGATGGAAAGTCATGCGAGATTCGGAGCGGTGCGTGTTAATGAGCTACACCTTGCGCACCGGCTCTCTCTCTAATAATGTGGAAATAGAAATAAGTTACAAAGTGTCGTGGATTATTAATAGATCTACCAAGGCATCCTCCCCATTACAAGAAATTACAACAATGGATTCTATTCTAGGTAGATCGTCTTAAAATGTCTGGCTAAAAGAAAGTAGCTTTCACTGGTCGGAACTACTGCGAGCTTTACTACTGGCTCGATTAAAGAGGTCGGTTTGTCTGTTCACAAATCCGATCGAGCAGTGAACAAAAGGGGCACGTTCGAAGCAAACCATTCATCCATCGAATGAAAATAAGATTTTCCAAACAAATTTCATTTGTCTAGAAGCATTTTCTGAAAAAAGACACGAGTCGAGTACAAGTTGTAGACCTTTTAGCGTCTAAATTTTCTAGAAATTCTATTTTGCTTACAAATCCATTAATCCAGATGGCAATACAAGCAACGATTCGTCTTCGCTTCATTGATTAACATAATTAATTAAAAATGAGGATGACATTAATCGGTATCCGTGTAAGAGAGTTCGGCGAAGCATGGTACTTTCGCGGTTGAAAAATAGCTATGTCCAGTATAACGATGTGTTATCAATTTTTGCGATGGAGCACGCTCCTTCAGGGGTGTTGCTATCTAGAAACCGTTCACCAGGGGTTGCGACAGTGACGGACGAGGGCAGAGTAATCGGAATGTCGTTGCTTTCATCGGCTTTCCCATCAGCTATGAAGCTTATTCATCGTGTCGGGTGCTAATTTCGGGCAAACTACCAGCTCGTATCACTCGTTCCCTAAAACACCTGCTGGCATTGGGTCAGAAATGTTATTCAGCCTCCTTCAACCGTGCATACCGATGCCTACAGCGAGTACACGACCCAAGGATTATTTCGAACCAGCTTGAATAGCTAAACGAACTAGTACGCGCCCTCTGCCCGAGGCTCTCCCCCTTTCAAAAGGATCTTATTTCTAGACCTTCTTTTTATTCTCGAAGAAATCGACAACAGGAATTTTCTATTAAAATCGAGGTTATTTTAGTAATCACCTGAGGGACCATTTTCTTAACAAAAATTTCCTCTTCATTCACGCTTTTCTCTGCAACTTTCAATCAAAGTTTGCCCTTCGATGGATACCTTCCAGGTATACTCCACTATTCCGATGCACAAAGCTGACGAAAACACCGAGGCGTGCTTAAATATTCGAACTTTGATCTTCTCATCTCTTCAGCAACCTTTAACGTTCCTTCGAACGTTATCTGTCGCGTTGAAACACGACTTGTATCAAGATTCACCGGCTTTCGCCCTCGACACCGTTTCGCTGAAACGGTCGAACCGTGCAAACAGGAACGAACAGCGAGCAAGAAAATAACCGACTAACATCTGTAGACTCTAATGATGGTAATTCAAAGCTTGAACCAGCGTGAAACTAGAATCTTCCAAATAGCCTTGGAATTCTTGAAGTTAGTGACAAAGAAAAAGCACGTGACAATTACCAAAAACGCGCTATCAGTATTTTCCTACCCCCTGAAGAATCTTAAACTTATCTCAGCGACGCTATTCCGGCTGTACCCAGTTAATCCATTTATCGGATGGTATAAGTCGCTTCTATCCTCCACGATTCATTCTTACATTGTTCTGACGGTGTACAGCTGTTTCCCGGATCTGTTGAAGTAGCGATAAGTAATCGGCACTCTCGACGGAAACGCAGCCCGTTTCTTTTAGCGGCTTCTTTCGAGCGTCTCGGAGAACCATCCCCCTTAACGACGTCGTTTTATCATTCGTCGTTTAAACGGTGAGTAAAAGAGGTCCGGGGGTAAAGAACTCTGGATTGTTTCCTTCGTGAACTCGTTCAACAAGAATTATTCATATCCTTAGGAATTAAACACCCTTTATCGCACCTGAGAATCAAACATCCCCTGATGGTTTAATAATCGACTTCAATTAAGGAACAAATTCTTTTTCTTTTAATTAATTCTGTTATTGTTATTGTTATATGGGAATTATGTTTAATGGAGTTTATTTGAGTGGACTGGATCTTGCAACAGAGTTGAAAAGAAAGCGCGCGAATATCGTGTTGCAGAAATCAGCGACGTTATCCCACACATCTATTTTCACCGTAATCTTAGCGAATCCTAAGGGCTTAGGATAAGGTGGCTGAGGTTTCCGCGAGTTAATCTCCGTTTCTATGGGATTACGGTTACGTTTGAGCCCGGTGTACCATCCAAGATAAATCTGAAATATCGCAATGAATTCGGTGAATTTAATAATACCGTCATCGAAAGCTTCGAATCTCTCTTTAACTGCCTTCGTTTCAATTTATTTATTTATTTATTTATTTAGCTTAAACGAGTGAAACCCTTTGAGATTATTGAAGTAGGTCAAGTTTAATGCGCGTGCCATAACGCTATTCTGGGCGTTAATTGTCAATGAGAGCTCCATATATACTGGTTTTTATTTCGTCTATTGAATCCGCGAAGAGGTCGATATATTGCTGAAATTTGTTAGCTGTGTAACTGGAATAATACTGAGTTTGATAAAATAGATTTGTTTGCCTTATTGTACGCGGAGGAGTGTGTAATTTGAAATAATATTTCGATAAAACTAAAACAGAATATTTCAAGCCCAAATCCATGATGACTAGAAAAAAGTCAGCAGTGATATGTTGGAAGGTTGACAAAGAAACAGGGGGCAGAGAATTTTTGAAATTCAAATCGCGTTTCGTGTTTTTCCTCGAATAAAGCGTATCGGTGCACTTTGGAAGAGAAGGAAGAAAGAAAACGCAGACAGTTCCCGATTGCTACCTCGGAGCGGAAGTTCGACTGGTTCCGAGATATCGGGGAATTTTTTTGGTCAACGAAAGATCGATCGGGCAAACTTTTATCTGGGATTCTCTTACGGGAGAGAAAAGCAAGAGGAATTACACGCTGGATCCTCTGCTTACCGTAATGGAAACTACTACTAGCTTCAATATGGGGATTGAAAATTTTCTCAAGTTTCGTTTAATTTTTTCGATTTTATTTTCAACCAAAATCTAATCCATTGGTTAACGAGGAAATTTTCCTATTATTTCCACTTATTTTAACAACACTAAAAATGACAAAGGGATATTCGAGAAAAAAAAATAGTAGAACGTTTCGTAGTTAGGATTTTTTCGAATTCTCTTAAAACAGGAGACTAGCCGATTCGTACAAAAATATCCAATTCACAGTGTGACGTTCGTGTGGATTATAGAACGTCACGTGTGACGGCTTTAACCTGCAATAATTCTCAGGATTACGAGCGGTCTCGATCCGTTCGGAGCACCGCTCGGCTCGGGCTGTACACGCGGCACGAGCACGATGAATGGACCAGTTTTCCAACGGACCGTGAGACACCGCCAACTTTACATCGTTTTGCCAGTCGGACGCCGTACAACGCTGACGACACAGTTTGCTACCGTTGTCCCCGCGAACTTTGTCCAACAACGTTGCTTTCATGAATTATTACGAGGATCGTTGGACGGCCTTGTCTGCCGCGTTGAATGCATTGTCGAAACCAGGCTATTTTCAACTTTCAGTTAAACGAAAGTTTAATAGACAAACGAGATAGTTTGGAAATTTTTCAAAACGTAAGCTAAATTCATTTTGACACTCTCCTAATTATTATCGACACTTTCTTCTCGTATTATCGGTGAATCTCGATTAAACAGGAGAAGAAATTTGCATTTTCTATGAACACAGCAGAATTGAAGGAGCGTCCGAAATCGAAATCTCGCATCAAGCTGTTCGTCAGCATCGCGAGCTTAAATTCCGACTGGTCTTCTTGCTTTATCCGACGCCGCGTCAGCGAGACAAAGCTCTCGTTGCGAGGTCCCTTCGAGGGCTAAACTGGAATTCCATCGGGTGAAACGACCCTCGAAGAAAGGTAAGGAGGGAGCAAAAGTGTGACGGAACAAAGAGAAATCGCGAGAAAAATAGAAGATAGAAACATTCGGTCGCGTAGTCTCCGAGGTATTTCGAAAATCATTCTTCCCGAGGAAAGACTTTCACCCTGCGCTCTCACTCTTCTTGTTCGTCTTTATTCCCCCGTGGAATCGGGGGATGAAAGAGAAGAAAAAAAATAAGAAAGTAGTCCGCGAGAAAGTCAGTCGCAGAGACGTTGATACGACTGGCCAACAAGGGGCGAGAGGAGAGACTAAGAGAAAGTAGAGAGAACTGGATAGAGGGATGAGATAAAAAAACGAACGAAGATGAGAGGCTGAATTCCTCGAGAAGTGAAGTGAAACTTTTTGCGGAACTTTTCCATTCGGCGGAGACATTATACCGAACGCGAGAATCCTCCTTGGAAAGTTGCCGACTCGCGGAGCAACCAAGAAATAACTGGAAGAACCATGCCTCTCTAATTGTTGATGCAATTTTTACGAGACTCCATAAGAATGCTTTGTTTTCTAAATCGAGTTAGATACTTGCTGAATTTCAATCACAGAGAAATTAAACACATGGATTCTAAAACAATCGACATTCTACAGTGGGTGATCAAATTATTATCAACAGATAGAAAACTTACATATTTTATGTTTCCGATGCTATTATGTATTCCATAAAAGTGAAATATACTCTTTCCAGCAAAAACAGCCTGCTTAATTAATAAAATAATTAAAGTTTTACCGTGGCCTGGAAACTCACCAGATATGAACCCAATAGAAAATCTATGGAAATTATTAAAGCGTCGCATTGCATCAGAGACAATAACTAACAAGCAACAATTGATTGACAAAATTATAATCAACGAGACCTATTCAGTCAATTATAGATGCCAAGGGCGGCGTGACTAAATATTAACATCATATGTGTTTTAAATTATACAAGTTGTAAAATATAGCAATATCATAATAATACAAATATAACAGTAAGTTTTGCAATAAAAAGAAATACAATTTTAAGTGTATTTTCAATTCCATTCCCGAACAAATTTCAAATAAACGGTAATTTCGAACTGTTCATAATAACATGATCACCCACTGTATTTGGAAGAGAATCCTTTATGTCTACCATATACTGCACAAAATTAATTACCATGCAATTTGTGTATAATGTTGCTAATGACACGTTGTTCGCACTAAACTCTGAATATAACCAATTATAATGACAATATGTATAAATGCACTGTAATAACAATTTAGTAAAATGTCTGCTTGATGTTTCGTTGAAAGTGTAATGCAGCAGGTAGGAAAACTTTTACACAGTTGTACTACTGTGCTCGGCCTTTCGAGAATTCCAAACTTTGAATATTACATAAGTAATATTCATAATGAGTATAATCAGCAACATCGTCAGACATCATAACGATAGAATATAACCGTTGTTAGTTAGACAGAGCAGAGGTTAGTAGAAGTACATTAGAAACATAGATGATCCACCAGGGATAGAGCTAGTAGACTGTGGCCACTAATGGTCAGACGTGCGCGGAGTTAGTAGAATGCAACTGCAGTGGTTTGCCAAAGTAAGGTCAGCTGAACGAAGTTACTGACCGTTGTGTAGAATTGTAGAATCAATAAAATAAATCAGAGATGGCTTGATAAGGCACAGATAAATAGTAGTATAGGTTAGTAAATGGTCAAACAAAAACAGAATGATCAACGATCAAATTTTATCATAATTGATTAGTAGATTGGGAATGAAAATAGTCGGACAGAATTGTTCAGTAGATTAAAACGATAAATGGTCAGGCATGTTAAAGAAGAAGACAAAGGAGATGGCTATCCCCAATACGTTAGTTGACCCCCATGGTCCTGGAATCCATAAAATAGGCCGCCAAGATGATCTATACCAAGTTTTATCCAAATCGATTAATGGGAACATGGTCAAAATGGCGGCCAAAGTTGACCCTTTTAACATGCGGCTTTATGGGAAGTGGTCGAAATCGTGCTTCCGGCATCCTAGTTTCCGGATATGTTAAACTAGACGATAATACCCTTTAAATGAGCCCGTGAGCATCAAAATCGTCAAACGGGAACTTGGTCAAAACCCGTTGTGAAAAAATGAAGAAAATCTTTAAAGTCGATTTCTGACCAAACTACTCAGCGGGGGTCAACTAACGTATTGGGGATAGCCATTTCCTTTCTATTTAAAATTTATAAATCATCTTTTGTATCCAAAGCTGATAGTGATTTAATTACACTTCAAAGTTCCCATTTGTATTCTCGCTGTATACAAGTTTGATGGACATAACAGGCCTGAAAGGTCCAAACTGGCCGCCTAATATCTTGATTAAACATTCAAGCTATTGTTAGCCAAAAAGCTGTCGCGGTAATCTCTATCGGTAAAGCAAACATGAAAGGATCAAGCTCGGCGCATTGTCTGCCGGTAGCCCGTTAAATTCGAGGATGTAAGTTTCTTCGAGTTGCAACGTCGCGTCGCTAGAAGAACGAAACGTGGACCAGCGTAATTAATGGCCGGCTAGCTGGTGATTAATAGTTAGTGCGCAGGCGGTGCGGCGTTGCTCCGGACGCGTCCGAGTTTATCGCCGAGCACGCGAGAACCGTCTCAGCCGGCAGCCAGCGAGTTATTAAACTAATGCGACTCGTTAGCGTGCTTCCGCGGTCCTGTTCGACTTCGGTCCGACGAAAATTCGACACACCCGAGAACCAGAGTGTTTCCCGTCGCGTCGGCTTTGCACGCATAGAAATTGCTCTCATTACCGAGACGCATCGTTTTCCTGGTGAATTTCAAAAGCTGTCGCGCGTCGATGGCGATCGATCGGTCAGTATAGTTTGCCGGGACACGGAATCGTTCCGCGCGAGAGTTTCAATCGAATCGGAGATTTTTAATCAAAGATTACAACTTATTTCGCCGGGGTTCAGGTCGGTTATAAATATTAAAAACCGAGGGGTTACGTTTAAATTGAATCTTTCTCATCGTTGATATGTTTGTCACCGTGACAGCGACGCGTTTTTTATTGTTAAATATTTTTCTCTCGACGAAGTGAAATTGAATCTGTTTTTTTTTATACTAGCGGAGTAATGTAACCATTTTTATAAACTTTTAAATTAACTTAGCTGCTGGTCGTTTTACGTAACTTTACGGAATAATTAACGCTTTATTAATCTAACGAGCTCCATTGTGAAGTAAAGAAAGGTATAAAATAAAATCTCAAAACTCTTTTGTTTTATTCGTCCGTGAAACAAATCTTTGCCAGAGTGTTTGTAACGGCTCGAAATTGGACTCGTTAATGCGCCTCATCGTTTCACCAGGAACGAAACGTGGCAGCAACTCTGTTACGAGCAGAAACGAGGCCGTTTGCGCGTGAAATTCGTCAACCGGCAGCATCATTAAGCGTGCGATCGACTTTCGTACGCCCTAATGGCCGGGTAATTAGTAATCGAGCGTTATATATTTGATTGCATTACGTTCTCGCCAAACCCTCTGTTCATAATGGTTCCACCGAAACACGAAATTGGATGGCTTATAAATTATGGTACAAACATAAGGGAAATTTAAAAAAATATATTCGAAAATTAGTAATTGATACATAAAGAACGCGTTAATCATTTTTATAAAAAGGAAGGAAGTATAATCCTGTATCGTATCGGAAGATTGATAAATCGTTCGTTCGGAAGATCTCGGAATATTGATGAATCGGATGGTATTGGATATGAAAAAAATCTCCATGTGTTTGGCTCAGTGTCTGTCAGTCAACGTTACGGAGACAGAAAATTCCGTGAATTTCTTGTCACAACGATACAAAACTATATGGAATCGATGGCTGACACGGGTCGCGACAAACGCGTCAACACCGATCGACGATCACTGATCAGAGAATAAAAAATTACTGGCGTATGAAAATGGGAAATTCTATAGAAGAGGTGTATGAAAAATGGATCGTGTATGCTTTCGTTAAATAATTGCGATTATCTATTTTCATTTTTATTTCCACGTAATATGGCTACTTTTGAAACCGAGAAGATTAAGTTACTTTGTAACGCATAAAGCTAGAAGATTTCGACGTTATCCAGTTGTTTCGAGGTAGACAGAGGAATTGATTCCCAGGGATTCTCGGGATATTCCCGCGACAACATTAAGACAGAAACGGTGTCGGTATTTGCTGGATAATCCAATAGAAATCCAATAACCGAGGAAATGTATTTTCCGGCGAGCTTTTCGATACGTCGACGTCGACGTTGTACACTATGTTCCGTCGTCGGGGCCGCAAGCTGCGTCGTCTTCGTACGAACGCTCATGATGCTTTCCATGAATACGGAATCAGCCTTTCGTAAGTTCCGGTCTGTTATTCGTCGTTGCTCGTCTAAGCACGCGAATATTCCTGAGAAACACGTGAAGCGCGTGAAGCTAAGAAACCATGGAAATTGAGTTCGTATATCCGCGATCGAGTTCGGCGGTGGAGCAGAGACGAATCGTGATCAAGACATTTCGTGTATCCTATTTTCTATAACCTTTTGTTAATAGAATAAAATAAACTAACATTCAAATCAAAGATTTTTGTCATTTTCTAATTTTTATTTTGAAAATTTTACGGTGGTCCTAAAAAGTATTTTCTGGTGATAAAATTTTTAAATTTCCTTCACTCGCTCATCAACGTTATTGTTGTAAGCTGCAATTTCTCAGCTTTACGAGTCGAAGGTTAATGAATCGTTAAGTCTTATCAGAAATATCAAGGACTTTCGATAGAATGGCAAGTGAAATGATTGGAACACAGGTCAGGCAATCGAGTAGACGAAGAAGCTCGGGGTTACAGCTTTGATTATCAGTCTATGTACCGAGATATTATGCGAGACGCAGCTGCGAATTACCAGGACGAGTATACTCTTGAATAATGCAACGAGATTCGGAATCCAAATTAACGTGACCGCTTCGCCGCCCGAGAACAAACGTCTTGAATGTACCAACTCATTCTGACGATAATATTATGCGGTACCTTCGATTTTCTTACCCCTCGTTCCTTTCAATATTTGCCTTTCGAGTAGAGAAATAATTAACCGAGGTGCGTTTGCAGAAATAAATTCAGAAAGTTAATGGATGTATAGACGAAGTAGAAATACTTGCTGAGACCATAATCCACCCCTGGACGAGAGCTACACAGGGTCAACGTTCTCGATTCGCGACTGGCAGAGGTCCAATCTTATCCGCTGTACGCGATACATTTTCCGGAAAATATTTACCATTTCCTGTCGCTCTTTCAAACCGGCTTTGAAGAAAGACACTGATCGAGCCGCAAACTATAACACGCTCCGATACTCGTGGCTGTTTTTACCCTCGTTCCACCGATATCGACGAATAGCCGTGTACGATCGGTTGGATAGTTTGCCCAGTTCTTTCTCGTGCTTCCTTATCGATCCGTGAAAATGTTTAAAGGCGGCTTGATTGATCGTGTTCGAGACATTGACAACGAAACGGAAGGTTATATCCGAAGCGAAGATTAAAGTGATGTTAAATATTAAGATATTAAAGTTGGAAAATTAAAAAGAAGCGGAAAATTTGTAAATCAGGATTGACAGAAAGACTATGTTATTCGAGTTGTATCGTAACTGATGGAATTATCGAATGTGTATTTATTGCGATGTACCGTAATCAAACTAGCGTACAGATGTTCAATGAACAAAATGGTCAATAGAATTTTCATTAACGATCAGATACGTGCCGTCGAGTTGGTTGAATTAATCGACGAATAGCTTCAACGTTGCCGCGATTCCGTGGGGACATTCCTCCGATGCTTCTATCGATTCTTCGAACCGCAACAGTTAAATAGAAATCCAATTAGAACCCCTTCAATAAATAACCAACTTCCATTCTAACCGCATTTTACGATCACCCGCTTTCATTCTAATTTTTTTCCTTTCTATTCTGCATATCAATCGCAACATACGAGAAATCAAATAAATCATAAACGATCATTCCAAACAGCTTCGATCAATGAATATTAATTAATCATTTCCTTCATCAATATATTGATAATCGAGATTCTTCTGTATTATAGAAATCAAAGTAAAAGGAAAATCAGTTCGAAGAGCAGGGTCGTCAACTTTTCACAGGCCAATAGCAAATGTTTAATACCGGGAGAGAACGATAGCTAGAAATCCGACGAGTTCAGGGGTAGTTGGCTGAAACCCTCGAGAGTAATCGCATTATGGTTCTCGCGTATAGCTCTCATTACGTTCCAGCCGACGTTCTGTCACCCCTTTTCGTCCCTCATCGTCGCATCGGACTTAAGGGGTTGAAACGGAGTTGCCTTCTAGAGAAATGGTCCCCGTTGTTGTTGCCCGTCTCGGTGACCTTTGGCTCGATGTTTTCCAACCGGTTGACAGCATCCTCTGTCAGGGTGATACCTGGTAAACAGGACGTAACGAGTCCGAAATAGGAACGAAAAGAAGTTAAAGAGGATGAAGTATAACCCTATAAACGCAGTGTTGTCGTAACCGTGCTTCGTAGAACAATGCGGCTTTGCTTCGGACCATCGGCCAAGAGGTTTCGAACGTTCTATTACGCAAGTGCTCTTTCACCTTTCTTCTTGGCTTACGTGCACGTTCGATCCGGCAAAATTAACACTTTCCTGGCTGGTTATGACTTTCAAGTCGAACGTTATTAAACACTCGAATCACGTACATACATTGCAAAAATGCAACCTCGATGAAATTGATCGTTGAAATTGATGATCGAATTTTATAAGTCAAACAATTCTTATTAATATGAAAACACCCACAGATAGGTAAAAAAGATTAATAAATTTCAATGAATAGGATTCTTTGATCAAGTTTCTTCTTAAAGGAATATTCTATCGTATAAGCAGGACAACTTTTGCAACGACCTCGTGGATTAACTTTGGACAATGGCTATTGTTCACGAAAATATATGTGAACTTCTAGAGCGGTATTCTGTCTTATTACGGATAATTTAGGCTTCAGAGGTAGTAAATTCTAGCCCAACAAGGGACAGTGAATTTTTCGAAGACGTTCAAGAACTCGGGGTCCATTCAAGCGATTGTAGGAATGAACTTGAACGAAAAGGGGGGTGAATTGCTTTCGGAAGCTCGTAGTATGAGAATCGAACGAAGAAGAATATTACTTTGAGAGTAGGCGAGGGGCTGATCAAATTATTGCCGAAAAGTTTTCGAATAAATGGAGATAGATATCGAATCGTTTATCTATAATGGAAACCATCGTAAAACGAATTAATTAAAATACAGATATGCAAATTTTAAATGATATTTACCTCAGCAATTTGTTAACACTAATTATGCGTAAGATTTAAAATTTGCATACTCTGTTGCACGCTTTTCATTTTCAAGAATCATGAATATTTCAAGAGTTTCAAAAGTATTTAGACTTTCAAGAATTTTAGCGTTCGAATAAAATTCAAAGCGGTTCGAAACGTTTAAGTCCCTGGATAATGCCTTTATTAATCGTAGAATTAACGAGCTATCGTTATTCATCGCGTCGCATTCGAGATAAGTCGATGCATCCTGCATACAGGATCTACCATTATCATTGTCGTTAAACGTACTGATAAGAGACCCGCATTCCGTGCTCTCTGTATAGAAGTCACTTAATGGCACAACAGATTGACGATAGCAATTATTTCTTAACTGAAACGTATTTCCTTTGAATCGTTGGAATAATTACCGGAACAAGTTGTTTCGGAAATTACTCGTGTCGATAATACAAAATTGGCTTTCATTTCCGCAGAGTTTACCACCCAATTTGATTGCATTTTAGAAATTTAAAAGGCACTAAAGTGGTTGTCGAACAGAAAAAAAGTACATTTTTATTCCAATTCAATGCCGCGCGAGAATGTTTATTTTATACATTGATTTCATTCGCTCGAATAAATGTTGGCTGAAAAAAAGGAATATTCACAGTAAAATTTCAGAAGCGGAGATAATTGTAGAAAAATATGGGTACAAAGATAACGTTCCATATGTATTCCCAGCATTTTTGCATTAAGCATTAAAATCCAACGTATTTCATGGATAAACAGTAGCGCTATTATATACGAACGGACGTTAAAGAAAAACCGTGGTACTAGGAAACTTTACGACAGGATTTGTGGATAACGTTGCGCGCAAATATTTTAAACGATCCGAATAAGTTAAACGACCCTTAATTTTCCGCCTATTGAAATTCGCTTTTTTCCATAGTATTTTATTTCTAGATATAAGGTAAAAAACTGCAAGCTCAAAATAGAAAATAGAATTGTACACTTGTACTAATTATAAAGGGTAGCAAATAGAAAGGTAATTAACGTATTAACAATTAGGATAAAAATATTCAGAAAAGTCTTTGAAAAGCTTCACGACCAAAGGAGTCGTCCGAGAAAAATCCAGTCGACCGAATTTTCCACCCCAAAAATCTCATAATTCACAACAGAGGCGTTAACGACCATTTTTCGTGGCCGAATTCGTTGCTTTCCCCCCTCAAAATGATTCACGTCATTTCTTCGACGACCCTTCTGCAATTAAAGTAGGTATTCAACGAGCGTATTACCGAGCTTTGTAAATTTGTCCCGTTGGTCTTGCGAGGAGGTTCGTCAAAGGGTTTCCACCGCGACTCCATGGTAAATAGGGACAGGCTCGAAAGGGCGAAGGGTTGAATAACATATCAGACCAAAGTGAATTAGGAGCGTTGATAACCCGAGCAAACATATTTAACTGTCTGCCACGATACGCCATGGCGATTATATCTCGAAAGCTATTATCATGAGTGAGGAAAAAGAGGGTTTAAACCTGTCCTATGTAAAATTAGAGAGGGATGATAAGCTTGAAACCTACGAGATACTGACCAGTCACGTGTAACTATATTTTTATAAGGAAAAGTTATAAATTCATTAATTTTCAAAGTTATTACATTCATCTGCGATGGTGCGAATTTGGTGGCAACTGCAGACGCGAATGATAAATGCTTCTTGATTATAGGATAAATGAAGAGACAGTTTTGTAACAACCTTAAATAGATTCAAAGGTGTCCATTTAAATCCTGGGATATTCCCTTGCACGTTTAAACCCCGTGATTAAATTCATTTCCACGAAAGTCGTGGCTGTTTACAGAGACAGGAAAAGTCATTTGAAAGGGATAAGTCTGGGTGGTAAAGTGTAACAGGAGTCTTGAGGCTGAGGAATGAGACAGGGAAATGAATTATATCCCCTCCTGTTTATCCTAGCCAACTTGTTTCAAATTGTTACTGCTTTCACGTGAAATAAACAGAGATTCAATATAAAATGAACACTTGTAAAATAATCGTCGAATACCGTATGAAATACCTCAACGTTGATAACGGTTAAAATGTTGAATGTTAACTTGATTCGGAATACAGAGTAGTA
The DNA here is from genome assembly GCF_907164935.1 of Osmia bicornis bicornis. Classification (NCBI taxonomy): domain Eukaryota; kingdom Metazoa; phylum Arthropoda; class Insecta; order Hymenoptera; family Megachilidae; genus Osmia; species Osmia bicornis. The sequence goes on along the minus strand of NC_060218.1, from coordinate 8,224,826 downwards.
CGTTGATAGAGTTTATGTGGAAGGAATTGGAGCGGAGTTTCTATTTGTTAGATTTAGGGTTGAACTAGTTTAGATTAAGTTTAACACGGACTGGTACAAAGTTTGAAAATGGATTGTTTCAAGTTAAATTGTCGACTACATGAATTTGCTATTGTTAAGGTTTTATCGAATTTATTTTTGTAACGAATTATTAATAAATTATTAAGGGAATCGTGTTTGAAGAAAATGACTAGCTTTTAAATTGGAATAGTCTATACACCGTGCGTATCTGTGACGTTTATAGAAAATGTAATGAAAGAAACCTGTACAGTGTACGCGAAAGGAAAAATTTCCAAGTTCCAGGTTTATCTGAATAATTAATTAAAAGAGCATTTCTAGGAAAAGCATCTTCTGCAATTTGCACGTTCTTTGTATGTTAAGAGTGCAACAGGGGGTGGAGGATCGATGTTACCGTGGCAAAGTCATTTCCCTTGACGATCCGGGTTTTCATCTTTGGCGAGCAGCAGACTTCTCCGAGAAGCAATCGAGTTAGAACGCGGTAGCTCTGTTAATTTCGCGAACCAGAGATGTTCATTGAAGCGTCGACATTGCTCGCTTGAAATTCCGTTCGCGCGTTACTTGGAAACCGAAGCTTCCGGTCGCTGTAAGGATCGTTTTGTACACGATACCCAGGACTGCTGTAAAGGCGTTGTACCCAGCTGTTTCTTAGCGGTGACAAAAGGATAAGAGCTGGCTTTTGCTCGTTATTCCCGAAGATTTGCGAGGGACCCTTGTGATTTATCATTCACGGATTTGGATGTCCACGTTTATACTTTGCATTCAATTTTCTTTTCCACCTTTTCACTATAAGGGATGTTTCTTTTTCAAGGTATGTTTCAAAAACTCAAACCAGTAATTTAATAATTTTATTTAATAATAATTTATTAATTGATTTAAACCTGATTCGTCTATTTCTTACAAGGAATATAGACACGAAGCCATAACCTGTTAGCTGACAGCAATCGCTATCTGACATCTTCTCTACGATTAGCTAAATGACAATAATCCATCATCTCCATCGACTAGTAGCTGACAGGAGGTCGATGATTGCTTCTCGATTTTCCTTCTCGAGTTTCAGAGTCAACTCCAGCAACCTGACACTCGTCGTACGATAAGAAAAAAAGTTTTTCCTTGGCAGGAGGTGTAATTCCTTCGGACATACCATTATTTAAATTACCGAAAGGGAATCTTTCACAGGATTCAGGTATAACGTACTGCGAAATCGAGAATATCCCTTTTTAAATTTACGTGAATTCACGTAAATGGCTTCGAAGTTCTTAAATCATAATGATTCACGCGTATTTCGGTAGGGCCCTCCCAGTCCAAGTTGCAAAGCGCGCATTCTCATTATTTTTGGAACGAACCATGTATTTTCTTCGTTTGAAGTCACGACATCTGCACGATCAGGCTGAGTCCTATTCACGTCCGAGACGAAGGCGACTCGGACAATTTCAAAAATTCTTCCCCAAGGCGGACAGAGACGAGCTGGTAACCCACTTACATGCAAAATCGTCCTTCCACTCGGTTTACCCCGTCTTCTGCTCTTCTTTCTTCTACGATCTTTTTCGTCCTCTGCGTCCCCCTCCATTTCGCTGAAACGACCAGCGTCCACGGAAAAAGGAACGCAATCGAGCGAGGAACCGACGATTTCGACGTTTTCAGAGAAAAAAGCTTGCGTGAATAGTTGATGCGTGAAAACGTCACCGGTTCAGACCTCGATGACACTATTTCCACGATATCATATTTTAAACGCGTATTATTATCTCGGAAATTCTATTAATTACATAAAATAGAAAATGGATAATTTAAATTGATAATTAGTAATAATATTATATTAATTTTGTTAAACAGAAATTACGGTGTATCCTGAATAAATTATAGTTAGAGTGTATCACATTTAATTGTTAATAAAGCTATAAAATAGACCGAATTGCCATCGATAATAACTCGATAAATCAATTATCTGTAAAATCCGATGAAAAGGAGATTAACTTCGCCATGGATAATTTACGAGGATCACTCGAGGGTAGCTGGCAAATATTTGCAGAGGACGCCGTAATGTTTGCAAACCCATCAGGCTAAGTTCGCCTTTCAGGATCGTCTGGAAGAAACCTTCCTCGAAAAGGAGCTAACCACTCCTATTGACCGTTCGAGATTTATCGAGCTCACCAATCATTTAGGGTTATTTACCAATGAAAAGGAGAAGAGGCGTGAACACCTTTCGCCGTTCATCAGTATAGAAATGATAATACCTGTACTGCAATTGACAGGCGAAAACGGAGAAGCGGAAGTAATTACCTTAAGAAGTACCATAAAACTTCTCCGGTTCCCGAGAGTTTCTCTTTGAACTGTAATAACAGAAATTAATTGATCTTTTCAAGTTTCGAGGATCGTTGAGAAACGAAAAGTTTGAATTTGAAGTAATACATAGTTTGAATTTTTCGAACGGAAAAAGCAATCAATTACAGAGAATTTTCGATGGAATTTGTGGTACACCGATGTTTCGGGCGCCACCTAGTCGTAACCATCCCTTTCTTCGTCCTACTTCTTTTTTCACCCTCTTCCAATACATTGCCTCGCCATTCTTCGTCACCCTCCGTTTATGTTTCCTTTTTCTCACCACCCCATTGAATTATCTCTGGCTCGATGCTTCCGTTAGGTAGGAGACAACGAGAACACATCGCGCGAAACGAACGGGAAGCAACACGAGACCGGAAGTCAACGAGAAAATGTAGAAGCTGCCGTTTCAACATTTACATACCGTCTCGTGCTATTTTTTTGTAATTCCTGCCTCTTTCTTGCCGTCTTTAATATTACGGTAAACAAGAAACTCTCCACGTTGCTGTTGCAACGCGAATTGTTTCATTTCGCAAATATACGATGTCGCAGATACCGCTCGGCGTCGATTGCTTTTTGCGTTTCCGTTTTCCACGGGGTGGAAACACGTTATTCCGTGCTCCAGTAATTTCCAAGTCGATTCATCTTTCGTGCTTCGGCGAATCTTAGAAGCTGACACATTTATGGCCGGTGGATAAAAGAGCCTGTCTTTTCACACTTTACATTTTTATTCGAAAAATCAATCATTTTCGTGAAAATTTAATTCTACGATTTCATATTAGGAGGTCCTTCTAAACACCTTCATAAAATATTTTTTAGAAAATGTATCCAATAGAATGTTGGTGTTTTTCTGAATTTCTTCTGGTCGCGTGTTATATCTCCAAGGAAAAATAAGAAGTTGATCCGGAACAACGGGCGAAGGAAAGTTCATAGACGAAGGATGAGCGCAGGAGAGCACGGGCAATAAAAGACGAAGAATGCTGAAGATTCTTGAACGAGTGTTCGTGCAAGTGGCAGCTAACCGCAGCTTTCCTTTGTCGCCGAACTTGAACCATTTGTTCACCCACTTTGCTCGTCACTCGTCGCCCGGAGGGATGAAAACAGCAAAAAAAGGTGCTTAAAGGGGAGGCGTTGGATCTCCCGAGTGACAAACGCGAACTCTCGTCGAGCGACAAACGCGAACCCTTCGAGCGTTCTCACCTCGATCTAGTTGTAAATCGAAGACCTTGTAGCTACGAAAAAAAAACCCGATTCCTGTTGATGCACCGAGTATGTTTCGACCCTTTCCGTCTTCGGGAAAAGCTTCGAGAGGCAAAGCGTGTCTTTGATTTTACGGTTCACGGCGAAAGAGATGCGTGAGCGTAAGCTCGAAGAAAGGAAAACGTTGTACCGGGTTCAGAATGGATAAAGTGTTGTATCGGGCAAAGTGTTTGTATTCGAAATGAAAATGGAAATGGATGTATAAACGAAGGGAATTGTTAAAAGTGTACATTAGAATGTCATGTAGAGTTTCTTTCTATAAGGGATGGAGTTTTCTAATATTTGTTTTGAGTTTGGGAAAAATCCAGGGAGAGTCTAGGCTCTAGGGAATAATCTAGTATTTTAACACTAGATATCGATACAAATTTCGATGAGAACACCGTGCGTTTAAAACCACCAATAAACATTTCCCAAACATCGTATTCATGAATACTGTAATTTACAGCATGTATTATAAATTCTTATTCAATTAGAAAAAGTTTTACATTGATTAATACTTCATTAACTTACTATTTTCATTTTGCATTCAGTATCGTCTGAAAGTAAAGACAATAATATTATATGTTTAAACCGAGGCACCCAGTACATCTTTCGTTACATTTAATTAGAAGAGAGAAAGTATGAAGGACCGTTCGCCAGCAGGGATCCTCTTCAATTCAAAAGACAAATAAAGTCAAAGAAACTCGGTTTAAACGCAATATTTCCATAAATTCTCCTGACGGCGATCTCCTCTTTTACCTTTTTCATCTCTGCGAACGATGAGAGACGTTCAATTTAATTTCTCTATTCGCTATTACATTATCCAGGATAAAGAGGGACGATTTACTCGTAGAAATGTTAAGTTTCGCCGGGGCAAGATCGCGTGTTCGTTCTAATAGGTGATGAACCGAGACACAGAGAATACAGTTTAAACGTCCGAGTTCCGTATTATTTCCGCCAAATCCACCCTCCGTGTTTCTTTCTTTCAAGACGAAATCTTTCGAGAAAAATGCAGCTGAGCGCTTGTTCACTATTCATTCGCAACGAACTTTGTCTCGTGGAGAAACCGAGAGAACGAAGAGAAGAAACTACGACAAGGGGAAAGACTTCGTCTTACGTATATACCATGAGTTACGTTGCTTGCAGAACTTCTCAGAGCCGTGTAATATCATTCCAAGGTAGTTGAAAGTTACCGAGGCTATCCGACGTCGCCGAAAAATACCTACATCTCGGGCCCATAGTCGCTAACGTATTCATCCCGTCGAATTGTTTCTGCCAAACTTGTTCGCGCAAAGGAGCTTCGTTAAAATTTCATTTTCTAGCGATTTCACGGCCAAAGTTCCTCGTAAAATGCAGGGTTTTTACGCGGCAACCTAATACACATCCAAGTTTGCGAGGAATATAAAATAATTTTTAACAAAAAATACAACCGACTTCGAGATGCGCTAAAAACTGATCGAATTGAGTAACCTTCTCCTTTTTCGAAGTCGGTTAAAAATTCAAGAGAAGGACCCTCGTTTCTTCACCGCAAAACTCGAGGATGTTAATTTCAGCGGTGGTTGGTTAATTGAAGCGGAAACGGGACGACCGTCTCTGGCAAAGCGCAACGAGTAATGTTCATTATCGAATGACATATGGTGGTCCATTAACCGAGCTTCTCGTTGACCCAAAAACTTGGACGTTGTTGCGGCAAGTGTCGACCCCATCAAAGGTTCCACCAGCCGAGCAACGGTGCACGGTTACGCGAATTGCGTGGCCAAGTTGGCAAGGCAACAAAGCTCGCAAGAACTTGCAAGAGTTTACACATCCCTCTGGCAGAAACGAGGCTGAGGACGGTGTTCTTGAAGAAAGAGCAAAGCGCAAAAGCCCTGAGAAGGGCCGACTCTGTTACAATTTCACGTTTATCACAAAAGTGATGAAAGTCAAGTTTGATTCTTTTTTTCAAGTTACCTAGGCGGGATTATTTATCAGCTGTGAAAGATTCTAGATTGTCAATATAAAATGAACGAGAGGGAAATAAAAGATAGATCGTTGGAAAGTGTAGTTAGTATTTCGATGACCGTAAAATTAGCAGATAACCCGATTACTCAAACTTCTTGATTCAATTTCAAGAAGTTTCGTACCGGCTTCGTCGCAGCCCTTCGTAATTGTCGCGTAATGAGCACGTGACCAAGTTAACAATCCTCTGTCGTTGTGTAAGTAGTAAAACTTAAAACAAGATCTTATAACATAGTCACATGTATGCTAAACAATCTAATTATCAAGGGAAGAATTCAGAAAATACTTATTAAAAAATATCATTACAACCCCAATAATTTACAAGTGATCAATTTTCTTTTACTCTATTTTCCTGTTTCATTCAGAATACACCTGATTATAGGTGATTAAATAGACTTGTTTGGAAATTGGAACGTAACCGAAGAAACTCTCTAACTCCTATATTTCACTAGATCGGTTCAATCGAGGTTCCTCTAGAAATTCCAGATTCAGATTCAGGTACTTCCGAGGCTCGACTGACTCTGGGACATCGTTTTTAAGGAGACAAACGTTCGATTTTCTCGCAGGATATTATTGATGAAACAAAGATTTCGATGCTCGTGGGCCGTCATCTAGTCACGTACCGTCCAGAAGACGAGTATTTGTCTCGCAACGTAATACCCTGTAGCTCTTGCGTCGCCTACCTTGCTAAATCTCATTCCCCCGCGCGTTTCCATTGAAATTGGATTTCTCGCGCTGGATGCCCCCAGAGGCGGCGGAACTTTGGTACACAGAACTTTCAGACACGGCAAAGTGAAGGTAGACGAGAAGGGGGAACAAGCGCACTTAGGTATCGCGAAGAAATTGGAAATTTCCTTATTAACTCGATTAACGATCGACGTTTTAGTCGAACAAGTGGATTTAAGGCTCGTTCGCAACTCGACGCGATATCGCGCTCGAGTGAAAAAAGCCTTCGTTTTACGAGGAATTTTTATTTCTGAACGATGAACTGGATTGGTACGATCGTAAAGTATAATTTTTCCTCTACTCACCAATCTTGACGACTGAGGGTAGCGCCGCGACGTCGAAAGGCAGTTGTGACAGCCGAAGCACAAAGACAGTGGCTAGCAGGCAGCCCAAATTCATAGCTCATCTCGAAAGCCCACCTTTACGGCCTGTTGTTGGCCCTTTACCACCGAACACCACCGCACGAATCACGTCCGCGTGCCACGACACTCGACGTTTCTCTGCATTTACCTGTAAACAAGTTGACAAAGTTCAAGCGAGTTTCCAAGTTCGTGTCCGTTTCAGCATTTCAAATGCTCGGCCAAATGAAATCCCTCGTACGATAAACAACCCGGCGACGTTATCTCGGTTAATTACTCTCGAGATAATACCAACACTTCCAACTGGTTTTCATACAAAATCCAACTGTAATCGTGTTTTAAATTGTCCCTATTATTCCTGCAATCTCTCTGTGTTTCTTCTTTGATAATTTTATTTTTTTTTTTTTTGTTTTGCATATTGAGAGGTTCGAAACTTTTCATGCGACTGCGTTTGGACAATGGTCGATACGTTGTTTTATTATTGGAGCGTTGTGAATGAATAATAGTATCAATTTTAAACATTGAAATACCGTGCTGAAAAATTGTTAGATGTGCAAAACTATCTTTTCTATAGAATTAATTAATTTAATACTCAAATTAATCTATCAAATTTTACCTTTTTAGAGATAATGAACTCTGTTACATTAAATTCGTGAGATTCCTCGGTATTGTTAATAACTCTCATTCGCTATTTCATATAATTCGTTTTCCTACATACACGCTTATTGAACAAGCTTAATTGGCAATCCGACGAACATAAATACCCGTTACAACGAAAACTGGCAGAACGAAGTTTCGTGTACACTGTTGCGAACACGTTGCTTTGTACTTCATTTCAAGTCGAAATTACCGTAAATTAATAAGGGCCGACGTATGAACGGGTGAACTGAATTAGCGGTTGCTGAATTATTCGCGTCGACAAATCTACTAGATATATTCTGTTCGGACAGCAGGAATAATCGAACCGTTATACGTCTGTGTTAAATTTCGAGATAGAAAAATTTTCATGCCACCCGTTGTATCCCGAGATTTACGACAATCATTTATTCTACCATCTACTCGGTTATTACAAAAAATAGTCAATCTATCATGGTAAGACGAATTCTTATCTGTCCTCTATATTTCTACCATTTCTGTCATCTACTATGTTAACAGAAGTATTGTGCATTGAAACGGAATGCCAAAAAGTAAATTTACTTCAAAAAAAGAATGCTACAGAAAAATGAAATTCATCGATTCTCCATTTTTTCCCTTTTCGCAAACATCACCGGCGAATACTAAATATCTGTAACAATTGTATTTGCAAAGAATTCAGAAAACTCTGATTACCATCGAAGCACCGATTCAACGTCGAGCATTTCATCATCGAATATTGTGCTCGCTCGTCTGCTTCGTTTGTCCCTTTTGCACGAGCTGCAGCTTCGTTGAAAATGATTCTCGAAAATGGACGAATAAATTTCAGTTTTACACGCCGGGACCCATCGCGGGGTGCAATGTTTGCCACAATAAATTTGCGCTCCTTTGAAGAACGCTCGAGGGGCCGGGTGGAAAATGTAAATTTCGCGACGAAGCTTACTGAATTCTACCGACTTTCCGTTCCACGACCAATGAGAATCATTGAGTAGGACTTGAAACGTATTCCTTTGCCTTCTCTTCGTTCGACGAGAAAATAGCAAAGGTTTCTTCGTTTATTGTTCAAAATGTAAATCGAAACTTTTGTCGAAGCACAATTTGATTTAAGATGTTCATTATTTTTCAACGACTGGAAAAGTCGCCAATCCGACAGTGGATAAAAGGAATGGACAATCGTTTGCCACTTTTGCCACCGTTACGACAAATGGACCGAACCTCTGGCCACTCTGGGACTCGCAGATAGCGAAATCCAGGAATTTGTCCAAGAGATCCTGTTCAATTTATTTCACACTTTCTTCTCCGAGGGATACTGTGCAAACTACATAGCTTACGAAAAAGCACGATCACTCGAGATCTTTGTTCCTTTATTATCAGTAAGTACTGCTATCATTGTGTCAATTCAAACGCCATCAAGCTAAGGTTCAAAGTAGCTTAACAATCATTAATATTCTTTGCAAATTAATTAGGGGATAATTTTGATAGGAATAAAGCACTCCTCTAATTTCATATTGTCAAAATTTCCATAGATACAAGAATGCTTTTGGCATTCTTGATTGTTAAATTGAATTTTCAAATAAGCTTCATCAAAATTTGCATAATTTTGTAATCCTTTCAAAAGGAATATTCAATCTTTAGCTAAGAAACTGTTCAGGGAAAGAACTGATTTCATACAAAACTCAATGAAAGTACAAACAAGTAATAGCGGTATCTCGTTAAAAAACGATTTTTCGTTTTTGAGATCGAGTGAAAAAAAACTGTCGTTCGATGGACGCGAAAGTATCTCATTGAATGTTCACGATTGTTTCGCGAATTTCGGAAATAAAGTCGTAACACGACTGTTGTTGGCTTTTGTTCGGCCGATAGTTCGAAGGGTGGCACACATTTTACTCCATCTTAATTCAATGTAACGATCCTTTGGTGGGTCAGAGGGAAGTATTCGAGGAAGTTGCGAGGCGGTTTCTTCCTCGTTGATCCGAAGAAACAACGGAACAAACGAGCTTTCGGTTCACGGTAACGCGACCTCGTATATTTCGGGTAATTTCAACTCGCAGACTGGCTGGCGACTTTTTGGATTCTCGCGTATTTTCACGTTAAGAGCATGTTTTTGCGACTACACTTCGATGTCTGCAATGCTTTTTTTTTTTTCTCACGAGAGAAACAAAACGAGTGTGTTACGTGAAACAAAATACGTTGTGAGTTTGGAAAACTTACGACATTTGCAGTAACCACGTTTCCCAAAATAATAAAATACACTGTTAATTTCAAGAATTTCTGAAATTTTTTGCATTCAGTTACTTTCTTGGATAACTCGTTGCGGCTAAAATACGGAGACAGGCAACCGATACGAAAGGTAAGAAAAAGTTTATAAAGAACGTCCATTTCACTCTACCCTTTGAATATCTCCCTGTTTCTTCCTCAATCTATCCATTTGTATCTTCCTGTTTCTTCCCTTTCAACACCTTTGTCAGCCACCTTTTCTTTTGTGATTTATGATTGCTTGTAGCGTCTTGGTGAGATCACTTAGAAACTCTGGATAAAGAAACCGAGGAATTCGTTGGGTCGGTGCATCTCAATCGTCTTTTTTATTCCACCGGATAGAAATACATCTTCTTCGAGCAAACATATCAGTTTCGACGTATTAGACTTAAGTATCTGAGCTTCTATGGAACCTTTATACCTTACAAACTCATTACTGATCTAATTTGGATTTATCCCAGCCTCTAATTTTTTTTTACAAATTTTAAAAAATTTTACATCTCAAGAACTCAAGCAACGTTAGGCAATTCTGCAAGTTTACAACGTAATTTAGTACCGGTGTATATTACAGAGGATACTTCGAACGATGCAAGGATAGAAAGGATGCACGTCAAAGGGCGAGGAATTTTGCAACATTTCGCAGAACCATCGACACGGACTGGTTTTCGCTTATGCGGGCGATTCCGCAAAAGGCTCGACGGTAGATGGTTACGTCAGCTCTTACAATAGCTTCATCGATTGCGAGCATTGTCCCTTTTTTTTTTATCGGTCGACCAATCTGTTCAGCCGCCATTGAAAAATTCGCGAAATTAGTCGCGTAGCATCGTACGAAATAAGCGAACGAAACATTACAACGTTTCTGTGTTAACTCTGAATTTCTATTTCAAATAACGCTTTTCCAAAAATCAAATATTCGGGGTAAAATATCATAGGTACGCTTGATATTTCGCTGGTAGTCCCGTTCGTGATACCGAATAAAAGCATAGATGAACTTGGTCGAACCAAGCGGCTGACAAAGCTTCGTCGTTCCGTTAGGAAATTTAATAAAATGCTCGTGGATTTTTCTTTTGTTTTCTATCCTCGTGGAAATTTGACGTTCCGCGTCGATCACGCGGAACAGGAACAGTAACTGTGGATCGTATTAAATTTTTCTGGTAATTGTAAGGGCTGTCGTCCTTTCTGTAGCGCCTCCCTTTAATTTCTCGCTCGTTCGGTGAAAAATAGTTCATAACCGCTTCTATACCGTCGAATTAAACGACGTAGTCAAAGTGAAAGCAAATTGAGATCTACTATATTTATTCAGCAAGAAAAAATATTGACTCCATTCCATGTAAAAATTTATCGAATTCTGATAACTGAATATTTGCAATAATAAAATACAAGGAAAACTGAAATTAAATTCCAAAATTCATTTATTAATGGAATTTTGAAGAATTCTAATTTGATCAGGATTCATAATCTAACACATGATTTACAGAATTTAAAATTTATTACAATATGAAATGTCAATGCATCCTGCAGCGTGCAGAACCGTAGCAGACAACTAATTGTAAAATTTATTATTGATAGTCGAAGACCAAATATGTCCGACACTATAATTCATCCTTAGCCGGGCTCGACTGCGGTTATAAGCGGTCGAACGATATTAAAACTCGCGCCATTGTTCTGGCGCGTATTCAACAGCGTTATATACGATTACAAGATTCTGATTTTTATTTTCACCGAGTCAAAATAAGCCACGTTCGACCGACACTACGAATCACGTGGAAAACAAAAAATCGGACGAATATGCGCGGGATGAAAAAATACAGTGACACCGGTGTCGCGTCAGGTGATCCTCTTCCGCTGGTTATTTACTGACGAACAAATCAAGCCGAGCGTTCGTTTCGAATGAAACACGCTCACCTGATGCCACGCTTCGCGAGTATTTGTTTAATTTCTTTGTACTTTATTCGACTTCCGATACGTTCAAATAAAATATAACGGTGTCAGAAAAATTTGTGCGAAAAAGTAAATTTATGGGTATTAGGGGTGTACAGGTTATGTTGTTGGTGAAGCTTAGATATCAGTAGTTAATATAGTGAAAATAGTCAGCTTGGATACACTCGTCAGGAGGACTTTTATACTTCAACAATATTATAAAGTCAGTTATAATGGTACATAACACGTAAAAAGGTTAATTATAAAAATAAGAAGATTGTATGCTGAGTAATTGCGATTATAACGTGTCTGAATATACATGACTGTTACTACTGCGGCAATCATGCGTCAAGGCAGATTCCCATGTGTTCTAATATTTGTAATTTGTAACTGAATCATTTTACGTATTATGCTTATAATTTTTTATATTATAATATAACGAATCGTTACATGCATCTGTTCGCTACAGAATAGCAAAATGATCGAATGTAATTACCAAGTTTTCCTGAGTGTGTCAAGTATCGCCAAGCTGGTCCACGATCCGAGAGACGCGTGGTCGATAGAAATCGATGGATTTATCGATGGACACGTGACGATTCGTGCAGGATTTCCAAAAAGGTGGACGCAGAAGGGCATGCGTGGTCGTTTTGATTCTCGCGGCACGCGTAAACATAACCTCTATGGCGGTCGAATTTTCATCGCGACGACGCAAACACAAACACCTTATCGAGACAGCGGCCGGCGCGCGACTGTCGCCGGTTCTTCGGTCGTCGACTCGCGAAACTATCCGAAATCGACCGAGCGCGGCTCGAGTCAGCCACGTGCTACTGTCGGTGCTGCGCATGCGCGCTCCCACGTGCTCTCGCAAGGGGATATGCCCGATATTAGTCAGACATCATTTTCTCCTTACAGTTTCCACCCTTTTTAATTTATTTTATTTTCTCATTCTTAAATACCTGCATTACAAAAATAAAATACAGTTTCCAATTCACTTGTAATTCTGGAGAAAAAATAACTCTATTTATGTTCTAAGGAAAATTCAATTTCCAGAGGAAAATTATTAAAAAAGAAAAAATGTAGATGAAGTGTGGCTTAGTTTATATTTAAGCTAACAGGTGGAAATCATTTATCAGGTTGCAGGAAGTTCTTCGTATTTTTCTGCATCGAAAAGTTAAATTGACTTTTCACGCCCACGCCCCGTAATTGTGTTCCTTTATTGTATAATAGAATTCAGCTGTGCGTTCTTAAGCAACGCAGCTTTCAACTAGATGAAAATTTCATCGTAATTTTGTATCGTTTATGCCAGGGATTTATAAAGCGAGACGAACGTTTCGAAAGTTTACGACGGTTCTAAAGTAACAAGGCAGCGGTCGGCATTAATTTCGAGACAAATTTCGAAATTTTATATTCGCGCTTACAACATTCTTCTTAAAGTTAATGGAATTTGAAACGTCGGTTATTTTAGTTCTTGAAATTGAAGTACATGCAGAGGAACTTTTTCAGTTATCGCTTACTGTGGTTTTATTCGAACTCTCTTTTTATACGATAGCCGAGAGATTGAAAAACAGATCTTTGAGAAATGCGAAGCTTTTAAAATGCTCCTACATGAAAAGGTAGCCGGAGGCAAGGACGTCGTATAAAAGTCTACTGCTTATTGCTTGTTTTACTATTCATCCTCTTGAACGAAAAATAAGCAACGGGGAACCATGCGTCGTAAACTGAAAAGAGTTCTCAACAACTTTGCCCGTGGCTTAGCCACGACTTTCTCATAACGTATGCTGTATCGTATGCGATAAATTTCAACCGACGATAAACTGTGTTCCATTGAAACGTGATTCTGAAACAACTGTCACCTTGCAGAAGGAAATCAAAGGAGTATCTATCTCGGTATCTAACAGATTTTATATTTAACAAAAATTGCAATTGTAATTCCTAAGAAATCATTTCAAAATTTTTAGAAAAATAATGGAATACACCTTTCCAACCGTTAGTTCAAATTAACTTTCTTTATTTCTTGAATAATTATATTTGACAGACACAATTCTTTAAAAAATTATAAGCAAAGGTGATTAAAGATATTGAAAGAGATAGATAGTGATCCTTAGGGGTGAGATTTTCAGGATTTCGACAAGTTCTCCGTCGGGAAACTGCATCCCTAAGTTTGGCGAAGGGTGTCTCACCGACAGTGCGCAAACAGTGGGAGCATCGAGTGCAACAGGTCGTACGACATTCGTATTTCCGTGGATCAGGACCTGGTTTTAGCCGGGACACGAACCCGCTGATAAAGCGTGGAATCGATGGTTTCAAATGGTTCACCGCAATTCCAACTGAACGAGATAGTTGTCTGTATATCCGGTGGATGGCGACGCTCTCGACACCCAAGTAACATTTCGAACCGCAACTTTCACCGATTCTTTAAAGTCGACGCACAGAATTTATTTTCCTTTTACTCCTGTTTTTCTTTTTTTCTACGCGCGTATAAACGGGCCGTTGAATTTCTGATCGTAAAAGATAACGGTCTCGACTATTCCTTACGACAATTTACACCACCGTTGCACCCCGCGTTCCAAATTTACACGCTTCCGCTTCCGCGATTCCGCGCTCTGCAGTAAACTTTTATTCTTTGCTATCTGATACGACGCGCGGTGGTGAAAATTCCACGAAAACGTTCTGGAAAATAGAAACATGTTTTTTAATCAAAATCTGGGATCTAAAAGAAGGAATATAATAAAAATAAATAAAAATAAACATGTATTTATTTGACGGGACTGAAATTTGAAAATTTAACTTAAGTATACATAAATTCATTTTAGCCACATTGTAGGAATTTTTAACTAAAATAATTTCTTTCGCAAGTATAAAAAACTTTCAGATAATATCCGGAAGTTTCAAATGGAGATCGGACTAAGATATATATCGAAGAGTCGAGAAACAATCGCAAGAGGACGAGTTCGTTTTATGAACGCTGTTGGCACGAGACACGATGAACTCGATGCCGGATAGCGAAAGCAAACTACAGGTTTGTTTAAAGCGACGACTTCCGTATCTGACTTCCGTCCTTGTCTGGATTCCTAGGAATATCCGCAGGAAATGCTCCACGTTTTCCGGTTCGACGGCTAGAAAAATTTCGTGTCTAAGGGATCCGGTTGGCGCACGCGGAAATCAACTCGAAACGAACGTTTTTTCTCATCGCGCTTCTTTTTTTTTTTTATCGAGACATCAATATTCGTCCGCTTTCGCTTCGAGAGATTGCCACGCGATTAATTAATCGGGTTGCCGGTTTTCCGTCTTGTTCGAATTAAAATTTCGTGCTACGTGGAACGAGCTCGTTAAGAGGATTGCACGGTGGCCGATTGTAAACAGGAAACACGATTTCGCGTTAGTACACGCGCGATAGAAAGCGTTTCGGGTCATGGTATTAACGAAGAACAAATTACCATAGCGCGGAACGCTTCTTACGGCCAGACGTAATACGATCGATATAATTGATAACCATTTTTTCGATGTCGATTATTTGATCATTATAAATATCGTTTTCATAATTAACTATTACAATAACGTTCGTGATCAGAAAATAGCGATCGTTTGAAAGGGAATTACTAATTGTTGGATTGTAATCATCTTTAATTAACTTCATTCCTAAGGATATGATTTTAATATTTGTGATAAAAAATCCTTTCATTAAAATTTTTCTGCGAAATACCCTCGTATATTGAAATAATTTACAATAAATAAATGAAATTGGGCAAATATAAAATTACATTTAAATGGAATATTTCAGCAAACCAGATATTCATAAAATTCAAATATACTAGAATAAAATGGATATAAATTGTAAGTGGTACGATGGAAAAATTGTCAAAATTGTAGTTGGCGAGGGAAAGTTGACCGTATCGTGAAAAACAATTTAATTACAGCTTTCACTCAATTTTTAAAATTCCCAACCGCTTTTGATTAAATTCGCGCTTTATTTTACCTAGTTTCTCGTAAATTAAATAGTTAATTGTTGAGGGTCTATATTATTGAAAGAATCAATCAATCGGTACGATTGCTTATTGATTTTGCACGTATTCATTCGGCTTTTAATTCTTGCTGTTAATTTTATTTATGTTTTGCTTCGAATAAATCTGCGTAAATATTTGATTCCATAAAAATAGTCAGCTTCTATGTTTCAATCTTATTTGCACGGTTACCACCGGGAATTCTCGTGAATTCGACACGTTATTTCCCTAGGGTGTTTTTCGCGTAAATTAAAAAGCATCGCTAATGGAAACACACTAGCTGAGAAATCATCTCGTCCATGTCAAAAAAATATGCACGCTTGTATCGATAGAAGCGGCAGTTTTCCGGAACAATGGAAACACTGAAAACATCCGCACAATAAAAGCATCGGCCATAAAAAACAATTCGTTTTAATCGTCTATTTTTTAATTTTCACACTGTTATCATAATACATGTATCATAAGCCTGTTAGTAATAACTAATACAGAATTTTGCGAAATTGTTATATTTAAAAAATATCAAACAATTGAAAGGAAGGAAGTAAAAGATCGTAAGAAGAACGAATGAGAAATTGATAGTTGGCATCTTCGAGAATCGATAAGGAAAAAGGAAACGACGGTGAAAAATCGTAAATGACTGGAAACGATAAAAAGTGACAGGTATGTTATCTCCTTTCACTCAGCTGACATCTAATTAATCTAAAGTTCCTCTTAAACCATCGTTTGCATGCAATTTCAAGAAACACCGTTGAGAATCTATGAAAAGAAAATGCTTTTATACGTTATATACGGAATAAAGGAATTTATCTGAATGCAGCTGAAGTCATTCATTCGTGTAACAGAATCTTCTTTAAAATGGCGAACGAAATTTTTGCAAGCTTTTTCCTATTGTAGCCTGCTACGGGTGTTTTCGTGCAGTTAAATGGGATTTCCTCTGGTGGAAAACCATTTACTCCCTGCGTTGAATTCTTTTTCGAGATCAAAATGTTCCCTCTTCTTGTTGATTTTAAGGTAAAAGTCTGTTAAATGCAAGATATTATAGAATAAAAAAGAAAATTGATTTTGAAAACAATTTTACTAACAGCCATCGTTTCATTTTTCAACGACAGTAAATTGCTGAAAATCGTTAATGAAATTCTGTTATACTGTTTCTTACGTTATTAAGTATCCTTGCAAATTATATGATGTAGAAAGGAACTGCTTGAGATCCAATATCCATGAACCATTTATCTTTGCCTAGTACTTTGTTTCCGTCAGATTAAGGTTTCTTTGTATCACTACAATAGCTCGACGACAGCTAACAGCAGCAAGATCATTATTTACATAAAATAATGAGACAAAAAGTTCCTCCCTTATCTAGCTGGAGGGTTGAATTTCAGCATTTGAGATGAAGCCTCGATGAAATGTGTCATAAATATACACTGGACTCTTAGCCCTGCGCCCTTCATAAAACTGTAACAAATGTTATTATTTTTAACGTAAGTAAATTCCTCGCGTTAGCAATGTCCCATTGACGGAGCCCAGGTGTTATGAAATTCAGCCTCGTAAAATATGCACGCAATCAGCGATGCTCGCGAAGTCACGAACAACAGGTGAATCTCCGTTTCTGCTTCGCGACCGCACGCGTGATCTATCGCCGCCACGTCAGAGGCGTCCGTTTTCCAATCGAGACGCGTGAACTTCCTCCTCGCGATACACGTTCCGCGAGAAATTTTCCTCCTTCCAAACTAACCGCTCTAGCCTTCGACTTTTACGATCCTTCCAACACGCGTCACGTACCTGATTTCTCTCTTCTTTTGTTCTTTCCCTTCTGCCTTCTCCTCCTTGTCTACGTGGTCGGCAACGGCAATCCTTTACGCGACGACATTCCATGCAATCTACCGTAACGACCTTTGATGTCGAATCTCCAGTAAACGATGAAGATAATGCTCGTGTACCACGGCCGTGACCCGAGTCGATGGTATCTACTGATAACGAGCGAAAATAAGTTAACGGGCATACGACACATTGCAGCCGAGGTTTTTACGATTCAATGCTTGGAACTTGTTTACTGCTTTCTCTTATCAAAGGACAATTGATCAACGTTTCAACGTGGTTGGCGAAACGAGGACCTGGAAATTTTTCTCTTCGTCGACTCGTCTTTGCAGTATGCTTTCGTATTAGGGATGTGCGGGCACCCGATATTGCGGGCTCGGGCGGGCACGGAAAAAATCGGGCGGGCGTCCGATACATGCGCGCAGTCCGGTAGCCCGACTATTTCAGATTCGGTCGGGTACAGTCGGGCAGATCCGGACGAGATCCCCAACTCTCATGTACACTTGTTAATACTTGCAATAAGCATGTGCAAAATCTGTTTTATATAGAATTTTGGAATAAGATAATTTGGAAGCTTGTTCGAATCTGCCTGACTGTACCCGACCGAACCCGAAATAGTCGGGCTACCCGACTGCACTCATGTATCGGACGCCCGCCCGTGCCCGCCCGATGTTTTCCGAACCGACCCGATTAGTCGGGAACGCGACACATTAGTTGGAATCCTTCCGAAAATTCGGCAACGCACGGTACTTGGGCTATAGACTTTAACATTTCAAATTGAACATTTCCTGATACAAAGACTTAGAAATTTTTCTTTTCATAACATAACTTTTGAGAAAACACAATCCGTCGGCATTCTTCGTTCTCTTTTAAAGTGCAACGAAGAATCGATAAGCTGGTCAGAAACGAATCGAAGATTCTGTCGATTCAAAAATTACTCTCCTGTCCCTTTTGGAGAAGAAGAATGATATTTAAAGACGCTTCTCGGAGCTGCATCTATTCGATTCGACAGCGATTTATCACCGTTCGAAAGAAGGGACTCACAAATTCGCAGCACATTCATCGCGTGCACCTTGTCAGCTCGAAATCACGTTCCCCTTTCAAACTCTCCGGTGAAACCTCTTTCCATCAAATTCGCGCATCCATCAACGTCTCCCTTTTCCGATTGTAAAATGAAAGGCTTCTCTCGACCTGTTATTTTTCATTTGGACAAATCCAAACGCTTTGTCCTATTAGTGAGTGCACGACTAATTAAGAAATCGACTACATCATAGATTTTCACATTTCAATTTTGCTTAAAATGTTAATAATATAATATAGTAACAGGTAATAACCATCCTCCAAATAACTAAATGAGTAAATTCGAGCATCGAATTTCAATCGCCTGTCGGCGGAACAATGTGGCTGAATATCGGGCATCGTTTCACCCCCGATGGTCGTGAAAATATGAAGAGGCGTATTAATTGCGTCCGCAGTCGGCAGCAGAGCGTAGAATAAAATTACCAACAGGCTCGTATTATTTTCGAGAGAGGGAGGGATGCGTGCGTTGTATAGCTTGCACTCGCGGATCAGGTGCATTACAGGAAAGTGCATCCAGCCCCCAGAAACGCGGAACGCCATTACGAGAATCACCGATGCCATCGTCATCCCTGTTTTTCTCCGCGTTACCGTAAAATTGTCCCGTTTATTGGGATTCATTATTACCCTCCGCACCGCCGCATTTGCACAAGCTGCAGGATACGCGGAGTTAGTCGAAGAACGGGATGAAACGTGTGTGAATTGGCGGTGTCGAATTAATTTTCACCATGCCGTTGCTTTATTCTTCCGTCGTTTGGAAAGTTCCTATTTTCTGTGGCCAATATTTATTTCACCATTTTCTTTCCCGCACAATTACGACAAAAAGCTCGCCAGTTGTAAAGTGTATGGGAAAGTGGTAACAGCCAGCATCGTTGTTTCGAAGAGGATCCCGGTTGCATTTTCAACGTTCGTTCCATTAAACGATCCAGCTCTGTAAGGGATGTTTACGCCGTTCGTTGAATCAGGTATTGTTCACTTAGACTGCGTGTTCCTAGGTGCGGCATTCATTTAGCGAGCAACAAGGGCAGAGGTGCGCGGGCTCAGGGTAGAAATTGCAGGGAATCACGATCTCGTCGAGCTCCATAAAATTTCGCCCGAGGCAGGGGTAATCGGATTCGCGTCAGGCAATGCTTTCACACGATTCATTAAAGGGCCATTTATATTTCTCGATGGCGAAAAGTGGATCAGCCGGGCGAAGTACGTTTGATGGCACGCAACCGACCGATTCAACTCGATCCTCTGCCAAATACTCGCTCGAATCATCGGGTTTCAAGTTTAGTAAACGAAAGGAAAACACGAAAATAAAAGGAGATTAGATTGAATCGTATCAATGGAGAATTCACATCACGAGGATGGAATTTTTAGCACAACTCTTATAAACTTATAGTATTTCAATACTTACAGAGTATTTGAATTTACTTACGAAATGCTTGATCCCATCACTACCGAGTATCGTTCGCGAGATCGAAACAATAAAACTGAACGAATTGCTGTTAATGATTGTAACCGCGTCAAACAGCACGCTTCGATTCTTCCACGCAAAAAAAAAAAAATGGAACAAAAAGAAAAACGAATCGATGCGCTTGTTAAGCATTGTTTACGGCTCGTTCGATCCCGCGAAATCAATGTTTCACTCCGACGCGTCGATTAAAAATGTTCGACGAGTGAATTCGACCGCGTTTCCCTTCGCCCCTCGATACCGCCACTCCCGTTCGATTAAAACACGAAACTTGCTTATTGTCCGAAATCGCGGACGCGCATATTTTTTCATCACGTTGTCGCACGCGTTATTACAAAACATTGCTTTCAACGCGTGACTGTGTACGCTCGCGGCTCTACCGTATCTCTTTTCATTTCACACGAACCTTTTCGTGCTTTTACGAGATTCTCGTTTTAATCATCCGCTGTCCTGTCTGTTACACACGAACGTCGATGAAAGAATTTGTTGACGTACATTTCGATTTGGCACGGACAGCTTTATCTTTGACTTAAAGATGAACGTAAGAATAATGATTTTGGACAGGTATATAAAGTAGTCGGGAAAGTATTTCGTCATTGTACAGTGATCCACTCAGTAGCAGATACATACTTAGGTTTACCAGTTCAAAGGACATTGTTTGTAACGGGAATAATGGTTGCAAAGAGATTCACCTTCCTCGGATTGCTGCTTTTCGTTTGTCTGGAGGTACGAAACAATTCTATCCTCGATTTCTTAAAATTATTCGATTGTTGATTTCGAAATATGAAAATGTAAAATAAAGAATTAAAAATAAGGCAAAGTAAAGAATTCAAATTCAAAATTATTTGTCTTAAAGTTCATATTTCAAATTTTCAAAAGCCTTATGTTTCCAAGGCGTGATGGCTAAGTACAGTATAGGGTATTTAACGAAACAAGACGGATAAGTGTAACTTTGACGAAGGAGAACGAAGCATGAATACATTAAATTAAAACGAACGAGCCGTGACGTTCGTACATTCAACTGGAAAGACACATTTGTCTGCGTTAGATGAGAGCTATTTAAAATTTCCCACGCGGGGAGGATGTTTAAAATTTAAACGAATCGGCTCATTTTTAATTTACGTTTCTCCGCTATGTAGAATACATTTTTCTCGTTGCAATAATAAACGCGGCTGTTCGTCTCCATTCTTTTTTACCGGACGTGCAAATGGAGACATTAACGTATCGTTTCTCCTTTTGACGATTCTATTTTTTTTCTTTTCCAGATGAACCGAGTTCATTCTCAGCCAATCATTAATCTCGATTTTCTAAGACCTTTGAATTTACCAGGAATAAACTCGATAAATCCCCAGCTTAGGAACATAGTTCCAGTGTCTGGTAATAATAAACTTCGTATCATTTTATGTGAAGCGTTTATTAGAAAATTGAATTAATTAAATCGTGTCTATTTCTAGGATTGACCGATATAACAAGCTTGGCTCAATCCGTGAGTCTCACAGGAAGTGGTGGAAGTGAGAAGCAAGATAGCGTAGGAACGGCTTCCTTGATCAAGCTCTTTACACCTTGAAGCATGAGCAAAAAATATTCAAATTAAAATGCTTAGTTATATATAGCGTAGCATTGTAGGCTACGATTAGATATGAGATAGACTTAAGATATTTTCACTGCACACAGTGCAATTTCAAAATAAAAAATCTTTTTAAATCATAGAAATAATGAAATTTAAATTGTCACTGTTAGAATTGTCGAGTATCGTGTGCCATTTCAGTGACATTGAAACTATAATACTTCAAAGAGATTGCTCTTTTTTTAGAGATAGCTGATCAAATAAATTCATCGTGTGATTGGATCACTCTTACAAAATGTATAGGCTGGAAGAGATTCAAATACGAACAAACGCGTGTATACGTCAAAAGTCCATAGTGAGCCAACTCGACACAGTCGATTTGCCTAGTGAAAGCGACTCTGTAATAATTGAGTTTCAAGCTTAATCGTACGGTTTAGGTTCGGCTTGTTTGCTATGATTTAACCCAAAGCAAAGGTTGCGCCAGCCGCTTCGATCACATACTAGATAACTGGATCAAGTAGATGAATATGATTTCATTAGATCGCTTACTTTGTTTACAATGATGAAATTGATTAGCATTCATAGATCTCGTAACGTAACAACTATTTCCTCTCAATGAGAAATGTTAATTAATATCATGGTAATATGGAATATAAAAAGTAAAAGTTAATAGGAATTAATCTAAAATCGTACTAATAATGTAAGGTATATAAAATTGAAAATAAAGAAATTATATCCTCAATAATAATTGTTATGCATTCTGTTTCGCTGCGTGCATCTATTTCCATTGTCCCGTTCAAGGTGTCAATAAATCACGACTACAGAAATACATCGAACTGCGAAGAAATATGATAAAAAAACAATACCGTTATTATAATCAACCCGAGGCCCTGAAACTCTTGCACCTTGCTACACGCAACGATACGAAGAGGTGGGAAAAATATCGCAGCCATTGTATGCAACAGTGGTTTTCAAGCAAACAACTTGCTGCCATCAATGCCAGTTCCTTGCTTCTGGTTGGTCTCCGGTTGTCCTTGCACAACATGTTCCCTTCCTTGTGTCGTGTCGCCAACGCAATGTCAACGAATGCACGGCTTGTCTCGACGTTAACAGAGCGAAACTGTCTTTAGAAAGGATATGTCGAGCGTCTGCGAATAAACGTCGCGTAATTCAAGCGTCAGAAACGATTCTCCCTCCTTTATCTTTTTTTACTTTTATATCTTCACCCCGGAGGAACAACGAATGGGACAAGCAGTTAACGCTGCAATGGATACAGGGGCGCTTTGAACAGCAGCGAGGAAGCACCGACGCCGGAAACTCTTCCCATGGGACCGGAAACGAGCACGGACGGGGCTGTTGGCGCTGATACGACAACGTTACTTAAAGGCGTCTCGCCGACTGCGATCGTGGCTCCAGGTGGAATTAAATTAACTCTCGTCGTCGCTGATGCTACCGTGTTACCGGAACCGGTCGTCAGAGAACTCCTGCTAGACGCTACACCCTCGATCCTCCCTGACTTTGTCGCCTCTGTAAATAGTAAGTATCCTGATGCTGGAATCGATTTACAAATTGGATCTCTTAAAACCGACATTCGATTTTAATTTAGAAAATGAAAAAAAAAAAGTTAATCCTCTTTCAAAAATATCCTCACCTGTGAGAAGAGGAGCTTCATCGTTTCCTCCATCATCAGTTAAGATACTAGAAACATTTGCAGCCGCTGTGGTAGTCGCATTGATAGAAGTAACAGTCGTGGAAGCAGAAACAGTCGCTGATGAAGATGTTGAAGTAGCGAGAGCAATAGGCAACGGCGGTGCTGTTGGACCAGTAATAACTATGGGACCTGTGGAGGGACCTATTACAGCGTTCGCTGACGCTATTCCTATTGTTTCTTTAATTGCCGCCGTGTTCGCTGATGCATCCGCGGTCGGCGACGATTCTTCTGCGTTTTCGATTGCGACAGACGCCTTCGCTGACGTAGCAACGACGCCTTTCTTTGTTTCCGTTCCGGCTGACGCTGCGTTATCAGCGACGCCGATAGCGACGGAATTATCGGAAGGGGCTACCAACGTTACCGGACCAGACGACGCTCCTCTAACGAGCACCGAATCATCCGCTGGTACACTCGATATATTCGTCGTTTCTGAAATAAAATTCCTGTTTATGTCACAACAGACGCGTGTTCCTCCGAACAAGCTCGAATTTATGGACCCGTTAAACTCGCGCATTCTGCGAAGGATACGTGATTCCAATAAATTCTTCGTTTTATGCATCGCATAAAAGCTGCGTCGAGTAATAGGATCTCAGCACTCTTGGTTCGGTTATATAATTCGTACCTCTATCTCGACATCGAGTACGGACTCGTAAAAATTTCAATTGTATTCGAAATATTTTTAAATAGAGTAAAAGAATTACCTTCGATCGATGGAGCCGTGTTTTGCAGGATTTTACTGGAACTACCAGGCGATAGGATAGTCACAGGTCCGGAAGAGGATCCCTCGACTATAGTGGTAGTCACGGGACCGGCGACAATCGTTTCAGTCTCTTTTATGGGCTCCGGGGCCAACAAGGTCACCGCAGGTGCAACTCCATAAAGTGGAGCAACGAAAAACGGTGGCGCAGATTGTCCGACGCCCACTATTTCATGATAAGGAGAAACGTCGGCGTGAACCGACGTTAGGAGAATCGATGTTGCTAACCGTAACTGAAAACGGATAAGGCGTGATTTATTGAGACGAGTGTCAAAAGTTTCGACGCGTTATCCACGGTACGCGTGGGTCGCCGACACAATAGTTGGAATGCTTTTCTAAGTAATCTCGCTCGTAAATATCGTTTATTAAGCCGATCTACATACAGGGACACCGTTAAGCTCGCAAATATTACGCTAATAGAACATATCTGATCTCTTTCTTCATTCTTCAGGGTGGAATAAATCTTCTGGTCTAATGAATCAAGATTCGAACTTTAACATTTTGTGTTTTGTATTCTCCCCTTCGGCACTTTGATTTGTTTCCTATTTTTATATTCAACCCTTTAACGATGTAATATATAAAAAAAATTATTCTGATCTCTTCTTTCATTCTTCAGAATAGAATAAATCTTCTGGTTTCATAAATCGAGATTTCAATTTTAACTCTGTGTGCTTTGAGTTCTTGCTTTGCAGCACTTTCGTTTGTTACCGATTTTTATTTTTTTTATTTTACTTGAAGAGATGAAAATTATTCTGATCTCTTTTTTCATTATTCAGAATAGAATAAATCTTCTGGTTTAATAAATCGAGATTTCAATTTTAACTCTGTGTGCTTTGAGTTCTTGCTCTGCAGCACTTTCATTTGTAACCGATTTTTATTTTTTTTATTTTACTCAAAGAGATTGAAAATTATTCTGATCTCTTTTTTCATTCTTCAAACTGCAATAAATCTTCTGGTCTAATTTATTAAGATTTCAATTTTAACCCTTTGTGCTTTGAATTCTCACTCTGCAGCACTTTTATTTGTTACCTATTTTTATATTCTACCCTTTAATTATATAAAATGTAAATCTTTTTTAGTTTTACTTGAAAAAATTGCAAATTATCCTCAGTTATACTATGGCATCCTAGTAAATAGTAAATAAAGACCGATATCTGTTATCAGTGGTGTGTTGTAATGGATAACAGAGTATGAACCATGTAATTGGAGTAAACCAGGTTGATCATAATTTAACCACGAGTGTCCATCGTCGCGAGTCGCGTCAACGCTTCAGGTGATTCGAAAACAATATCTGTCACGTATCCGAACGGAGCGCTGCGCTGGCCAACAGATAGAGTCGCACGCATCGTGAATTTGCATAACTCGGTTTCCGGTAAACGTGCCGCGCATGAACACGTCATCGCCACCGCGGTTACGTGCTTCTCTACGTGGCCAGCATTCGGTCGAATCTTCCGAGATCCACTTCCTTCGAGAACTTTGCATCAAAGCGTCGGCCAAGAATTGGAAAATTATCTTGACAAATCTTGCTGTCATTCTTATTACTATTTCTATTTCACCAATCGAATAAATATCGTTGTTTACATTGATTAACATGCTAATTGCTAGAACAGCTTCATTCCTATTCCTCGTTTTTGCTATAATATCTTAATAAAGTTTGCAGAAAAAGTGCGCTCGTTCGACAGGATTACATCTGTCGTTTGAATATATTTGCACAATTATAGAAGGAAAATGTTGAACATTGTCCACGAGAAAGTTGTTTGTCGGCAATGCGTTAATAAATTAGTAAACGAATGAGGTGATCCGCGTTGTGGTTTACCAGCTCGCAATTCTACCGGGCCGAAGTTCAAACTCGAATCGATCCCGTTTTAATCCCTGGTAATTGTAAATTTGTCATTTAGAAGCAGCTGGGAATATCAATGTAACCAAACGTCAGTACGTTATGAACAGATCATCCGCGGAATTCTACTGTGGAGCACCGTATTTAAATGGAATCTACGGATTACCCGTCTTAATCAAAGTTACAGAACGCGGCCATACGTTTCAATTATCCGGCTGCCAGTGAATACCAGGCTGATCTATATATCAGACGAGCATTGGTCACAGATAGAGGATCGTTCATATTTCACGGACTACGCAGAAGCGCATTACAAACTAACGTATTAAAGTTTTCTCATCAGAAACCGGCCGCGGCGCGCCGTCTCTTAACTGAGCGATCGCATCTTCGATCGAATCGCTCGATCAGCTACAATAAAGTTTCGTACACTTACCAGCAACCTCGTGGCTTCTTTTCTTTTCTCCATTACCGTAAAATTCCTCGCTGACCAGTTCGAATCGCTAACTGTTTCATCGCGAACCGACCTGAACGGTTATATACTCTATTACGATGATGAGTTAAGAAAAAAGCTCACCGCACCCTGTTTTCTTCGCGAACAATCCTAGGAATTCCATATGGACGCCAGAACAAAGACTGAAGTAAACGTGAGACAGAACGGTATAGCGTCTGATATCTGTTGATCACTGTGAATTAATTCCGTAGATGCCAATCGATTTCTATTATTAATTTATGAACTAAACAAGGGAGGTTTCTTTAAAAAATTCTGAACACCTAAAAGCAATTATTGAAAGGAACGATGGTGCAACCGCGTTCACGCGTGCGAACAATTAAACCGACCGGGGGAATAAATAACGTTGAACCGTATGAAATAAAAAAATAAGCAAACGAAAAAAATCGTATATTGGAGGCGCACGGACACGGGTAATTGCTTTTCTGTGTTGTAACATTTCAAACTGGACTTTCAAAGCAGAATTTCCTACCTCCCTGTATCGCGATCAAACATATTTTAGTTTGAATCAATTCAAGGCCGTCTAATGCAGCAATCGAAAGTATGTTTCGCAATACTGGCCGTGGATTGCATCTTGTAGCCCGTACCCTAAATCCTGACCCAATGGGGTCTGCCCGGTACGATTCGTATTTTTTTCTCTCCCCGTTGTGTTACCTCGTAACGTCGACGCGTAACGATCGATGGAAATATTTTTCCGCCCGTAAAATATGCTAATATGCGGCCGATGGCCCAGTTTTAACTTCTGCAACATTCGCACCACGTTGCGTGTGCAACGGTACGTACCACCAGCCGCGGAGCGCTCAATCGAGATTTCTGATGCAACATTGCCTCTGTACGAGTTCATCGTTTTAGATCGCTTGTCTTGATTTACGGATTTCAAGTCTCGACCACGCCCGCTGGAACGACAAGGTACGAGCGAGAGGATTGCCTGGCAGGGCGAGCAGCCGCCATGCCGCCCGGCAAACACGCGTCCTTACGGGGTGGATGACGTACACGCTGTTCTACTGTATATAGGTAGGAAAATAAGAGTATAAAAGACAAAGTCGAAGCTAAGATTTTCATCAGTCGCTTGCACTTTCGAGTTCGAAGAAGCTCAAGCAATCTACCACAACCGACAAAATGAAATCCCTGGTAAGACTATACCGAGATCTCAGCATCTACTCCGCAATTGTGCAGACAAGATTGGATTCCTTCGAATCCACATCTAATTGCCTCTATTTTCAACTAATCGTATCTTAAGATTATTATAATTTTACTATTATTCTGCTTGTTAATTTGTTAACCCTTTACTGGTGTATACTTACTCTCAATTACTGTATCTGGATATAATTCTTAGTAGCTATTAGGAAAATAGATAATTCTTTCTATTTTCCATCCTTTGATAAATACGACCGCAAATGATTAATTGATTAATTCAGTTGAGAGGATAATTGAAGTGTCAAGGAATGCGACAGAGTAAAGTTCTATCAATTATCTGACATTCGACGATAACAATGGATCTATTTGTAATTTCAGTTGATCCTTTTCGCCATCGTCGCCATCGTCGCGGCCTACCCCGAACAGGAGGTCCGAGAACGCCGTGGAATCCTTGGGGGTCCAGCTCTATCGGCTGGATGGATCGGTCCCAAAATCGCTGCGGCTCCAGTTGCCATCGCCGCTGGTCCTAAACTCCTCGCGGCGCGTAAGTATCTTCATATTTTATAAATTATCACGTTCAACTTGAAAATTTTCTCTCATTACTCGAAACAGACGTTTATAAGTAATCAATTTTTTAAACAAGTTTTATCACATATTAATCTGAATATTCATTAAAATGTAATTGTACGATCGCGATATTACACATTGCTTCTGAATATCTATCGAGTGTGCAATCGTACGATCGAGATCGATGCTCACGGTTTAATATAAATTTAATGTTTATAATACAGCTGCCGTTGTAGCCGCACCCGCCCTTGCTCCCGCGTGGGGACTGAAAGGATGGTAAATAACCATTTAAATCCCGGCATAACTGGACCTGAAGTATTACAATGAATATCGACGATGGGAGTTTATCTCATTGTGCAAAATTCCAATTCGACGATTGGTCGCACTCCCTTTTTGTTTTCGGTCGCAATTACGATGGATACCTTGTAATTGGCACGATGGAAAATTCTACTCTTTCCCTCATCCCTTGTGTAATTTAAATTTTTATTATCAGATAATAAACTTATTTTAAAAACCTACAAAAAACATTGTGTATCATTCGATATCCACCATTACCTACCTTATATTTGCTTCATATCTTCGATTTCCTATATGAAACCATGATATTCTCTTTTATATTTCGTATGCTCTGAAACCTACAAAAAACATTGTGTGTCACTCGATATCCACCATTACCAACCTTATATTTGCTTCATACCTTCGATTTTCTATATGAAATCATGATATTCTCTTTTATATTTCGTATGCTCTGAAACAAATAAAGATTAAATTTCATTATATAATTTCAAAAATAATATAATATACGAACAGCATACATAGTCTGGAATTATATTATTGTATTTGATAATTAAATTTTCAATTAACATTGCCAATTTGTAAACGAGACGTGAAAATAGGTTACTTCAGAACTGCAATTATAATTACAATTTCAAACACGTTAACGTGTTAGCTAAAGGATCAACTGACATGTATTATTCTGACTTCGCTGTTTATTTATTAACGTTTAGGTATGATTAATATATTCAATGCGTACACGTATCAATTTTGTCGTTAATGAGTTAATTACAAACATGTCAACGTGACAGATTATACTTTCTGATACGTCACATTGATGATGCTTATTCGGAAATCAATTGATTTGACACACTCTACATGGAATTTAATTAGCATTTGGTAATTACAAATTTCGTTGCATTTGCGATGATAAAGAATCTTTTGAAATTAAATTCAAATTTTCTTTCAACATCAATTTCTTAAAGCGATACCTGCTAAAATGTTAATTAACTGTATAAAATCACCGTGTCCAATAATTACTTTTACTTCAAACATTTAATTGTATTCAAAACCTGTAATTTATTACTGAGTAATAATACAGTGATTATACGAGGTTGTCTTGCTATATTTATCGTTTGAACGTTCTAGCGAAGTAATTATTCTACAGTGGATGATCAAATTATTAGAGCCATGGTAAGAAAAATGAGTTTTTCGTGTTTGTGTAGAAATAGAGCCACAATCTTAAGATTTTTACCTGGTATAACTTTTAATCAATAATTCTCCACTATTAATATATCTACAAAAAAATACTTATAAAAATAGACAAATGTATGCAGTCGGGTACCGTGGGATCCTCTCACAATATGTCCTTTTCTTCAAAATAAATAATTTTATTCTCAAACATGTCATACGTCGAATTTTCTAGTCTCTCAAACCGAGATCCAGTAAAACACTGGAACGGCGGCAAAGTCATTATTATATGTATCCTTTCATTCGCCACGGCTATGGGCGAGGGAACAGCAGCAATGCGTTTAACAATCTAAAAGTAGTTAAAAACTGGAACAACTGGTCCTCGCAGAACTCGATATCCTTTATGACCACATGGGTGATTCTACAGTGGGTGATCAAATTAGAGCTACTCGCATAAATTGATGATTTTACATAAAAATGATCAATTCTTAAATGAAAACCGATTTAAACGGAGTTTTTATTACATTTTTATGATGTATTGATGCTTGTAAAGTTATGATACACAGTTGAAAAAAGTGAAAGATTTTGATTCGCCTGAAAATTCTTTGGACCTGAACCCCATCGAAAATTTGTAGGAATGTCAATTGATTGAACATCTAATAAAAGTATGGGCCAGAAATAAGGCAATCAAAATGAATTGCTTAAAATGAAAAGATTTGAGGCAGTAATTGCAGCAAAAGGCGGCGTCACGAAATACTAACATACATACTTGTGTAAATATAATCTTTTAAATGTATTCGTTTATTTTTATAAGTATTTTTTGTATATTAATAGTGAAGAATCATTAATTAAAAGTTACACAATATAAAAACCTTAAAAAGTGGCTCTATTTCTACATAAACACGAAAAACCCATTTTTCATATTATGGCTTTAATAATTTGATCATTCACTGTAAACTTGAATTAACCAAGCCAATCAGCAAGCTTGGCTGTTAAGATTAAGTCGATCAATTCTAAAGTAAAGCAGACATAATGGAGTACAAGATGGAGATTCATTTATTACGATACAAGAGTAACAATGGTACAGCTAATTACAAAAGGAAGAAACTCATGAAAGAGTTTCGCTCGAAGAGTCTACGGTATATAATAGAAAAAAAGGTCGAACTATTTCATTGTTGAATCTATAGGGTCTTTCGTTCCAAACAACGGTCAGCTTTGATCGAAGTCTCGAAAATGGTAGTCGACGAGATTCCGCTCGAAGTAGATTGACGAGGGAGTTGGTTCGAGTTGCCTTGAGCTATGGGGTCGAATCCGGGGTGGTTGCGATCTACCAGTGTCCTAGGACATTGTGGCCAGGCACAACGATTGCTCCCGCGGGACCTGACACCACGGTGGATCCTGAAAAATCAAACGGTTAGTTATTTACCATTTATCATTGTGAAAGATAATAATTTCTTTGAAATCTTCCATCTCTTCTCAACTGTATATTCTACTCTTGTCCAGTAATTTTTAATTTTAATAGAAATGAGAACAGGAGCAGATAGGATGAACAAGTTACCAGCAGCCGGTCCCACGACGGCAGCAGAAGCAGCAGCTGGTCCAACAACGGCGGCGGAGCCCCCAGAAGGCCCAACAACGGCTGCAGATCCAGCTACGGGCCCGATGACTGCAGCTGAAGGAGCCACGTGTCCAGCAAGAGCTAGTCCAGGTACCAAACCACCTAGAACTACGGCTCCATTGTGTCCCCAGCCGAGGGAACGGCGTTCGCGTTCGGGGGCGGCGGAGACGATGGCCAGGACGGCGACGAGGACAACCTGCGGACATCCCGTTGGTAGAATTTAGTTTGTTAGGCAGATTGAACGGTATTGATTCTGTTTTTAGATAGGAATCTTATGGAACCGTTCTGTTGGATCATTGCCAAATAATTGAGCTTGCCAGAATATTCTGTCGGCGCAACACTGATATACGAAGTATGAACGATACGTATAAGCCATGAAATGTGATTTCATAGATGAGATAGTGATGGAAACTCTTGGCAAGTGTACAGTTGTAGAAAATAGTACAGGAAATATTAACGCTACTGTAATGGGAATATAAAGTAGAAAATTGAGGGCTTAAGTTTGATGATTAGCTCCCTGTTTCTTTAACTCTTTCGCTGTTATTGCGAGATTACTACTTGGTTAAAGGGTTAAATTATCGATG
Source organism: Osmia bicornis bicornis (assembly GCF_907164935.1). Lineage (NCBI taxonomy): Eukaryota > Metazoa > Arthropoda > Insecta > Hymenoptera > Megachilidae > Osmia > Osmia bicornis. The sequence goes on along the minus strand of NC_060218.1, from coordinate 8,193,220 downwards.
TTACTGATTCTTACCAAGCACTTCATGTTGTTTGTTGCTTTAGTCTTCAACTGACTGGTGACTGATGCTCAACCCTCCTGACACACTGACTTATATACTCGATGGAGAACATCGAAGAGCTCGACGATGCAACCTTCAACCCCGTATGAAAGTATGAATAAGAAACGAGTTAGGGTGCGGTCAACGATGGACGGGATCAGAGTAGGCGAGTTCCGGGTCCAACGTCATAGACGAGAACTGTTATCACACGGAGACGTGTTTCAACCTCGAACTATATACAACTTGTTGTAATAACGGTTCTGTTACGAGGGAACTGAATTTTCCCCGATAGCAAGCAACGCAAACCGACCGTAGGTTTGCTCATGATCTCGTTCCGCGCTTATTCTCAGCACAAAACTTCCTGTATTCCCTCTTCGATAAACGCAAACAACGTAACGGGGTAATTTGCTTAGGAACAAATATTAATTGCCGAAACAGTCAGCTATTAACATTTTGGCTACCGCGTTGTTTCTCTGTTCATTTGAATGGAACTCGATCAGAATTTATCTGAGAATATTGTTATTTATTATTTGGAGTAATTAAGAAATATGGAAAGTTTCGAAAATTAATTTGAATTTCCAAGTTATTTTAGGATGAGAAAAATTAAAGAAAACGTGGGTCTTTGTAGAGATTGAGACAACGAACGGCTGGAAGAGTGGAAACATTGATTTGTTAGAGCTAAAAGTTCGGTTCACCGAGCAAGCATCATCTTTGGTTTAATATTCGAGTAACAGGCAAGAAGGAAACGAAACTATGGAGTGAAACGAAGTTTTTGATTTATGACTTTGCAACTTCGACACGAGTTTCTATTGGAAACTTTAAATTTCTCATCAAGCCTGGACGTAAAATTATTTGATTAAATGTCGTTCGCGAAATGTATCCTTCGTTATGTTACGTGCGAAGAATTGAAATTTCAAACAACCAGCGCAGTTAAACATCTAACGCTGAACCGAGATACATTGTAGCTTGAAAATAAAATCAATTTTATTCCTGTAATAACGTTTGAAAAAGGTATGAAAAAGAAAAGGGATGGATTTACGATGGCGGAAGAGTGTCAAAAAAGGATTCGCAATAACGTCGGTTTTCCCAAAAGGATCAGCAGCGTAAAAGTACAAACGAGCGTCGATCGTTCAACGGATGCAAAGCGAAATAAAACAGGCGAGGACTGTCGCATTCGTGTCAGCCTTTTATTCGGCCGCTCGTCTAACCAAGCATTTTTTTCACCCCTGTCCCACTGATTTCCACGATGACCCCCGCTGTAATTCGTCCTTTGAATCCGCCCGCCTGGAACGATGTAATTGCGCGCGGCGGATTTGTCAAGTTGGAAACGGCGAGCTTCGCGTCGGCTGCTCGAATTTACAGCCAAGTCTCGGTCCAAACTGTCACGAAACGCTATACTCTCCCCGAAACTTAGGGGGTAGAGCTTCCCCGGCGACAGAATAATCGGAGAAACTCGAGACTCGAATGTCTCGGCCTGAATTCTCCTCTTCTTTGCTGGAAAGTTGGAGCATTCAACGTGAAAACACTTGATGATGAGGTACATACAGTTCCTTTAAAAAAATATGAATTTGACAAAATAATTCATCTTTGATATATTAAGAAATAACAAACCTAAATGGATTGCAAAACACGAACGTTCCTTTAAACGCAATTACCGTTCACTGCTTAATTGGAAACACAAACGTAAATCGAACGTGTTAATTAAACACTATTTAGCCCTTTGAACGGTGGATGCAGATGGAAAATGAAAAATGAAAACATTTCGTGGTTACACGCAATATCGACTATGATGTGTACGAACATGGACCTCGCAGAACACTGCATGCTCAACTATTTGCATTTAATTCTCCACTCGCATGCACGTTTACCAAGATCCGTCTGTTAATGTGATCCGTTCGGCCACTGCCAACGCTAACGCGTTAATTGTTTCGACCGCCTAATTACGGTTTCTATTGTAATCGTTGTTACCTGACATACCCGTGTTGAACAAGAAAAATTACCTCTAACTCTTAACTACATATGTTAGGGAATTGATTAAAAGGTGTATGAAATATATAGTGTAGCCATAAAGAATATATTGCTAGCATATGACTCCAGTAAATATTATTCTTTCATACTCTGTAAAAACGGCTGAAATATTTGAAGCAAACAAACTTACCGTCGCCTTTGCTGAAAAATTCATTCGTATCGAATTACTCGGATGCAGCGTTACATCGTGAAAAGCAGAAAATATTTTTCCACCCGACATCATCGATCGTAAAAGTGTAAGTTTAAAGATGGCTGGCATATACATATGTATGTTCCGCGTCCGTGTACCTTTTCCCAATCGTCTCGGTGAAACGTTCCAAGTAGATACAAAAGATCGAAATATTTCAATTCGAGCCAAGATTCCTGAATAATTTTCACTCGACCTAGTCCCCCGTTCGTGGAAATATTAATCCGTGATTCGCGTCTAATAATCTATCCGTTATCCCGCGTTTCCCTCCAGAAGAATCGAACAACGAGCGGATGCGATCGGTTCGAGAAAACAGAAGCCCGGTGGAATCGATGAAACGGAAACGAGATGGCGATAGAAAGTTCTCGATAATCGATAGTCTTTGATACAAAGAGCGGTAGGTGCATTGAAAAGAGTGAGCGCGAATCGAACGTGTATTCTTCAAAAGGGGAGACCAGCCTCGAGCTCGTCACAAAGAAGCGAACTTTTCAATATCTCTCGCTTCGGCATCGACTCTCGATGGCGTTTTCCCTAGGAAAACCCTCGGGAACTCCGATGATCCAGTGGTCCCTGGATGTGAATTCCAACGAGGATCACGTAAACCGTCTGCGACCGGTTACGAATTCGGCCTGCTACTGGCCGAATTTTACTTCCGCTTCGACACGGAAATGGCGAGGTAATGGAATAATAAAATGACCCGGCAGGTTAGCGAAGGGTCGCGCGAACGATGGAAAATGGAAAATCGTCGATCATCGAAATTGTTGCGTGGCCTGTGGCCTGTGGCCTGATTATCGAGCCCACCTTTAGCCGCGAACGGAGAATTTAGAATCGATGAAATCGTGCTAGATGGAAGAGCTATTCTAACGCTAATAAATCATATTTTATTGAACTATGATATTTTTGTCACAACAATTTTCAAGCGTCAATAATACTTGTTATAGAGAATTTAGAACGAATTAAATCGTGTAACATGGAAATTTGATGAAATTCCACTAAACAATTATTCCTTTATTCATATGCTAACTCACATATTTTCACAATATTCGATATTCTCGATCAATGGATCATGTGTATATAAATTCTATCAATATTTATTGGAATCTTCATTATTGAATCGTGTATTCAAGCTCAGACATGCGTGTCACGATTCTTTGAAATCCAAACCTCGATGTATTAAACAGGAATAAACAATAGAATTAAAAATTCAATTGAATGTCTATTACGCTCGTGATTCCATTCTTTCGTCCTTTGTACTTAAACTATGCATTCCTTGGTACATTTTTCCTTATACACTCTTCACGCATGATATTCTGAAAGCATTATTTTTTCAAAACTCTCGCTCCAACGATAGCCTGAAATATTTTCACGATTTTATCAGGGTGATAATGTCACGCGGCTGATACGGCTCGTTGCTGATACTGATTATCGTGCTTGACATCTCGAAGTCCCATAAATCGGTCGCGTGCTCGCGAAGGACCGTTACAGATCCTTGAAGAGAAAATCCGTTCCACTCTCGTAACCATGAGCACGGTAGCAGTTCCAGTCGAGGAAATAAAAAGGAAAAAGGGAAACGAGAAAGGAACGGACGATCTGGGTAGTTGATCGACTACTTGTCAAACGCCGTACTTGACAGTGAACCGATCGTGACTGCATAATCGAATGGAACTCGCGCGGTATGCATTGTTCCACCGGTTTCGTCATCTCGTCGATTTTTCGCGTAGGCATCGTCGAAACCCGATGCACCACAGGTGCGTTTCATTTCCTCTTGCACTTGTTCCCCGACGGAGGTGTGCATTGAAATATTCATGAAGAGGATGCCAGATAGGGACGAGGAGTTGTCTAAGCGCGTTCTACAATTGCAAAATTGTTCGTACGTGCCTTTTCGTGTGGGTATATCGTTAACCCACCGACGCTGTTTCGACGCTGATTCCTGATGTATGAAGCGTACGCTTTTAATGGATCTTTAGGGAACTTGCGGTTGAAAAGACTTAGAAATTTTTGAAGATATGCTGTGAAAATTATCTTCTCAGTACAATTCCCTTTATTCGTTTATATAAGCGTACATAGTTCCGGTATGCATAGACAGTAACAGAATACAACTAGAATAAAAGTATAAAGTCGCCCTTATTACAGTGTTCGATTAGCCACGAGGTATATGGTTGATTTCAAGGCTCGTTTTCATATGTCACTACCAGTGACCGCCTCCAGTGACGACTGCAGAAGAAGAGGCACCGATCACCGCTGTTTTGGTAACAGGACCAGCGACGATCGCTGAAGTTGCTGGTCCAGCAACGACTGTGCCTGCTGCGCCGGCTAACACTGCGGGTGCAGCTAGTGCTGGGGAAACCAGGGAGTTACCTGCAAAATTTATTTATTCATATATTGTTTTGGAGTCTTAAAGTAAAGGGGTAATTGAAGACGTACCAACGACGACGCTGCCAAGACCGGGTTCAGAGACGAGAGTGGGTCCAGCAACCGATCCAACGACAGCTGATGGACCAGCTACCGCTCCAGTGACCACTGCTGGACCAGCCACTGGTCCAGCTACCTGGACGGCTCCAGTTGCAGGACCAGCGACCACCGCTGGTCCAACATGAGGCCCAACGACACCCACTCCACCCAGTAACGGGCTCAAAATTGCACTGGGAGCTGCTGCGCAGACCGAAGCGATCGCTAAGAGGACTACCTACATGGAAATATTGGAAAATTTCAAATCTTCTTTTATGCTACAAGAATAAAATAAAAATAAAATTGAAAATCTTACCAAGAATTTCATGATTGCTGCTTTGTTCCTCGGCTATTACCTTTTATCAGGCTAATTGCGAGACTGCCAATTAACCCCGTGATATCTGCTTTTATACACCGTTCTGACCCTGAATATCCCGCTTTCTTGTCGTTTTTTGCACGAGGAAATGTCACACCATCTATTTCCATATGGAAGGATTTCTCCTGTACGTGTATGCGTGAGGTATTAAACGGCAGGACGAAAAGACGCGACGTAGTATCGCGGATGTGCGGTGCCGGCACGCGGGTAAAGGATTCGTTGCGTTCCTTGCCTTGATTTCATTCATTTCAAACGATAATATATTTCAAAATTCTTAGTAATTCTAAATATACATTACTGATAAGTGTAGTTAATGAATGACGAGTATCTCTATGTGATTATTGAAGAACAGCTAGAAATTTCATTCGCCTCGCTACACGTAAGTTCCAAAATAATTCAATGAATTGCTTTGAAAATTTCTGAATCGTTAAATGAAGCTACCCTTTGAAGATACCCTGTCACAATCGTCAGAATTACAAAAGCTACGAACAGTTTCGAAAACTCGAACAATTTTAATTCCATCTATAAGACGTTAATTAAGCGTCCAAGAGATACGTGCAAATATTTGCTGTAATAGTAACAGGGATAAAAGGCATCGAAGCGTGCTACGTTATTCATCTACTTGAATTTCATATTCGGCACGCAACCAGTGCTCCGCGTTTCCGTTTAATGGTGGTCGCTTCAGCAGTTGCACGGTTGGAAAGCGTCCGATTTAACGACTGGTCGTACTTGTTGCTGTGCGTCTAGGAACCACGAACCACCGGGACGAGCCGAGTGTCCCTTTGAAATGGTAATGCAAGCTGGCATGGCGCTAATAATTTCCTACGGGAGTCCTTCGGGATCCGAACGGAACACGGGGCTACGAAAAGGGTTCCGTGGTGCATCTTTGCCGGTGCATTTCCCACCGGGGCGAACACGATTGAAAACGGAGATTAAAGGGGGTGTACGCGAACTATGCGAAGTGGTGCTGGAGAAAGCCGTGAACAAAGCTGCGATGGAAATGCTCGGATATCACAGTTGGCTCTGTTTAGTCGACCCTCTGACAGACAGAGAGAATACTCGGCTGATTGGAGCGGTGTTGAAGCAATTTCCTACAATTACCGGCGAAGGTGGACAGGTATCGTCCCACCGTGTACAACGACGACAATACAATGGCTCGTGAAATGGGGAACGGTCGACGTCACTGTGCCCGACGGCCTTGCGGACGATAATATCCCGACTAGAACAATAGCCCTCCGATCTATGCCACTTTAATCGGGAACCAACGTTGACACGGTCCCGCCAACGGGTTACGTGTCTACTCTCTGACTTGTTCGTTGGGAAATTGCTGCAACACCGAGGGTGTAGCTTTAATCCTTTTTCCTATCCAGTTTAATACTTTTCAAAGATCTATTTTTATTACTCTTGGGTCATTTGTCGCTTAGACAAATAGGGTTTATCCATCGAACCTGTCCATTACAGAGCAAATAAAGATAATTCTGAAATTCGAGTGGTTGGTGTACTCAACAATCGCAATAACACCGTTAGGACATTTCCATGCTCGAAACTTTGTGAAACACTATTCTACCTGCTACGGTATTTAATCTTCTATACCCGACAACTTTGCGGCCGCATTAAGCTAACTTGTTTACCAGTAATTGAAATTTGCAGTGCAACATTTCCCCGTAATTGCTGCATTATTCACTTGGTAATAATAATTAAGCTTTGTATACGGTTTAAATAATTGTTCGACTGCAACTGCAATTTACAGAAGGGACGTTGAAGCTTACGATTAAATTCGCAACCATCCATTTCCTAAAATCGTTGATATTGAAAATGTTTGAAATTTGAAAATAATTCTGTGAAATATTAGTATTTAACTATCATTCGAAATAATGCGTAAGGGTTGAAGGGGTAGATCGCATAACTTCTATGAACAAAATTATTCAATTCCTCTCCAAAGTGGCATGCGTTTATTATAACATAATATATCATATATGAAACATTGTTATGTACACAGAATACATATAAGAGATATAATGATGGAGGTACTAGCGGTAAATGAGGGAGATCGTGGCGCGGTCGGTTTCAAAAATGGCAGGCATCGGAGATCAGTCGAAGATGTCGTTGGTGATGGAGGTCCAGCATAGGGTGAATTACCAGTGTCCGTGCGCACGGACAATGCCACCGACTCCAGCTGCTCCAGCCGCTATGCTGCCGGATGGTCCGGCAATAAGCGCTGGGGCGGTGATGGGACCAGCTAAAGCTGCAGCAGGTGACACTGGACCGGACAATACTGCTCCTAAAAACAAACCGCATCGATGTGTTATAATCTCACAATTTACATATGCTGCAAATGCCAACACAGTCCGGACAACCGACAAGCGTCGCTAAAATAAAAATTAAACCAAGCATGGTTCAATTTATCGACCATTGTGAAAATCATTGCGATATGTTCCTGAATTAGACACGGTTATTTCCGTCTAGGAATAAATAAAACGTCGACACGATTTAACAAAGTCCAATCAAAGATAACAAGCTATTCATACGTCCACTTATCTGCAACAGAAGCCTACGAATTTATACAATCGCTTACCCCATCCTGCGTGACCCCATCCGGGTGCGGCGAGGCCGGGCCAGCCACCGTGTCCAGAGACGCTACCGGAAACGACCGATGGACCAGCCACGGCTCCAGTCACCACAGCGCCACCATCGACCGCTCCGGAGAGGCGAGCAGGTCCGACCACCGGTCCGGCAAGGGCTGAGGGTCCAAGAATCGGTCCGCTAAGTGCAGCAGGTCCCAAGATAGGTCCAGCCAGCGCAGCACCCGGGGCCAATAGACCGGATGGTGCTGCTGCTACCGCCGAGATCATTGCCGCGAGGAGGACCGCTACGAGGGTGCACATGGTTCAGATGATTGCTGAAGGGTTTCGAGTGTTGGCGAACTGCTGGAAGCGTTGCTTCGATGGCTGAAGTGGATGTGCTGACATCGAGCTGGCTCGAAGGTGCTTTTATAGGGGCATTGTCTACGCCGTCGGGTCTATTGCTCCCGCCAACCCCAAGGGCGGGGCACAGGACACGCCAAACATTCTCTGCGGCCTAGGCGCGTGGCTGTATCTCCGCTTATCAGCATTAACACAGTCGGCGACACACGAGCGACGCTTAACGCCTCGCAGCCCGCCCGTGCCTAGCAGGTCGCCTGTTCCAATTCAGATCCGCGTTGCATCCGTTTCACCGATGTTTTTTTACGCCTTACCTTCAACCTTGTGTCGCGCATACCATTCTTTCGATCGTACAGGACAATGTGTTCTAAATATCTAATTAGGAATCAAATTTAGAAATAGACCCTTTAGGGTGTTAGCTTGATAATCTTACACTCTTATACATTTATATAATTCAAGTAAACTTTAACAATAAATATTTGCATTTTTCAAAACTTTGCTTATTCAATACTCTTATGAAGCTGTAAGAAAAAAGTCTAAACAAAAATTATCTTGATCCTTTTGAATATCTGATTGGTAATTAAATTCAGAAATAAACTTTTTAGGGTTTTATAATCTAAGCATTCCTAATAGTAAATATTTTTATTTTTTCAAACTTTCCTTATAAAATATTATGAAACTATAAAAAAAAAAATTTGCATCAATGCAAATAGCGAACCTCAATTCAGAGATAATAAAGTTATCAACATCAGCTCGAAGATACCTGTCATCGCGACCTTCACAGAAGAAGACCAGAATCGTCTGCTCACTGTCTCTTTCGTTTATCAGACGAAGAGGTATGGAAATTAGGTGAACGCGTTGACAGTATATTTGTGACACATTTGCATTGTACATCCGTTTAGGCGAGGCACGGGTTGCGTAGCCCACGCGTCGTCCATGGGTCGCAATTGTCGCCTGGAATGACGATCTCATTGTCATAGACGAGTGTGTTACAGTGGCAGCAGGCTAGTAATGGATTATCGACCATGCCACGGATCGTTTGGAATATCATTGTTGGGCGTTGCGTGCACTTTCGAAGGTGCAAAGGTGACCGGAGACACGATTCTTTGAATAATTCTCCCTCCGTTCCGTGAATACCTACCGAGGACCGATTCTTAATGACACGACTCGTTTACAAAACCACGGAAGACCCGAGAATCTTGTTATCTAGAAAAAAAACGCAATTATTCTAGAATTTTTATCTCTACCTTCAGGAATTTTTCTAATTCGTAGAAATGCTTGAATTTTAAAAACGAACAATGGATATTTAACATTTCAGGTAGTATCGATTGAATTTTCCTGTTCCAATGCAATGTATTTTAATTATAATTTAAAATATGAATAAATGGAAAGTAAGATTGAATCGACTGAATTTTTCCATTCGAACGCGATGCATTCATATTTTTATTATAATTTAAAACACTCGCTTTATTACGCGTTGATAATAATTCAAAAAACAAATACGTGAAATATAAAATTAAATCAATGGTAATGTATTTCATTGTACCTTTTAATTTAAAATAGGAGTAGCTAACAATCGAAGATCGAATCAATGAGATAATTTATTATCGAAGTATGTGACAGATATTTGAATCGCAACGAGGGCCGATTGTTATACCGTTCTACAAACGTCAATCGAAGTGTTCGCAGATAAAAGTGAAAAAATGTACTGAAACGTTGACAGACGTGTCACGGGTACGTAGATAGATTTGAATCGATGGTGTTCATTTTCGTCGTTGATATAACGCTCATCGTTCTGTCGCTTAACCGCTTAACGTTACAAAGTTGAAAACGGGGTAGAAGAGGATTACTAAAGCCGTTTAAAAAACGTGAATTGCGTGGACTGGTTATCCATCGGTCGTATAACGTTTATCGTTGACCGTGCTAATTTGTTCCAACAGACAACTGTTGAAAACGTTGCGGAAATTCGATCCCCTATTTCCAGTCCACGTAGAATTAATTTCCAGTCAATAACCAAATTATTTTACAGCGAAACTGTAAATGAATTCACTGATTGGTACATGCGATTATTACAAGTTACAGTTCCCTTCTAGGTACAATTAACCCTTGCGTTAATAACCGGATATCTGGTTAGCCATTTCCACGTTGATGTTCGATTATTAATTATGTTCCTGTTGGAATATCTGAAAATCTCTTGAGGCTCCCTCCATTATGAAATAATAATGGGTTAACTCTATACAAGGGTTAAAGGAAAATACGGGTATTTCAAAGAGTAGAAAATTTAGAATATTTTGTATGAAAGTGTATGAAATTCCAAAAGGCAGGTACCATTTTTATTTTCCCATTGGGTGTGGTATCGATGTGTCCGATTCGATCCGACATTGCGTCATGCAGTTGACACCTTTTTACAACGAATGATCGAGCTTTTCCACCCCGTCACGGTCGAGCAGATCATTGAATCAGCCCCGCCCTTACCCCCGATAAGTTCACCGACCCACGTGTTCGCGTATGGTACCTATAAAAGCTCACTTAGCATCAGCTTGTACGGCAATGTTCCCCCGTGATGCCTGATGGAAAGTTGTTGCTCGGAATCTCGGTAGCCTCTGTCTTCTGATCTCGAACGTATCATGGCTGCCGATCGAAGGAAAGAAACAGAATCGTCCTTGGGTCATTCTTGAATCGTAGTCACCTTTTTCAAACCGGGAACCTTTTTCGTCATGGATGGAAGACGAATGCAGACGATGGCCAACCGAATACGACGTTGCTCTAGGTAAGCAGAAATGAAAGTTTATGTTCGTTTGAAGATATTGGCATAACCAGGATTTGTATCTGGGATGGCTAGGATAGCTAGGTTTATTATTTCGAATTCGAAATCGAATTTATCTCTATTATAAATTTCCAAAGCCACTAGCCGGTTGCCTGGTTACGCGAGTACAATGGTTGCTGTGGTCGAAACGAGTTGCCGGAGACGATCGAAAATCGGCCACGTTCTCAAACTTCCCGACAATCGAGGAATTAGACTAGGACGTGTACAAAGCGTACCGCGTTTCTCAGTTCCTGCGGTGCTACGGGTACAGAGAACGCTGAAGTATGAAGCGTGGAGGGCCAGATCGCGATGTGAATAACGATCGAGCCGTGTACGAGAGCACGGGCGAGATTTATCCCCTCGTTTCTCGACCGATTCTCTGACCCGAGAACCCGCCCTTACCTACAATATAAATATCCTTTGGTTCCTTTTGAAAAATAGCCGCTTATTTTTCTTCTTTTCCACCGATCGTACGGGATCCTGTCAATGTTTAAGTATCCACGTTCGATTCGTATATACTTATCAAGGAATACCATCCTCGAGTATTCTTAACTGGACTGTTGATTTTTGTATTTCTCAGGCGATTCACGGGTCATCGACGTACCAGAAGACCGTCGAAGGATCCATCGATCGAGCTTCCTTGATCACCGGCAACTCGTCAGACGTTAACGATCCAACCAGAACCGATATCTACCTCGTTATCGACCACACCTCTCGTCATTCTTGCCTGCGGTCCGCGAGCAACGCGAAAACAGTCGGACAACCTTCTTGCTTTATATCCGGCAGAGATAGATCCCGTAGAATGCCTACGGTAGCGAACTATCAGTCCGCTCGTAACTCGGATCGCAATTGATTTATCGCGATCAATCGATCACTATTGTTAGTCAAACCATGGGTTAATCAATTTGACGGGAATAATTTTGGTTGTTTAATTAAAGTTTCAGCGTGATGAAAGGTGGTGAAATTGTAATAATGATTTATTAAAATTGATTGAATTGCATAAATATATAACAATGGTCAACTGAAACAATATATTTGAAATCAAATATGTTCTCTCGTTTTTAATTTCACGGTACGCAAACAAGTAAACTAACGCACAAAGAACGAATAACGAGTCGTTCATAACGAAATTTGCCTGGTTCGCTCCTAAATTAGAACGCGTCGGTTGTTTCTTTCAATTCCAGCCGAGCATTGTTAAATACCCTGTTGAATAACCAATGATAGTCATTAATTGCTATAAACAATGCGCATGCATTCTGAATAATTAGTATCAAAGGCAATTCAACGATAAACAAGAAACATTATTAATTCTGAAGAGCACTAATTTGTGAAAAACATAGTAAATCTTTTTGCTTGAAAATGATAAGTTTTCTTCATTATCGCAGAGGATTGAAAGAAACAAAAATTCGCGTTCGATTTCTTTTTCCATAATTTTGAAGTTATTATTTTTTAAATATTTGCAATGATAATCTTTTTTCGGATTAAGAGATGATCCATGAAATTAAATTTGGAAATCCGAAGAATGGTTAAAATCTACTTCTTGTACTTGTATTTTGAAAAAATAAATCTTTCAAATATCGCTGTGATCCAAAATGTGTTTCCCTTTTGTCTGGGGGACGGTCTAGTAACCTTTTAGAATTCGTGAACTTTTGATGCACTGTTGTAATCGATGACGAAAGGTAAACGAAGAGCCACGATTTTCCCACCAAGATATCTTATTCTTTGGTCCCCTCGTTGGTCCTATTATCACGAAATTCTCAGCGATTCTGGTAATAGATCTTATAGACAAACAGGTAGTTCCTTATAATTCTCACAGTCTCGGGAATCTTGTGATAAATCGTTCATAGGTTATATTTTAGAAACGGCGCGGAGACAAAAATGATCTCGGTGGGTGAAATCTCTGGCGGGGATCACGGTGACCTTAAAGAACCAAGCGGTAATTGTCGTGTTACAGATTCCTTGATAAACTCTGCGCTCGTGAACACCGAAAGATAACGCTGACAATCTCGTGATCTCAGCTGTGACCTTCTGTAAATTACGTCCCCCACGTTGGCTACCTCGCCATTATTCAAATGGGCATGATTAGAACACCTGTGTTTGATGGCCAAAGTAAAAATTCATTTTTACCCCTTTCATTTGATTCCGATCTGAAGTCAACTATGGAATGTGACATTCTTATAATTTTTAACAATTTTTTATTTTAAATTTTGTAAAAGTTCTGGGCAATAATTTTGTTCCAATGAACACTGATTAAAAATTGTCAAGTCTTCGCCAATTTAACGTTGAAAATCGCCTAATCAGCAATACCAGAGCTCGTGATCAATCAGATATCGATCTGATCCTGCCGATTGTCGCGTTTATTCAAGATTGACGAACCGTATCGTAGTTCACGCTTCTAACGACCTTACCCTTTTCTCCAGCTGCCTATAAATCGTTCCAGAAGTGTCTGCATTCGTGCTCCCCGTTCAAAAGCGACTCTAGTTGCTTGTTCGTTTAATTGTCACCTCGTGTAATCAGCGCCAAACGTTACTACGATCTACCAAGGTATTTCACAAACGAAAAGTCGATCGTGCGAGACGCGAAGCGTTAAAACAGTGCTGTCGTGGGTTAATTTTCCAAATTAGACATTTCTTTTTAATCTCCTCAGACACGCAGTTTGTTTGAAAGATATTTTCGTGAAAGACTGCATTATACATAATCACTGTATAATGATTCTGCAATCACTTTGTAGCTCGGTCAAAATGGAACCTTTAATGACGTTAAAGCGAACTAACAAAGGTCAACAGCGTTCGATGCTTTCCCGTAGAATGCGAAGTGTAATTCGATAAACGCACATGGTATTTCGAAAGTTATCGACGTAATGGTCTGTAATTAAATCATGTACGTGTAATTATCGTAAGAGATCATAATTATTGTTACACTATAAATAGAGAGCCATCTAATATCTACGTCACAAACTATCTGCAAAAGGTATTTAAAAGAGAAAAACAATATTTAATGTTACTTTATCAAAACGGGGATCGTCGTGAATTGATTTTACTTTCACTGATACTTAGCACGAGTGTGTACAAAATCAGCCTAATTATCCGTCGTGGATGTTATTGAGAGATTTCCATGAATATCTTCTTTCTTTCAGCAACTCTGGTCGTTACCAGTGACCGTGACCAGTGTGAATGCCACCGTAGCCAGTACCGTGGGCAGTGATCTTCCCAGAGGGACCAGCAATCACTACTGAACCAGCGTTTGGACCGGAAACCGCAGCGCTTCCCGAATGGGGACCAGCGAGGACCGCGCCATGGGACGCTGGACCTGCGAGCACTGCTCCGTAGGATGCTGGTCCTGCTAGCACCGCGCCATGGGACGCTGGTCCTGCTATCACTGATCCATGTCCACCGTGTCCGCCGGGTCCTGCGTATCCTCCGTACCCTCCGTATCCTGCGTAACCGTACGCTGGTGCAACGTATCCTGCGAATGCAAAAGTAATTTTATTAAAATAAATTGTAGATAGAAAATGTAATGTTATTGTATTTTTAAGCATAAGAAAAGGCTGTATTTAAAAAAGATTGAATATTGAGTGACTTACCAACTGCTCCTCCATAGGGTCCACCATAGCCTTCGACATGAGCAGGGCCAGCAACGGAAGCTGTTACCAGAGCAGGACCAGCGACTGCACCGGAAACGTGGACCGGACCAGACATCGATCCAGAAAGCCTAGCTGGACCAATCGATGGAGCAGCTACAACAGTGGCTCCCAAGTGAGGACCAGCGACACTGGTAGGACCCAAAGCTGGACCAGCTAGTGCTACACCGTGAGAGTATCCCAGATGACCCCCATAGTGTCCCAAATGACCACCCCATATAGCATCACGGCGCTGGCGAGGGGCTGCTCCGACAAACGCGCACGCAGCTGCTATTATCAGCTGAAAATCGTAATAGGATCATGGTAAGTGTTCAGTTTTTGAAAAATTTCATTCCAAGGCAATCGATACACTTTAAGGAGATATTAAAATATCGAGGGAAATTTCTTTAAACCCGAAATATCACAGTTTTTGAAATCACAACTGATAGATATAATAGGTTCACCAATTCCCAAGCCACTTGGAAAGCTACAATAATGTTCGAATATTATCGGTCACTGAAAGAGCCACGACGCGTAGAAAAATCCAGCGGATCCCGGACCGTGGGATCGAGTACTTACGAAGACCTTCATCCTGCCGACCGCCGATTGCTGAATGTGCCCACGGACGACTCTCTCGGACTTTATATACTTCTCTAAGAACACGACCGCGCCCCCGGTGATCCCTTCAAATCATATCCGTTGATGGTGTAGCCTCAGCCATTGTGCAAGAAGGTCACCATCCGGCACACCCACCCTCGAGACACTGCCTCCCTTGGCCGACCTTCGTCTTGGGAAACAGTGATTTTCGCTCCTCGAGGAATCCTATGAATTTTTTCTTCTCTCGTTGTCCCATCACTTGATTCTTGAATGGTAAGAAATTTCAACAAGGAAAAATGTTCGTCCGGAGCGAACGGAATTTTCGTAATTCTCTAAGAAAACAGGAAGAACGTTTTCCTCGGTAGACAAATGACGCAGGATGAGCGAATAACGATTTGTAAATTGGTTCGATCGATGGACGGGAAAATGTTCGGAGGGTCTTTCAGCTTGTCTGGTCGATAAAATCGTATTCCCGTCACGAGCTCGATTTATCCGAAGGAAGTTCGGTAACGAGAGAGCATCTTTCGGTTGGTGGAACTTTTTCAAGTCGCAAAAAGGATGTCGAGTACCTTTTGTTCGCGGACCGAGTTTCGATCGTTTCGTTGCACATCGAATTGGGCAACGAGTTTCTCCTCGTCGTAACGTTCCCTTCAAGCTCGACAGGGTGTTACAATCCCTTTAGGCGATTCGTAACTTCTGCACAACTTGCCGGAGCCGATGAAACAGTCGGTTCGTTAAAGAACGCGGTAAGAATGAAATTCTTTCGAAGAAGAGAGACCGGGATAGGGATATAGTAGGGTATGTCACAGGATGGAAGATGAATGGTGGTCGCTTGGTACGGAACAAAGGAATCGATTACGCGAACGCAAAAGCGGTGTAATTAGCGTAATTTGCGATTTCACTGACGATAAAGGGGAGGAATAACGAGTTACCGATCGCAGGCGTGATCTTCTACCTACGGTATAATTGGCCTGCATGTTTTCAACGCACTAACATTATTCCTCGTTATTATCCGCTTATTGCGTCAAGTGTCTTGCGTGGTTCTCTGACCTCTCGTTTTTTTCTACAACTTCTTTTCTTTGACTTATTGTCTTCTGGATAATTAAGGATTGAAAAACGTGATATTTAAAATTTACTCAATTCTTCGACCCGTTTAGGATCGATAACTATGTGTCTCTTATAAGGGGTGTGTTAATGGATGTTGATGCAACAAATATTTAGGATGTACAGAAAACATAGGAGAAATTACAAGGAGACCTTTGCTTTGTATCTTATTCAGATTCTTGATAAGATTCACTTTTTAATCGCAATGTTTGTTACATTCGAAGTGGGTTAGTTAACACGTATTGTTCTCGTTTCATTGGCGTTCGTCGAAGGCATCGAAAAATCGTGGGCGGCGAACCGCGTCATCCTCGTGAAGTGAAGCAACCGATCGCTTAGTTGCACCGAGTCTACAGTTAACATTACCGCTGGGAAAGAGTCACGTTCTCAGGGATTAATACGGTTTTCTTTGCTATGTACCGCCTGCAGACGAAGCTGCGAGCGTGAGCGTGCCGAACGTGACCTTTATTCTTGGTAGCCGCCAGGAAAGATTGCTCCAATTATCCTGCGACGATCGATGCTCCTCTGTCCTGTTCAATTAAAAATCTCCTAATTTCATAATTAACTACCGAATGAAAAATTTCGATTTTCTTCAGAAAAATCTCTTGTATTAGAATATCAACTATTGACCACCATTTTTGCAAATATTTGAACGTCTGAAATATAACAAACGTTTTCTTCAGAAAACATTGGTGATCTTTAAAATGTAGATCCTCAAATTTCAAAATCTCTTTTATTGACCACCATTTTTGCAAATATTTGAACGTCTGAAATATAACAAACCGAATATTCTACTCTGAATATCGATCGCGGTCAAATGCAAATCTAAAGTGACCTTTGCGCAGGATCATCAAACATTCAGTTCTATCGATACAGTCAATTACTGTTCCATTGCGTCCAGGTTTCTTTATGAGAACCGATCTACCGATCTTCGAATTTATTGCCATTGTAAGATCCAGTTGGATTAATGTGAGAATCCCAGTGAACACTACGACAAAGTGTAACGAGTAGCGAGACCTTTGCTCGACTTCCAACGAGATATTATTTACAGGACAGTTTACATCGACGGTCTATATAAGGAAGGGACAATCTGGTTTTGAAGTTCGTAAACGATAACACTGGGGAAGGAGAACGGCCGTCCTGGAGATTGAACGTGATCAATGCTAATGGTGAGACTGACATTTGCAGTCATTGTCTGCGCTGCATCGGTGATTCTTATGGGAGCAGACTAGCCTACTGAATCAATTCGTTTCCCAATTTCGAATTTCTTTGGCTCGAGTGCTCTGTAATATAATTGAAGAGGAAGAAGGAATAAATTGAATGGTCTCTTGGAAAAGTTGTTTGAATTTATATTAGCAACTTAGAAATTTATTTGAAGAATTTTATAATACAGTTGATGGATTTAAAAATTACTTTTGTGGTTTGCTAATTCTCATCGAAACGTAGAAACAGTAGCGTTTCCGTCCATAAATCACCGTTACACGGACGACTTGTTTGACCATAAAGGAGAAACGTAATCGGTAGTCGAGCGAAACGCTAAATTATGTATGAACACGCGTATCTCCTTCGACCAGAATGATACAGCTTCGACACACAGATGGAAGAGCTACTGTGTCCCATCGAAACCTTTCGTCCACTTCACGAAGACTGCATAAATTCGTGATTTTATCGTCACGTTTCATCTCATCGAAGACAGATCGGTAAACTGGCTATTAATCGTCCGATTCCATCACGGCAATTCCCGATGCAGATGGTTCGGATCGCCTTCTTTGCATGCCGCTGATTGAATATTAATTTATAGCCTGGCTCGATGATTGCCGTGTTGAAATTTCGAAGTACTTTCACTAGTCTAAATATAAAGAAACAAGGAATTTTAATTTGACGCAAAGCGTAGCTAAAGTATTCAAGAGATTCCAATTTCATTTTTAGAAAATTTTCATTTCTGCAACGAAGGGCACCGAGTTTAGCCTTGAAGTGGTTCCCAAAAGAAAATCGATGTAAAATCTGCAGTTGTCTCGAAGCGTTAATCCGTGAAGACAGAGGAAGCGGCCTTTCGAGTTCTATCTGGAGTGCAATCGAGAGGCGAACACTCGAGGTGAGCACGTGAGAAGGGAATCGGTCTCATCAGTGACGAAATGACCTTGGTAGCAAAAAGCTGGCACAGCATGCCTGGTAAGCAGATTCTTCTGGGAACCGATCGCACACCCCCGAACGGTGAAAGGACCACGCCTGCACCGGCACGACGATGCGCCACGCCAACCTTCTTCGTCCGCTTTCAGTCCGCGTCAATTGCGAAACTTTTCTATGATTTACGACCGATTAAATTAGCATCCATTCCCATTCCGTCTACCTTTGCATCTAACAAGGAAACACATCGAAATGTCCGTCTAGGTGAAAATAGGGACACGTATTTTTTTTATAGCTGCCCAGTTACAAGTTTAGGGGGTAAAATCACCCCTTAAAGTTTGAGCAAAAAAATGGTATCTCGAAAACTATCACAGATATAAGAAACTCTTAGGGAAAGATTTCATGGTTTCTTGAGGTAAAACAAAAAGATTTTGTAAGAAGTAATTTGTTTGTAACACAAAATTTATTGTTACATTATTTTAAAAGATACAAAAATTTACATAATGACAAAAATTTACGAAATTGTAGGAGACAAATTTATGATTCGGAAAAAAATGTCGGTTCTTTTTTGTCATTATGTAAATTTTGGTATCTCTTAAAATAATGTAACAATACATTACAAAATCTGTGACCACTTTTTGTTTTGCCACAAGAAACCATGAAACTTTTCCCTAAGATATTTTCTTACATCTGCGATAATTTTCGAGATTCCATTTTTCTACTGAAAGTTTAAGGAGTGATTTCAGCCCCTAAAGTTGCGACTGGGTAGTTATAAAAAAAATACATGCCCTTTATTTTCACTTCGATATGTTTCCTTGTAAGACATTATGGCAAAATGTGATATCATTAATTACGAATCCTCTTTGGGCTCATCAAAACATATTACAAGTACACTCGGAACGTGTTGAAAGCTGTGTATAACTTCAAAAACAAGACTCGAAACGAACGAGCAAACTATTCAACGAAGATGCATCGCGGTGAAAGTGTACAGCTATCTCTGAGAGAGAAAATTCGGTCGCAGAAGCAGTACAGTGGTGAATCGCTGGAAATGGCTCGTAAGAGGAGCGTGCAAGTTGGGGGGTTGTTTACAGCACGTACTTAAATGACTGCTTTAAGAGATGATCCAGCTCGAGGATTCAGTTGTTGATCTCGCTATGTGCTTAGAGGGAACACGACGACAAAGAGCCGCTTTTCTGCTCGCGTGAAACGAGTTAAAAGCCTCGCTCCTCATCGTTTTCCTTTCATCTGTGCCAAGGAATTAGCTCAACCAGATTGCATCTTTCAATCGTGTGAGAATTTTTTAGGACTGTCTTCATTCTTAGAACGATTTTATCTAGAATTCGTCCAATAGAATTCATTTCTTCTAGAAAAATAAAATGAAGAATTATTCAATTTGACAAGCATCGTGTCTCCATCGAGGGTTGAAATGTTTTCTCGTTTTAAAATAAAATCTCAGCCTTTCCTTTGTTGAAGTACTTCCATTCTTGCGTCGGACAGTTACGGAGATTTTGACAAACAGACGCTTTCGAAGAATGATAAAAAACGCTTCTTCGCCTCGTCTCGGAAGATCCGCTTTACCATCCGCTAGTAGATTTAGTCGAGTTGTGCGGGTTAGCACGCACTCGATGCTTTTTATTTTATTCGCGGTCAGTTGCAGAGCAGGAAAATCCTGGACCACCTAGTCCGCTGGTACTCGTGAACCTGGAAGAGATTTAAAGCCCTTTTAGCGACGGTTAAAGCCGTATTTGTGGCCGAGTCGGATTGGGAAGTTCGAACCTCTTTTCCGCGTCGAATAGGATGGGTCAGCAATGGACGATCAGCTTCCATTTGATCAGAATCCTCGGTTTCAATTTTCCAACTTCAATCCTATGAATACTGCTTAGCTCGTGGTCTTTTTTCAAATCTGTTTAATAAAGCAACGATATTGTTATTAAGAAATAAATAATGAGGAAAGTTGACGTTTAGAATAATTGAAAGTATTTTACCATGATGTTGTTGTATCGTCTCAGTGGTCTGGATATTGTTTCACAAAGCACGTCTGTGCCCTTTTGTCCCTTAACAATCCGTAGACGACCCATCACCCCCTGTAATCATCGAGGAACCAATTACCGTTTTCGAAGTGTCGTGACGTTAGAAAGAGGAACGTTGTGGCTTACAAAGTTACCTTTGTGAATGTTCTGTAACGGAACACTGTGCTATCTTCGTCAGAATAAATTTTGGATATCGAGATGTCATCGACGACCATTTTGGTGAAAATTTGTCCAAGTGTCTTTTAAAGAATCTGAGATCCAGGATGTAGTTTGGTGTTGAAAAATGATTAGCTGAAATATTAGGAACATTTGTTAATTATAAAATTAAAACGAAATATACAATAATTGATTGAACTTGTACCAATGTTTTATCCAAATTGTCGAAGACATGCTAATGAAGGGCGATAAACGTTGATTAACATTCATGATTATGTATTCGGCAGGCTTGAATTGAAAAGAATAGTGTCTTTTATAATTCGAAGTTTTTAATCAAAATACATATTTCATAAGTGAAAGGTAGGACAGGATGAAACGGTCTAGCCACTTCGTCTCAACCAAATTATCTTCCATGAATTATTAATAATCCAGCCTTATTTCGTGGCAGTTTCTCGACACCGATTAATGTAACTTTCGTCTGCACCAGACTCGGTTTCCTCGTCATCTTTATTCCATCTTTTCTGATATCTCTGTTGACCCGTGTCGATTTTCTTCATCGTCTCGTGAGACTGTCAAACATTCGCCTCGACGACTTTTATATCCGATATCACAGAAGAACGAACTTTTCCAAGTTATTTTAGCTTTCTATCTTCTTCCAGTCCCCTTCGATAAAGTTATCCCCTCCCCGGGAATCGTTCGAAACGACTTGAACAGTGAGAAAATCTTTCCACTTAATTCGCATTTCCACATCGTTGAGTATTTATTAGCTCACTCGATTGGTTTCGTTTCGAAAGAACATTACAAGTTTTTCGAAATTTCAGTAATTTTACAAGGGTCATTTAACACGTTCACTATCATAGTAATCATTTCTGATCATCACTGTTTACTTAATTTATTTAAATAATTAAAAGATTCTAAGTAATAAGCTGATTACTTTTAGTAATTTAATTAGCAAACTAATGCTTGATATTTTGATTACCACTTATAGCCACTAACCATCAAATTGTTAATATACTTAATAGTAGATTAATTAAACACTTTAACACTTGTATAAGCAGCCGAGTATTCAAGCATTCATTGAAATCTTAATATAATATTCACAATTTTTATTTTTTAAATGCGAAAGTATTCAGCTACTGAATATTCGAAGAAAATTCGCAATAATTTCTAAAAAGCATTAGAAATTGTACAAAGGAAAAATATAAATTGATTAGGTAAGGGTTAAATATGGGTGGAGATAATGAAATAATCAGAGATGAGTTTTAAATACTGATGCTTTATTTTATATAAAGTATTGTATAAATGTATAAACGCTATAAATATGTGGTATCTATCTATGGTGGTGGTGGGGTGCTAGTCGTGATCGCAAAGAAAGGGTATGACGAGGGCGGGCGGGGTCGGGGGCCGGCAGCGGCGCGCCATCTATTTACATTCATTCACTCACGGGAAGGGCTTACCTACCATAATCTACCGGTCTCTCTCTTTCGCTAACATATAACACGATTATATAATATATGTGTAATGTGTGTATATATACGAGTACACATATAGCAATAGTGTGTGTGTGTGCGCGCGTGTGGCAATGCGTTCATGTATATATATATACGCGAAGGAAGTAATAGTAATAGTATGTATACATGTATATATATATATAAAGAGAGAACATATATATGCGCATGGACGAGTAATGTAAATAATAATATGTATGCTTGAGAGTGCGGCAGTGAGTATAACAACTTGTGAGACCTATTTCTAACGAACCTATCAGGATCGATAGCGTTCGGTCTCATCGGAAGAGAGAAAAGAAAAAA
Organism: Osmia bicornis bicornis; assembly: GCF_907164935.1. NCBI lineage: Eukaryota > Metazoa > Arthropoda > Insecta > Hymenoptera > Megachilidae > Osmia > Osmia bicornis. The sequence continues at coordinate 8,170,974 of NC_060218.1, read as the reverse complement.
AAGAGAGAGAATAGTAAATATATGTGTGTGTGAAGAGCGGCGGCCTTACGATTGGTGGAAGACGTAAGTGAGAATAAAAAAAAAAATATAAGAGTGCTGCCGGAGCAACGGTGGGTGTTCAGAAAACAGAACAGACCCAGTTGGTCCAACGACGAAGCGCCAAAGCTTGTCCACTTTGGATCCATGGCGGAGGCGGCCGGGTCGAACGTGTTTCCGTTGTTCGTTTTTTTTTTTTTTCTTGTTCGTTCTGTGTGTTGGCGCGACTGACTCAGGATCGTTCGTAGGACGAAAGCATCGACCGCTGAACCAATTGCCGATCGTTTCGTCGATCGGGCTTTGTCGACGTGATAGATCGCGACGTAGATGTAAATCGTCGTCACGGAACTGTTAGCCGTGGCTGGCAATCGCGGCTCCGTTCGGCTACCTCTGTCGCGTACAATTGATGAATGGAAATTGACTAAATTTGACCCGTGCCTCGTCTTACGAGATGGGAACGAGTGGTTTCGTCGACGGAGGGATAGAACGAGACGAAACCGCGGATCACGAATGGCCGGTTCCACGGTTCTACACTTCCCGGGGAGATCTAAGCCCGTGATCGTGGAAGTGATAGCACGGCCCAACAATGCCGGGCTTCCGTCTCGCGCTTCGCATCGTGTCTCGATATATACCGACTGGACTTGTGATTAATATTCCGACTATATACCGACTACACCACTAACGCCGGCGTTATTCACCATGTTCCCAGATTGGACGAAGCTTTGGGAAGAAGACCGTTGAGCGCGTTTGAGGATCGTTCGAGACCGGTATGTGACTGTGGTGGGTTTGCCGCCGTCGCCGAGCCGAGATCGCTGGGGCTTTAGAACGTCTAGTACTTGCCGAGTCCCCCGGGGATGATAGCTCCGTGGGAGCCGAGTCCGGCGTGGATGGCGCCAGATGGGCCGTTGATCACAGCAACACCACCGTCGTGTCCGCCGATTCCGCCAGCGATTCCACCACCACCTCCGACAACAGCGATGGCACCTATTCACGTAATTAATTATTTTTAACTATCTTATGTAATTATAATAAATGATTTTTCTGAACGGAATACAGACCAGCACCGCTAAGACCGGCAAGGCCAGATGGCGCAGCAGCAGCAGCAGAGCCAGAGCTTCCGTCGTCACCGTTGATGTTACCGCTTCCAGCGTAGAAGGCAACACCACCGTAGGATGGTCCAACCAAGTTAGCGCGACCCTGAGATCCTCCCACAAGGGTGGAGGTACCAGCAGAGGCACCGACAGCGGTGAATGGACCAGTGGCGGGTCCAACGAGACCAGCTGGACCGGTACGAGGTCCACCAACGTTCTTGGCACCTTCTTGGGGTCCAACGATGTCAGAGGGGCCGGTTTGGGGTCCAACGTTAGCCTTGGGTCCTTCAGCGGGTCCAATGTCAGCCCTGCCTCCGATCACTCCTGCATATTGGACAGAAGAAACGTGAATCCAACGGGATCCCCGGTACTCGTAATCCATTTCGTTCGGCAGATTACGCACCACCAGAGACGATTTGTTGTACACCAGCAGCACCAGCCGCCGCCGCGGATCCAGCAGCGTAGCTGGCACCAAGGGCTGGGGAAGCCAAGCTGGACGCTCCGTCTTGCAGAGATCTGGCGGCACCAGCACCTGCCGCGAGTCCACCGGTGAGACTAGCACCTCCTCCGACGCCCAGGCCAACACCTCCTCCGAGACCGACGCCTCCGAGACCAACGCCTCCGAGACCAACGCCTCCGAGACCGATTCCACCATGTCCACCACCCAGAGCGTAGCCACCTCCGTGAGCGATTCCGGCGCGGGCCGTCGCCACTGCCAGACAGGCGAACACAATCTGCGAAACCGGGTCAGTTTTAATTAAATATTTTCTTTTTATCAAACGCGCCCGATAATCAATCGAACGGTGAATTCACAGATAGAAGACTAACTCCGTTCGCGGAAGCAACCGTGGATCCCGCGAATTCAGACTCCCATTGGCTTGGCACCGATTACCAACCGACTCTAACATAACCGCGCTGGCTTTCACTTTCGATACTTGCTCGACGAGCGCGAGCGAGCGTATAGAATCGGGAAACGGCCGCTGGGAAATCGTCGTTCCGATCGGCTTCGAGCCACGACGGTTTCGTTTAATATCAAAGTCCACGCTAGGCCGGATGCAAGTCGAGCGTGGAATTTCGTAACGTGTGCCGTGGCGCGGCGTAACGTTTCCCAGCATGTCGTCCGGGAAAACTGCGGCTCGAAACGCCGTGAACGTTTCGCAAGCAAACCGATACCCAGCCGATTACGACTATATCCACCTCTTCACCTCCCGAACTCGCGATCAATCGACCCGTTTACCACGCCTAACCACCATATTAGGGGATGAAATACTTTCGAGTCTTTCGCAATATTCCCACGCGAATTTACCGTTAAGTAGATTTGTAATTAATAGAACAGCGATATCGTTCAATCGAGGAACGGATAAAAATCCGTGGCTCTGGTTCGTTCTAGAAATCAGGGAGAACAATTTCGAGTTAACGCGAATCGATCACGACATTTCCACCGGTGATTTTTCTTCCTATTACTGGAAACGACCGGTTACGAGCCGTTGTACCGGGAATCGATCGGAACACTACCACGTAACACAGCCGAAGCGAGAGAAAATCAGTGAAACGAACGGAAGAACGTTCGATTCCGTAACGATGTTACTATAAAAGAGGAAAACGTTTGCTTCGATAAAAGATCGAAATATTATGAATCTGAATTCTTGAACCTCGTTGTCTAGCTGTTATGCATATACATCTAACGACTATCGCGAAACTTTCACATCCCGTTTACTTGGAAGCCGAGTAGTGAACCCGTGTGACGTGGTCGACCGCGCGTTCTCGCGACCCAACGATCGGAAAACGACCGAATGCGACGTCGAACGGCTTTCGAAATCACTGCTCTTAGGTAAATAAGACAATCTATTCGAATTGACATAACGTGTACTATTTTCAGATGACAGATGCGAGGAGGAACAGAGATGAAACGGAGAGGAAAAGCGTCGATTGACGGAACGATCCGAATGCGGTGTTCTTGAATGAAGATGCACCGGTTGATAGAACCGGTCACGGGGTTCGGTTTGTTACTCAATGACGATGATACTACTGCAACCGGTTTTGCGAGACGGTCAGTGTACCGTGCAACCGGAGATTTCTTGCCGCATGAATGGAACTCGTAAGAAGGACAAAGTCGGTAGCGTTTGGTTGGTATCGCGGAGCAAACAGGACGAGACCGAGCCGAGAGCCGTGACATTGAATTACCGAGTTCGGCGACTACTTGTCTGCGGCGAACGTAGCGAAATCGAGTAAAACATTGTAACGTTTCAAGAGAGCTTTACAAGTTACCACGAGTTTTAACTAAAAAGAGAGTTGATGGAAATAATTGCAAATCGTTCGAAGGAGATATCTCGAGTAAAGAGCTGATCGCTCGTGAGTCGAGAGCAAAGTTGATGAAAGTTAAAACGTTTCAATGGAAAAAGTCAAACCGCTGAGATGGCGTACGTTAGATGAAAATTGGTAATCAAGAACGATTGGACGAAACACCCCAGGAAAATATCGGCAACCCCGTGGTGGCATACTCACAAAGGCCTTCATGTTTGGTGTGTGTATGGTGGGCTGGTAGTCCGGTGAATGACTGACTTGGGCCGGGCCGAGGGGCCTTATATACGCCTAACTCTACTCTGGCTACGCTCCACAATCACCATCCTTTCGAAAGCAAGGCGCTCCACCACCCTCCCTCCAGAAAAACTATAATCCACGTCGTAGCAGCGGAGTGCACAGTCCTAGCCTAGTCCCACCAGCTGCATTAGGGGACGAAGAGGGGACTTTACACAGACGATATAGAGGTTGCCGGTTGTGGGTTCTGTTCACGGGTATACCACATCAGAACAGCCTCCTACTCCACCCGCCCCACCATCTTGGCCTACACGCTCGGCATCCACACGGCAGGCCACACCAAGTGCAACCAGGCACCACCCGGGTTACCTGGTCACCTACGATATACAACAGCTCTCTCGTGTAACCGTGCTAAAACCTAGCCAACGAGAGAACGCAATTCCTGAAGAAATCTTACAATCTTGCCTACAACAGCAGCCTGGGCTAATTATTTGATCATTAGTTTTGTCTGAAGAACGCATTGATGCTCTCTTCTTGACATCGACTTCTGCAGATATCGCGTCTCACAATTTCTATCCTTTGAATAACAAATTACCAGGTACAGGTGCAAAGGAACAGGATAATAGAGGAGCACGTTGCTTGCCTCTCGCCGGACAATGATGTAACTTTATTCTAATGTTACGCGTGTCTCATCGATCGCTGGCAGAAGAAAATGTCTATCAATGATGAGTTCGAAGGATTCGACTATCTATTGGCGATGTTGATTTTGACGGGCAGAGATATTCGGAGAGTTAGTTCAGAGTAACTGAAATTGACAGGAGTTTCGAAACGCGTGCATAGAAGTTTCAGAAGATCGTTGCATTTCTTTTTTTTTCATCCTAACATCCGCAACTTACGCCAGCAACGCGTTCTGAAACGCGGTGTGGCATATACCGTGGCTAGCATAGCTGGCAGGAAGTTTCGATTGCAAAAGTCGGCACGGATTTAGCCCTGAAACGCGTGCAATTTCTCACGATCTCTCGGTTGCTCGGTAAAAGCATCTCGGCGTTAGCTGTACGAAAAATCATCGCGATCAGAAGACGAATACGGTCTACGATGATTTCCTCTTCTGGTCAAGCGAGGCGGTCGTTAAAAAGTGGTATTCGATCTGTGGAGAGTGGAAAGAAAGAAAGAAGAGAGGAAAAGTCGTAGATCCAAGAATGGTGACACTCGCGATCCAGATTATGGCCCGCTCGTTACGTGGAAACGGAGGGAGCCCGCATCGAAAAGGAGTTTCGCGTTAGCGGGCAAACGTGTAACGCTCTAAAGACTTGGAATTACGGCTCTTTCAATGGCCTTAAGAAACCTGAATTCTCTTCTAAATAGATTGCCAGTCGCTTACTTATTACCTCAACTTACTAATTCTACTCGCCACGCTGCATTATGCGACTGTTACACTATTGTCTCTTAATATTAGATAGTTGAAAATTGAACCCAACTAACCTACAATTAACCCAGCCGTTTCGACAGGTACTCGACTACAGTTCTAACTTGATTTTTCCTCTTATCCCATACGAGATCGAACTCAATCTCCATAATTTATCATACCGCAAGGAACAAATCGAACCGCAAATTTCACGCAACGGTGAAACGCAGACTGGTTTTTCGAAACCAGAAGCATGGACGTTCGATTAATTACAAGTTGAAATTCCATTAGTAAAAGCGGCTCCTTATCAGGCGGTACGCGTTCCTCATCCGATTCTAAAACCGTAATACTCGTCCGTAAGATCTTCAGCAAAGTCTTTTCTATTTTTCTTTTTCCTACTTCTTTGTCTATCGTTCGCTGAAAAGAAATTCACGTTGATATGTTTACAGAGATAACATTGTCCGTGTCTGCGTTCACGATCTACATAATTGTGCAATGGAAACGGTAGCCGAGAAGAAGAATCATTTGTTTAGAGCGGTTGGATAAACGCGACGATGAGCGGCGTATAAAGCTCGATAGGTTTCGTCATCGATTCAATGCTAAACACGAAACGAATAGAAGGAGAATAGAACGGTGTAGGACAGAGGGTAATAGAAGAAGATGGAAAAATGAAAGACGACCCTGGGAAAAATCGTCGAGGATGACTTAATCCGTAACGTTGGCGGGGAGTAACGCGCCGCTAATTAAATCACAAAGCTAATTAAGCCGACTTGCTTTGCGATGCGATTCCTAGCCCCGTATCACGGCCGGCTAGTTTTCCGGCTCGCGCGAAGTGAAAGCCATTATATTATTTGGCGTCCGCGAAAAATGCTGGTCTATCGCGAAAGTCGCCCGCGCGTATCTTTTCTCGCCAGCCCTGACCGGTTTCGAATATATAAAGCGATACGAGCCAGCCTGATGCCGGTTATTTTCCTTCTCGTCCACCCTCCGTACGGTCCACCCGTATTTCAACCGACTTCGTCGTCCGACCAATTTCTCTGTTCTCCTTTATTATTATTTCATCGATTAATATCCAGCTCCTGTCGTTTCGTCGGAACGACACAGAAAATCGGATAGAATCAAACTGACCGTTCGGTATTGAGCAATCGATCGTGAAAAAGCTCGGTGGAAAGATAAGGGGAGAAAGGAAGACGGGAAATTAAGCGATTATTTAACTTGTATCTTGCAATCGATCCTTTCTTTCGTTCACAGTGTCACGGTTGAGTAATAATTTCCAGATCTATTAATTGTACATACTTTATTGGCTTTCCTTCTGCGTTAAATCCAACGAATTATAATTGAATTTAACCCTTTTTCTTATTATAACAGGGTAGCTCCACCCCGTGCGTTAAAGTCAGAAATCGAATGTAAGGAGAAGCAACATCAGACCTTGAATAGGCAGCTTATCCTGAAATTCTATCGAAATATCATTAGATCTCGAGATCGTGTTTCTCGATCGAATCGTCAATTTCTTGTCCGCGCGAAAGAGTTAGGCGGCCGCGAAGAGAAACTTCGCTAAAAATACGGGGACGATGACAGTAACGGTGGCTCGTCAACCGAGATGCGCTGTCTCGGCGGATTTTTATGTAACACTAGGATGTGAAACCGGAGAAATTTTCGTGGCGAACCGAGGGTATCCGTGGGAAGAGTGTGTTCGTTCCGCGACGACAACGAACGACAAAGGAGTTGTCGTTGATACAAGAAGATTGCCCCAGCCGGACCCACGTGCTGGCGCTTCGCTTCTTGATGTTCGAGTTATCCGGTTGAACCGAGCCGATGGATACCTCGTGCAAATTGCACGTTACAGCACGTGATCCCTATCGTGTTCGAGGAGATTGCCCTGTCCATATCCGTGAACGCAGCGACGTTTTAACAGAGAAACGTTGATACCTTTACCGCTCGATGACGTCCCATTACGAGCCGCAACTCGTGGGATTTTGAAGGGAATTCAGCAAGTAAATTCGAAACCATCTGTCCAAGACGTTTCCATTGAAACCAGATCAAAATGAAAGCCTGTAACGAACGACTAAAATTAATCAGCTGCCATTATTTTTCTCCATACGTATGAATAACATAATGATGGTTCTATGTTAATGCAAATGCAACCAGTTCTGCAAAATGACGTGCCGATTCCGATAGAAAATTTATTAGCAACAAGTTTCACCCTTTTATGTAATTCGTGCACGGTTGCGATAGATTGGAACGGTTAACCGCGATTCCATGCTGGTCGGCCTTTGATCGATCCAAGATTGCACCGGAAGCACGAAATTGGGTTGTTCCATAACTTTGGTTATCCGCAAATTAGCACCGCGCCACGTAAAGTCTACCAAGTTTCTCAATGTAAAAACTTGTTCAACTTTGTGTTATCTAATATCTACTTTGTTTCTGATCAACATTTTTCTCACCTACTGAAACTAGATATATTCATTTATAATTTTCCATTTATAAAACGAGATTAATATCTGGTGTGTAGTTACATATTGGATATATCAGTTACGGTAATTCATAAAAGTTAGTTACTCGAGGGCAGATAAACTATCGCAAGGTAACCAGAGTCGCATTGACAAGCCGCAACAAGAATCGCCAAAAGTGCATAATTGTCGTTACGCAAGCGTCAGCTCGCTTTCTATCGTTTTATCATTGAAAATCGTATACATTCTTGCCTGTAACCGGTACACTTTCGCCGTTCTAAAAAAGAACAATCAAATATTCACAACGACACGTGCATTTCCATACCTGAAATAATCTTAAACTTCAGAAATTTTTATGAAACGAATGAATGAAACTTACAAATGTAGAAAAAGAAATTTAATATGCGATAGAGGATCTCGCGATCAAGTTTCGCTAATGTATTCATGCGAAAGGGTAATCAGAGTTAATTGGAATGGAAGGAAGGAAGGAAGGAAGGAAGGAAAATCGAGCACAAAGGACGAATAAACGCTTGCCTCCGCTCGCGACGTGCAGCGTAGCTCGCTTCGGCAACTAGACTCGAAAGTATCTTACGCAATAAGCGAAGCGAGATAGTGTGGGCTACCACCGTCCACCTCGAAGCTGCCCATCATTTCCGTGTTCTGCTGGTTGCTCAGCCGCGAGCTCATACTCGCCTTTCTGTCTTCATTCAACCACCATCGACTTCATTGCCCGCGTTGCCTGATTTCTCTGGGACGATTTGCATCCTTACCTTATTTCTACTTCTTTTTTTTAATACTTTGTTAGATAATGAACCTTAGACAATATTATCCGCGTCAGAGAATTCGTTATTCGAAATTTCTATAAAGGGGCAAATGAAAATTTTTTACCATTCGCAATTACTTTTTTCTTATTACTCGTTACAAAAAAAAAAACGAACGATATTTTCTGAACAAACTACCGTTCACTGCAGACGGGTTGGCAACGTTTGTTCTTCGAGTTTCACGAGTATGCACGTTTTGTTTATCGCAGCAACAAGAGCAAACATAATTTCAGGTTCAGACGTTCCTCATCGCCGGCACTCGAACTTCGATGTTGAGTGGCTTTTCCCGTTCCATCGACGCAATTCATTTCGTTTCGGGTATAATTGTTAAAAAAAAAAAACGAAGAACTCGAAAGCGTAGTTCGTTTTAGAATGAAATATGTTCTCTGCCTCCGCTGGAGCTCATTTCCACAGTCGCTTAATGCCACTTTATGTAATAATTACTTTCTTATGCTAATTCTGTATTACTCTCTTATGCTAATTTACGTTTACAATATTTAAAAGGTCTCTGGAGTGAGTTTCAGTAAGAACCATGGTATAAAGCGAAAAAGATAAGTTGTGTTAAAGTTACATTACTGCAAAAACGGTGAACACGAAGGGCGGAGAAGCAAGAAAAATCAAGTGGATACTAAAAGCATTAAATTTCGAAGGATAGAATGGCGACTGTCGGCATCGATTTCCCTCGGATTGAAATTGCAGTTAGGGTTGCGACCAGTCAACGTGGTATGCGTATGCTAATTAATTGCGCAACACCCTTCCGGTCTCCAAGCACCGCACTGAAGGGTAGGTAACGACTGATCGGCCGTATCTCACACGTACACACATCACCTCTCTACGTACGCTTATAAGAGAACAAGAGTTTCTTTCCATCTTAGTTCCCCTTATCTTTCCTCCTTTCTCCGTCTGTCTGTCGTTTCTTCGCGAGGAGCAAGACACGCCTAGCGCATGCTTTATATGTGGCGATCGGTAATGGACCGCATGTCCGAGAGCGTAGAAAATGCTCCGGTTCGCGATTTGGAAATACCTTTCGACCGCTTTAATCCGGTCCAAACCGTGTACAAAAGTAAACGAGTTACCACGCGAGCTCGTTAAACATTATTTTCCGAAGGCATCTGACCACTGATTAGCCCAATTACCATCAACCTAATACAGCAACGATCTTTTGGGATGGGTGACCCGATTGTCTGGTTTCACGATTGATCAATCAATGCTTTAAAATGAAAAACCACTACTAATTGACGATATTTATAAATTATTTTCGGACGCATGGGTATTGTAAAGGGTTAAAATAGTATTCCAACCCTTTCAAATATATCACACTTATAAATAGGCTATTAATAACTACACTTATAAAAGTTAGGAAAATTGCTCGATGCTCGTACCAGTCGGTGCCATTGTCGCGAGAAAATCTAGAACGTATCGATACATTCGTAGGCTGTCTTGTAGGTGGAATAATAAATCTGATAATAAACCTGATACCGTAGGGGGTCACCGGTGACTGTCGCTACGAATATAGTATAAACCGAATAATTAAACTAGCAATATTACACTGATAACGTTAGCGAACAAATCGAAAGGTTGCAATCAAATTAATTTACATATTTGAAAGTTCACAATTCACTTGAATACTTTGTATCTATAATAGCAATTATCAATTGCAATCATTGGAGTGTTAATAATCATTGAACAAGGAAACGTTCTCATATTGAAGAGCTGGTACGCAGTAGGTAAACTCGATTCTCCTATTCAGTCAAATTTACCACTATCGCTTGATGAGACAGGTCATCATCGTCATCAGGGCGAGATGCAAATTGCGACTTCCAATGATCGCTTTCGAAGCTTCGCTGATGGTTGCATCACTGTCAAGCAACTGTCATTACACAGTTGCTCGATGGATTTTACAGTCGTCGCTTGAATATCTTGGACGGGCCATCTGAAATTCCAATCATCCCAGTGATCAACATGATGAAATACAATCATCCATTCCCATCACTGTACAATTGTTATTCATTAGTTTCGCTTTCGGCTGACTTCTACAAAACGGCACGTGTTAACAGATAATTATTCTTAATATTAACACCTTCGATACCAATCATTTTGAGAACCTAATAAACATCATCTAAATGATTCTATTAATTTCTATATTTAACGGTAAAATGAAATGTTTCCGATAGTTAGCCGATCGTACGACTGCATTTTCTGCGCTAACGCATAAACCGGAAGCCGGACGTAATTCGATGGACGTCAATTTGCCGGTTACCAGGCTGGCGCTTTGCGATTCGAAGCGGAAGAGTAAAAAAATATCGATTCGATTTGATTCGAACATCTTTAGAAATCGATCCGTACCGTCGACGACGTAACGAACGATATTAAAACGTTGCACGCGACGATCTCGTGTTTCCGGTAGTCGGTGAAATTTAAACACGACTCTTTGTGTCGCCTGTTCGCGTCCACCTCTTCCGGTTCGAATCTGCCTCTAACCGGATAACCGCTCGTTCTTGTTAACGCGAACCTGGCTACCGTGTAAAAGCCCCCTTTAATGAAATTTCATTGTAACCCGCACACCGTTCCACTTCCACACTTCCATCCCGACGAAATCGACGCCATTCTTTGTTCGTTGTTTTGCCTATTTTTTCTCTTCTCCCGCTTTTTGGCACGCTCGTTAACAATGGAAACGAAAATCGTCGGTTATCCGCGATCGTTAACGATTTCTTATTTTTCTGCTAACAAGATATTCGATAGCCATTGAATACTCGGCAATATTTTATTTATTTATTTTTTCAATAATATGCAGCGAAATGAAACTGGATTGTAATCTGATAGATGTTGAATATGATAGATTGTATAAATTTTTCAATGTTAGTTTGATTTTTCTATATTATATTACTACTAAATAGTTAACTGGATTACTGTTTTAATCAGTCCGTAGATTCTTTATCCATCTTTCAATACCCAAATACATAATTAATATCCTATTCGCGAAGCACGTCTCAAGAATGCAGGATCGCAATGCAGATAGATAAATAATGAGGTGATCGGTAACCTGTTTAAGTCATTTATCAAACGGAACGTGTTAGCTGCAAGGCTGATCGTATTCTATTTTCAGTTTTTCAATCATTTTTATGGAAATTTAAGAAAAATGATCGCAGGTTGTTTCGCTATTGAAATGAGATTACAACTTTGCCAAAGAGGATGGTAAACATTTCGCTAATGTAAATGTATTTTCGAAATGAAAGCCCGAAAGTAATTAAATTCCCGTCACCTGGTCGATCACGATAGAAAGTTTAATATTTATGCAACATCCGTAAATTTCTCAATCTTCAAGCCAATTTACTGTCGAACGAATTAAAAAATCAAAAATCGAATATTATAATACCTGCTCGGTGCAAAGGGGTCTGGAAAACTCTGGTCGGTTTCGAACGCAAGGACGTAGAATATGGCGGAAAAGTGTGACACACGGGACCCACGGTAATCGCTCCCGTTCACCATATCGGTATTTTTTTCCGGTTCACCGACGGCAAACCGATTCGAACGGTCGGATACGCTACAATTCTTTCGCATACCTAACCGCATATTAACGACTGCGCCGCGACTCGCCGCGCAAACGTTGAATAATAACTGCATTCCGCTCGAGCTGGAGCAACCGTCGTTTTGCACGCTTGCCTTCCAGCGCAACGATACACCGCTGGATATATTAAGTGGCCGGGAAACGGTGGTGTCTATTAGCCGACGGAATCGCACCAGTGATGGATCGGTTCGCCTTCCTCTGCGACGCGACGCGACGCTTGCAAACTTCTCTCTGCCTCCAAACACTACTTGCAATCACATTTCTTTAACGTTGTTAAGTTGATTCAGGTGACAGGTTACAGATCCGTAGGTGATTCGCAGGTTTCTTAGGTCGAAACTTGGTTGTTTTGATATGGATAGGTGAAAGGATCGAGAACACGCTAAAAATTTTTAGAATTTTTAGATAGGACGTTTGAAAATTTTAGTTCTTGTATCGATTCGCCTTGATAGGTACAGGTGTGAATAGGAAAGGGTTTAAGGGTTGATTTTTATCTTTTTGTAATTATGTTTTTAATTTCTCAACATTTTTAGCATAACCAAAATAATGGAGGAATTTTCTTTTCTTTGTATATTGGTTCATCTAAATTGTCCTTCCAGTCGGGGAAGTGACGTCCTGAGATCCTGGATCTCATATTATTATTATCTTCATTAGCCCTTCGAGGGCCTCGGAGACTAAGGGTCTGAATCCCTGCTACCGATATCAGGTATCTGATAATGACTATGAACCATCACGAAGTTTGCGGATCAATTAGCTTACATATCAAACCGTTGACTTGGACGTAGGGATAATCGAAGTCAGCTTGAAAGTCGTTCGGGTAGATAGTTAACTGGAAACTTATGTGAAAGCTGAAATACAGCGAGATACCGTATGGAAATTCCAAATGTCGTAATAATTAACCAAATTTCCTTTGGCGCTCGAACAATTTTACGATCCCCATTCGAATTACCTGAACGCACAATAGAACGAGTTGTTAACAGAATTCGCGTGCTGTCGCACGGTGTCGTTCACGCAGGTATATATTACCCGGCGAACTACGTAGCCAATTAAATTGTCAAAGGAGACTTTTGCCGGCTGTGCAACCGAACAGGCCTGCTTTTGCCGGTTTACGTAACATTTTATCCGCGTAATGGAACAAAGTTACGTTCTTTAAACGACAGACCGGTGACGGAACCGAGAAGATTTGTGCGTCGAGCAACACGCGTGTGCTCGTTAATCGTCGTGACAATGCTCCTTCCTCCAGGAAGATTTCATCGGGTTCTTTCGTCTTGTCTCCGCCTCTGGAAACTAAACGGAACCAACGCTCCCGTTAATTATCATCTTTAACGATTCTCGCGATGACATTTTTCCCTCCCGCCATTTTGCCCGACAATTTCACTGATTCATGCTCGTCTCCACGCTAGATTGCGGTTTTTATAGCCTTCAGATTTTTATCGCGTTTGCGTAATTATTCGACGTTGAAAATTCACGATAAAATTTGTACCAACGGGGATGCTGGTATGTTAAACGGCAGACTGATGACATTTTTTGTTGACGAAGAAAACAGGGAAAAAATACGCTCTGTTGACAATGAGGGTCATTGGTGATTGAAAATTTAAATATGTTTTAAATATTTGACCGTCATAGTAAAAATTTTTGAAATCTGAATTTTTCATAGCGAACATTCTAATTAGAATCTTAATCTTCCTAAGATTAGCAGCAATAAAATCCCCTGCAAAGCAACCAACTAAATTTCTGCTATATTTTGTGATCGTTCGTTTTGCTGACAGACTTTTTATCTTTAGTTGCAAAATTTTCCATCCGTCACGGACTTTGCCGACAAAAAGTTTCAATTCCCTGTATTAACAAAAATGAAGCTAAAAATTTGATTTGTATCTTCACGATTCAGGTTGACACCGTTGTTTGCTGGAAGAATTCACGGAAAATTTCAGCGATGTATTGTCGCAAATCTGTTGCATCAATATTGACAGTAACTGCGAGAATATTTAGGAATCAGGTTTTCCTCCAGCTCGACGTACGTTGTAAAGGATATTTACGATCTGACGGTTACCGTCGTCGTTGGTACATCAATCTAATTCTACCTATGATCAAGCAACGGATATTTTTTGCGCGCGAAATACCGAACGCGATGCGGGATGAAATATATTTGCGATGTATCGGAAGTTCAAAGATGAAAAATGTTTCCAACGATCAGCGTGTAATTACGTTTCCAATTAAACGTTACATCGCGGTACCGTATTTGCAACATTATATTGCAGATGTTACTCGAAACAGATGTTTACTTCGATTTCAACATGGAACGTTACTCTTTTATCGATATCATTGAAAAGTTATAATTTCAAGAAGATTCTTAATAAAATAACAAAAATTTCTAAATATTTAATTTTTACAGGATCAAACAAATTAATGGAAAAATTTCATTGGAAATGAAAGAAGAAATGTGACTTCAGGTAGAATTTTCGTCGAGCGAAGAAACCGATTTCCCTTTCCTTTGATGCAGTTGCAGCGAAGTAGTTGCAGTGCACGTAGCAGCCGGTCCGATCGACCAATCCCCTCGATAGTTCGATCGGTCGAGCTTGCTAGCCGGGCACTTTTTGCTCGGACCGAAGGCATTGTGAGTCGTGGTTTGCGCAATGATAGAGCTAGCCGGCTCGCTCCCGATAAGTTCATGCTCTAGAATCCAGGCCGAAGGCGTTACCGCGCTTATAACTAGCTGCTGTGTCTCCAGCAGTCAGCCAGCTCCGTTCGTGTTCCACCGTCCGGAAGTTTCGATCGTGAAATTCGCACCGATAATCTGATTTCAACCGAACACAATAATTGATTAATAAATCTATCCCGTAAACATACAATTCATGAACAATAAATAGAAATAGACTTTCATATGAAACTTTTAACCCATCAACCTTTTTCAATTTCATTTCCATAGAACACAGTTACGGGTAATTAACAGGCTGAACCGCTAATGCTGTTCAGCGTTATTGCTCCAGGAAAGATCCTTTCGAGCCAGGAATTAACCAACGATGATTCAGAATTTGAATAAAATCAGTGGGTCACGCTTGTCACGATGTAAGTAATCGTTAACGCGGTGCAGCGTACCAAGCTGGTAATTAACGTCACCGACGAAAAGGGAACGTTAACGAAGTTCCATGCTGGTGGACGAAGTTTTACGAAAACTATGCGTTCGATTTCTACCTGGTCGATGATGAGCCACGTCGACTGCTTTCATTCTTCGACACCGCTCAATCGTCGATCGAGTTGCGTTAATTAAGGATCATTCTCGGTTTTCCACACGTAAAATCCTCCCCCTCAAAGGCAAACCGCTCGTGTTAATCCGTGCCCGAAGCTGGAACGCGTGTAATTGTTCCTTTGACGCATCAGTTCTGCTCATTTGGGCAGGAGGATCATCCTTGTACATTTACGACCTATCGTAAGCAGCCTCTGGTATTGTCCAAGGAAACGCGATCTTATTTTGAAATATCCTGGATTTCGTTAATTGTGATCGGAATGAAAATTAGTACATTAAAAAGTTTTTCTTAAGGCAGCTCGTAATTAGACCGTTCAGGACATTTTTCCTTCTTGTCCCGAACAGTGGAAACAACACGGCGCGATGTTAGTTGGCTGCGGCGCGGATTGCGCAATTTAGACGCAAGCGAGCAAAAGGGAGCTCGTTACACGCGTCGAGGTCTCGTTTTCTAACGAGACGAGGCTGTCTCTGGATCAAGAGACCGGTTGTCCAGCCGCGATTCACCGTTTGATTGGACTCTAATACCTCGCGAGGTTTTGGTCAGAAACCGGAGCGATCGAGGCTTAAACAGCGTTTCCTTCTTCTCAAATTCTACGCTCGCGGTTTACCGGCTCGTTTATGTAACCCTGCGCAGCGCCGCGCCGTATTCGAGACCGCAACCGGTAAAGATCGGCTAATACCGTTTGGGTCTTCGATTGCGTCGATCGCCACACGTTCATCGCGATGGACTTATTTTGACACATATTTATAAAATTTCATCAAACCTTATTCAGAATACAATTCCAATTTTACACAATTGCCTGTTCATTATTATATAGGAAATTTTCAAAATAATAAAACTTCGACAATTACATTATACAACTTTTACAACAAAGCCATTATAACAGAAGGGTATTCAATGATACGATAAAAGCTCAATAGAATTCTATAGGACATTGGTGAAATTCAATGAAACGAAATTTCGAATAAAATACAATTTTGAATGTATATTCACCGAATGATCGTACAATAGCCTTTTCGTAATTAAGCAGTGCCGATCGGGGGTCTGGTTTTCGATAACACGAGAATATTTCATCTCGCAGCGGCGGCAATTCGTTAATGCTCACGGTTTTATGCAGATTCGTGTCAATTTCGTTGGAACGCGTAGCGGGCATCCCATGGCGCAGCCAGGGGACTCGGAGAATTGCAGCCGTAAATCCTGCGGAATCAGTGAATTACGAGTGGAGTGGCTGCGTGCAAGGTGCAACGTATATCTCGTACGATCCTGGAAATTAACGTCGCTGGCTTTCTACGGGATTGCACCGAGACGTCGCGACGTACCGTGGATCTGTCTGTCTCTCCTGTCCGTGTTGGTCTCCCGCGACCACTTCCATATTCTCCTTCCATTCTGTTACCTTGTTCATGATAATTAAGCGCATTATTTCTACTTTTCATCTGAACACGCATTATTCTCGGTTAATTATTAATTCAAATATAGGTAAATGTTTGAATTTTTATGAAAATCCAACAGCCACATTATAAGATGTATTTTCTTGTTTGTGAAAAATAAAAAATATTATTTAGTCAGTGTGATATATACTGGACCCTCGGTTCACACTATGTTATATCGCGGTTCCACCTACTTTTTCTGACCTGTGGATTTCACATCCAACCGCAAACGCATATTCGCGTAATAATAATGTAATAATGTTCGATAGAACGAATCGATTCCATCCGAACGTTACCGCGATTATGTAAAACCTCATTACGAACACGTTAGTTGGCCGTGTTTCCCTCGAAGTAGACTCTGCACATTATGCCGCGCGTCGTTGTCCTATCTTCCTTTCGATCTCTTCATAAATACGTGCACGTACGCATTCGTAGCTAACAATAAGACTGTTATGCGCATTGTATAACATTATTGTTTTATGGTGCTCCAATTGGGTGTAACGTTGAGCACTTATTATGCTATTAATGATTAATTAGCGGCGCTATAGGATAATCAGGGGAAAATGTAAACCAGTGATGGTGAATTGAAATTCGCAGGGCTAATGTTTTGCATTGTGCATAATTTTTCTTCATTGGATAAAAATTTTAGACATCTTTTTCTTTGGTTACATTTTCAGAGAATGTATTAGCCACGATACCGAGAAATGGGTTAATAAGTAATTATTATAATAGGATATGTAATAGATAATGATTAAATCGGTGGATAGCAATTATTACTCGGGCCATAATGACTGGAAGCACGAAACTAGCAAAGAAATCTTCCAATTTATTTCGCTATTTCGAAACTTTCACCTTCTCTATCTCAGTCGGAACCACCAACCACCTGTTAAGAATGTGCCTTGAAACGCACACCTCGATAATATGATTCTCTCTGCAATCAGTGAAATTTCTTCATTCATCTAGATTTTCATTCACGAACGGATAGAGAAATGTTGCAAAGTTTCGGGGCGGATCAACGATGCGTCGTTTCGCGAGGAATTTACGCGAAGCGCGTTGACAGTTTTACGCGAGCGTGTGAAACATGCTTAAGCACGGTTCGTATCATCCGTTGCAGCGCATCTGTCAAACTGACGTAATAACCGGGGTCAAAGGGGCCTCTCGGTCGTGAAATATTGCTGGAGCGATGAGTTAAAATAAAGTAAAACGACGTCGAAGTGGTAGCGAAATGGAAAATTCACCCTTCGTTGATTGCGACTTCCTATGGTTTGAAAATGAGATTTTCATGTCGAAGAAAGAGAAGATTTGTAATTTTAACTGGTGGTACAAAATACAAACAGAGCGTAAACGGTGCGATCCATCATCAATTTTTCAAACTTCAATTTACGCCTGAGTAGAAGGAGAAACGTGTTGGACGATTGATCGGCATGCAAGGAATCGAAACGGCTAAACGCCCAACGATATCCTTAATTTTCCAACGCGTAGGTGCTTTCTACTTTCTATCTGGCAGCCGGTAACAATCCGCACGCTCTCAGGATCCGCGATCTCGCGTGCGAATATGAATTTCTGCTCTTATCGCGGCGTTACGAGAGCACCCGGGACCGGGACAGCGCATAGGTCGCGGCATACAAGACGAATGCATACGTGTATTAAACGAGCCAGCAACTCGTTCGCTTGCGCATTACGCAAGAACCACGCCTAAGTCGGTGCTGGTCGGTGCACCGACCGATCGACCGAACGATCGCCGTTCCATTACGATACAGAAACGCTGCCCTCGCGATCTTTCCCTTTGAAAATTCTCCCAACGATTAATCTTGCGGCACAATGATTTTTCTTCACGACGCGACGCGGCAATCTTGTTGCAGATTAAATAGCACCACTATTATCGATGGAAGTTCAAACTATCGTTTATTTAAAATTACTGGATTGTTTCATGAAAAATGTCCTCGGTGATTTTAGGGTGGGATAAGTGTGCAAGGGATGAATTTTGTGATAGCGAAAGGGTTAAATCCCTGGTCCTTCAGTAGCATTAAAGGAATAGAATTTGGACTTAGACATTTTTTCCGCTTTTTTTTGGAGTCTTACCAAAAATTTGGCAACGCACGGTATTTGGACTGTGGTCCCTCTGTTTCGATTCTTAGCCTTTAGTGCCATTAGATAGATGAATGGTACTCGAGTAGGTAAAGTTTCTGTATCGCCGCTTATAATGAATGCATGATAACGAGATGATTATTTGAAATTTTCGAATAGCAGCGAAGCCATGGATCTAAAGTGTATAATTTCTAATCAAGTAGTCAACGATACTTCCAGCATCGTCGAGGTTGTGCTAATCGTTCACCTTGACCACGTCGCTATTCCAGCAGCGTGTTAAATCGAATTATTCTCGATTTCTCGAGCCGACATCCCAGGAGAGAGAGAGGAAAAAAAAGGAGGAAAAATGCACACCCGAGCGAATTACACGCGCTCGATCTCGTTGAAATTCGCCACGAACGGCAATTCGGAACCGTGTTCCGTAGTTTATTACAGGATCTCGATTACGAAATTATGCCAGCTCTCTGAACAAGTTGCGCGGTTAAACGGCCATTAATTTAGCCACGTGAACGATGGGGTCGTTTATGAGGTAAAACCGTTTCCGAACTTTCCACCGGTAACGTATGTTTTAAACCTGTTAATTCGTATCAATTATAATAAACAATTGTATCCGAGATTTAACCATAACGTTTCGTTGCAACATAGAAATTAAAACGTATCAGATTTAATTGCTTATACGTGTACCATTCATATCTCGTATGCAAACTGTGTGTTTTAAAATTATATTTTTGGGAATTCAATGATTTTCACGATGGAATTATATTTCCATTCATGATAAAGATGTTATCGAAATATTATTGTTTCCCCCTATGTAATCTGAGACAAAGTGATGGAATTTAATATAAACAGCGTAAAAGATGCTCCGAGTTCTTCCGATAAGAATTTCATCGATATTTAAGAATCATAAATTCTTTTACCGTAGATCCGTAATGATGAACAGATCCTCGATAGTCTTCTAGAATTGATGCTAAAACTAAGCCGACTTCGGGGATAATTTCGAGGACCTGCCCGCTGTTCCCAAGGGGGCTAATTAAGTCAGAAGCTCAGAAAATGAAGCGCTATTACAGCAAACTGACAATCGCATCTCATCAATGCAAATCGGTCGATCCGTTCAGTTGACTTCGCTCGCTGATCGATTCCGTTTGAATAATTATCATCTATTACTCGTTACGTTTCATTAATTACAATCACGTAGAAAATTTCGGAGAAGATAAGGTAAACTGGTGAACACAATTTCATGATCCTGTTATTATTCACTATGATCTGAAACGTTCGTGGCGTTTTGCGTATGCGTATCTCGTTTCCGTGAATCGTTGGATGTTTTCCTGGCGACCGGAAGGAAGTTCTCTCAGAGGATCGGTAGCTCGAAACTTGGAATCGCTGTTTCGAAGCACGACAACAGCGTGGCATTTGTCGGAGCGGAAGTGACACGTACGGAATTCACGCGGTTGAAACGCGATCGGGGTCGCTAGATGTGTATACGAAAATAAAAGACGCCAGATTTCACTCTCGGCCGCGGCTACTTCCTAGCTTTCCCCGCGAAATGTTTACACGCTCTCGCGAGACCAAGAGCTTCTGTCGAGCGTGTAACAAGCATTGTGCCGTTATTAATTATCACAACTTATAGATGACTAGCGACGAATAAAATAGAAAAAATATTCCTTCTTTTAGAATTAGAAAAATTGTGTACAAGAATCTATAAGAAATCTCTATTAGCTGCAAAAAGAAGATCAAGTGAGCGATTGATTTTTTGAATTATTGAGATCGAACATTGGGATTACAGGAGACAATTGATTTGCGGGATCATTTTGCGAACGATAAACACGACCTTTGCGTGAAATAAAATCGCACTCGTTTCCATGTACACGCGAAGCGTTACGTAAAACGCGCTGGACGCGTGGCGATCACAAGTGAAATCGAACTAAATGCTAAAGTGGAAATCAAGGTTCAATAACTTCGTTATTCGCACTGCTAATGCCGCACCCCGCAATGATTCAACGAAATACTTGTTTACTGGAAATTCTGTTATGACCATTTCGATTGCTCCGTTTCCCTGCAGTTACCGGAAGGTCGGCGACACACGGTACTTAAACTCTGTTATCTACATCTCGAGAGGGACTTGAATTTTTCACCTTCAGTAGGTACCATTAGGTAGAAAAAATTGGAATTTAGAAACTTACCATGCTCTTTTATAGATACCAAGAATCCGTCCGGAAGGTCGGCGACGCACGGTACTCGAGTAGATCAAGTTTCTGTACCACCACTTATGTACAAGTACATGGTAACGAGAAGCGGTGCGAAGGTTTCAAAAGGGTTAATCAAAGGCGGAAATGAAACAGCTGGTGTAAAAAGTTGCCGAGTTGCTAAATTAAAGAGTTGGAGATAAAGGGT
Source organism: Osmia bicornis bicornis (assembly GCF_907164935.1). Lineage (NCBI taxonomy): Eukaryota > Metazoa > Arthropoda > Insecta > Hymenoptera > Megachilidae > Osmia > Osmia bicornis. The sequence continues at coordinate 8,149,917 of NC_060218.1, read as the reverse complement.
GAACAGCATAAAAAGCTGAAAGGTATGAGACAGACGGTTGAGAAGTACGTTAAAGGGGTAGAATGCATTAGCAAGGCGTGAACGGAGTAACGAACCAAAATGAAATTTCGCTTTTTCCGATCTTTTTCACATTTCCCTTAAAATTCACCGAAAATATTACGATCGATGCGGGAAATATAATTTCGAAAACTTTTCATTTTCGACCGTGATGTTCCAAAATTCACGAGGTACCAACCAGATTATCTCCAAAACTCATCGCAAACGATTACACGGGCGAAATTTACTGCCGCCAGCAGCATGTCAAACGCAGAATATCGTCGAAACTCTATTTCATTGAATCTGTGCGTAGAGTAGAAAAGTTAATCACGTTATGGATCTATCATTGATTTTGTCTGCACTTTCGTTGTATGGGAAGCTTAATCGGGCGGGTTATAAACGTTAATGATCTGTTGATAATTCGAAGAGGTGGCGTGTTTACAATTTTTCATTTGCAATTCATTTTTCATCCAGTGTAATATCAAAAGTGTTCAGAATTTTCTTTCTATTCGTATTTTTTATTAGATTTATATCAATTTGTTCCTCGTTGTTCCTCGTTGACGAAGAAGTAAGGGTGGGAAACTGTAATTTGAGGATGATTTTTAATTTCCAAAAAAAACACTAATCCCATGGAAGCACGAGGTTCTACGATCTTGAAAAATGAGGAAACCCTATTTAGATTTTCTGCAACTAATCTTGCTGTTGATCGTGGAATCTTTTGATCCGATTTCAAAGCGCCTCTTCCTTTTTTATTTTTAGATGAACGAAACTGTCGGGTTGATATTTTTATTTATTTTTTTTTTCTGTTATCGCATGCACCGTTGAATAGGCAAGGTCCCGATTGGGCTCGAGCGAAGAGGAAGTTAATCGAGCGTGGATGAAACTGGCCGAAGAAGAAATTAACCAAAGCATCGTTGGACGACGATGAGACGATGAAAAAGCTCGGCTGATTCGCGGATCCCAAGACCTTCTCCCACTTTGACTCGCTTTCTTTATCCTTTTCTTGTTCACCGCTCCTCTCCTCGAAGGAGCCAGTTGAAATTAACGATTTGGAAATTCTAATTCAATGGCAAGGCTGCCGGTGAAGTTGCGGCTTTCTTCCAAACTCACCGTTTCCTGGACGCTTGAAGCTCGTCCTCTAACCGTCTTCCGGCTTTTTGTCGCGAGTTTTCTTCTTTATGGAAAGACAAAAGAAAAAAAAATATTCGCTGCATGGAAACAAAGGTCCAATTGGTTGATTTTCAGAAAATTTTTGATAAATTTTCTTCTTCGGCTTATTCTTCATCGTGAATTTGATCAACGATTCTAACAACAGAAATAACAAAAGAAAAATTGATGCAATATTAAATTTCACTTTTGCTCTGGATAATTAAGACAAGAATCAGAAGATAACTATCGTTCTTTAAACCAACGGTACATTTATATGTAATTGAAAGCTAGTGTTCCGAGTAGAGGCAATTAGGTAACAGCAAATCAAACATACTCTACAATGTACACTAATTAGTAACATGAACAAGGTCTTTACCAACTGATATTGTGCGATTAGAATAAAATGTATAATATATTAGCTAATTGTAAGCCAGGATATTGAGCAATTTCCTTTCAGAAGGAAGGAAATCATTTCGCAAAATGAAACTCTTACTAATTAATTTCCAATAGCCGTTCGTAATTAGTGATTAGTTGTTTCAGACTAATCATTAGTCAGTCATTAGTCATTAACCCTAGGGAAGGGTGCTGAGATAGCAAGAATTTGAATTGAATTTAATTTCATAGATCCAGCATCCAGCATTCAAGCTCTAACGATCGATTATTAATAAAATTTGATTTTCGCAAAATCTTCATTTGATTTTCGTCGATCGACGTATTGACTCTCGATAGACACGCTCGATCAGTCGATTTCAGCCTCGATCGGATGGCGTGCCATTTAAGTAATCGTTTCAAAATGTCACACTTCATTTAACTATAAAAGGAGGCTTGTGACACACTTTGCCATGGCGTGTCCAGCTAGACTCAGGTAAATCGGTGTACCTCTACCCGTGCAACTTGCCAGCCAACGAGAAACGTGAACGCGAAAAGGAAAAAGAAAAGTTCCGCTGGCTTTCCGCGGTCGATTAAACTCGCGAGGTCGATCGAACAAAGAAAGAAAGGAATCCGGAAAATGAAGGGAACGCGAATACCGTTGTACGAATTGTAATCGTTTGGGTTCGTCCAGGTTTCGGCTGTTTTTCGATTTTAATTAGACCAACGCGATCAGCGGCTGGTATGCGTTATGCGAGGCAAGGCGAAGCAACATGACGTAAGTTCAACTAGAAGTTGTGTAAAGTCACGGTTATATATTTTCACGAGTGAAAAGCGGAGAAACGCGTCGGCCGGGCTCGATTCAACGAATTATTCAGAGCATACAGTAAATCGCGAACGTTTTTCATAACGGGTAATCATACACGATCGTTTTAATATATTACCCCTTTTCGATTCCTACTTTTCTCGGGGTTGTCATTAATTACTGTTGTAATTGTTTTCCATCGCGATACGAATATATTTATCGTTGCTCGATTCTCATCGTTAATTGCTACGCAGTAATTAATTAACTCTTTCAATACGGCCGTGTGTCTATTTGCGATATGTTTTCATACGCTTCTATATTAAACGTGCAATTCAATGTATTAAATTATAAATAATAGTCAGATATCTAATTTAAATTTCACTATTAAAATAATTGTTTGATTATTTCAATTTTATTTGAAATGAAGAGACAAAAATTAGTCAAATTGAAATGAGATTGAAACAGTGAATCATAGATCACCGCTCAGCGGATGAGGTTAATCACCCGAATCTCGTCAACCCGATAATTCAATTCGATTCGATCGCTGATCGTGCCGAAGTTTCAAAAGAAAAGTCGACAGAGATGCCCGACACGGTAGCAGGATAATGCAGCGAGAAATCGGTTGCATAACATTGTGTTGGCTGCGTGCAAGTGGTGCTATAATAAAGGGAAATAAAGTGTTGGAGCATTAGATTTCTAAGAGCGTTGCGTGACCAGGGACGCGGCAATGATTATCGCGATTACGGGGAAGGCACGGCGACGCCTTGCGGGTCGGCCGCGATTAATTAACATATGCTTGACGGTGCTAAACAACGCGGTTTAATTTCAACCCGGCTATGCTCTCGACGCGGCCTGCAAAGATCTCCGATCCGTGAAAGGTTGCAATTAAGAAACAGCGATTACGCAATCGGCTATAATTATGCGGTTTGTAAGTATACCTATGTTGTTTCTATCGAGTTCCTTGTTGCTCGGCACACGATTGCGTGAATTATCGGTAAGTTTGTTTTTCGAGATTTGCTACCGATTCATCAGCTATCCTATACTTACGAGATACGAACGTGAATCGAGTATATGATTTTCTGACCTGTCTACGGTCGCTCACTAAACTGGCAAATTAATTGCGAGTGAACTTTCTTACGAAGAATTCGTTTATCTATCGATCGGAAAATTTGTACATCGCATTTGCATAGGATATCAATTCACTCGTCCTGTCGACGCGCGTGGGTCGATTTCTTTTCCTCAATTCCGGCGTTATCCTCGTCCCCTATCGCTCCAGAACAAAATTCAGCTTTACATAATGGAATAGTGCGAACGTTGTCGCGATGCTCGATCAAAATCGTCGCTGCTCCGTTTCTCGTCGAACAGCCGCGAGTATTCCGGTCGTCCGCGTTCGAGTCGTTTCTTTTCGCGGTTTCGCCGGAACACGAGCCAGGCAATTTCTCTTTCGAACCGAACAGTTCGAATCGCGAACGCATGCGTGCGAGAGAGATAGGAAGATATGGAAAGAGCGAGTTGGAATCGAAGGAAAGCGGACGCGAGGCAAATGAATCGGACAAGTTGAGGAAACGCAACGCGTTCAGCCTGCTCGCAGCCACGGACAACGTGGATTGCTTCCACGTGTCGCGGGCTACGTTCTTGCATTTCGAGACGGTCGCGGTTGTGGAATAGCAATGAAGCAGATAAGAATTCAAGAAATTCCGGGGACACGGTTTCGTCGACCGAAGGAAACGCGTTCGAAGAATGATCGAATTAATTGGCGATTGATCGCCCTAATGAGGCCGACTATTACGAGAAAAAGCTACTAACTAGTCGAAAATGAACCTTCGTTACCTTTGAGATTTTGTTAATGATCGTATCAGTGGTTTTCTGCTGGAATAAAGTTGTATTTATCCTTGAAACGAGAAATGAAAGAGATGATCCTAAGGAGCTTCGAATCCTTCTTTCACCCCCTATCACGATAAACTCCCCTTTAATTATCAAGTCCGACCTCGGTAATTAACAAAGATACAGAGGTTCGTGATTAAGTTTCCGCAGAAAGAATTCATCGAGACAATTCCTGGAATACTTCGAATCGAATCAGCCAACCTATCACTGATTCTTCCGCGTTTATTTCTTCTTTTTAAGAAACCTAAATAACTGTTGAATTTCTATTCGACGACATTGTTTAAAAATCGAGCAACAGGAGAAAAATTGGAAAAAAAACCTACGCTTGGTAGTTGAAGTTTTTGTCGAATCGGTGAAAGGCGACGCGAGGCAAAATCGTTCGATTACACAATCACTCGAGGAGATATAAAATTTGGACGACGATGCCTTTTTTTCGTAGGCAAATAGATTGGTAGCGATATCATAAACCGCAGCGTTTCGTTCGTTCCTTTAATCGATAATTAACCGTACAGTCGGTTCTTGCCCGACATTTCGTTCCAACTGGAACGAAATCGTCGTTTACGTTCGTCATTATGCGTAATTCCACGAAAAAGTAACGATACTTGGTTCTTCTGTAGTTGAATTTGCGCAAGAGTACACCTTTCACGAGTCTCCTTTGTCCATCTAAAACTTTATTTCCTTTCCATTGCGATCCATTCGAATTTTAGAAATTATCATTAAACCTCGAATCACCTTCACATTTAAACTTCCCAATTTTCACAGATACAAGAAAATCAAAAATATCCATAGCAAAAATTTTAGTCTTCCATTTTCCAGGGGGTTAAATAACGAACGAACGTTAATTGGAGAAGACAATCGTTTACCCTCGGTCATCAAATTCCGGCCATTGGTTAGATCACACTTTCATCGTAATTCTTCCACGCTGCTGTCAAAAACAAGAAACAATAAGTAGAGAAACAAGGAAGAGTGCCATAACGTTATCCAGCTTCTGTTACGACGCTTATGACAGCGACATTAAAGTCGAACTTACGAGCATACGACAATCGCGAGGAAAAGCGATTACGAATTATCGAAGCAGAATTAATTTCACGGTTGCCCTCTCGTAATCGGCAAGTAAATCGAGGAACGAGCAAATCTAGTTGCGTAACTTTTCGAAACCCGACCAAGGAAGCGATTCGAGCTACGTATTCGTGATTCAACATCGTGTAATGTTTATTTAAAAACAATGTAATTTCTGAATGACCAGATTATTACATTGAATATTTGGTAAATTTCAATGGTGATCTTAAGCGGAGATCGCGTTTGAATCTCTATCGGCATCCCGATCCTAACTATTTCAATTTGCAAATAAAATTCCTCCGGTTATTGCATTCAAATCGTGATTATTCCAACGATCGCGCATTTGATTATGCCATTTTGTAAGTTCTTTTTAGAAAGCGCATCTAACGCTCGCAAATTACACCTTCGGGACGACTAATAACGAATCGAAGCCTGACGTTGCATAATGATTAGAAAAATTCCATTTGTTTTTCCTCACATTGTTGCAAAATCGTAGCTGCACTTGAAAATCGACCTCTTCAAAGCGAATAATTGAAAGCGGAAGGAATAGGGTAGAGATGATTGTGAAAATTAGTCGGAAAAGGGAAACCACCTACGATGCAACGATTGCCACAGTTTCGCGATCAATTTTGCAAATGTTAGCCGCGTGCACGGGAACCGTCGCGTTTTGCAATTATCGAGCACCGATTGAAGATGTGTGCGTGTGTGTATGTGCAGTGTGCATACGGGAGAGCAACATCGATTTGAAAGGTCGATAAGCACACGCGGAATATAATTACAAATTCGAGCAACCGTCCACGTTACCCAACTTCGATTTTCCGTGCTCCGCTCGGTTAAGGAAAAAAATTCAATTACTTGAATTTCTGATTAGTTATATTTGTTTTGTAAATTCACATCTTTGTCATGGATTAAAAATAACAAGTTTCATAAATATTTTGTTGAATATAAATTCTATCAACCAATTAATAATAAAAAAGAAAATTAAACGATGAAATAATTTATGGAACTATTTTTCAAATAAAGTAGGAAGAGGAAAAACGATTTTAATTCATCGGAATTATAATTTTACTTGAGAGAATATTTCCCTGAAAATTGTTTCAATTGAATTTTCAGTTCTTTTGAACTGAAAGAGTGCCAGGAATGGTTCCGTTTAAATTGAAGCAATCAAAATCGCTCGCATACATATAAGTATGCACCTCTCCATTGCACTCGGATGCATTCAATTTGATAAATAGATTTGAAGTTCTCGAAATTGTTGAAATAGCTAAAAGATTGAAATCTCAATGCTATCTTTCATCCGTGACTTGCATCTTCTAGAATACTCTTGTTTCTCCTTATCGCAAATGTTTATGCAATTTCTTGGATCAGATTCGTAGGGTAATGTTAATTAACGAGACAACAGATAGGAAGGTGCATCGCGAAGTGCATCCAACGAGAATTCAGTGATAAAGCCAGGAGAATGGTGCGTATCGACGCGTGGATATCGACTTGTTTTCTCGAATGCCAACCTTCCAAGTTCTCCTCTTGCTTACAATTAATGGAATGTTTAATTACCCGAAGTTTTGCTCGCTCCGTTTCTCTCGGAGCACTAACAAGTTTACGCATTGTTAACAGTTACGACGATTGTCTTTGCTTCTCCGGGAAACTCTCCTGGAATCGTTGGCCAACTAGAAAACAAATTCGTAGAGAATTTAGTTTAGTCAGGGACTGTAACAAAACGAGGAAAAAGAAATTATGGTTCTTCGTTTTTTAAAGGAACTTCTTTCTCTTTTAATTAATGGAGAACAAAAGGTACTCATTTACCAACTTCATCGATTGTAAAAAAAAAAAAATTAATTTTCATTTCCACAGTATTACGACGCATTACAAAGTTACTTCAAAGTTGTTAAAATGTATTTACCACCTTCCAATTCCACGCGAGACAGTCGTGGTTCATTAATTCGATTGCGATAAGTGTGAAACAAGTGCCGTTAAATAAAAGAAAACTTATTGCGGTTCACCGAGGAGACAATCGCCGTTTTTGAACTTGGTTGGCCTGAAAAACGTCGCGTCCTTGCGTTCGTCTCGCGTGACCACAGGTGTTTTGCCATTATTCGAACAAGAACGAGTCCCCTGGACCAATTCTAGCGTAACGGTGACGGGGAAAGCAGGCTCTAAGGTCGATTAACGGGGGAGTGTTGCAAAAATTCCGTTCATAATCCAATTATAACCGATCCAAATTGATTTCCGCGTCACCCTTGCATAAAACCACTCTCATACCTTTTCCTTCCCAAAAAATAATATCCGTTTATTATTTTGTCTCGCGTACCATGACGTGTGCGAATTTTGCAACCAGCCATTATTCGAATTGGAACAATTATTCCATGGATAAATTCCGCGAAATAGTAGAGAGGAGAGTTAGATATTCTTCGAATAACTTTTAAATAAAAAAGGTACAAGTTCGCCACGAGTCGTCTCATATCATTTTATCATCGGTCAGACGCGACGAGGGCAGTCATGTTATTCAATTGGCTCCCTAGGATATTGCTTCCCTTTCGTCGATACTGTGACGTATCGATTTCGAATAGATGAGGGTTAATCCCCAGTTTTCCTCTTTGCAATCTTCGCTGGTCCGAGATATTCTATAGAGATGAGCCATTTTGATATCAGCAATCTTCAACAATAACATTATATTTTGTATCCAACAAAATTTTCGATTTTTGTAAATTAAATACATCAAATACATCGGCTATTAATAATATTAGTTAATCAATATTCCAGCAAGCGCACATTATAATCATTGATTGGAATTACTAATTGGAAGCTTCGATAATTAATTTAATTTACCATTATTTAATTAAATGCTTCAAGTTAAATCCCTTCACTTCGTCGATGTCTATGGTCGTTATTAACCAGCTATTTCTAGTTGACTTGCGAATCTCGGTTAATCCTTGCCCTCCTCTTTCTGAAAATTTCTCACAAATCCCAAACCACGACACCTTCGAACTCGCAAGACTACGGTCTCAACTTCGCAACCAAAGCGAGTAAACAATTTCCATCGAACGTTCCGCAAATTCCAAAACGATCTTCGTGTCCCCAGAGTGTTTCGCGACCATCGATACCCTCGACCCGACCCGATCCTCGAATCGAAAGCTGCCAGCTTCGAGATCCGCTTTTCGAACACTCTTGGGTCAACCAGGTCGACGTACATTGGCGTAACTAGGTAGAGGCCAGGATGAACTTGCCTCATCCCCAAATGCAAACTGTTTCTCTCCTCCGATAGAAACTATCGAAACAAGTGAAAATTAACATTTCTATATTAATTAATATTAATAAATATTATCAAGAATAGTACGATTGTACATTTCATTTTCAATGTTTGATATTTAAAAATTTCAACGTAGAAGTGTTTCAAACGAAGCGTTATAATTAGACGATATCTCAGAGTTTTGGTAAAACTAGAGGTGGGTAATTTAATCTGGATAAAAATTTTCGTTACGCCAATGTGGAGGAAGCGTGGAAAATAGCGGACAGAGAAACGAGTATGAAAGTTACGATTCGAGAAAGCTTGTCCGAAGGATAAGTCGGCCTGAGCTGGCTGAAAAGATGATTTCGTGATACGAGAAGAGGGCGAACAGAGGATGCTCGACGAGCTGTAGTACATCGGTGGAAAATCGTAAGAAAGATGGCGAACAAAAGAGGAAGTCGGTTGTAGAAGAGAGAAGACGTTCACAAAGGAACCGCTTAAATTGTTTAAATCCGGTAGGCAATCTAGCAAGTTAATCCGTTACGTTGGCTCGCTGAATTTCCTTCTTCTGCCTCGAAGCAATTACTTATCGTGCCCCACTTAAACGGCTTTCGCTTCGTCTCGAACAAACGGTAGTCCGTTCAGCGTCCCTCGGGAGAAAAGACGTGTCAACGTGTCGTCTTTCTGCTTCTCTTTCCTCGAAAGGTTTCGACGAGACCCTGTGCTGGTATACATATACTCGGGGAAGGTGCTTTCGAAAAGTTTTCACTAGTTCGTGGTTCCACTCGTCTTTCGATAACTTTGATGCTGCTTTCGAAGCTGGTGAACGGAAAGTTTGGCTTGATGTTAGGTAACACGTTGATTGCCACACCGGAAATAGACGTAGAACGTCCTGAAAAGGTGGTGCCTGTGAGAAAACTGTAAATTTTCTATTGACAATTTCTAGAGAAGAGGACAAATGTTTAGAGAAAAATTTTAGAAAAATAATTCAATTTAAATTATCGTTATCACAGTGATTGACAATCAACATGTTAACCCCGATTCCAAACAACACTTTCATGTATCTATCCGTCGATTTCCGTCGAAACAGAACAAGACTCGATCCTCTGCTTGCAGGATAAAACTTGGAAGCGTGCACAAACGGTATTACCATCTCGTTCGCGATGCAATTAAGATAAGGGGAAACAAGCTAGTGGATGGTCACGGAAATCAGGAACCACATTGTTATCACGATCGCGTCAAGTACTTGTGTCACATTTATCTGCAAAACCGATCCGAAGCAAACAACGTTCTCAAATTGACATTTGCAATCTTCGAGAAGAATATTGCACTCGGTTATATTCGACGCGACGCGAGGCGAAATTTTTATTCAGAATTTTTCGTCGCTGAATCGACGTCATTTTAATGTTCACCGCCTCGAACGATAATTCCGTGAAAATTCACGGGATGAAATGCAAGTTTTCCAGGAACGTTTCGCTACTTGCTCTTTCTTTTCCTCGGCCATCCCTGTCCCTCGTTAGCCCACACTTGTTCCCGTAGCTTGGCGCGTGCTTCCAGGTGAATCTGCACAAGGGAGTCGTAACGAGATGCGCCATGTGCGCGAGTCCCAGCAATAAGCTACAGCTGTTCCATGCCGTATCTGCCATCCGAATAATTCGCACTGTTATAATTCCAAGGCCCGTTCGCTTCCTTCGCGGTTTTCAGCCTCCTCGAGCACCACTTCTGACGCTAAATAATCTGCAACAACGAGCAAGGAAAAAAATTGCTGATTCGTGAGAGTTGAAGGTGAAAGAACGATTCTTTCATCCCCTTCGTAAATCCCTCGACTCGAGGAATATTGAAACTTTCAACATTTATCATTTCTACCAATTCGCGTTCACGCTTGATAACGTTAAAATTTTCCTCGGTCGAACGATTAATTATTCTCGCGAACCGTTTACTTGCGCGACAACAGCCATCGGCGAGTTCCGTAGCGGGAAATGGAGCAATTTACGGAATAATCGAGACCCGAGAATTTCTGTATCGAATGATAATCACGTGGTCGGTGCATGCGGTCGCAATCATGTAAACCCGCACGTGTGCGAGCCACAATGTTGAAATCCCCTCGCAAGCACACGTTTCGCGCAGAATTCTCCTAACACAACTGAACCTTCTCGTTATCCACATTTTCTATATTTATTTATAAAAGAGAACCTTGTATTATATTTTTCTATAGGTACCAAGGATCTTTTGTGGTAAAAATTATTCTCCGGAAATTTTAATTAAAAATCTTGGAAACATGTTCGGAGCAATCTGTACGTGTCGCGAGAGCAGAATTTCGTCGGTGTTACACGGACTTCAAACTAAAAGGTAGTGAAAGTGTTCCTGTGGTCGCACCATGGGAGTAATGACACTCGCACACTACCAGCCAGACAAACGTAGGATCAGAGTATTTCTCTATGTACTCTTCCAATCTAACGAATCGTTAACGGCGACGATGAAAAATCGGTGACCTGGAAAATCGTTTTGTCACCGAGATCATTTTTCTTATCTTCGCGAACTGGAGTTGCGAATGAGAAAATTTCGGAGGAAATTTCGGTCAACTGTATCATTTTTAATTCCTATTCCATCGAAACTAAATTCTATAACATTTCTGCATTTCAATGCAGTGCACCTCTTAACCACTTAACATCCTTGTTTAGAAGCATGTCAACGTAATATTACGTACCTGGACGTTAATTGGTTAATAAAAAAGGAGTCGTTAAATATTTCTCGTTCGAGCAACTCTCTAGTAACGTATGAAACGTCAAAGAACTCGGGAGGAAATTGCTGTTTCAATGAAAATATAGAAGTATTAGAATAACACAAAGAGATACAGGAAGTACGAGGATATTTAATGAACGATCTCGTAACACATCATCATAGATCTATTCACGTGCGTTTAATTAACTCGATCGATGGACCGCACGCGTAGCAGCTACTGAGATTGAAAGATTTTAGAGAAACTCTCTGTAGCTTGTATTTGAACATAGAACGTGGAAATCGTCGAATCGCTAGACGATTGAAAGCGAACAAACAATTCCCGTTCAACGCAATATCTACAATGGCCACGGTGTACATTGTACTCGGATATTAGATTGGAAGATGGTTCTATAGGGTTTACATTGTGCGTGAAGCTGCAGTTCATCATGCTTCTCTTTGAAACAGATTGATTGTTATTCTTTAACACAATCTTACTCTTTTGATTTGTTCGTACGAACGTGGGAGAAATCGCTGGTGCTTGTAACGTTGAATTTCATTCTCATCTCCTGCTTCGTTCAGTTTGTCTTCTTTTTCTTTTCATTTTGTCTTGTAGAAACCTTCGCGGTTGATATTAAAGAATTTAATAATCATACCTGATTTCTTGCAAAGAAGTTTTATTTGAATGAAAATTGAATATTGCAGGGTAATGATGAACCTCCTTCGACAAGTCGGTTCCTTGACTTCCGGGGGGGATATCAGCGGTTGAAAATTAGCGGAAGTCCAGAACAGGAACGTTGCTCGAGACGTTTTCGCTGAATCGTCGGAACTCTGCTCGCTTTCAACAAGCTCCTCCGCAAAATTCTCGTTTCGTCGAGCCTCGAGACAATGGCTCGTCACGGTACAAATAGCGTGGCAGTTTTTCCTGCATCAAGAAATATTCTTTCACTTCATTTCGCCTGGTTCGTTACGGTACCCTTTCGAAACTTCGTTTTTTTTTTTTATATTCTGATATTCCCATCATCCATGAGATTCGTACTCTTGTTCGGTTGAAATATTACAAATAGGCATAGTCGTTCAAGTTTATTCATAATAAATTCGTCTGTCGACCAGGTCGGTTGAATGAAATCAATTTCGAGGAGATAAAACAGGGGCTCTTTATCCATCGTTTCCCAATCGAGGTGTAGAATCGAGGGAACGCCGTGACCACGACCGATCGATTACGCTGAAACGTTCGGTAAAACGCGAACACCCTCGGTCGCGGTCGATTACGCAAATATACAACCTTACCGCGTTTAAATACACCCACGACTGGTACACGGTTGCGGTGAGAACCATAATGGCGAACCATAACGTCGATGGGAATCGTTCGGGTGTGCCGACTACGCCTTTGTTGCAAGGTTACGTGCAGCGTAGAAAAGCAGAAGTCAACTAGAAAACTGCACTATGGATGAAAATCGATATTCCGTGATCGGTTTCGAGTTCTATGGGGTTAAGGTAAATTTCGACGGACCGTAAAATCCTTTCAATCGTCCTGAATCTTTGGACATTTTTAAGAATTTCAGTGACTTCTATAATCAATGATTTCTTTCAGAATTAAATAAAAAATTTAGTTCAATATTTATCAAGAGTAACAGAGATGATTGCGAAAAAGATGGATCGTTTTTTAAATGATCGTTGAAGCGATATTTGATAGATGATCGCTGATGAGCTACGAGGGTTGTACATATTATAAAACGTTCGCTTGATTTCACTCGACCAGGAAGAAAGTGAAAGTGCTTATGCTCGTTGCACGATGGAAACCAATTAGAAGTAATTTGTATGATGTATTGCAGACCCGATGGAAATCGATGCGACCAATGATAAGTTGCCAGCACGAGTCCAAGATCAAGTTTCGCGGAAGAGTACGCTACGGTTTCGTTCAACCGTGAAATCCTGTGCTAACAGTTATAATTAGAGCGTTCGTTGCAATTATGAAATCATTCAGTTCAATGGGTAAATGTAGGTTGGCGTAAAAGGTGGCCTACCCCTTTTAAAAAAAAAGTGGATTGACCTGTTCACCATTTTAGGAATCTAAGGTTCTAAGATTCTAAAATTTCAAAATTTTAAGATTCTGAGGTTCCAAAATTTCAAAAATCTAAAACTTTAAAATTCTAAAATTTTTAAATTTTTAAATTTTAAGATTCTATTATGAAAAAATGATAAGATAAGGGTAAGTTGAAGAAATCTTGTGTTTCAAGTTGATATTCTTATTTTTATTATTGCCTCTGATAAGAATAATCTGTATCAATAACCGTGGAACAGTTTATTCCTTTCGCGCCGGCACGCTTTTCTTCGAAATCTTACCAAGGGATCTTTGACGAGAAAACTTTCCTCCGGTAGTCGACTGTAAGAACTTCTCTATACAGAGGGAAGAACTGAAACTTCCATTTGTTTCACTTTCGATCAGTCGAAGCCACGAAAGACGGTGAGAAGTGTCGTGAGAAACGAGTCATCGTTCTTTCACTTTCAGACGATCGATCGCCTTCTCAACTAAGACAATTTCAAAGAGAATTTCTCGATGAGACTCGATGCTCGGAAGCTTTCGAAGAAGAATGAACCGTAGAACATAAGCTGGGCTTAATTAATCTCGGCTCTTCGCAATGAATTCTGCAAAGAAAGACGTTCCATCTTTAGTCACTGAATGCATTCTTCAATTGCATCGGATGCATTCAAGAGAAACTTTAATTAAGTTAATAAAAATTTCTTGTGTCATTTCTACGAAATGGCTATGAAAACCATTTATTCAATTACTATAATATTGTTCATGATCTGAGACAGTGTAATTACGAGAATTTAAAAAGGTAAGGGTGATAATTAGAAGTAGATGATGAAAAAACGAAAGTCGTTATGCTGTAATTCTTCCAACTGACCTACAACCCTAATATCCGTTCCTTTAGACTTCCCAGCCCTTAGTGTACCTCGTTTTTGCCAACTTAATTAATGACGCTGCTAATGACAGAATAAGAAGAAGCCTCTGACCTCTTCGCACATAAATTCACCAGGCGGAACCGCATCGAACCAGGTGCGACGAAATCTAACGAAGAAAATCTTCCTTAAAGAGCTTTTGAAAATGTGCTATCTGAACTTCTATAAATAATAATATTATAGTAAGATCCGTGCGAAACAAAAGGGGATGATAGTCGTCCGTACACTTGGTGAGAATATCAAAGGTTTTGGCACGGTTCCAAAACATCGGCAATCAATATAATCGCACGAGCTTTTCTGAACAATGGGTTTGAATATAGACGCGAATAACCGAGGCCTCAATTTCGGTACACAGAACCTAAGGGGGGGTTAATTTACGTAAATTCAGAGAGGAAGCGAAATATTATTGCAAATGAAACATTAACGTTTAAAATTACGTCTCCGTTTCAATGGTACGCGGCACTTTTATCTGATACACAAAAACGATTTTACGAAACGGACAATTTCAACTGATTCGACATCGAGCGTGACAAATAATGGCGGATTCGTGCCCGGAGATAATGCTTGTATTTATGAAATCACGATACTCGTGCCGAAATATTTTCACTCCTAACTGTTTCGTTCTTTTATCGGGCCAGCGATACGCAGGGATCAGTGAATTACGCTTGTGACACCTTTTTACGAGGAAAAAAAAGCTCGTTTATTAATATGAAACCTTCTGCGTGATATCGTCGAACAAATATTCCAAGAGAATCGATATTTTCCCAATGGTTTCTGCCTGATATTACAGAACGATCGACTTCCTGTCGCTTCGACACTGTCAATCCCTACGAAATCACCGTCAGGAATCAACCTCGCCACCGATATTAACGCTTTCAAAAATCGACAGAGAAAAAAGAAGAGGAGTGGAAAAAACAGCGACGAAAGAGTAATAGCAAACATGATAGACAGCGTGTATTCGTAAAGAGAGAAAAAGAAAAAATAACCGGGAAACCTTCAGAGGATAAAGAAAAGCGTAGGCTGTGTCGTCAAAACTGGAGCGGCTTGATTGCGTGGAAAAAACGAAGAAAGAAATCGATTCGCTGCGATACGTGTTTTCCTCGCTGTTTTTTCTCCTTCCTTTTTTTTTTGCCAGCGGCTCGTCGATGATATCCTCTTTTGCGAGCGATCGCTGGAAAAAGCGTCGCGTACCGAGTGTCTCCTCTTCGATTCGTGATTTATGCGACGCTTGTTCGTCCAAGGAAGGAACAATCTCTGCGGAGAGACGAAATATTTCAGCCAACGGTGGATACGTTTTGGCACGGTTTTGTTTCATCGTTGAAAGCAGCTTCTATCGCTTCGCACCACCGGTGTACACTCGACGATTCAGAGCGGTCTTGTATTCGAAATGACAGACGGATGGAAGTGACGCGTCATTCTTGCCTAAAATTCCATTTCACGGAGATAGATATTTCTTTAACGTATCCTTTGTAGGTTTATGTGGAATCTATTTAACTCGAAGGAGGAGTTCTCAGATTTTTCATTAACCCATTAACTGCCAAATTTTTTTTAATTTTTGGCCGAATAAGTTATATATATGCATCCCCAAATTGGGATCATGGCAGCTAATGGGTTAAAATCGATCACTCTTCATTTCCTAATAATTTCCTAGCAAAGTTTATATTCAAAAAGATACACAGCTCGCGAGTTTTCCATAGCTGATGAATTTAAAAATAAAACTGTAATTAATTTAACGCAGCTGCCGATAGTAGTGCAAGATGAGAAAAAAATGGAATCGAGCGTGCCGTGAAATAACTGTGAACCTTTTTTTATTTTCCAATAGCATGTACATTTTATTTTGTTTGGATAGAATTGATAGGATGAAAAAAATAGATCGTTTTTGCCACGAATTCCACGATGGTGTAAATATGAACGACCAAACAACGCGTTTTGCAGTGGCGATACCCTTTTTCTCTTCGATTATTCATTTGCTTGCACAAGCGGACGAACAACATCGCAAACCAGAATAGTAAATAATAAAAACGAGCCTCCATCACGTACAGTAAATACGACGGAATGGAATTATTCGCTAGTTCCTTCGCGGCAAAATGATATTAAAGGTCGTACGGGATTATATCCGCTTTGTCTTGTGCTCTTGCTGGACAAGGGACTGCATGTTCAACAAACAACCCTCGAGAAGCAGAATTATTTTGGTTCTTTGTATCTGCTACGAGAACGCCACAGTGTATAAAAAACAAAAGCAAGAGGTTTTTTCAATAAATTTGATTTACTCTTTTCGTTCTTCCGCGAATGAATACATGGGAAAAATGAATTTCAAATAAATCTACGGTTTAATTTGTTAGCCAGAATGAAATTTTTAAGAGGCAATAAAATGTACTCGATGCAAGGAAAGAATTTATATGAAATCGATGATTCTATATGCAGCCAGAGATGGTGTCTCGTTTACACGCTGTCGAGACTGGCACGCGAATTCCCATGCAAAATAAAGTTACATTATCCGTGGAAATGTGTCAGCGGTTTTCTTGGGACCTGGCCAAAGTGTTTTGTCTTCCCGCAGAAGGAAGAAGTAGATTCGTGACGATCAGACAAAATCTAACCCAGTAGACATTTCAAGGAATATTGATTAACGAATCAACTTTCGTTTGAATCAGAAACTCTTTTAATGTTCATCAGATCCGAATGTTTCCCTGAAAATCAAATTGCAACAGTGATAAATGTATCGAGAAATCCACGTTCCGCGTCGCTGATCCTGATGCAGAAGAAAAAGAAGCAAAGAGTTATGAAAGAGAATTTTCTTTTAATTCATTAATGGGACCGAATCAATCTCCTATTCGGTGAACGACTTCCGAGAATCTTTAATACAGAATGTAAAATGAAATTTTATGAGCCGAGGGTTAAATGAATCCCGAAAATCGTCGACATATTCTTACTAACTCGTAGCACCCCAGTGAAAACTTTGGAATCCTCACGGATGGACCGAAACGGGTCGGTTTTCGCCCTGTGTCGGAAGCGAAACTTTATCATTCTCTTCCAGGAAGTTAGTCGTGAAATTGAGCTGGCTATAGCCGCGGAGAGACAGAGAAGAGAAGCCGAGTCCATGAGCTGACGTATTAGAAATGAAATCTTTGCCAGGATCCCGTGATGACCGATGAGCACCGAGTTACGTTTCGTTACGTAACGGCGAAACGCTTGATAAATGCGAGTTTATTTCAATCCTCTTTGCGTAGGAAGTGGTCAGGGTCGACGTCCACTAACCCAGATAAAGCGACTTTGCTTCTCTGTATGGTATCTTCGGTTCTCCAGGGGGGTTGTGCCGGGAATAAGGCGACGATTCCCGCGCCACCTATCTCTCACCCTGTCTTGTTTTCTTGTAACGGCTGACTGGACGCCCTACTCCTCTCTTTTGCCTGGCTTCATGGTTCGGCTTCGATCGAACATCCACCCACCTTCTATTCGACGTCATTGTTGAGGAGTGTCATTAAAATTAGAATAACAGATTAAAGTCATAGACAAACGCGAAGGGATGAGAATCTGCATAAATTGCAAGCATGGATTTTTTATTTATCGTTGAGACTAGGGGAGACCGGGTATGGTTGTCACATTTTCTTATTTTTATTTTTTACTAGTTTAATATAAACTAGGTACGGCTAAGTTTATAAAAAAAATTAGTTTTATGAATATTATCAATAAGATTGTGAATTAATTATTTTGTGACAATGTACCTCGAGCTTGGGGTGGTTGTCACACATTTAAATAGTCAAATTTATTAAGAAAAAATCAATTCAATTGAAAAAGTAACAATTTTATTATTAATGTTATCACATACGTTATAAAAATCTCTTATATTTAAAGTTTCATTCTGAAATTCGAACACAAAATAATAATGAAACTAAGAAACTATACAGTCTTGAATACAAAATTAAACTTACAATTGGAAATATTTAAAAAAAAAATTGATCGCATCGACCAATAGCGCGCGATAATCTAGAACGCATGCGCGTGATGCGTGACTTACCGACTACGACCAATCGTACCCGCATTCCTTTCGCTATTATTCTTTCCATCTCTGCACAGTACGAGTGAATAACTTTTTAAAATTCCCCGAGGAGAAGGTAATACCTGCACGACCCACGTTCGCCTGTTCTTGTCCTCGTTTTATGGTGTACGTTTTACCTTTGAAATTCTGGACAGCCAGGAACGTTAGAAGCTCTTTTTGTTGCTTTGATACCAACCCCTGTTGCCTTGCACGTGGCATGCCTTTTTTCCTCAACGTCGTATAGGTAACAAGTTTCCCTCAGATATTCGATATCATCGATATAACGGCTGCATATTTTCTCTATAATATTTTCAATCGTACGTACGATCGTTATTAATCCTCTTCTCAATGGCACCCCCGAAAAACTCGTTTCAGTCTCGCCTCGAAACACACGATACCAGTTCCCATTAAACATTATCCTGGTCATGGTCGGCGCCAGGAGGGTCCAGTAACCCAGATAACGGGCTTGACTTTGCCGGTTCCCTATCAGCCTGTTTTCGGCCCCCAAAATAGAGAAGGATACAAGCCAAAGATTCCGCCCGTTGCGTGCGCGACTTCATCCCCTACCGTTTCCCCTTTCTCCTTCCTATTCTCTAACACGTATTCTCTCTCTATCGCACGAGCAACCCTCGAAAGCCATCCACCACCCTCTGGTGCCGCGTTCCGCGCACTCGTGTCCGGGGGTGGTAGATCGTCCTGGCGCAGCCAGTGGCCGCGCGTCTTTCGCGATTGTCGGACCGCGCGTACGAATAACGGGAAGGTGTTCTCGATCGCGTGCTCGTTTCAAGAGAAACCGGACGTCCTCTTCGGGAATCCCTATCCTTACATCCAAATAATCGAACAGTGATCTGACAGTGTCCATCGACGGGATCGACCTAGTGAAAAATTTTACCAACCCTCTTTAATTAACCGGGTCACATTACTATAGGGATGTTATAACCAGTATTTATAATTAACGAAACTGGAAGTACGGATTGTTCAGACGTTTTTATAGTGTATAAAGAATTGAAAGGGCTGATCATGAGGACATGATAAAATTTCTTTCTAAAAGGAACAGCTAATCTTTCTCCAAAGAAAATTTTCCACGTGTGTTTTACATCCTTCATGTTCTTCCTCCGATTCGTTTCGAACGCGAAAAGGTCGACGATCGAACGCGAGTTTCCGGTGTCGTAGTATGATGACGGGTCACGGGTTAATGAGAGCTCGGACGAGATAATGTCGCGTAATGGTTATGTAAGGTTGAACATTGCCGATGAATAGTGGGCACCATAACGAGCGGTGTAATTAACTTATTCGATGGGAATAATTATCGAACGTAGCCTATCAATTTAAAAGAGTGATACGTTCCACTGTGAAGATTCGAGTGGATGTTGGATGTGGAAAGCATGCTACGGAGGACAAGCATCGTGCGGTGAACTATAGTGTTCTGGTGTTCCAAATGACGACGGGGTGGTTCCAGTGAAAGAGACGGAGTGACGCGTATCCAAGGAACTCGTTTTCCTTTTTCCCGGACCGTGAATGTTCCCAGATATTCGTCGGATAAAAAGGAAACGTGGTGAGTATATAAAGCAGGGTACACAATAAACGAGCAAGCGAGAACAAACGTTCCATTCTGTTCGAGCTGACGTTTGCTGTGCGTTCATATCCTCAGGAATTATATTTAATCGAGTTAGCATTTCTTTGTTCGCTCAACTTTGCCCAGGCTTGGTCAACAAGAATAGGTTTTAAAAAATAAAAAAATAAAAATATGGCGACCAACACCATGGTTCTAATAATAAATCTGTGATGAATTTCTTTGGAAGGTTTAATTGTCGTTGATCATCTCCATCAAATTGCCGACAGGATACACACGTGTTGTGATTCAATCATCATCAGATGCTTTTGTGTACAGTATCCTATGTGCTCTGCTCATTCGCTCGATGTGTACGCAGCTTAAGAGATACAGTGACCGGGGAAGGAAGTTTTTCGCGGTAATTTATGAACAAGGGAAGAACGATGGTCTGTCTGGCACGCATCCAAAGACGGTTCCACAGTGTTCCAGCAATATTTTCTAACCGTTCAATGACTAATCCGAGTGTCGAACGGTGAGTTACACCTGACAGACGGTGATTAGCGAGTTTTCCAGCGAACGATTGCCGGAATTAGCGGTGTTCACGGTTCGAGTACGGTTTACAGAGATACGAGTGGAATACCGATTCGTTTCCAATCAGCTATCAACTGAACGCTCATCGAACCGTATTACGTATAAGGATTAACTTTATTACAAATAATTGCTGCAGAATATTATCGAATATCCATTGACTACGTTATTGTACTCTTTGTAAATCTGGAAAATCATTTTTTTTCTTTAACAACTGGATTTCTACAAAATATTTCTGCACATACATCGATCAGTTCCATTCCACAATGAATTACGCGAATTTTAACCGCAAGAAATTAGTTTTCAAATTACTCAAGATCGGTGTTCCGAATCGTTTCGTTCGAATACTTGGTGATACAAACGTGGTTCTATTGCGCGATTCACCCGCTACTATGTTCGCAAGTCGGCGACGAGTGTCGATCGATTTAATTAAACCAGACCGTCGTTCGTTTTTCGTCCACGAATAGTGGATACTACAAAGAGTACAGGACATTTGGTGATCGCCATTCCGTGTCCGTTCGATTTGTATCAAGAGAGTCATGCGATGGAACGTCGACTTTTTAACCAGACCAACTTTATCTCTATCCCACTGTCTCTCTTTCTCTGTCGGCGAACAAGCCGATTTCTCAGGCTTCCACGCAAGCAAAGTGGGTTTCGCCGGGGACGAGACACCCCGAAGAATAACGATTACAGTGCTACTGTAACTACGTTTTTAACAGTGCTGTCCTCTATTCCCCGTTAAAATTGTTTTTCTTTTTTTTTATCGCGATCTATCATAGGGACGTACACTTTTTCTTCGCGAACTTTGCAGAGGAACGGTTAATACCGTTTAAGAGTTTCGGGTGTAAAGCTGAGTCCTGTAAGAAAATATTCTTCAAAGTTTCGCAGGAAAAGTTTGTTACACGGTCCGCTTCTGATTTTGATGAAATTTTGCTAAAAATTTCTTTTCATTAATGGATATTGAAAAAATTTCTAGTTACTTGAGTGGAGGATAATTATAAATGAAATCATCTCTCATAATTTGAAAAATCATCCGATTATTCCGAAATATCTATAGAACTCATTCTTTCCAAGTGGACGTACCATCCCGATGTATTCTGTCTCGTAATACTTGCAGGGTCGTAAGAAACGAGGATTGGAATTCGTCGAGGGAGAAAAATATCCTCCGTTGACTGACGTAAACAAGGAAATTGGTTGTTTCTTGTGACTACGATTCCGTTCAATTTTGTCCTTTCACTTTAACGTAATTTTGAAAAATGTATCGCATTTCATAGTTTGTTATAGAATGGATTACTTAGGTCAGACATGGACGAAGATGGAATGTTTTCTTTTTTTCAAATTCATGAAGATTTCTTTCCGTTCGGTCTATTTCACCTTTTTATGTTCGGAGTATGCAATCTTCGTGAAATGGAAACGTATCACGTTCGAAAGAAGTTATGTAATTCGATTCAGTTGTATCATCGCACGCACTGCGATACAGATTTCCAAAGTTTCAAAATTGTTTAAGGTTCGATTTGTCCAATATTTCAATTGAGATTGCAAGCTGATAAAACTTTTCAGCAAGAAATGGAGGTAAATAATGTTCACGACACTCGGTTCTATTCGAGGCTCATAAATACGGCGGTGGAGCGAAAACAAGGGGTTCCATTCAATAGTTCCGTTTCCCCATTGAATCTAACACCCTCTCCGTCATTAATTCATTAGCGGTAACCAGGTAACGTGCACGATCGCATGAGTTACAATCATATTTCGTGGCTACAACTCCAGTCGTTAGTATCGATTATTATTTCACCTAGAATTTTCAATCTCACTCGTATTAAGTTCAATGAGAAACAACGAAAATAAATTAAATCAATTTAAAAAGAAAGAAAATATTTAGAGCTTTTGAACTTAAACTGTGTCGAAATAGAAAGCATTATCATTGTTAGCTTCATTAGCGATCCAAAGATGCAGTGATACTGATAATTAATACTTGATTTAATTACACAAGAGCTTTAACCATCATTAACCAAATTCACTGAACATAATACCCTCGTAATTATCTATAACATCCAAAATTTCGTTAGTAGAATATACATTTCTAAGAATGAAAATAATAATAGTGGTTGTAATTGCTCTCCAAAGTTTCATACTCAAATCAATTGAACTATTGTACAGAGAAGCGAAATGGAACGGATAGAAATATAAAACTTCTATAAATAATCAATTCCAGCACTTACGAGTATCATGGATCGTAATCCAGGTCCAGTAGAATACCATTTCCAGAGTCTCATCCTGAAAGACAGTTTGCTGGAAGGAAATAGCATCGATGGATCAGGGTGGATCGTAAAACTGATGAACGTTTCGCGATGCCCGGCAAAGATCGTGGGGTGGAGTTCGAATAAAGAGGAGAGGAAATGAGTCTCTGCGACATGGTAACCGACGAAAAATAAAGGAGAAAAAGAATCGTGTAACAGGGACACGACTACGTAATCAAGCAGCGCGCTTAAGGCAGGCCGAGGAGAAACGGCGAACAAACACGAGCTAGGGGTAAAGTTACCCCTTGGTAAATTGGGTTAGCTTAAATCCGTTTACGTTAACTCTAATAGCGGAAGCGTGAGCTGCATGTGGCATCGACACCGAACTCGTACGTCGCTTGAGAGCCCCTTTTATACATCCTACCTTTCTATCGATCAACTTTGATCGTAGCTAGCAAGATTTTTGCTGACAACCTAGATTCGGCCGAAATTTACGTAATTACATAGCGGCATCCCTAAAATAAATAATTCCACGAAATCACATCGAGAATCGTTCAGAATTAAGGTAGAAATCTAAAGTTCATTAATATTTAATTAAATATTTGAATTATATTAAATGTAAAATTGAGTGTACCCTAAATTTTACATAATTTTTACCCTTAAAATCCCATATAATTACTCTGAATTTGAACCTCGTGAAAAACCACCTCGTTTCCATTCGTTTCGCGGTTAAAAAGGTGAAATTGTTGGCGCGGAATTCTTTTTCGTTGCTAACTGTTTCACGAACGAAATAGCAATCTTTCCCTGTACAGAATCAAATAATTCTCCGCAGCAATACCACGTCCGGATCGTTTCGCGTCCGTACGCGAACACTATCTTACATCGTTTCCGATGGTCGCCTCGTTTTTCGCGGTGAGAATTCCACCCCAAGTGATTTATGTGCAAGACCATGCACGGTCGAAGGGTTTCCATTAAACTGATGGCGTCCATTAGCTCTCACCGACAACTTGTACACACGCAGAAGATGGACGTAAAGTCCATTCGCGATGTCCGCGAAATTATAGCGGATAGGTGATGACGTGCATTCGATCTGACTACCTTCCTCCTATCTTTGCATAATGATGGAAACTGTGTACGTAGCGGGTATTGAAACAT
This sequence comes from Osmia bicornis bicornis, assembly GCF_907164935.1. Taxonomy (NCBI): domain Eukaryota; kingdom Metazoa; phylum Arthropoda; class Insecta; order Hymenoptera; family Megachilidae; genus Osmia; species Osmia bicornis. The sequence continues at coordinate 8,126,136 of NC_060218.1, read as the reverse complement.
GGCCGACAGTTTTCAACGATTGATGTTTTAATGAGAATGTCGGACGTGCTTTCACGTTTCACCAAATTTCCACGCTTGCTTCTGATGGTTTTAATATCGCAAAACGGCTTCGACTGGAAAAACACGATAGCGCGATAAAGTTTGTTGGGATTTTATATCGGATCCACGGGAAAAGCTTCGGTGAATTACGATGTAATTAGAAGATTGTACTTGTTTGATATTATAATTAGAGTGGTGATGCGAGAGCAAAAAGGGTCAGATTAAATTGTATAACACGATTTTAATATATTTGAATAATTACAAGGCTTACTAAACTAACTTTGGCAATTTAAGGTATTTGTTCGGACAAGTAGTTAAATGTAATGTGTATTGTTTGAATATGTTTCTTAATCTGAGTTTTGTTTATAATTTTGCTTATAAGGTAAACTTCTGATTGGTCGCAAGAATTTGTGAGAAAATTGGAGGACAAAGAAAATACTCGGCGTGGAGTAGCGTTAGGATTTTGGTAAATGCAGATAGCCGACGCTGCCGGTAATAAACTAATTTGGACGTTCCCAAATTCGCTACTCGATGATTAGTTTCCTAAGTCGTTTTGGGATAATAAACGTATGTGCGTTCTAACAATCGCGACAGAATATTTTTTTACAACGAGTTCGTTTTGCCTGAGTTTTGGCATTGTCGACTAGCGGTCTTTATTATTTTTTAGCTGTACTAATCGACTAACTTCGGCCGAGAACACGTTCGACTAATAAACTATATTGCCCTAGCTACAATTAACTGGAAGTGACTATGCCTGAAACACAATTTCTTTGCGTTCCTCGCTTTTATGATTTGCGATACAAATGAACACGCGATGTTTAATTATTTACGGCTCTTTTGTTACGCGGTAACGTAGAGTTTGGAAATATTTTAATATTTATGAAAAATTCGTAATATTTTCAGATTGATTTGTATGTTTTCAGGCGCGGACAATGACGATTTCTTGAAGATTTTCATCGACCCGCACGACGAGGACCCGAAAATGTGTAACTCCGTGGCAAAGTGTCCGTGAACGTTTGAGTTTCGTGTATTTACGTATCTCTTCTCACCTTGTATAGCATTCTGTCCCGTGACAGAAGTACGCAAGAACGATGTCATAGTCAGGTGCGAGTTGAGGTCACGACCGACACAATGGCACTGTTGTTCGCCATCATTGTCATCTTGGTCACCACTGTCATGTCGCTGCCGCCGGTCATCAGAATCGGTGAGTAGAATCAATCCTTCGTATACTTAATATTCTCTCACCGAACTGGATATTTTAAAACTGTTGAAAATATTAATTGATAAATCGCGAAATTGGAACGAATTCGATGCGATTACCCGGGCATTCCATAAAATTACGCTAATAAGGATGTTCGAATGAGTAATTAAATTTATCTCGTGGCAGCTACGAGGCTCTTTTCACTCTGGCTTCTCTCGTTAGGGCGAACAAGTAGGTAAAAAAAAAGTAAAGGAAAAAGAGAAAAAAGAGGAAGAAGAAGAGAAAGTTTCACCAGAGGACATTTATTGAATGAGCCAAAGTTAATCTTTGACAGACGGCTTGGAAGTAACCGAGTTTTTAATTACTTCTACGACTAATTAACGCCCGTAAAATTCTTTTACCCCCGTTTCCGCTCGATGTGTAAGACTTCTCCGGAGGAAGAATGAAGAGAAACGATTCGAAGCTCGGCGCGCGCGTTGATAAACGAAATTCAACTAATTAACCGACATATGGATTAATCTTGACTTTCTCATCACCTTTCTTTAACTTTGCGCGCCTCGTTTCGCGTGGATCCGCGTGTTGGTTCGTTGGTCTGTCGGTTGTTTAATCGACAAATTAATCTTCAATCTAGAATTCATCGATCGTACGAAGTTATAGGTTGAAAGTTATGTACCAACTAACGAATACGTTTTACCAACAACATAAACTAACCTTCAGTTAGTCTAACATTGCCGAGAAATAATATCTGATATAGATGATAGACCGGTAACTATTAGAACCATCATTATTTTGAAAATTATTCAAGCGAAAGGTACGGTTTACAGGGCGCGGTGTTTGAGTTCTATCCCTGTAGTTTTGGCGTAGCTTTCAAAACAAGCGAGAAGCTAAATAATTATTAGGCGAGGAAGTTTCTGCGGTGCAGGTTGAAAATGGGTAGCATCTGAAGTAGAGAGATCGAGCATAAACACGACGGGAGGAGAGTGAATAGCAAACGATTCACCCTCTCCTCGATTCCTCGTTCGAACGAAACTGCCTCTTACCGAGTAAAGCCGCTTTCGTAATCTCCTAACAAGACTCCCCGGTACGGTCAATGTTTCCATAATGGAGAATGTAATTTCTCAGGAGAACAGGACACTGAAAAATCGAGCTACCAAGCGACCTCGGTACGTGACCGTACTCGAAAGAGGTTGTACGAGGTCTTGGAGGGCGCGCGAAACCTCCTAAAATTTCTTCAAAGTGGTTATATAGGATCGAATCTTCACCTGTTACCGAACAACTTCATCAGACTTACGGCACTTTGCTATTCCACTGGCATTCTCAACGATGCGACTGAAAAGACCCGTCTCGTTCATCGTATTCTTACACAGACACAGCCGCGCGCGTACGTAGTAGGAACGGGGAGGATCGCTTGTGGCCACCCTTACAACCACGGTGGTCGAAACTTTCAGTCGACGTAATTGCTGGAATTTCAACGCGGTCAACCGACATTGGGGAAACTTGGAACTTTCGATCTTGTTTTAGACGAGGAAACGATTAATCCTTCGGTTAATTTTCTTATGCGGTAATTGTAAATCTATCGATCGAACGTGATAAAGGATTTTTCTAATAGTCGTTTCAATTATTGTAAGGAAAATTATACCTTTATTTGTTTTTTCATGATAATTCAATCGTTTTCAATTATGAAGGAGATTAGGAATAGTTGGAAAATTGAAAGAGTTTTAAGTAATCATAGAAAATTCATCGTTCGCTATCTCTACTATCTCAGAGACATAAAATGAGACAATGGTAGAGGGTTAATTTAAAGAATAATTGATACTCCAATTACACCGTTCTCACGTGATCGAGGAATTGAGTAGATCCTCGCTTTTGTGTAATTGCAATGGGATCCGTGGCTGTAACACGTTCAAAGGATCGCTACTCGTCTGATCATCGGACCTAAGCTACTGGATACAGACAGTGTTTAGAGGCGAGTGACCATCGAGGAATTGAACACCGATAACAACGTTGCGAGTTCTCGATTAAACGATTATATCTAGTAATCGATATCGACTATTCGAACTTCTTATTTTAGGAAAGTATTGAACAAAATAATTAATTATTGTTTAGAAAATTAATTGCTTCTTAGAATTTCAGATTATTCAAATATGTCAAATAGATTTTATTTAACATAATTATCTGCTTAATATTGCAAATAATGAACGACATTTTTCAGAAAAGTGTCTTTGTAAAATATTAGATTACCTATCAGACTTAATTAAGTAACAAACGCAATTACCGTAGCTCTGACATACAACCGTTCGGAGACAGGTTCTTTCAGTAGAAGCAACATCAATCTTTCGTCGCATTGTCACCCCCTGGTCTGGCCACAGAAATTCTATTCCCCTTCTTTCTTGGAAAAAGGGAGCGGATCGTATTCAGGATCAGGAGGAATAACAGCGCCACGCTGTCCTATCGATGCTCGGAAAAGCTCGTTCCCTTGTTGGATCCGCGTGAAAAGCTCATCGTGATTCAGCACGCGAAAAGCAACCAGGGCTGGCTTGATTTTTGCGATATCCAGTCTTTCGGTTCTTCGACACGAAAAGGCTGAATCAACGCGACGTTTCATTATTTGAAGCTGTGTACGAAAGGATTTTCTAAGCACAAAATAAGTTTACACAGCAACGCCACGGAATTCTTATTCTCTTCGTCTTTGAGAATATCAGCTTGATGAAAAGAGAAGGGACTATCGCGTTTAACACTATCAATTTTGTATATTTCATTAAGAAAATTTCAATAATTATACTTTAATGAAATGTGTACAGTAAACTAGCAGTTATTATAGTATAGTAATAGAATAGTAGGGACTTTGCCTCATTAAAAGCGAGGAATTTGAATCGACCAATCTATTAAGGTTCACCTTTAGTGAGATGTAATCAAGGTGGATTCATTGGGAGTAATGGAAATTTTAATTAGCCGTTTTGTTAGCAACTTTAATTACCCCCAGCCAGCTTTTTAAGGGAAACTAATGCATTTCTCAATAAACTGCATTGCGAACAGTACTTTCAAAACATCTTCTCTCGCTTTTTTCTATCTTTTTTAATCACGAATCGAAAACTAAATGGAAACCAACAAATTTATGACGAAAATATTTTATTTGAGAATTAAATATTCAGATTCCATAATATTTGCAATATTAATTAATTTTCATTCTTTTAATTACAACATTTCACTGGTTTTATCGTTACATAATAAACTTGTTAAGAATTGATATTTATTCAGGAGATACTGAAAAATAAAATGATGAAATTCGAGGATCACCAATTAAATGTTATTATAAGAGAAATAAATTCGGTGAAATTTAATGGTTTCATTTCCATGCCAGTTGCAGTTCGAATTTAATACCCTCGTTCAGCCGTTTTCCATGGTAACAACACCGAGTTCGACTTGTCGAATGTTTATATCACGAGAGGTCCTCGAATCCAGTTTCGAAACTGTCTGATTTCAGCGTTGCTTGGTGCTTCGTCAGGACGAGTTGCACCTTACGTTGTGGCGCCACGTAAAAGCGTCGCGTCGCGTCGCGTCGTCTCGTCATATCGACGGGGAATTTTGTGTCACGTAGCGAGGCAATGAGCTCTCTTCACCCCAAGATTCACGAGACACGTTCCGCAAATATAAAGTTGGCGAATTGTCGGACTGATTTTTGTGGCTTTTAATCATCGGCAAACCGTGCCAATCAGACGAGAACCACGATTGTAAACGTTTTGAAAAATTATGATAATTTATACAGGACAGAGTGGTAACTTTGTTGAAGCATCGGATTGATGCATCGAGCGAAAGAATTCATTTTATCTATAACAGAATAAAGTACGTCTTGATGAAATTCATAAACGGAAGTGAACCTCGGCTGTGTTAACGGTATTAAAGATTTATAACTCGACCATTGGCCACGAGGAATTATAATATACTTAGAAGCTCTACGAAGGTGTGGTCGTCCAGCGGCGGGCAGGAAGCCGGTTTCGCGACGATTTCACCGAAGCTGGACTTTATGTTTCCCGAGGAGACGCTTACCGGCTGCAATTTAGCCGTTCGAGCTACCCAGGGATCAGGGTGAGTTGAAACTGTTTATGGTGCGAACAGATTGGATACCTTTAACAGGGATAATATAATATTTCTACAATGTAGGTGTAATGTTACGTTACGCTTAAGCAAATATTGCAATTTATCGATGAAACAAACCAATTTGTAATTGGTGATACCAATTCTTGTTTATACATTTAACCGGAAAATAAAATAAAAATTTAGGTAAATGTTTACAATCAGGGCCCCAACGAGAATTCAATTGTATGTATTCTTGCCCCCCGAATCCAAAACTGTTGATAAAACTTGGGAGTCGCTTGTATTTACTAAGATACCGTGGTAAATATTGACATAAAATCATTATTTTCAAAAGTTAATGACTTTATGGGGTAGACAATACTTTTAAAGCGCGTCACTAACCTACATTTAACCCGTCAACAATAGTCTCCTTTAAGGATGTTCGATTCACCGAAAAGAATCGATTCTCGAATCGGTTCTGAATCGAAATGAGAGAATCGATTCTTCTAAAAATTCGAAACCAAAAAGTCGATATAAAAAGTGAGAATTAATTCCCTAGAGGGTAAAAAGTCGATCTTCGATTCTTACACGAAAGAATAAGAAAGGTAAGTTATATTTTTTCTGATATTTTTTCTTATGTATCTTAACAAATACAAGCGACCCCCAAATTTTATCAACAGTTTTGGATTCGAGGGTCAAAAATACATAGAATTTACCTCTTTTCAATTGATTTCTCGTTGAGGTCCTAATTGTAGACATCTACTAAAATTTATATTATCTCTGTCTCGATGATTTGCCTTCTTAAGGGTTAAATAGTATTTGTTTGGAAAATTAATAATAAACGGCATGTACACGAACTGCGTTCTAGATTCAGATAAAATCAATTTGTTGCACTGCGAAACGCGTTGCGTGTTCTTTCCAAGCGAAGGAAATTATTCGTAATAACACCTTTCACTGGCACTTCCAGCCAACGCAACGCAACGGTTCGAACGTTACCGGTGCGCCTTAACGATATCTTATTTTCTTGACAGTCTTTGAATACCAGCGACCGATCTGGCACGAAGGAAATAATAATAAATGTCACGGGAAAAGTCTCATGGTTAGAGAACGATTCTCGATTATTCGTTTCTCGAGATATTTATCGCGATCGGCTACACGAATCATTCGTTTTCGTTGCGTTACCCAGTCTCTAACTTATAACTCAATAAGTAACTAGCAACCAGATTAAGTTCTGCAACACGTCGAATATGTGGAACTGAAAATATCTGCTATTGCGAGATCTTGCTTCTTAAGGTGCTTGTAAATCCTCGAACACCGCGGTCTGTATATAATTAAGATACCTGCTTTAGATGTTTTAACTGTTATATGAAGGAATAAATCGAACCGAAGTATATACAACATTGCTAAGATTTTGTTACAGAAATTTAGAAATAGAATCATTTTTAAAGGGACGGTGTAAAATTGAGAAAATTAAGCTAATATGAGGTACAGAATTAAATTAGAATTGTGGCTTTCTCCATGGTCCGTCCAAAAATTAAAAAACACTCATTATATTATATTTCTTGTTTAGGAAAAAGATGAATTATACAGGGATCAATTAAGTTGTTCCATATAAAATAATTTGAAAAAACTATTTTATTTTTGTTAGAAAAATATTTTCTTTCTACTAAATTCCGTACACGCAAAGTGCAATAGAAAATGTTAAGATACCATTGGACAAAGTTTATATTAGGTACATTATTCTTTGCATGAAAAAATTCTTGTTACTTCTGTGACAACAGAGGAGAAGAAACAGGGGCAATAAAGAGCCACTTTCAGCTCCATGAAAGCACACCACTCTTCAGGAGTGCTTGAGACAATACGACGTCACTTGCATGGCATTCACGGCTCCAAAGAACATTGGCTGTCAGCTTCGTAGCCAACGAGATAATTCATCTAGTCGGATTGCAGTTCACGTTCGAACGAACCTCCGTTCCATAAGTGTCTGCAATCGCAAGTTCCATAGCAATCTTCTGGACTTTATTGTCGTTATTCGATCAAATTTATGCGTGGGCGTTATATTTCCTCTGTGTTTATCATATAACACGACGAGGTATAAGTCCACATTTAGTTCCAGTATAAAATGACACTCGCTAGCGTCTTCGTGAAATTTTTCTCTCTTTTTCGTATCTAGAAATCGCGACACATATTGAGAAGGTTGGCGTCGAAGTTACGCCCCCGTTGTTTCGAGGACGCTCTCAAAGGTCGTTTAAACCGTTCGAACGCCCTGTTTTCCGTCCTTGAAGACAAATTACGGAAAGGAACGGGCTTTATTTGCCGGAAAAATAGCGACTCGATGAGACTCTTTCTTGCGCGACTCTATAGTTTCTTTCTTCTGAACGATCGATGCAATTTCTTTTATTTTCCTCTGAAACTTTATTGAAAGAGAATTTCAACTTGCGAACTTGAAAAAGAATGAGAAAAATATTTCATTACTATTATAGAAAATTCGAAATTAAAAGTACATAGTAGAATCTTTAGTCTTGACTGATCACGCCTGTCGACCGATTCCCGGTAGCTACCGAACGCTTATGAATAATTCAATGTTCAACCCAGAATCGTTAATCGAACACGATACTTTTCATGTTAAATACCCTTGCTTCCCTTCGCCGCGCCGCACCGTTTCTGTTCGATCTCTTAACAACCGATCGTCTGTCAAACTTCGCTTTAGTTCGCGTTCGCCCGCGGTTTACACGCATCGGGGACACATGCACCCGTCATGCAGTTACACGCGGATAAATGCACACGTAAGTACGTATGCCCGCGCCCAACCGCACCCGACGGCACACAACAACACCCGTGGGGAAGGGAACGGGTGAACAGGGTGAGCGCGCGAAACGCTGAATTGCAATATCGGAATTCCTAGTAGGTAAGTATCGACACGGGCCTTGATCCAGATTGTACACACAGCCGCGATCGCATAGGTGAGACAGGTAAAAAGTGTAAGCGAGATGGTGTCGAGGCAGCTTTCAAACCGACCGTCCTGTATTTTTCGAGAGCTTTCTGAAACTTCTCACACCTGGCTGGAAGTTGTCGCGATTTCCTTCAACCCCTTTCGCATTTTCTAAAACCTTCAGAAAACCATTTCTTATTCAAAATATTTTCCATCTTATTTCCTTGTATTAAATTCGTAAATGGTTTCTATAATACTTAAAGGTGTTAATCGAATATGAAAAGAATCCAGCGAGCTCTGAAAAGCAATCTCTGTCGGAGAAGCTTTTCCCTAGGTAATCAGAAGCTCGTTGAAAACTTCTAAGTGAATAGCAACTTAATCTCCGGTAGTGTAAAAAATAATATTCCGTGAACCGAATGGCAAGCAAGAGGATAGTCAAGTTTTGCCGCGAACACGTTTAATCGATTCGTTGGGAAACTTTCCCTTGCCAAAGTTCTTTTACAATCTCCGCTCTCGGTGCAACGTGAAAAGGGATTCTTTCAAGAAACAAAAGCTGGCTAACAATGGGTGTACAGTGTCGTACGAGCAAAGGGACCCTTAGTGGAATCGTCAAAACGTTAGTCCCGTAAATTCAGTTGGGATATTCGAGAGGGAAAGAACAAAAAAAAATAGCACCGGAGCTTTCAACGCTGGGTTCGTTTATCAACAAACAGGATTCCGTATAACCAGCGTGTACAAGCCGGCGCGGTGCGACGATTTATTTGCTTGAAAAATATTCGTACACGTTCGCTGCTTGTGTTTGCTTGCCCAAATAATGCGTGTTAGGTATATCGTGTAACGTATAGACAATATAACGATTTATCGGGTCGCCAGTGATATTTGCATACAAATTTATTTGCCGAGGCATGCGACAGTTAGATAACCAGTCACAAAATGTTGCTAAGTGGAACGAAATTGACAATCTTCGACTCGGATGATCTACAGTTGTTGATCAAACGGATTCATTTTAATTTTGAGATATGGAACTATTTCTGGGTCGTTCGATGAACCTAGAAAAAAAAAGAAATTAGAAGGCACCTAGATTTTTAGATTCTTTTTGCTTCCTTTTCCTAACGCTTTACTCTAGTCTAGAATCTAGAGTCTAGACAGAAATGACTTTCTTTTATCTCAGAAACATCGAACCACTCTAAACGCGCCTCAAAGATAGCGATCGTTTCTTTAACATGAAAGTACGACATCTTTGCGTTGTTCCATCGCACGATCGAGTTTTCTAAGAAGTCGAGAGATTACTCGTATGAAGTCGTCGGCACAAACGGTGCTCAGAACTCGACGAAGAATTCTCATATCGGCGTACAGAACGGCGGAACGACGAGGAATTTTTCGAATTGATCGCTCGATGGTAGGAGCGCTTTCGCGCGAGGAATTCAGACAAGCTCGCGTTCCTTGCTACCTCGGTTCGTTAGACGAGATAATAAGGATAGGGATTATCAGACTGTGTGTTCCTACCCTGGATTCCCTTGTGAACCTTCCCTGTAACCGTACGGAATCAGCTGCTCCTCCTTGTTCAACCATCTTCCCTCCATATCAAATCGTTCGAACAGAACTCTCCCCGAACGTTGAAGCTATAATTTTGCACGAAACGAAGGAAAATTGGCTGCAAGATGAAAATACATTGTTTAGATTTTATTAGTAATAATTTTACAAAACGAAGCTCTATAAAATTGATTGAAATCTTACAAAAGGGATTAATCATCTTTTCTAATTAAAGTTAAAATTTTACTTTATTTAATTTGTCGAATAATTTTTTGTTAGAAATAGAGACTTATTACTTTGTTGAAATGTTAAGGGTTCGAGTTTCTATGGTGGCTCGAATAACCCAGGATTGTTTTCATATAGCTACCCCTTGGTAAACAGAAGCTGTTTATTCCGGTCGCGTAGCCCCGAAATTTCAGAGACTTTTATTTCGCGAGAAATTCAATAACTGGAACTTTTATGCATTCAAGGGGCCGGGAAATTGTTCGCAACTGGGGCTGGACCACTTTGAAATCTCGGTCTATTCACTAGGAATTGAGAAGCGCCAAGTTTTATCTAACTAATCTTATTTCAACTTTTTTCATTACGTGTCAAACAAAATGACATCAATATTCACGAAAATGATAAGAAATATCAAAACACATAAAATTTCTTAGTGGAAAAATGAAAAATGAAGTAGGGGACGCGAAGGGTTGAAATTGGCATCCAACTTATCTTCACAAACATGCTATCTTGTAGTAACAGGGACGATTACTCATGGATATTTAGCAGTGTAACGCACGACACTACAGTGCGATACGATACTACGAACCCACAGACAATCATGAAAGTAACATTATACATGCTTGCAAGCTGCACGCGTACCAAAGTGAATTTACATGCTCGTTAAGCATATGAAATAGCATATACCTCAGAAGTCTTCTATCACGCCCACCATTCAAACGTTTAACCTCCGAACGATTACAATTGCATATTTTTCCAGGCAACATTTTTCCATTCCTTCGAATGAAAAATTCACATTTAAGCTTACCGTTTCCTGTCCGTGCGAGGTTCGAATAAAAAAATTTCTCTCTACTGTCCGTCGTTTTACGCGAAACGGAAGCGAAATTTTAATGAAAAATTTCGTTTCCAAAAAGAAAAAACAACAGTATATCGTACCAGAGGAAAAAAGGAATTTCGACGAGTTAGCAAATTGTATTTGCTGAGACCGGTAATATGTTTTTTTCTCTGTGAAAGTGATACCCTAACAGCTAAGATCGTCGATTGATTGATCGTCTATCGTACAGGGGTTCTTTTAGAGCCACATTTCCCGTGTCTATTCGGGAGTTGATCGAATGAAGAAGCCCATTAGACGCTGAGAAACGGCAGAAAAGACTCTTGAAGATAAAATATCAGCGGGAGAACGCGGCGGACTGACGGGAATCTCAGTTAACGTGCTTATCCAGATGCGGGTGAACATAATCCTTCTTCGAGACCGATGAGATCCAAGGGGAAGATTCTTACAATCGCAGCATTTCGACGAGCAAACGTTCGCGTTGATGTTCCTCAAGTATCATATTGTTAAGATCTAGACAAGCTTTTTATCCGGTTACTAGGATAAGTATGGCTGACTGAGAAGTTTGGGATTTATTCAGGTAATTTGCTAGAAAATCAATTATGCGAATAAATATCATACAATTCATCTGAATCATTTAACTGTTCGTTATAAGACGAAGCGTTTAATTTCTTGGATAATTAGAGGAAATTACATTTTTATTTATTTATTTATTTTAATTTAAAGTTGCATCGATAGCGAGGGCCATTAGCGACTTAGGTTTACAGTGTTAGTGGTATATAATAACCATAAATGAGAAGTAAATAATATAATATAAGTATAACTCTAATATATAATCAACATAAGGTTGATTAATTCGGTGAGTGTTGATACTTATCTTCAGTTGTCTATCATAAACTGTTAAGAATTCCAATGTTGTTGCAGAATGTAATTATTGTGTCCTGGTACTTAACTGAGACAAGTGTTTCCCTTGAGTCGTCCTTAATGTTAAGTTTCAACCTTTCTAGGTTCTATTTATCGCATTTAGTGATAATGTGATCGATTGAAAGCGGCAGGTCGCATAATTCGCATACCATACGCGGTCCATTATTCAAAATGTACGTATGTGTTAATCGTGTGTGCCCAGACCTGATCCGTGTTATTACCATTTGTTGTCTCCTGTTAAATTCTGTATTAGTTTTGAGATCGCTTTGTAATTCATCCATGTCCTGTTCCACTCAAGCTTGCATAAGGATCCTATATGTTTGGTGATGTCCAGAGTTGAATTATAAATGGGATGATTGTTTGGGCGAAGAGTGGTAGCCATTTTAGCCCCGAGGTAAATACCTTTATGGGCGGGTATGCAAGCAATAATTATTGTTTTCCCTGCGAAATTACATTTTTGTTAGAAAAGTTCTCAATTATTTCAGGAACAGTGTTTGTACAAGAAACTTTCCTCGACTTGGATAAACAGTTAATTATCCGCACAATTATAATAGCATCCGCGGGATTGTCTAAACGTTCCTGTTTGTTTGTAGAGGAAAATGCAAATCTTCGAAGTCGTTGTAGCAATTCCCTAAACAGATTCTCTGCCTGTTGATTTGTAGCAGAGATAGAGGGGTCAGGTTGGAACTCCGCGGAGCGAGCTAAACCAGGGTAAATAAATTTCCACAAAGAGGAGAATGCTCCTTTAAAGCGGGAAATACCAACGGGCGTTCTGAATTGTTTAATTGGGTTATTTTTCCGAATTAACCGCAAACTTGGCTGAGTTATTATCATCCCCTCGTTGGAGAGTCGACTCTGTAAGCTCGATTTATCTGTTCTTCCTGAAATAGACGTGTCTTTGAAGGCAATTAAGGGCTCAATATAGTTTGCCTTTAAATTATCAAACTGCTCGATCGAAGGTCAAACCCCTGGTAATGACCAAGTTACACTCCCTTTCTGGACGCGAATAACTTTGATAGTCACATTACTGTACTTACTCAATGGAATTTGCAAAAGAGATAACTTCTCCTTTGAATCCAGTGGATTAAGTTAATTTCGTTAAAATAGAGTCAGGGTATCGAAGTTCGATCGAGGAATTCCAATTATTAAAGGAGGGTTGAAAATTTCTATTTGCTAAATTTGACTTTATCAGAAAATTGCCAGTAATTAAATAATTAAATAGATAAAAATATATATTATAATTCAGCGTTTAAGAATGTTTACGGATAAATTCGTCGGATTCTTGATATCAAGATAAAATGTTAGCTCGTGAAATCTTCGACTACCCTTTGCCTGGAGAAAAAAGCACGATCAAGTTATCGATATCCAGTTCCGTGTGCAAACATTCCCTATTCCTGAAATCGTGAACGACAAGATCTCGAGGAGGAAATATCGCGTTTCATCCTTGGTTCGAGTAGTATCTACAATACGAATTGCTGAAAAGAACGGAGCTCGGGATTTCATCGCAGGGGCAGGGTTAGCAGGCTGATATTGTCGGGCGGGATGTGGAACAGGTAGTCATTTCGGCGATGAAATCAGCCTGTCGAACCCTGCGCCGTGTTTTATTTGTTCTCGATTGGTTGAGTGTCCTGCGAGGGAATCCTTTTTCCGTCTTCCAACCTGAGTTCCTATTCGTCCAGGACACTTTTTCATTTTCCATTCACTTGTGGTAAAGAAGAAAAGAAAATTGCGAAATTTTCTTTAGAGAAGCTTCGTTATGTATTATATTATAAAATTTTACATTTAACAAATTTAAAAAAAATCCTAAACAAATTCTAAAGACAACCCATTCCTGTCGACTTTGTAGATACAATGTAGATACAGCTCTAAATTTTGTGTTATCTCTTCGTTTCAAGGACCTTCGGTATTATTGTTGTTGTTGTTGTTGTTGAGAAGTTATGTTCCCTGGAACTCGTCCACCCCCTTCACTGCCCGTACACTGTCATCATTACACGAGATTAGCAGTCAATTGCGAAGTTCGCGACTGTTCGACCGGGAAGAACCGCTGCAAATGCTTGCCACGATAAGCTCGTCTCTGTATGTTTCGGAAACGGCATTGCCGCTTATAAACTTCACCCTTTGACTGTGTTATTCAGTCTCTTGAGCATCTTGCAGCGCACACACCCTTCACTAGAAATTCGCACGATTTGCATTTCAAATCGCTTCTATTCTAAACGTTCAATTTCATTTTCCATGTTCGACGTTGCTTTCGACAAGCGTTCAGAAACATTCTGTTAACATTTCGAAATTTTCATTTTGCACCCTAATTATTTTCATCGAAATCCCGCGTCGTTTGGAAAATTTATTAAATGTCTCTTTAATGATGCGGAAAGTACCCCGACATTAGTGATCATCTTCAATTTCTCGAAGCTTAATCTTCGGCATTCCCTCCTTTGTGCCGCTTAATAGTTTCCTCAATTAGAAGCTAAAAGTTCGGTTTACCTCGCGGAGTGGAGGGAAATCCATTTAATGACATCATGTCGCGAAGACAGTCGCGTTTCGCGAGCATAACCCCCGGCGATACGAAACAACGGGCAACAATGGAGGGAACGCGTTATCGCGATTCAGTTGCGAGACATTAAACGTTCCTGCTCGTTATCGTTGCACCGAATTACCGTGATCAACGTCGCGGCAAAAGGAACTTCGTTAACAAACCATTAATTCATGCGTGCGGTTGTGGTTTCTCGTGAACCCTCGCCACGTTGTTTTGATGAAAGTTTAATCGTTCCGATCGGCATCGACGTTGTTCGACGAGCTATCAAATTTCAATTATATTACAATCCGGGCGTTTTAAATATTTGATAAACAATTGATGCTTGAAAATGTTCAAATAACAATAGCATAGATTGTTTCTACAGTAGAATGGATATGAAAATGAACGAAAGAAGAATACCAGAGGAACAGAATAATTTTATTTAATATTCAGATATATATGTAAATGTGTGTTTAAAATGTATAGAAAAGAAGAGAACTTTGATGACTTTTTACTGGAAATCTACCACGCTGAACCGACGTTGTTCCTCTATTCTAAAAACAACATTGATTCTGCGTTTCTAGAAGAACAGACCTGCTACTTCGACGATACGGACAATTCTCTTTATTTTTCCATTCACACATGATGGCCTCCAGAGACTTGCTTTTTCATTTTCCCTCGCGTTTATTCTCAAGTAACGCTACCTTATCTTTCAGAGTGGAATAAGACCTTATGTTGTTTCATTTTACGTTCCTTGGATGTCACAATTTTTTTGATGGCTTAATAGAATAGACTGACCAGGTGTATACTTTCATTTGATGAAAGTCGAGTTTTCAACTTCCAAGTTGCTATTTTGACAATTTCTAATTTTTCCCATTCTCTCGTTGAGTTTTCTCTTTTCTTCAATTACAACCAACCTGGGCACCGTAATCGATACCTCGTCGAACTAGCATCCAATACTTTTTAATTAGAAGCTTCATCATGATTTAAACTATGAACAATGAAGTTTTGTAACCGAAATGAAAAAGAAAAGAACCAGCTTCCAGTGGATAAAAATAATAAGGAATTATATGAACAGAACGCTTCCTTGCATGAAATATTTTCAGAGACTATAATATTCATCATGCAATATCCGTTTCGCACTGGAGGCCAAAGTGTGCATTATACATTTTCAGCTGTAACAGTCAGTTAACGCTAGTGTAAATATTTTAGGAATGATAATATGTTCGTGAGATGGTAATCGATTTTCCATTCCATCTGACCGTGTCAGTTATTATGTGTTATCAGGATGACGTCAAATTTTAAGCTTCCATAGATAGACCGACCATAAATCGTTGTCCAACCTTTGAATAATTCGCAGTTTAAATAGCCGGTTAACTCGCGAAATGTTTCAAATTATCGCTATCTCCAGCGTGGAAACTGATATTCCTATGAAAACGTATCGATTAACGTGTTTGATGAAAATTTCGTGGAACGTATAAAGGTCGCAATGAACGATCATACGCAGATACGAATAATTTCCAAATAAGAATCATTATGATTATTATTCATAGTTAAACTGATTAGAATAAAGGCAATGTGTTTACACTGGTAATTAAAGGTACATAAATTTACCTATTTAATCTCTTTTTGAGAAGCTCAATTTGTGGCGTGTACACGTTCGCCTGAAATTACATTGGATAATAATTTCAAGAAAATTTTATCTTCAAGAAGATGGAGCATATTTCTTGAAAGAAATAGGTATTCTTCACTGTTAATGGCTGGAACGTTCCCATTATCAAAGTGTAGCTTTTATACAGATAATTCAAAGCAGCAGCTTTTATACCTCTTGTATATCTCTTCTCTTCTTTGCAATGAATCGACCCATTTCTTACAGACTCTATTGCAAAATTTCTTAGAACTCCTGATAATTATTCTAAAACTTACTTTAAATCAAGAAAGTTTGCCTTTTAACATGATACAAAGATTTTTCAAGATAATTGTGGAAGTAAAAGACATAGCGAAGAATTCGTGAATAATAAAATTCCTGTATAAAAATCGAACCAACAAAGAAATTTAAGGTATTTTATATTCGATGAGTCGTAAATACCTGTAACGAACTGTAAAGTATTTTAAGAATCCCACGAATGTTCGTCACAATGAGATAATTAATGTTAAAACGATGAGTATCCGATAAAAATGATAAAAATGTCATCCTCGATTCACATTTTCTATTCCTTTGAAAAAATCCTTTCGTTTGAAGAAAGCTTACCATAGACAAACATCAGTAGGATGCCTTTTAACCATTAAAATCGTCCCCTAAGACGATCCTCCTGGTGTTGCATTTTTCCAAGTTAAACCTGGATCGGATCCGTTCGGAACACAAGGGATTACCGAGGTTTCCATTTCGAAGAAACGTCGAGGTGAAGCATACAGATCAGGAAACCCATCGAAATTTTTGTTTACATCTCGTCGGTGTTCTCGTCGATACGTTGATTGGAGGAAAAGCCTTTGCCTTTTCTGTCTGGGAATTTTTTCCAGGGATATCGTCAGCGAAGCTCAACCAGCAGACCGGGAACGGTAAAACAATTTTACGAGGGTTCGCCGGGGAATGATCTGAGTGAAAAGGGCGTGCATCGAATCGCAGAGATAAGGGTTGAATTATGAAGCCACCTGTACATGGCGCTCACTCGACGCCGTTGTGAGATAAAGGCGTCATTAACGCTCGTTCATTATCGGCTCTTCGGCAAATTTACACCCCCATCCGCGATGATTCCCCTTTTTTATACGCCGCGCCGTTTGGTAACGGGCTGTATTTTGCCGTGCTTCCCGTTGAACAGGTTGAAAGGTGTAATTTCAGGGAAGTAATACATATCTAGGATGATTCAAATCCGAGGCTGATTTGAAATTTGTCAAGAATTCGAATGTAAAATTTATTCAACGTTGAGAAATCCAATGGATATCTCGTTTGACGAGATTCGCAAAGTAAATGGAGAGGTAGAATTCGAGCGGAAAGGAGAGATTTGAAAGTGAATTTAGTAGGGTCGATCTTTTGAGGGTTGCGAAGAAGGTGCATTCTTCTTGGAATGGATTACGCTCGAAGGAATCCTCGTTTCGGCCTCGAAATCACCGATAGAGATAGCGTCGAACGAACTCCACCAGCTCTCGGCTAAGCCCTTAAACGTGGACGTCCTATTTACCAGTGGGTATCGCGCGAATCGCACGACCGTTTAGATAAAGGAGAAGCTTTATTAAATTTACACCGGTCAGCCGTGGCGAAGATCGAGGAGACGAAGGGGCACGGAAACGCGAACGGATTAGGTGAAATTATCGAACGAACTTCGAAGGTTCTTACCATCCGTTACGAGCTTCGATTCGCGTCGGAATTTATAGAGACTGGCTAACTGTTCAAACTGTGATTACGATATTTCTTCTATTCCTTTTCTGATTGTTTTCTTCTCTGATCGAATGCTGTACATAATGAATTCTATAGAAAAGGAATTGGATAAAAAAGAAATAAGGAAAAATTGATAAAATCGTGGAAGTTTAAACGAAAATGATATGCTTGAGAGGAGAAAACAAGAAGATTTACGTTGAGAGTAACAAGTCGCTTTTCAAGAATTCCCGTCGGGCATGCAAACGTCGGTTGCCGATGCTCCAAAATAAACCCGAGACGTTAACGAAGCCAACGAAGATGGCGAATGTGTGTTGAATACACTCGTTCTTAGAAACGTGTACGACGAAGGGCCTTCTAATTAGTCAGCCGGTTATCTTCTAAGCGGACACTTAAAGTAAGTGCTTCCCTTCGCATGGCAACTCGTCACCGTGACAGAGCTTGTGGATACAAGCTCGAGAATCTCGCGGTGGCAATAAGCAACTTCAAGAAACGTGTAATAAACTTGTGTGAAAAAAAAATGAAGAATTAAAGAGCAGTCACCTATGTTTGCAAATATTTCTGATCTTCAAAGGATAATTGAAAATATTAACCGATGCTAAATTATTCTAAACGAAAATGATTTTGATGTTACAACAGCAGAGTGAGCGTTTAATTTCCTAATTAAAGGTCTGAATTTGTAGACAGGTTAAAAAGTGCAGTAGCAGCGAACGAGAAATAAATTGAAGAGTGTACTTTGACTGCCACTTAAAGTCGCGAGTGGTCGGTGTAGCTTTAACTCAGACTCGCGGGCTGCTTTGTTAAAAAGAATGTAGTGAAGTTCATTTCGTGGGAAGGTAGAATGCTGGTAGAATTCAGTTTCGTGTTTAAGAGGTCACCAATGGTGGCACAAGAGAGCTTGAAGGTTCGCGGAATGGTCTGGAAACAGGTTGAAGTAATTTCTCGGGCAAACGAGATGGTGCTCTTGCGAGTTGAACATTCGACTGTTAAAGATGCAACAAGAACCACTTCGTGTACCTGCCAAATTCCTATTCACCGTTTCGTTGATTCAAGATTCTACTAACAAACTAAAAGATTCTCCAGATTTTACAATCTATTATTGACTCTACCTTCGCTTTTCGAGGGTTGAAAGATAAACGAAACAAGACACGCAATTACATGGAAAGCACGATGAATTAATTAGCAGCGAAGAAGAGAAGTAAGAAAGTCGAAAAATCGTGGGAAAACCACGCACATCGGCAATGGAAGAAAAAAGGAGCGTTTGAAAGGCGAGGGAGATTAATGAGCTTCTTGCGTCGATCCGATTAAAAGGGATAGAAACCAAGAGAGAGCCCTATTTCCGTCTTACCGCCACAATCCTCGTTCGTTCGACAGTTCGAAACTTGCTCGTCTGCTTTTTGTTTGCCACCATTGAAAAGCTATTCGTCTATTTTTCACTTGTTCTCCGTGATTACTTGATGTATCGTCCGAGGAAAAGCAAACATTCAAAAACTTAATGAACTATTATATAAACTATTATATAAACTATTATATAAAAAAAGATATGTATAATTGAAAATAAAATCGTCTATGAATTATCTGATTTATCGTTGGCAAAATAAAACAGACCCGAAGGAAATAAAATATTCTGTATGCAAAGACGGTGCAAGTAGTACAGGTCAACAATAAACGACGTCTGGCAGGGGACAAGAATAAAAGACACAAAGGGGGATACGCGTAGCTGAATCGCGGCGAATAAAATTCGTGAATTATCTCCGGGGACTGATTTGCATTCGAAAAAGAAGACGAGAACTGGATGAAAGGGAACCGACTAATCCAAGCTGGAAGGCTGACGAAAACATTACGTACAAATGAAATTGTGAATTTGCATAAGTTTCGCCTCGTCTTTTCGCGCTGGCTAGACTGCTCCATCAGTTGGTCGACCAAAAATGGAAAAAAAGTACCTCCGAGGTAGAAACTTATGCCTGCCTTTTCAGACGATTTTATTCCATCGAGACGATCGTCTAACTAATGGACTTCCTTGGTCAATGCTACTCCGAATCTAGTTTCTTCTCATAACTTTGACGAACCTTTATTCGCTCGCCTCGAACGCGTAAACTTCGTTTGTTTCCCTCTTTTTCTTTCGAGAAAACCGTCTGGAATCTTAACGCGATGAGAATCGTCGATATACTTGGTCGCTTTAATCACAGTTGAATTTTATTTTTCAACGTCATTATTTAGTTTAAAAACAACATTTAAAAGAGACGCCCCGCAGTCGATGTTTACCCCAATATTTCACGTCGGATTTTTCGTAAAATTCCTGACACGTTTTGTACAGGATAATGTACAGCGGTTTATTGACAGTGACGAAGGTGCGGGCTGGTCATCGATTTTTATCGATGATAAAAAGCAACGGGAGAGAATGCACCCTCATCTTGCATATTATTAACGCGTTTTGTTCGCGACGAAAGCGCCAGGGTACCGTGAAATTACAAGTAATTATTCATTCAACCTTTTCATCGCGTTACGGGATTGGATTTGTCAAACGCGAAATAATTTCCTTCACAGGCATCGCGCTCGTCGACATTTTTCTCCAACAATCGTTAAACGCGTATGAAAATTAAATCGAGCACACGTTGGGAATTACACACGTTTTCCATTCGATTAAGCGGTAAATATCCGTGTAAATAAATAGTAATTGTTTTTCGGAACGGAAAACAATCGGTTAAACAATCAACCAACAATGTTATTACCAAGCTGGTAGTTATCGAAAATTGGCAATAACAGTTCGGACGCATAATGGATACTGGTTTTTCAGCCGTTCGTTGAAATTTCCCGTTTCAATGGTCGAGTTACGCGTTGCGGAAACGGCGGGAAAAGAGGGAAATTTAATGAGAGATAGATAGAACCGAATATCCCAGTGACGTTACAAAGAGTATTCTCAAAGAAAACCGGGATTCTTACATTTGGCAACGTTCCATTTCCGAGCGTCGGCTAGATGAAAGAGCCGCGAAAGGGTTTGCGCTAGAGAAAGGACAAAAAAGTGGCCCCGTCTGGCGCTGTCCTTTTGAAACAGAAAGATCCTACGCGCTCTTTCAACCTGTCAAGCTCGACTGAAATTCAACCGGAAGGAATTTCCAGCGAATTCACTTGCAATTAATTATCAACGAACGCTTAATCGTTTTTAATCCCCCTGTGAGAGAATGAATCGGTGATTATTCGGTTCGTTTCCTCGATACCGATTCGATCGTTCGACCGTGGACGGCTGGATTTCTGATTACAATATTTTACTTTATAATTTGTAACTGTATAGCGATCGTGGTAATTTATAAACGTGATTAGCGTGGGATTGGCCTGATTCCTCGAGCAACGGGCCGATCAAAATGGCAATAAGAAAGGCGTGGGCTGCGGTAGCTTGTAAATTTTCACGACCGACAAGAAATGAAATGCAAATCGCCGTACGCCAGAGGCGGCGAAAGTAATTCGGGACGCGTACTCAACGACGCCGTGATAAAACTCGGCTTGCACAATTTAATTAACAATTTAGCAGCCGTAGGTAACACAAGCAGCCAGGGCTATTCTCTTGCCGGACGAACGAGAGCACACGGCATTCGCCCTAAATGAATTTTCATAGAGCCGATTCAGCTGTCGGGGTTCATGGCGTGCCAAGGATTTATAATCGGTTTGATTAAACTACCCGCTAATCCTCTCAGCTAGGGTTGGCCGACTCGCGGAAGGAATTATTTGCCAACGGGATATCCTCCAGCTTTCGATCTGATCTTACCGCAAGCACCGTCCTTGGACCACCGCAAATCGCTCGAATGAAATTATCCGCCGCGCAATGAAGATCGATCGTAACGTTGTTTACCGGCAAAGCCAGTACAGGCAGGGTGGTAAACGAGATTCGAACGACGAAACAGATGTTGCTTAATTGTTCTTCTTCTCTAATCGATTTTGTTGAAAATTTTTCGTCTACCTTTGATAAAGAACGATAATTGATAAACGGTTTATTTTAATAATATTCTATAGAATAATTGCCATTGTTTCTGGTAAACGTCGAGTTAGCTAAGACCGACAATTACAGAGAATCGAGGACGATCAATGGTCGAGCGCAGACCGATATTCCGAGGAAGTCTTCAAGAATAGATAAAGCAAATCGGATCACGGGAATCCTTGCCTTACGAACGACGGTTTCAATTTAACGCCCCTATCCCGTGAGAAATTATCGCCAGTCTTATAGTTCAAACCAAATCTATTCTGAAACGATTGAACGATCGATGAGGCTTTCGATTTTTGTAAATTTCGACAAGAAAATTATTTTATATCCTCTTTGTCTTATCAAAATTTTAAGGTCGTAAGAAAAGCTTGGAAAATGAAAAATATACATATGTATATCGTTGAGCCAACAAATTTCGGTCGAAAGTCAATCATAAAGAGGAAGAGTCTAGTAGCACCATTTCCGGAAGTGATGTTCCATGTCTTTGGGAATATTCCTGTGATCCTCAGCGGGCATAAATCTACACCGTTGTCTGGCCGTTCGCCTAAATCAATCTTGATTAATCCTCTCGGCTATTCCGCCGGGTCGTTGAGGCGGTCTGAAAGGCGAGAACGATGTTCAATGATTGCTCGTTAAAAGGATTTTCGGTCGTTGCTAGCCATTTCTGGCAGACATTAATGGCACCGTAGACGAATGGGCCGAGGTAATTCATTTGCATATAATGAAGGATCTTATTAGTTCGTTAAGGGATCAGGTTCATCGCTCATCGTCGTCGAGTTGAGGCGTTCAGAGTTTCAAGTAGTAGCGAATGGCATTGGTCAGACGCGGACCGCCCGGTGCTTCTTCCACTGAAACATTTTTACTATTTCACGCACACTTCGCCTTTCTTACATTTTTTGCAATACCTTTTACGTAGCATTAGAAATTTATAGTTGCAATAATAATTGAGATAGGTAAAAAAGCTTTCTAGTCTTTTTAAAAAGTAAATCGGCTTCAATCTCATTAATCCTCGCTACTTTACGCCTATTTCTGTTCCAAGTGTGCCGTGTTTCAGTTACACGAACAAGAATCACAAGCCGTGGAATAACGCAAAGGCACTTTGTTGCATTAAAAATAAGGCTGTAGTAGCTTTGTACGGGGGAGCTTTTTTCCCGGTCGTATTATGCAAATAATGCATAAGTGAGAACAGGGTCGGACGTCGCGGCAAACGAGGAATCCACTTCACCGCTGTGTCTCACTTCGTAATTAAAACGAATAACCTTATGTAATTGCATGTAACGCGGCATGGCCGACTCGGAATTACGAGAGCTCCTGGTGGTATGAAAATTAGCTCGCACATGGTGGAAACACGGCTACATGTGTCTTTTATAAACATTTATCGTAACTGTATTGTAATCGTGAGAAATTCACGATTTCATGTAACAAAAAAATACAAAACATTAATTGTTTTATAAATTCGATTAAAAATTTAACATCACACAAAAGTTAGATAAAATTAGCATAGGGTCAACGGTTCGTTTCTCATCTTAACTTCACCGTGTTGCGGCTTTTGTTTTGGAAAGTTAATTAAACGTCAGAGAATGTTTGCTGAACATTCGGTTGACTAGGAGGACGCGAATGCGAATCGCATACGAATTCGTCCAATTTCGTCGGTGAAACGTCTAAAGGGATTATTAGAAAGGTGCAGCGAGACATGCCGGTTCTGTCCTTTTGATTATTACCGGTGAAAATTTTCAAAATACTTCTCGCTGCTCCATGAATATCACGGAAGGTTCCTTGGAGACGGACAATCTCGTTAATGCCGACAGCATAGTCGTCGACTCCTCTCGCAAATTACTTATTAATTTAGTGAAACGCTTCAACCTCCGGCACGGTCGCTTGACAAATGCAGTTATCGTCCATGGCGAGCCATGCTCCGGCGAGTCGCGCAGATAATACGAGGCGATAATGCGAGATGAACGCGAATGGTCGGCTACCAGAGACGAAAACTACAACTAAGCTCTTACGCGCGTAAATCACCGTCCTCGTTAGCACGATTTGAGCCGATTACCGTTCACCAAAGAGATTTAATGGCCACAGGGCTATAATCCGCGCCAGATTAAGACGTACACGGTGTACCACTTTGTCTTCGACACTCAGATACCTGTCTCTATCACGCGATTAGCCAGCGAAACTAATTCTCTGGGCACAGTTGTACCTTAACTCGAGGTGTTCGAAAAGATCGTAAGTTGCCTCCTGCCTTCAATCACAGGTATTATTTTTATTGGCCGAAATCCTCGCATCCGCAAATCTATCGCGTAACGAGCGTCGCCAAAGACAAACATTGAAACAGAATGAAATGAACCCGTTGACGTACACGTAGATTCGGGGTTCACATTATTAAGAAAACAGAAGAATTTTTACACTCTCTATACTGTAATTTCCATAAATTTTGCATAACAATGGTGGTCAAGCACAAGTGTTATAAAAAATCCATTAAGGCCCAGAACAAATGGCATGTTTATGTAGTTAAATATATCCACCACGAGTATGGAAATTGTACGTCTATGCAGTTCGTCTTGACACCTCGAGATAAGGGTCCTGGAAGGGATTAGGTCAATTAGGTGAAGCCAGTGGTCCAGTCCCCTTGCTCCTGTACTGATTAGTTTCTGGTGCTCGGCAACTTACGATCTCTGCATAGTACAGTGTCGAGAAAGGAGTCTTCTGTAATAAACACGGCAATGTAAGGAGAGAAGGATAAAAATATGCAAAACCTGAAAATTCTAATAAATTTTCTAAATAAATGTATTTTTTTTTTTCGCGTTTCCAGGTACTTGAACGCCAGAATGTCGCGTTCAAGAATGATATTGAGCAACGCATTCATTTCTAAGGACGCCTATAGTTTCCAAGCATGCCTATAGTTTCGCGCAAATAACTTGTCCACGTAATAGTGTCCGTATTACGTATTAATACCGGATCCCACGCTTTCTTCTCGATTCTATGTTGATTATTTCGTGGCCGCTTATGCAACCGGTGAAAGTATATAATAAAAGAGAAGAAAACATAATCGATTAGTCGGGGTTCGAGCGTTGTTGCTTCTTGCCAGTGCAACACTTTCCATTCACTCCTCTGGACGATGTTAGCCGGGGTTTCAGTTGAATTACACGGACCGGATGTCACAGTACGAGAGGAATTGCGAGGCTGCCGGTATGAAACACGTATCTTCCTGAGGACCGGTTGAAATACGGAAAGAGACAGCTTCGGGGCTGCTCTCTCGGTCAGGTAATTACGTTTCTAGACGCTTTTTGAAAAAGAAACAACTTGTCTTTGTTTTACTGAGATTTACATAGTTATTTTGACACGACAATCAGGGGAGCTTAAAAATTTTCAGAAATTCAGCGTTAACTTGAAAAATTCTTCTTTCATTTATTTTATTACATTTTTTGACTCTTGATATTTGTGCATCGACGTTGAAGTTAAAATTAGCAAATAGTCAAACGTTGAAACTGTTTCTTACCAGCGTGTAATTATTGTTGTCCAAGACAGTGATATATTGCAGTAGCCGGCGGCCACATGTTTTCTGCCACTGTCTCGATATTTCTTGCCGCTTTCGCGAGCGTACATTTTCCTGGTTGGCCTAGTTTTTCTCGTGTTCCCTGGTTAGGCCGGAAAAATCGCTCGCGTGTTCGCCTATGCGCTCGCATTCGCGTTGTTCCGTTTTTCGGCGCGAAACACGGCTTCGTTTCTCGTTTTCGAATTCTTTTTCCTGATGCTTAATGACGAATTTAGGGCAGCGGCTTGTGGAACTATATTCTGAGACCATAACCGCCTTAATAAAAACTATTTGTAATATATTATGCAATATTTTTTATTTTAATATCTCAAATGTACCGCAATAATTTTTATTTTTAAAAGCATTTCCTCCGAATTTTCTTTATTTGCTAGTTATAAAAAAAAGATGAAGTAATCGACCATGAAAAGCAATAATTCATCAATTGGCCGATATCCTGTAATCGATCCCATTAACCTTCGTCCGCAATCGGTCGCATTAACCGTGAAACATAGGAGAATCGCGATAAGCGGACATTTCCACCATTATCCCGGATATTATTTTCATAAATAATGATAGAATGCGTTGGTCGATTACCGACGACGTCCAAATCGAGCATCGACCGAGTGATTCAACGGGACTCGTGCCAGGATCAGTGAATTAAACACCGCGATTCAGCGTCGCGACGCGTGTAATTATTCCGTGCCTGTTAAACTTGAAGCAGCCTTTTGGATTAACAGCAGTTCGCTTGTGTTTGAATCGCTCTTCAGTACTGTTGATTGGAAACGTTCCACGTGTTATTGAACTGCATGAATTGATGGAAACAGAAATTCATAGAAATCCTCTGAAAAATCATTAAAAGTGTAAACTCTTTGTTAGGGGTAATTTGGGGTCGATTTAGAGTATCGAAGGATTTAAATATTTATTAGAACGGTAAAAAAAATCTTGAAAATTACGTCATTTTCCCGAACCCAACACGGCGAAACCCCTTAATTTACAACCCTCTTCAGGATCTCGGCACTGCTTTACCTAGAAGGTTCAAAGGAAGACGTCATCTTGTTTAAAATGTAGAAAGTTAAAGTAGCTTGAGAGCATTGAAGAAATCTATCTCTACGTACATAATACAGTTATCTTCAAAAAATACGCTAAATTCTGCAGGACTATCAGAACATGGAACACCGTACGTTTGTTTTCTACCTTAAATACACAGTGCCCGCCAAAGAGCAATAAACAAACAATTTTTAAAGTAGACATATTTATTTAATAAGCAGGCAGCAGAAAGTTTTTCCAACGTATTTTCCCAGTCGAGTGTAGCTACTTCGGGGCGGGCCAGCAGGACAAATAAATAAACATATTTCTACGGTAAAAACTCGGTGCAATTCAAAGGAACAACTTTTTCCCACCACGGTTTCTCGTGCCCGTGCAAATGGGTTCAACTTCAAAAGTTACTTGCAAAGCAAACGCGATCCGTGAAGTCGCGAAACTTCGCCAGGTGCCGTTGGCAAACGACAAAACTAGCTCCCTCGAAGCGAATCTCTTCGATCCTTGGAAGATCGTTTCGAACGAAAAGAATTTTTCTATCAATACGCGAACACCGTTATGGTAATTAGGAACAATCGAATCGGGCACAGCACGATTCTACAATTAGTTCAGCTCAGCATATATCATCAGCTCGATGCATTCGATGGATCGATGAACAACACCTTGTATGCTCCTTGATAAACAAGCCACGCAGGACTGACCAAACGCGATGAATCGATTTATCGATTCGACCAGTCACAAAGGAAGCTTCTCGCGTGGTTCAGAACGGATTGCTGGAGATTACGGGTTGGAAATTCCCTGTAACGTGCTTCATTAGCGGAATAGATGAAGTTCGTAAACATTGCTCATCGAATCGGTTTAACGCGTAACTGAAACGATAGAAATGAAACTGGTGTGGAATGCAACAATATCAATCAATGTGGTGATTGTTAGGATAAAATTAAACGTGTACAGTAAGACATCTCGAAATGAACTCCTTCTGTGAAATCGATCAGCTTAACCATGACACCCTCGAGCATTATAAAGCAAAGGGTTAAGTGACTTTCGACACACCCTTGGTTCATTCTTTTCCATTTAATTTTCTCGACAAATTAGGTCGTTTGAGTTTCTCGCCCCAGTATCTTCGTCCACCTTTATTTTCCCTCTGTTCGATGCTTTTACCCTTTTACAACGATCCATACCCCTGGTAATTAAGTGTATTCCAAAACATTTTCATTTGTTCCTCGCTGCTCGACGGGGGTCACAGTGTCAGTCTCGACAACGACTTGAAAATAGAATGAGAAGAGAGCAGGGCTGGATAGCGCGAGCACGAGGTCGAAAGTAAGTTCAATCAAAGCCGTCTCTTGACTCCATTTCCGATGAAGGCGCGTGAAAAGGAGTCGTTTCGAGGTCCCGTGGATCCCTTTCATCATCGTAATGCGCAGCTTTCCTTTCTACCTTTTTTTTTCTTTTTTCCTTTGCTCTATTCTCTCGTTTCGCACGTCCCTTTGTGCGCGACACGTCGGCCAACGCGTCGGATACAATGCGAACTCTGCGAAGCCGAGAACCACGAATCTCCTTCGTCTTGCATAGGACACGCGCAAATGTGCGAGTCGGATGAAATTATGAAAATTCTATCTTAAAGAGATAGCGCGGACGCATTCTCGCCCGAATGCATCTTCCGCGATGCAGCCGCCCCTTTCTTGCACGTCCCGTCTGCGCTTCGTCGCGAGGGATGTCCTTCTATCTGATTAAATCCCTCCGCGAATCGTACTCGCCAGAAGAAGGTAGAATTTTAGAAATGATTTTTGATTTTCCATTTAAAATAATTTAATTATCACAAACATAATATTTTAATATTTTATTTTAATAGACGGGACGAGTCGTATAATCTAGTCTGGTAGAAGTTTTTCAATCGAATTTTTACTTGTAAAAAAATCTAATTGTAAGTGCATACAAGCGATGTTTTAAATAATGTTTCAAATGCTTGATTCGACAATTCAATTTATATCGTCAGAACGTGTAAACAGGTTCATAGTAAACGTTTAATCAGCAAAATCTACTATAAACATGTTCCTTGAAATATCTGGAAATTAGTCGCGTGACTAATCTGATATTACTGTAGCACATCTACGTTTACTTAGTCTCTTACATCTACATCCTTCGTCTTCTACTCGAGTAGAATCTGCAACGTCAGTTTAGCAAACTTCCAGCTCTATAATTATTGCAGTCTAAGTAGTTTGATTAATTTAGCATATCTTTTCTATGCTCCGTAATCAGGAGACGTTTGAGTGGAACTTGTAAACACGATGAATTCAACTGTGCAACTTGATGAACGCGATCCTTGACAAAGATTAGATCGTTAGCGTAACAGTGTAAAGCAGTTCGTGTCAGCTGGAACGCCTGCTCAATGTCTTGCCAGCCACGTTCACGATCTACTGCCTGTGGAATACCGGCGGATGGCTGAGAAAGCATTGATCAATGTCACTGGCAGAAATTCACTCGTTACGGTTTACCAAGTTGCCGGCTGTTCTTTCGTCACGACATCTTCGTCCGAAACTTTACTCCTTTCCTTGCTAAAGATGTCTACATAAGACGACTTGTAGATCAGTTTTTAATTTAATATCATATGATCCAGCAACTAAAAGAATTTCTAAAAAATTCTAAGTAGCCTTGATATATTAATTTCACGAGGTATTAAGTGGAATACTTAACACTAGAACTACCAAACAAGTCAAAATGACTGGTTTTAAGTTTTTTATTTTAAATTATTTTGTTGAAGTGTATGTTGGCTATTGTCGAGATAAAGAATGGATGAATCAAACGAAGGTAGTTTTAGCGTTAAATTGGCAAAACGATCTTAATTTGAGTAATTATAATTAGAGACTACAGTATTGAAAATAAGGAAAAATTGAAACACATTTTTATGGTGAAACTTGTCTACGATCGGTACAATAATTCACGCCGATGGGACCGGAAATCCGAAGGATAGTTTCTAGACCGTGAAAGATCGAGAAGCACGTTGTCGATTGGGTAATGGAGCGCTTTTTCCTCTCTTTTTTCGCGAACACGCTGGCAACGATCGTGTCGCCTTTCCGCTTGACAATTTCAGTTTATGGAGCTCGTTCGACAAGTGGCTTTTATCACGGCTCCTCTCGCACATCCATCGCGGAGACTGAATCACGAATCACAAGGAGTCGAATGAATTGAACGAAACTTTTCCCGATCGATCATCCGCGAATTATCTATGTACACCCGTCAATTTTCCAAGAGTTTCTTGGCTCTTTTCTCGGCAAAGTTAAGGAAACTGAATTATGCAATGTGAGTTTTCTGCTTTGTCGCGTTGGAAATTGAAGACGGTTTGAAATTTTTAAGGGTCTCTTACTTTTGTCGACTGCGTACAGTTGTACGCTTTGTCTACGTTTCTCGTTGAAGTTTGTTGTTTCTTGTTACTCGGTCTACTCGAAAGTTGCCTCGAGTATGTTTACATCAGTCGGAGGAAGTTATAAGGCAACGTGTCTCGGCTGGTATATTAAATTATACGAAGATTCTTGAACAGCCTTTCGCGTTCTGAAATGATGAATAAAAGTCGCATTCCGTCGAAGTAAATTTCAAATTTTATTACGAACGAAATAAAACGGTGAAGAGTATTCTAAAAATTCACAGGATGAAAGATAATTCTCTTGCAGAAGAGAAGTCGTTTCCCTATCTTCGAGCGTAATGTCAGCGAGTGAAGAAATCTTGCTACCATTTTCGATCGAAAGGCGAGGGGAAACTAGCGATGAATCGAGTTGTACTTCGAACTGGCGCCTACTATCGCTGTTCGATGATCGTTCGATCCTGTCTGGAGCCACGAACGGTATCGTAACCAGCGAGGAACAAGGATCGTATGTCATTTCGAAGCGATAACCCGGCGTGTTCTGTGGAGAGCGGTTGCACACAGTGTGCGGTAGCAGTTGGTGGCGAGCCAGGTTCGCGCAGCATGCAGAAATAAAGAACAGAAAGCGACACTGATGAATTGTACGGAAAGATATAGGAAAATTTGTTCTGACCACACGGTGAAAAAGTTCCTCTTTCAAACGAACAATTACTCAGGAAATTTCATATCCAGTTAGCACTGATTCTATTCGGAGAAAATGATGAAATGTTCATTGCACATCTGAAATACTTCCAACTACATCCTAATTAATATTAA
Organism: Osmia bicornis bicornis; assembly: GCF_907164935.1. Classification (NCBI taxonomy): domain Eukaryota; kingdom Metazoa; phylum Arthropoda; class Insecta; order Hymenoptera; family Megachilidae; genus Osmia; species Osmia bicornis. The sequence continues at coordinate 8,095,774 of NC_060218.1, read as the reverse complement.
TTAGTTGCTTACCGTGGAGCTTTGCCATAGTTTCTATGGTAATTAAAATCGTTGAAGCGTTTCTACAGGTACAAGTGCACTTTTCGAGCAGAAATGTTACGTGTATCCGTTCAAAGACACGGTAGAATGTTGCTTTTGGACAGAATAACAGGAAAACGGTGAAACTGCTTTCCATTGCGGCTGTATGTATCCCTAGCTGGCAAGTAAATATGGCTTTGGGAATATAAAATGAGCTACGATGAGTATGCACGAAGTAACAAATACGCACACAGATGGGATTACACGTTTGAACGGAATGTATTCCGGGCACGAGTTCCCGAAGCAACCGTTGGGAAATCTGTCGTAGGGAAGTTCGGAGATATTCAAAACATTCCAAGATTTCAATGTCAAAACGTGCGACAATATCGCTATTTCAAGAACAACTTCATTCTCGTCACTCTGGAAGCTATTTGTCGAACGAATTTCAAGAAATTAAAAAAAAAAGAAGCAAAAGAGAAAGAAAGAAGAAGGCGAAAAATTGTTTCACAGGAACAAGTGGAAGTAATTAATTGATACGAGGTAGCAAACTCGTCGAAGACAATGGACGAGAAAAATAAGATAACTGGAAGGAAAAGGTAGTTGGAGACAAAAGGAGCGACAAAAAGATATTGCCAGAAGATTAGGAGGAGAGGAAGCTCCGCGGTGGTGAAATTGACGAAGTTGAGGGAAAAGTTGCGAGGTAACGGGCGACGACAACACCGGGGGGCAACGTGAGAGATCCAGTTAACACGTACACGGATGTAGTCGAAGACGTTCGAGGTATTTGTCTTACTTCCAAAGACACTTGCTTCGGAACAAAATTGAGAGAGAAGGGGTGGGAGAGAGAGAATGAATGTTTATTAACTTTCTCGGCTATTTTTTACAAATCGATTACACAGTTCAGTAATATGCGTATGTTACAAAGGTTTATTCAAACGAGCCGTACCTAATATTCGACACATGACTCTATTACATATTCTTTTAATCTACGTTGGAATGGCACTAATGATACTTTACTTTTTATTTCCCTTGGCAAGGCTTTATAGATATATTTTAACTCCTTCATAGAATATACTTTTTTATGCACTCGTACTGCAGTACTTTTATTTCGTAACTATTGATGACACGAAAAATTGTTTATATGGAAATTGCACGGTACAATGGGACCTTTGACTACTATTTTTAGTAACTTTTCATGTACTGGTAGAACATTAATCAGTCTATAATTACTAGCTTTAATCGGTTTTTTACCTTAGGAATTGGAATTCCTAATAGGATATTCTCCTAGTTTTAACAATTTATTTATTATATCAAAACGTTTATTCCTTCTTCTGTACCTTTCTTAGCCGAGAGATTCATCACGATCTTTTCCAAATCTCTTACATCTACAGAATCAAAAAATTCTAATATCTTCTTATCTTCAATAACAAATATTGTTCTCCTACCACTCCTTTGATCATCATCTTGTATAATACTGTTAATACTGAGAGAAAGAGGATACAGAATCACTTCTATTTCTGTAACCCGCTAAAAAGGTTGAAATGATGATAGTTAAGAAACACATTGAAGAAGAAAATAATTTCTTCATAAACTCGTCTGACTGAAACATCAAAAGAAAGAATCGATCCACCTACAATGGTATTATAATTGGATACATCACACCTTTGGGCCTAATTGATCCTTTGTATCGGGATCAATAATCAAGCCATCGATAATTGCAAATCAGCTGACACAGCAAAGGGGAGCCAACCAACCTGGTAGAGGTTGACGACAACAAATTATTCGTCGCTAGTAAATCGTGTGATTACGATTGTCAGCGTACGTGTGACTACATTAATCAGCGTCACCAATGAACCACGCACTAACTACGTAATTATACGCGAAGGATTGGAGAGGTTCGAGGAGGGAGTAGAAACGGCAGAGAAGCGTGTCCTTGTTGTGTATTAGCTTGTTGTTTAGTGACCGTAGTTAGTTCATTATTGCGCTCTGGGGACAAGGGTACAGGATGTCGAGGAGGAGCTGGCGAGCGTCTGCGAGCGTCGAGAAGCGAATGCAGATCACGTAGCTAATTGGTTGAACGGTCGAAGTGGCGAACCATCGCATCGGTGACACGAGGTTGGTTTGCTCCACTTGGGGCTCTGGCCGAATTTGTCCTTCGCCGAAATTGCATCGTTCCGTTAATTAAATTGCACGATCGGTCGAGCGTGCGAAATATCGAGAGCAATGTTCCTAAAGAGAAAGAGACAATCTCTTCTGACCACCTGTAGGGTTAAACTTTCCCCAGGAATTAGCTAACTTCCGGAAAGCATACTTCCACATACGCGTATAGTGTAACTCCAGTAATTAAGCCTTCGGGCTAGTGTAGCTGTTCGATATGAAATTTTTAACGTGTAGGGTTGATATTACTAGAGGTAAATTCTTAGAATGGCTATCATTGAACTTTGAAGAGCTACAACATTGCTTTCTCTAACAATAAGTGCAGTTGTTCTTTCATGGGATCTAGAGGTCCCAATTTCAGACTAAACAATTTGTCTATCATAGACTTAATGATGCCCAGATATCGAAGGAACAGATGGGTTGTTAGGAGTCCAACAAACTATCAAGTCGTACCGAAACGAACTCTTCGCTTGTTTCGACGAGAATACTTTCTTAACTATCACTGGACCTTGTCTCATTCTTGGATCCTCGCCACAACCGTTCACTACAAGCTTCTTGACGAACCGGAAGGTTCTTCCGGTTTGAAAGCAGGGATCCTCTTGGTACTTCCATCGAAACAAGCAGCTACCTCTGAAACTTTTATGGAGTCTTAACACTGGAACGAGTGCGTAGTCACGAAATTTCATGTAAATTCTTGTCGTCCTATTAAGAAAATCTTGCACCACTTAAGAGATTGTAGTATTAAAAATAGAAAAAGTTTCAGCAAATTTGAATAACCATTAAAACAATTTGAAAAACATTCCACTGGATAATTTAAAATTTAAAAACCACTATTCGTTTGTTCTGAGATTTTCCATTTACTAATACACATTATTGGGCATCTTCAACCAAGTATCGTCAGAGGTCAATTTTCCCCCGATTGAAATGCAATATTTACCGTAGTTTGGTGCACCTCGGCTGCTATCGTCTAAGTTAAATCGGTCCCGGTTTAAATTCAGTATCGACAAATATTTACAGGTGATCGCAGCCAGATGCGAACATCCGGAGTAAGACCGTAGGAAGTTGAAGGAAGTAGAGGAGGAAATCGCGCGATCAAACAAGCTTCTAGTTACAGATTGTTTTATGCAAATAAGATTGCATCCTGAAAGCGCGTTTAATCGAAATAAATTTTCAATCTCAAATTGCATTTTCTTCCATTGCTGAGCTGCAAAAGTCAAGATAATTATATATTTTCTTCGGCAATATTGTAAAAATTTGCAGCAATTACAAGCTTAGCCTTGATAATCCAATGGTATTCGATTCGGAGAAATTCATTGTTTCGCGGTCTGTTTATTGAAATTTATTTGCGGCAGGCACACAACTGAAAGTCCGTCGGTGGAAAATAGCGTCGGTGGTCGGATCGAGTTTAAGCAGCGTTCGGTTTCACGAAGTCGAGTTGGCTTATCGATTCTGAGGAACGAACGAAATTGCGTTCAGCTAACGCGGCAACTTCGAGACCAGCACGCGAACCACTAAGTGATTTAACTACTATTTATTCGCATCGCGCCTGTTCCGCCACGAAACTCCGTTAAATGGCTTTTCTCTCATTCCCCTTGGATCCATCGAGCACCTTCCTCTTTTTTCCCTTTCAAATTACCCGACAAGTTTCTAACGAAACGTTCAAACTTTCCCTGAAACGGGCATGAAGTATTGTTAAGAAGTTGACACAGTACAATCGTGATCGACATCACATTTCTTATTTCTCAGACCTTCACCCGCGCTTGATAGAAAGGCAAAAACACGTGGATCGATGTTAGGTTTCCCGCAAACGATTACCCCAATTAGCTGCTGAAGTACAGCGTACTCGATTGACAATAGAACGTGTAAGAGGTTTGAATCACTGCTTCCCCAGTGAAGTGTTAATTAACGAAACTTGCTATATAAATCGTCGTGTGCAATCATTACCGCGCTATTATTGCTGAAAAACGGTGGGAAATGTGGTACATTAAAACAATGGAACATTATTATGAAGGAGCTGAAATAAAATGATACAAATGGAGTACGAAGATAAATGACAGTATTCCCTATAGCATCGTTTAAGCATAATCGAAGAGTTCCCGGTACGTGACCCGGCTGAACGTGTCCTGTTTCGAATGCATCCGCAATTGTATCTCACTGGTATTTCGATTTACCAGCAAAGCTTCCGATACTCGTGATGCCACAAATTTACAAGGACCTGATGTGAAACAGTGTAGCAGCCAGTCCCTCTGTTTGCATCGGAACTGAATACCTCACGAACCACTACCGACAGCTACCTGGATTACGATTACCCTCTGCATTTCCATTCGACCGAACTTTGCCGGACGTGCACTTCTTCTCGATCTCCTTCCGAGCCACGAGATCTCGAGCAACTCGAGTGCCCGTCGAACGTGGATTCCATTCGATCGGGAATCGCTTCTGATCGTGTATGTTCTCTTTGAACCGTTGCACCGACCTGTAGAAATTGATACAGTGTAGAGGGTGGAGAGGATTGGAATAGTTGAACCAGTTTGTAATCGTTTGTAAACGGTCAAGAAATGAAGGCTGCTGATATAGCAATAATTAATAATCTTAACAGCGTCGTTTTATCTAGGATCTCTTAATATTCGGATGACGGACCATGAAGAGAGCCGCGATTTCATTTCCTGAATTTTACGCTTATATCTATGATTAATTGAAAATTAACAGTGTGAGTTACTCCTTGCTCGCGTCTTATTCTACTCAAGTCATTACTGTTTTAGGTAACATTTTGATATATTCGAATAAAAATGAACTAACTTTCTTCCGTCAGATAGAAGCGAGTTAATTTGCAATGCAAAAGAAATTAAAGGGGTACCTTAAAGGGGAAGGAGAGATGAAACTGTGGACAAATCTGTCGGAGGAGTTGGCACGTGGCTGGTGGTAAGTAACGCCGGAAGCGAGAATCAGTCGCCTCTAACCGTGTCTGAGTGAGTAGAGAGACCAGTACCGTTTTCCATCGCGAAAACCCCTTGCGGAGCTTCATGACGGCGATAACCGTCGACCAGCGGTTTCCACCTCATGAATTATTCCACGCATACGTGGCGTTTGCTCCATAAACTGTCGGCCGACGTCTCGAGCGGCTATCTCGATCCAGGACGATGCATTTGATTCCTCGTGATCGTCAGATTTCATGAAAAAACCTTCCTTCTATTCCGTTCACGAAATTCATTCGCGTTCCATCTTCTTTCTGCTCGACAGGATAAGTTTCTCTGAAAGGAGACATTTTTTATATCAACATCACTGTCCTTTGAATCTATAAAAGATTTTGAAAATGGTCTTGCTTAGTACACAAACAGAATTTTACTTTTCGCGGCATAGAAATAAGATCCTTCTCGAGAATAAGCTAACAGAGACGAGAGAAATAACGAGACGAAATAACGGTACAAATAAAACGGCAATAAAGTGCAGCACCCTTTGCGAGTTATTGGCCTGGCAGTGGTACTTTTTCCAATCGGCTTCGAGTCGTCCTGAAGAACCGCTGCAGTTGTACGTAGAGAAAACGTCGTTCAGTCTGGTGAAAATCGTAAATTTCTCGGTACTCCCTTTCGATATTCCGTAAACTCCCGTTCTGAGATCCTCCGCTTTCAATCGACGTCCGAATAAATCGTCCGACGGCTTCGTAACGATCCACGACGGCCACTCGAAAAAGTTTTTAGACGCTTTCCCGTCAACAGGATCGCGAGCCTTAAATCGAGAAACGTCGAGTGGCCTTCGCGAAAGTAGCCGACCGCCATTTTTGCTGGTCAGTTAAGTTAGAATCCAATACTTTGTACGTGGAATCGTTGATTTGGAGGGCTTCGATTGGCAGCCGCAAAGGGTCGAACGACCGAGTAATCGCAACGTTGCGATTCAACGAGCTTCTAGAATGAAACTAGACAGTAGCGATTATTATTGTTATTCTACCGGTTGACGAACTGCTTATAAAGAGTCTTAAGAATTTACTGCCACGAGTGTCTCCCGAGAAAATCGTTTCGAGAGGGTGCTTGCGTCTTCAGCAGGTTCGAGGGTGACCCATAACTTCGTCCTTCCTTATACTGCGAATTCCTAACGTTCCATTCTACCTACACCTAATATCGTTTTCAGAAACTGAATAATTAAAATTGTTCATAATTCTTATTTATTAATCCTCTGCACGCAGCTCCAAATACACTCGACTGTTACACAATGAAGATTGATTCTGTTCTGTTTATCAGAGAATTTCAGTTGCTTTTGGCTGTGAAAAGCAACGTATGCTTTTGACAGTCACTTTGATCCGTTGTTTGAAACGAAACACCCGGTATAACGCTTTATGTAGGTGGACGTGGACTTAACTAATCGTGCCAACGCGGGGCTTCTCCGGCTTCGTTCGAGCCTGACCCCACACGGCTCGCACGCTGCATGGTGCACGCCATTCCATGTGACCACGACGTATTTATTAGCACTCGCCGACGGACTTATATCTCGCCGCGCCGGCCAGGAAACACTGCCCTGTAGGGTTCTTCATGCCTACGAACAGACGAAATTGTAATTTCCTGCTGGGGATTACTGCGGCTATCTTTCTCATAGAATTTCCTCGCGTTCCCTGAAACCGTACCTTTTCAAATGACTTTTAGAATTCAGTTATTGAAATTCTTATCAGATTTATATCGAATTTATAGACTGATAATTTGAACAATAAGCGATTCAATTTGAAATAGATTTATAAAATTTTATAGAAATGATTCTATAAATGACTGGACCGGTATTCAAGGGTGGATGAGCGTGAAAACGCGGCAAGGCGAGCTTCATAATTTCATTGCGCGAACAATATTTTTGCGGTTATATGGCCGCTGAACGAGATTGCACAATGGCAACAACCGTGCGGACCGGCAAGCCGAATTACCGGCATAATCAAATGACAGATCGGCACGCGTTCGTGCCTTCGAAATTCTCTCCTAGCCTGTTCAACCATTTAACTGCATTATTCCTCTGCACTCTTCGTCTCCTTCCATTCTTCTGTTCGAAATGTTTCGATAAAATTAATTTTTCACGAACACTCGAAAATTCATAAATTGAGCAGGAAAATTGGAAAGCGTAAAGTTCTACTACGGTGTACGTTGTCTGAAAAATTAATTAGTATCGAATTTTCGAGAAAGAACGTCGTCCCGACTCGACAGAGACGCAGCGTCGTTTAGAAGATGATTTCACAAATTTCACCTGAAAAGGCACGAAGGTCGAAAAGTGCGATGGTCCTCCGGGAGCCGTCGACTTCCGGTCAGGAATGTCAGTCACGTAGCGAACGTTAGCCAGAGCATTAAGACAGTTCTCTAACCGGAAACTTCTTCTCTCGAGTGACTTCTTAGCTGGAAACGTAATTTCACGAAAGAAGACACGCAGGATCCAGACGAAAATGTGTATGAGGAGAGAAGTAAAAAAAAAAGGACCTTACCGGGCGAAGGCGAGAGAACGTCTCTACGATTATCCAAAGCCTCGAATCCTCGTGGCTCGTATTTCTCGAGTTATAAAGCCACCAGGAAGACCGGGACGGCTCGGTGTTACACACGAAACTGGGAGAGCATTCACCCTTTCGTCGACTATCTTGCTTTCACGACTTTCGCGAAATGCTACATCCTAACTTACTTAGGTTAAAACCTCCGTGAACGAACAGGTTAAAGAGTAACCTCGAGACCTACTACATTACAATTCGCCCAGAGGTTTAAATTAAACAAGAACAATGAGAAAAATCCTTTTAAATAACGAACCATATGTGAATTTAATTTCTATTATCATTAACTAGAATTTTCATTAAATTAACAAAAAATTTTCTTCAACGCGTTCGTTTTCGAGGACGCGATATCACGAGCTAACTTGTTAATTATCTAACAAACAAATAAATAGTACGTGCTGAGTCTACGGGATGAAAAACGTTCTGCAAACGGTCTCTTAATACCCGCATCACTTGATGCACGCATTTGAAACGACTGGAATTTGAATGTTAAAGTCTCCATAAAATCGATGCGTTGCTTGTGCTGCTTTCGGAAATAAGATTACATACATCGGTGCCAGTTTTACCTCGGGAACAAGTTCGTACAACTTTTGCCTGTTCGTTTTGCATTGGCGTTACGAGTAGACAGATGTTTATTTCTGTGAATTGCACCTCTCGAAATTGCTAATTTTGGAGCACGTTGCTCCTTACATTCGGGTTTCAACCCGTTTTCTTCCATTTTCCTGCTGCAATACCTCGGCAACTGCACCCACTTTACCCACGGCTCAGTATCATGAAAGCATTGAAAATTGAATGGAAGAAAATTATATTCATTTCACTTATTTGAAGATAGTAATAAGGAAATTTATGTTTCCAGATTTTATTTCAAGTAGCTCGATAAAAGCTTGATATTTCGATAACTAAATTTAAATAGGCATTTACAAAAAAGCGACTGCCTTGGGGAATGTACTCAAAGTTCCTACGTAAAATCGGATTTTTCGCGAATATCTGCTTTCAGCCGAATTCCCCGATATTTTCGCCTAAATAATGGCAACTCGAAAGAATTTCAATATCATCCAACGGAAAAAAGAAAATTTCTAACTGTTACATTATAAGTTTCCGATTTCCAATGACAAAATTTTTTAATTATATTTTAACTGAATTTCCAATCAAAACAAAGGGGAAAATTAGCTCACTAGGTTTACAAGGGTGGTAAACGTTATCATTTTACAGAGTTAATAAATTATAGCGAGTGGAGTTAATTTGGCTAAAATTTTGGCGCGATAATCGTAATTACACGGCTCACCGCGAAACCATAATAACAAGTTCTAACCAGCGGAGGAAGGAACTTCTTATCACTGCACCGTTTCCTCCGCACCGGAAGAGTTAACTCGTCCTCCGGGCGAGGCACACGAGCCACAACTGCTTAATAGCTCATTAGTAAGGCGGGATCGAAAGATCATTGCGATTACACTTTCTAACAAAACATTCTACCTTCTCGAAACTGCCAGTAGAAGGTTCTTCAATTTCTCTGAAGCTAAACCGAATGTGGAACAGTTTCCTCAAGGTCCTAAATCAACACAGCAGAATTGTTTCGATAACCTACACTTACCCTCAATTATCCTCCTCCGTGTTTACTTTCCGTTTGAAAATTTAAATTTATTCCCTGGCAAGAATTAGCATTGTTTTTTACAATTAAAAAGTTCATTCAGAACTTTGCACCTATTGTCATCGAATCTTGTCATATTTTGCTACTTTGCCTCTTCAATTAGTATAACAATTACGCAGCCTCGGTAGCTTCTATAATTACTTCGAAAAGCAATTAATCGTAGCTCGTTCATGAATTTCATCGGGTATTACTTTGCTCTTAAACTTCGCTTCGATAAATTCATTGCACGGTTCGTTGCTTTCAGTGGTTCATCGATAATTCGTCAAAATCGGAATTTTGTACAGTAACACCCTGTTGATCATCGCTAAATCTCATCTACTCGAGGAGCAGTCGTGTTCATTCTTCAAGAAGAGAAAGAAAAGAAGAAGGAAAAGAAAAAGAAAGCCACTGCAGCTCTTTTCCTTCGGAGTGCTACAAAACTTTCTCAACTCTGCTAATTACAAGTTCGACTTATCATTGTTCGTAATCCGACCTCTTCTTCTCCATCTCTTAGCCGCTGGTACACGTTGAGAAAGTTGCTGATGATGTCCGTAACACGAATCAGAAAACTTTTTTTTTCCTTCTTCAAAAGCGTCGTTCGTATTATCGCGTGGAAATCGTGTTCGTTAGTTCTTCGGATCTACAAAGTTTCGTCATGCAAATTGTGTTCCGCGTTGTCGTCTTCGAACTCTTTTGACCCAGTAAAAATATTGACTTTCGGATCAATGAAATTGATCGAAACAGCGATAAGCTTTTACGGCAACAATCCCAATCAATATTTTATAGGAAACAGTTACGATTCCCGGGGTCAGTGTTTTCCAATTTGTCCAGTTAAACGAACCGAACCCCCATAAGGGTGAATTACAACGGACAAGCTGACACACCGAACAGTTTATCGCGTTTCAGCGTCGACGAACTTTACCTTTGACAAATTGAACTGGATACACCTTCGACAAACTTGACCGGTGTACATAGATGGACGGTTCGATACTCGCAAACTTATCAATATCAATGCTGCCAAATTTCACTGACCTCAACCCTTTGCCATACCTGACATCGATGAGACCCAATAAACGTTCGTTTCAGGATCAATGAAAATTTTACATCCATCTGATAGTTATGCAATAGAATGAATTGTAAATTATAAACACGAAAATATTCTTCTTTTCTAATCCTCTTGTCGTGCTCATTAAAATTTTCAAAAAGAAAACACAGACTCAATGATAAAAAGAAATACTTTTATGTCTATTTAACGAAGGAGAAATGTAGTCACAAAATGTAGTTTTCAAAAGCTTCTTTCAATTCTGAATACTTATTGTACGATGTCGTTAAATTATTCTTGCATAATAATTTGCAGAAAAATGATATAGCATCACTGAATTTCTTTTATAACAATATCTGTGACATCGTGTTATTGAATTTGAAATATATTAAGGGATACACATCCTGTTCGTGTCACTTAGCTTGGAGAGCAACAAAAGGGTTAAATTTGTAGCTGTCGTGAACCGACAGTAAATTACACCTGTCTGAAACAGACTTCTCAAAAGACAAATTACAGGTCTGATTTCCTGTCACGCGTTGTTGAAAGCTTTCCTAACTTGAACCTCTTTGGTGAAGTTTGGGCACTGCATCTCTCCTATCATAGTTCGTTCAATTAAGCTGAAATTTTCAGCCAAGGAAAACTCGTAAAGGAAACTTTCAATTTTAGCTGACAGTCACATCACACCTATGGATATTCAGGTCATTAAAATTCATATTATGACACTTTTGAAATTTGTATAATAGAACTTTCAACTTTAGCTGACAGTTACACCATACCTATGGAAATTCAGGTCAACAAAATTCGTATTACAGCTTCGAAATTTTCTGTAATAAAAGTAAAACAATATCAGAGGTAAGCCTCAGCGAAATAAGAATTCTATCTAATGAAATTTGCAACAGTTTCGAGGTGCCAGTCAAAGTGTTAAGAGAAACTCTCCTTACTTTAACTTTGACTCGAAACGAACACAACTTTAATTGTTTCTCGCAAAAACACGGCGTGTTTCCTTGGCAAAGTATTAATTGAAATTAAAATATTTCCTTGCCGATTTAGCTGGCTGTCTCGTTTTCCACGAATTAACGTTCTTCTATTCAGTCGTCCGCCGACCGTCAATTTGAAGAAAAGCAGGGAAGTTTGAATGGGAAGTAGACACAGTTCCCTTGAAACACCAGCAACTTTGCTAATTACGATTTCGACTAGACGTTGTGTTCACGAATTCGCACGCCATTATTCCTCGCCGCGATTTTCTCTTCGGGTTAAAATTCCGTGGGCGAAACTTCTCCGCCGGGTTTCACACTTCTTGGACACTTTGTTCGCGAACGGAAGCGTTTCTCCAGAAACTTGTTCATTTATTCCACGAATTGAAGGCGAGATAAGATGGAATTATCGTTCGCCTCTCTGCTGTTATCAAAATTAATCAGTACACCAAAGTTCGAGGGGTAAATTGAAGGATAAACTGGAGTAATTGTGAAACGTTGACAAAATTCAGGGGTCTCTTGTCGCTTTATTAGAGGATTGAATAAAATTTATTTTAGGGTGATAAATCAACGCATTAGTATTCAATTTCCAGAACCGCTGGAATAATTTGGCTAAATTTGATGAAATTTGAAGGAACAGGGGGTGAAATACGAGCGCGGCAGATCGAACCGAGAAAACATGCGTGATTTGAAAAATGTTGGTCGATGCATCGCCTGTCCATGCCCAGAAATTGGTCGGAAACTCCCATGCTCGTGGATTAATGTACGACGAAATAATTCAACGGCATAAATCACCGATGTTCCAGCGACTTCCTTGCGGAAACGCGAAACCGTGCATGCCACCGATTCCGGTTATTCGTTAATATTGCGCGATTTGCTATTCGCACCAAGATTTCGACGTCTGGTCAACGAACGAATTAAACGAATCTCTTATTCCACGGGTGAAATAATTTTGCAGCCCTTCTTGTTCTTTGTATTTTAATTTAATTCCAAATATTTCGTAGCAATTAAACGAAAGCAATGTCGTAGGTTCGTCGAGGAATGCGGGGCAAATGAAAAATAGGAAACAAAAAGTGGAAAGACGGCTGATGTATGCATTCCTGGCCGCAATGGCCAGGTTGGTGTTCCAGCAAATTCTCAATTTCGCGAATAAATCTCGATCTCGCTGACCGGATTTTCGTGTAACTGCTGCACTGATATTGCGGCGGTTCGCATTTTCCGACAAGCTGGAACGACTCGAGTGGAACGTTCGCGCGAAATTGTTCCTCGATCCGATATGTACGCCTAACCGGTGTACATTCGTCATCGTGCGTTCTCATACGGAAACACGAAATCGTTTCGAGCACGGGTATTACTTAGAAAAATTTCTTTTTCCTATGAAAAAGGAAAAAGTCGTAGTCGCCATTGATTTAATTAGAATTTTCTGGAAAATGAGAATATTTAACGTTACTTTGTTTGAACTGTTTTCATTTGTAATAATAGGTGTCTGTGGATCGAATTTCGCAAGAAGTGTCACGGTAGAATGACGAGTCGATTTGAGCGTATTCCACGGTATCGACAGAGTACTGAGCTTCCTTAACGGTTTCCCCGTGGGTGCACCGAAAAGCAATTACGTGGGTGGGTTTATGCCCGACGATACCCCGCTAGTTCGGATATCTTGGCCACGAAACGGACGTTGTCATAGAGGCCATTCTGTTCGATGTTATTCGCTTCGCAAATGCTAGTTCCCGGAACGCCCACTTTACGATCTTCCTCTGCCCTTTATCCGTTTCACTTCCTGTTTATCTCGTCGTTTCGGTTTTATCTCCCCGCCGTATGTCCATTTATTAGTGTCGCTCTAAACGTTTATTACGTTACTGATTTTCGGCTTGATGGAAGTATCATCGAAGGATCTGCAGTGCCGATCCGTACAGAGAATCTGTATTAGAAATTGTCTAAAGACAGACCCGATAGAGAATTGTAAATCGAATATTTCAAAGTGTATTCAGTGTTGTAAATGAAGTAAATAATGAAAACGCTCGAAGTAAACCAGATCAGCTTTTTCACTCTGTAAATTAATAACCTTCTGTTCAGGAAATATCCATTTTATTGCTACTGCAGGTACGATCTAACGTACGAGTCCAAATGAAGCTTCATCGTCGTTAATCCTCCCTGTAGAAATTAATTTCAACCTTCGCTCCGCTGAAAGTGCTCGTTCGACGGATTATCAGGAAAACTCAGTTCGAGGCTGAAGCACAATTCGAAATCCAAGTTAATTCTCTCGGCTACAAAGTCAAATTAAACCGTAACGAACACGTCGCTCGATCTAATGGAACCAATAGGAGACACCTCGCTTTAGTGAACGATAAGTAACTCGAAGCGTAACTTTGTTTGCTTCGTCGATTCGTAAATCAGTTTAACACCTTTCAATTGTCTATTTCATTGTACAAGGTGATTTAAAAAAAAAATAATTGCATTTTGTTAAATTAGCGAAATGGGGACTTAGAGATTTGATTAATATGCTCTTCCATAGATACCAAGATTTTTCCGAAGAATCAGCGACGCTCGGTACTTGTGCTTTAGGCTTACGGAATGACTACCAACTCTTGTTTTGCCGAATTAGCAAAAGAGAAATTTAGTGTAGGAGAGGGGAGAAAAAGGTGTTTTCGTCTGGGGATCGTCTGTCAGACTCGTCAGTGGGGCTGACAACAGACGATCCCTGTCCCAGATACCTATCGTACCGCTATTTGGAACTTATACATATTCGAACGGCATCCCGGACGAGCACTTGCGAGAGAACACCGATCATCTCGCCGCCACCTAGCGTCCCTGGCCCGAACTGAAGGCGTCCGGTGAGACGGAACCCATTCGCCTCCTCCACTCAACGCCTACATTAGAAATGTTTGTATAGATATCAAGGATCCTCGTGATAGGCTTCCCTATAAATACCAAGTGTAGGCGTTTAGTGGAGAGGGAAGAGGGTTTCATCTCCCCGGACGCCTTTGGTTCGGACCGGAGACCGCTAGGTGGCAGTGAGATGACAGTGTTCTCGCTGGCGGTCGCCCGGCATGCAGTTCACCTCCCCTAGCCGAATAGTGCGAAAGGGTTGACTTTCGCGTACGTAACAGTATTTCCTCTTCCATAAACCAAAAAAAGAAAAGGTGTCTGTTGTCAGCCAAGACGAAACGCCTCCTTTTTTTCCTCTCTAACTTAAACTTCCAATTATTCCACTTCATGGCTACCAAAGAATCCTCGTATCCTGCTTTCCTTATTTTTTTAAAGCATCCTGTATTTCGCTCACAAAACTTGTCATTTTTCAACATAGACGATCTCAATCAGTGGCGAGAAAAATCGTTTATTCACAATTTCCGATATCGGCGCGTCAGCAAGCCCTCGTCGAGTTGGCGAAGAAGAACAAAGAGGCATTTCCCTGGTGGGATACGCCTTGAACCGTTTTAAAAGATGCTGCTACAGCAACGGTGAAACGAGTTAAACTTGGGAGGCTTGCATACGTGAAAACGCCTGAGTTCACGCTCGAATATAGCTCGATACAGTCGAGGAAATAAGATAAAAATCGAGCGTAAAGGCGCGTAAGAGGTATCGTCGTTCCCTTTGCTCCTTTGGAATTCATACCTCAAACCTAGCCTGCGGCTTTTTACGTTTCCGTCCGCATCCTCGATGCTGCCAAATTCGAATTTCCGCTTCCTTCGTTCCCCGTTTTCACTTCCACCGTTGGGAATCAATCCTCTCGCGATTATCCGCCGACGATTTATTGCTTCTGCGTTGCTTAACACTTTCATTGTTGCTTTTATTGAAATAATGACAAACGAGGCTATTCTTTAGACGATACAAAAAGCACCATTAAATTATGATTTATAAGAAGATTCTACTTGTACCTTAAGCTTTCAACAAATGGCTGCTGCAAGGTGCAATAACTGCGGTACGTGACATTTTTCTGGAGGTACATTTCCCAAATTTTCGGTCACGTACACTTACGAAAACTCTCTAGTCGTTCGTTCCTCTCGATAACACTGTGCTTTTGAATTTCTAATGTCCTTCGACATTCTCGATCTCTTTCTGCTTTCTCTGTCAACTAAAGTTCGAATTCAAAGAAATTTTTCTCTTCTACTTACGATTAGTTGTAAAATTAAAAATTTCGACGTTTCGTGCACAGGCTGGTAGAAATGCTTTTATTCATTCTGGATATGTGGACAACGGTGGTCGACGATCTTCCGTCTGATGGCGAACGTGGTCACAATTTACTTCTTTCGAGGGGAAAGCTCTTGGCTCGTGTCAAGGAGTACCGAGCAGGTGAGTTTCGTGAGAGGAGTACAAACAGTCGATACCCTAAGGGAAAGAAAAGTTAGCGAGCACCGAGCTGAATCGCAAGGTGTTAAGAATAATAGCGGCCGCTTTTTCTCGGTATAATACCGCCCAGCTCGAAACTGTCAAAAGTAAAACTCGGTGGCCGTTACAGGAAACCATAAAAGGGGAACAGACTAGAATTCTGTTGCACTGCAAGTGGCACTTGCCAACGACTCGTTTTCGACATCGCCGAAATGGCGTTTGTTGCCGAACGAACCTTGTCTCGAGTAAAGTATCATTTTATGGCAATTTTATGTCACCAAATCTTGTCAGACTTTTCACAGTTTTTTCTTTCCGTTCTGAATGAAATAGATCTTGGTTCAATTTCTTAATACTGCTTGTTCGAAACTGAACGTTCCAACGACCTATCCTGCACTCTATTCATCAAGCCACTATGTTAACCCGTCTCTCGTCCTCCTTACAGGGTTAACGCCGTTATATCAGCTATTCCGCCAACTTTGCCAGCGGTATCATGCTGTAGCTTCGAGCTAAGGCCTTTTTACGCCACGGTAAATTACACCTAGAGGCCGGTAAAGTCCGACAGAGAGACGGGAAATAAAATGACCAGGGCTATGGATCACGAACTAACGAAGCGTTCGAAGAACATATCCTTTTCCTTACGGGCAACATGCCAAACTGCTTAAATCGCGATCTGAAATACGTCGTTCGAAGTAAGGCAAGTGCGTGGTCGAAAACTATAGCATTCGGGTAAACTGCTCTGTAATCATTTTGTTTCGGCCATTTTCTTTTCCATACAGTTAGTGATTAGTTTGTATGCAGAGATTCTGGGTTTAGAGCTTCAAAGGTCGAAGCACCAATACTTGAAGCTGTAAAACTCAAAGCACTAATATTCGAAGCTGCAAAGCTCAAAGCACCAACGTTCAAAGCTACAAATTTCGAAACTTGTTCAACGCATGGAAAATCGAAAGTTGAAAAAATCAAAGCTTCAAAGTTTAAAGCTAGTAATGTTTAAAGCATGAAAAATTGAAAATTGCAAATTTCGTAACTCGCAACGTTAAAAATTGCCAAGTTCAGAACTTGAAAAATCAAAGCTGCCAAGTTCAAAACATGATAAATCAAATCTTCAAAGTTCAAATCTTCAGAACTGAAACCTTTAAGCTTCCGAGTTCTAAAACTTCGTCAAACATACATAGGGTACTATCTTCAAAACAACGACCTTAACAAGGCCAAATTATAATCTTTCTCATCAAGGTGCGCGGCTTCAGCTTCTTAATTCCACTCATCAATAGCCTCGAGTGTAGCGAACAACTTTACAAAGTTCTATCGACTTTCATCTTCTCTTAGGGTGGAACTTTCTCGCGTGAACTTCTCGTGTCTTACGAATTCTACGCCTGCCTTTCGACGTGACTCTCAAAGGGAGCGTTTTTACAGTTATTCCATGCCCGACTTACATACAAAGCGACCAACGAATAAGACTTCAGAAGAGGCGTATCGTCACGAGTCCTTGTGAAAAAGCTCCTTTATTCTCCACGAATATTATTCTAAAGAACCGTTAAAGTGGAAGTAGCATCGATGTACCTGAACGGAATCTTTCTTAGATATTTCCAAGATTGTGGTTTCTTCTCGATGAGAAGAAAAAAATGGCAAGGATGAAGAAGTTGGTAATTGTATAATTGACCAGAGGTTGGGAAAATGCTGGAAAATAACTAATTTTTGAATTGCAATTGTTGTTCGATAAAGTTCGATAAAAACAGGACTAGTTGAAAACGCAATTAATGCTGGCGATTCGATAAACACATTGGTATTTTGATAGCCTTTCATTAACAAAAGCCATTAATGAAAGCGAAGAAAATTATTTGCCGAAGACCGAACATGGTTCATTAAATTTATTCATCGCCGATGGGTCGTCATCGTACAACCGTGACGATGATCCAATTAAACAGAAACCGGTAATGGCTACTTTGTTAATTACACGTAATTACGGAAGAGCGTCAATTTACGAGCCAACCATTACTGTCGACGAGCATTTCAGAAGTAATACTTCCGATTCTCGATAGCTGTAGACACGTTGCATCCCCTGTAAATACGACTTCGAATCCTCTCTTTCACCCTTAACGCTGAGCTTCAAGGGTTACGAAACGCTCGCTTTTACCGGGCTCTTTCACGGCCGTAATTTACAGATTCAATAACGGCGCGACTTTAGAAGCACGATTGCTCGCGAATGTCTCTAGAAAATGGCACGCGAAAATGTAATGTACATTACGTACAAGGTAGCTACGAACGAGTAATTTGCATGTGGGGTAAGACGTTCCGCGTTGTTGGATTAATTGCTGGCAAATGAGAACGATTTATCAACGAGAATGTTGCGCGCGTTAGTTGCAGGGTATCATTAAAATCAAACAAATTTTTAATTTTTTTTTGTTTTATAAATTTTCCAATGTTATAAGGCTATTAATAAATCTGCGAAACTAACCACCATTTATCGATCCTTAGATCGAACAGTATTATCGGTCATGGTCGGACGATACGTATTTCCCTGGGGTGTCGCTTCGGGGTCGCGATAACTTCGCTTCTGGCCACGAGCCCGCGTACCTTCCATCGACGCGTCCAACTCGATTTTCACCGGTTAATCGCTCGTTCCTGTGGGGATTACAAGCTGCGGAGGGCAGGGATGAGTGGTCCTTGCCGAAAACTCGGTCGAGAAGCTGCGGTGCCGATCGATTCGATACCTTGAGTGGATGAAACTCTTTTATCGCGATACAATCTTCAAACGATTCGGAACGCTTAGATTAGACGATCTAAAATGATGTCACGTTAGATTCTATCAAATTTTTCCAAGACACTTCTCTGGAAGGCTCGTTCGTTCTCTGGAATTCTCTTTTTCTAACTTCTCCGTTCGAAGACGAGCTAAAGAACCGATCTTTGGAAGCGCGCTAATAACGAGGGTCAGGTTCGCGCGAAAACTGACAGTCAGCGATTAAGGCTGACTTCTTCCTCTCGTCGAGACGATATTTTTCTCCAACGAAGCTTCCACGAGCTCTAGCTCGAGCGGATTTAATTCAAATTCAATGGAACGTCGCGCGGCATTTATAAATCGCACGCGTTGCAGCGGCGCGGCGCGCTCTTATTCTTCTCTCGAGATAAAAGGATCCTCGATTTCTTTTTTTTTTTCTCTTCCTCTATTTCTTCTTCTTTTATCGAGAATCTTTTGGTTCGAGGAGTCGGTTGTCTGGAAGGCACGATAGCATCGAGGAATCACAGTTTACAATCGGCTGGTTGAGAAATTTGAATAATACGCAGAATAAGGGGCTTCATTATCGCGAGGATTTCTTTCGTCTTTGTTTTCCTTTTTCTCTTCATAGAGCGCATTGAATCGTTGGATATTCTGCGGACACGTTCGATGGGAAAGTTCAATGAAGCATCGAAGAAATAGTTGTACATTTTATCATAAAAGAAGGTAGTTCGATGATATTCTTTCCATCGAATTTCTTCTGAAACGAGATTCTTCTTACAACGAACACAATGGAGGTAGCGGTCGGTTGCTCCCTTCTTTTTTCATCTCGGCGTTTCGAAACATGCCCGTAAACGATTGTTTCAGCCTTCGAGCTTTTTAACCCAGATTCAGATAAAACAAGGCAGCTACCGTTTAAAACGTCAGCCAGCGAAGACTTGTCGGATAATTACGGAACGAACTTCTTAATCCCGTTAAAAACGGTACACGCCCGTTGGATAGGCTGGTAAAAGTTTCTTCTGGAAGAGAGAACGAGGAAAGAACGAGAATTTCCATTCCTTTGGACAATTTCTACCACCATTTTCGAGCGTTCCTAACCGAGAGAGAAAGAGAGAGAGGAAATACGATCCTTGACACGCTTCCGTAGGCGGCAAATGAATTATACTCTGCTTCCAATTGTTTCGTTGTCTTCTGTACGCCATTTTTACACGACTTTATTTTTTAGATACATCTAAAGTAAAATTTTTAAATATTCATTGAATTTCACGGGTGTTAAATTGTTAAGGGTATCAGTTTGAGTAATCTCTCGGAAGGATACATCTAACATCATGAAGCTTCAGACAGCGTATCACCGTTGTGTCGGTTCATTTACACCGATTTAGATTACCTGGTGTTAACGCGTGTTATCTCGAGATAACATCGGTTCAGAGACGCGTTAAATTGCGCTGAAACGTGTACTCCGTTGAAAGCCTTCTGGTTTCTGTTCCTGAGTGACTTTACTCGCGAGTAAACACCATTTGCCATCGTATTAATTCAGGTGTCGGTATTTCGTACCATTTTTTTTTTTTCATTTCGCTCTTTCTAAATATTTTTCGCCCGGCATCATCCATTATAGCGCTTTGAAGGTGCTCGAATGAAATTTCGCGATATTAGCTGGAAGGTAATTTATATTCGCGCCCAGTGAAGACGCATCGCCCAGGCAAAAACTCCATTAATTATTCGCATTCGTTTCGTATCCGAAACAGAGCAAAAAGAGAGAGACAGAGAGATAAGAGATAAAAAAATACACACGACGTCTCGCTTGCGATTAATTAAAAACTACTGCTTCGAGAAGTTGGCGAAAACCCGACGACCTGTCTGTTCCAGCAGATTCCACCAAATAGAAATGACTCCTCTTAAGCGTTCCGTTTCGCACAATCAGCTGAAAGAGCAATTTTGTCGGTTAAACTCGTCCTGGATGACTTTACATCGTCGCACAGTGCTTTAAAAAGCAACTACTGAAAGTAGTTGAAGACTACAGGAAAGCTGGACCTTTTATAACACTGCTTTATAATCCAGAGTGACAACTTGTTTTTTCGGTGAAATTACCAGAATACCAGTTCCACTTTGTATTTTACGCTTGTGAACAAACATTTAAAAGTGTCGTCTCGACATTTGCTCGTATAAATTTAAAGACGAATTATGAAACAATTATTTTGAAAGACGTTTCCGTCTTAGGATCGTCTGTCAGACACCTATCATACCACAAATTCGAAACTTCTACAGGGTGATTCTCTCGCTACTTTACTCAAAGGAAATGCCGCCACAGCAGTATGAATGGACCCAAGTCCTTTTCTCGACTGGGGTGCACACTGTAGCTGTGTCCGTGAAAAGGTTTCGATGACAAAAAAGGGCTCTATTCATACTGGTGTGGCGGCATTTAATTTGAGTAAACTAGCGAGAGAATCATCCTGTATATAATTGCATGCCGGGTGACCGCCAGCGAGAACACTATCATCTCGCCGCCACCTAGCGGTCCCCGGCCCGAACTAAAGGCGTCCGAGGAGAAGAAACCCTCTCCTCTCCTCCACTAAACGCCTACATGATATACCAAAGAAATATTTTCAATCCAATAGAATTGAAAGTTTGTAAAATTGATTTTTCCTTCGTTCTTGAAAATTCCCTAAGGAAATGGTTGCTTGCGTATCTTCGAAACGAGTTGGAAATCACGCATTTGGGTGAATTTTGAAGAATGTTCAAATTCTTCGATGCATCCCCCGAGGGACGATCTCGAATTCGATTCGCGTCGCGCAAGTGGAACGACGTAGCATCGAACTCGACGTCTCTTGTTCATCTCTTTTCGTAGCTTACTAAATTTGTCTATATTTTAAAATTTATATATAGGATTACAGCGTGCAGTGGTGTAATAAGAAATTAGCTCAGCTTCGCGAAGGAAGATACGAACACGGTCACAGGGATTACCACGTTCACAAAATGCACAGCTTGCCGAGCCACGTGCAGCGAGGAAAGCATACGGCTTTCTATCCCCAGGTTCTTTATCGAGTCGTCGGAATCTCAATATACCCTGGTGCAAGGATCCTCCGTGTCTCCGATTATTCGCTGTACCAGCTCGGTAATGCGACTTTGAACGACAACCACACGGAAGTCGAGCGTAGTCCCCGGTTGAACGGGAGACAAAAGGTACCCCCCGATGGCTGTTGCGATCGTTAATAACAGTTAGCTGTACTATCAAAACACACGGTCTCACAGGACAAACTTGGACAAACTTATCCGATGAGATTCTGTCGTTGCTACTCCCGCCGGTGACATCAACCCCGCGCCGAGAGTAATTTTTAACGCTCACTGTGAAAATAGGATTAGCAGAAATTAGGTAACAGAGGGTGGTTCGTAAACTGTGACATTAGATGATTTAGAAATTTAGGTTACGTAGAGGTAAGGAAGAATGTAAATTTGGAAATTAGAAATTAAATAACGTAGGGTAACTTTGGAGCTTAATTGGAATTATTAGAAATTAAGAATAATCTTAGCTACGAATTTCAGAAATTTTTTTGATTATTTTAAAAAGCCAATCCTTGCGTTTCAAAATTAATATTTCTAATTTTAATTAAAATATCATTGGATACATTTCACAGGTCTGGGTCGCGACTAATTCGCTTCCATCGATTAATTACCATTAATAAAATTAGCAATCAACCTGTATATCTTCATTAAACGAGGCAATTATTCATTTTTTAAGTTTGAAGGATCATTCGAGTTGACAGGGTCGTTGAATCGTAAGTGTCAAAGTTCAGGATTTCGGTGGCTTTCGGAATTCAGTCGGCTTCACAAGGCGAATTATAAGCGTTTCAGTGTCGCGAAGCAGGCATCGGCTGCCTGTAATTACATCGACGTAACTTGCCTAATTGATGGTGAGTAATTAAAAGGCAGTGGGGGGCAAGTATTCAAAGTTTGCCTCGATTGACGTCGAGCCGAAGGAATATCAACGTTTCAAATTAAACCGACCGAACTGTGTCGGATCGTTTTACTGATATCGATCATTTCTTACGCAAAGATTCTTGCATTCGTACGGATTTAATTAAAACGCATTCTCTCCGACTACGTCATGAAGAGCTCATTAATTTCAGATAGACCGTGCAACGATGAAACCTTATGGTACAACTATTGCGCACACACCGCTGGAAGACCAACGATCATTGCTCAGGGTTTAATGTAATTGAAGAGAACGCAACGTTGATGCTGATGAAAGTTTCATTAATTAACGCGCTGACCAGCACGGTAGAAATACCTAATACGATTATTTAGAAATTATTAACGCATTCACACTGCATAAGGGACACTATTATAATATTAATGCCAATTATTTAATTTAGCTACCGTCGCCTTTGCCGGAAACTGAAATTCATGGTGCTAATCACCGGTTGTGTCAGTCACGCGTTAGCTAAGCTTCTCATCCCCGTAGGTTTGACTAAGGGTTTTGTTGATTTTCCAGGTGCGATCTTCACGGAGGATCAAAAGGACAGTCCGTCGGAGTTGGCGTTCAAATACGCCATCTATAAAATCAACAAGGACAAAACCCTGCTGGCGAACACGACCTTGGTCTACGATATACAATACGTGCCTAAGGACGATTCTTTCAGGACCTCTAAAAAAGGTGAGTCACCAAAATTCTTATCGAACAATAAAAAAAGATGAAACGACTAATATAAGTCTTTATGGTGAACACTCGCTCGTATTGTGCCAGTTTTCCCAGATTCTCGGTCTTCGTCCCTCGCGCTACGAAACGTATTTAACGCCTCGAAACATCTCGAGTGAAAACATCTCGACACGGAAACGTTACGACGTCGCGTCGATAAGGCACGAATTTCGTATCTGATTAAAACGAGGCGTTACTCGAGGCCCGAACTCTTTCTATTTCGAAGCTTAATAAACGCCAGAAGCTCGGGGACCGAGATGCTTTCGAAAGAGTTTCGTCGATTTCTGTTCGCGAGGCGAGTCTGATTTTCATCTTCGATACGGTGAAATGATAAAAGTTACGTTCCTCGAACGTTTCATGACCAGAGTGGCTCGTAACTTTTTTACTCGTGCCGAGAAAATAATAGTAGCTTTGCTTCCTTCGACAACAATCGTCTGCTATCGTCACTTTTTCGTATGATTATATTTTTCACTCAGAGTAATAGGTAAAATATTTTATCGGTTTCTACTTCTTTCTTTATCATACGACAACCACTTCGATTTCCTCGCAAAAAGGGCGATATACGGGAGATAGCACATATTGGCGAGGTGAACAAGAAACGACTAGTCATAAGGAGAAATATATGCAAAATAATTCCACGGGTATATCGAGTCGCCGTGAAACCATAACAATGTTTCTTGCTAGTCGATCGTACGTAGCCTGGCGAACGTAAATTGCGAGCCGTAAATCCGACGGGGCGTTGATAAATTCGTAACAAAGTTCTATTCCGTCGTGGATGCTGACTGGATTATTGGAACTCAAAGGCACTTCATTTCCTGTGTCGAGTACTTTTCGCGGTGTTCATTTAACGTACATCATTGTTGCATATATTCAGATACAGTGATGTTGGCAAAGGAAAATCACATGGTAGATAATTGATTAAACTGTACCTTTTGAAAATTGAAAATTCATCGTAAATTGCGATATTTACAGTGGGTGATCAAATTATTAGAGAAGAGTCGCGAAAGTAAGGATATAGTGGAGAAAAGAGAAGGTTTCACTCGCATAAATTGACGATTTTATATAAAACTGATTAATTCTTAAATGAAATTTTGTTATTTTATTATGATGTATTGATGCTTGTAAAATTATGATACACAGTTGAAAACAGTGAAAGTTCTCCGGATCTCAACCCCATAGAAAATTTGTGGGAACATTTATTATTATTAATAAATGTCAATTGATTGAATGTTTGACAGATGTATGGGCCAGAAATAAAGCAATCAAAATGAATTGTTTAAAATGCATCGAAAGTAAGATACATGTGTAAATATAATCTTTCAAATGTATTTGTTTATTTTTATAAGTATTTTTTTCTATATTATTAAATGTAAAAACCTTAAAATTGTGGTTCTAGTTCTACATAAACACGAAAAACCTATTATTCATACCGTGGCTCTAATAATTTGATCAGCCACTGTTAATAAAATTTACAAAGAAGTAACTATAGAAATCGTAAAAATATATTTGAAGATGTGCTCGTTCGAGCGAGTTCATAGACCCGTAGTTACTCTTTAACAACCTTCACGAACTTCATTGTACATCGACGATCCTCTTCGCGTAGTAAATACGCTCGGGACGAGCTTTCGTAGCCGACAAGCCGCATCCGCGTCAGCTTCCGCGTTTAAAGATATTCCAGGCTCGTCTGAAAAGATTTTCCATTTCCAAAGCGTTCCCCGTCTATCTGTCTTTTTCTCTCGGTAAGAATCTCAGCCTCGGGCTTCCTCCTTTCCGTTTTTACCTTCCTTCTCTTTTCTCCGCTCTATCCTTACTTTCGCGACTCTTCTCTCGTGATAAATCTTCGACGCGAAGGGACCGTCGGCCCTTTTTTTCCTCCTCTTTCTTTCCTTCTTTATTTCTTTCTTTCTGTAGCGCAACGCGAGCTTAATGTCGCGTACTGTTCGACTCACCCCGCACGCGAAAGCTAATGTTCCGTTGTAGATTCGGGAAGAATAATCTTCCCCGTGTCGAGAAAGTTTCGAACAAGAATATTTGTCGCTCCTCTGCCGGACCGGTCGAGAATTATAATTAAAATCGAATTTAACTACGCTAGATTATCTTAAAACTTCGTTTGAAATTCCCAAAGTAATAGTGCATCCTAAATAATTGGCAAGAAAGATAAAGTAAATACTGTTTCTGTAATTTTAATATCGTAAATGAGAAATGTCATAATGGTTATATAATATCATCATTAAGAAGGAAATTTGTTTTACTTGTAGACTTTACAATAATAGGTTCATAATGAAACGTTTCTTTGATACTTTTGTTAATGTCGATAGAATTCCAACGATTGCGTTTGAAGAGAACGTCTTACGGTCGGGCTGTCGTTCAGGGAAGCGTAAGACACACTAAACCGGGAAAGAGAAACGAATCCTCAAAATTCATTGAATAACTTTCAGAAGTCCCTTTGATCCCTCCAGGCGGAACATTTTAATGGAAGCTTTCCTTTATTACCGGCAAACTTTCCTCCCTTTCGACACTGTAACTGCTTCTTTGTCAGCTGGACGGCCATCGTATCCTCTGGTTCTGTCGAAGATCCTGCAATCCTTTCTTTGAAATCGATGAAATAATGTCAATCACGTTTTTCGGAGTGTGTGTTTCAGAATAACACCGAGCAATATTTAGAATAAAAGTGTAATAAATTCGAGTCTTCAGTTGTGAAAAATTTCTGACGAATTTAACAAGAAAGGAAAAGCAACCATAAATGACGTAACACGAGGTAAACGAAACTGGTGTCGAAGCAGTAATAGGAAATTTTTTCTTATATCACAACGAAAATGAAAAAGTTAGAGAGATATCAGACTGCTGGTGTGCTTTCTGTCAAGCGAACCGACGAGTACCAGTTGTGTTTTTAATTTACTCCTTCTCGTCGGACACGTTTCTTTTTCAACCTGGCCCGCGAAACTCGAACAAAACCTCGATATCTTTGTTTCTGTTTCCATAGAACGGCAAACGTAACGTGAGTTTCAGAGAAAATTCAGGTCAACCGGAACTGTAAGATTGCCAGCGTTTTCCTTCCCGCGAATGAGCTGGACAAAGTTTCAACGGGTCGTCATTAACCCAGCGTTCGTCGTTTTGTGTTTTTCCTGCACGTTACTCGTTTACGGTGCTCCTTTATTCGCTACAAAATTATTCAAACATAAATTGTGTTAATTTCTCGTTTACTCTTTTGTGAATTGTCAACTCTTTACATAGGAATTCCTAAAGAGAACGATATTTTAACTCACTTTGAATTCAATACCGCATTTTACATTATATTCATTTTCTAAATTTGATACTGAAATTATTAAATGATACATGTAACTGTAGATTAATATTTTAGTATTGTTCAAAGGCCTCTGAATAAAGGTCCTGGGTAAACTGTGACATGAATGTTAAATCAGTAAATGAAAATTTGACAGAAATTATATCAATAATTATTAACAATCGTTGCATCGATGAATGTTGATAGATAATTTGCGTCACAATTGTTTTTAACGAACAATTGGGAATAATTTTCCTGGAAAGCTATCAAAGCAAATATGGTTATGCACTTCATTCATTAATGCCTGATGTTTGTATCATCGGTCCTTGAATAATACTGCTAAAATTATACCAAATATTGTTACTCCCGCTGTTATTACAATTATTATTATTGTTACTTTGGCTTTATATTAATACATTCCACAAATGTACCCGGGAAAGAGGCAGAGAAGCGTAGCAAAATAAGCGAATGCGATCACGAGAGCGTATTAAATTAGTTTCAGAATTAAAAGTAGTTTTAATGTAAACGCGAAATGAAAGTGGAGGACTCTTTAAAAATAATAACGGAGAAATCATTTTCGTAAAAGCAACAAGCTGTGAAACAAGAAATTTGCATATAATGTTCATTTATCATGCTTAAGTACATATTACTCGAAAATGAAGCTTATTTTAGCTTATGATATTGCAAGGGTTAAACCCAGAGTCTTTAAGAGATAAATAAAAAGTAATTAATTCGGCAAACTTCTCTTGGCTATCTTACCAGGATCGCTGTAATGGAAAAGATTAAGTTAGCTAGGTAAAATTAATCAGAAACTAGTTAAGCTTCTCGATATAAATCTCGAGTCACTTCAACGTCTTCGGTATCCTCTGGAGACAGCTTGAAAAGCGTCAGTGTCGTCTGGGAACACTGAAAACGTCAGAGGATGTTCATGAGATACCGTCGGTTCGTTAACGAAAACAGCTGTATTCTTAACGAACCAACAGGCTTATTTATCCAGGAGGAGGAAAACGTTCGACTTAATCAAGAGGACACCGACGAAACGTCTCCGCGTCGTCGCTGCGATGGAACTGCCAGAAGGGGTTCGTTTTCATGAAACGAAACGAAATTTTTCTTCCGCCTTCGGCGACGAAGAGAAGAACGACACTAAATAAAATTACGATCGTTCGATGGAGCCGATAGAATTCAGAGCTGGAAGACTTTTCTTGCGATCGACTTTTTTATATCTTGTTCAGAAACCAAGGAGGATTTCATAAAATGGCCATTTTTATTCTCGACTAGATAGAAAAAATTTAATAAACATTAATTATCCAAAATCACATTTTTATTCCGCGAGAAGAAAAATAAAGCTTGTTTTTCTTTTTTTAATTGAATTTTATGTGAAACGATGAGGGGTTCGAAGCGATCAATCTGGGGTTAAGTGAAAGCTGCAACGTAAACGGAGAAACGATGAGTCAGACGATCGACATAGTACTCGAACGGGTCAAATCAGGGAGCAAAGAAATGTCTCGTGAATAATTCAACGAGCACGGACAAAGCAGAATACTTAGACACGACGAAATCCCAGGCTAGAAATCGAACGCATCCATTCTCCTCGCTGAGCTACCCTTTACACGCGTGCCAAGAATCATTTTCTAAAGAAAAACCTCTATTCCTAGTATACCGTGACTGAAAGGGTAATGGATCAGGAAGCCATCAACGTATCAATTTTCTGTCTATTTTCAACGATATTCGTTCATAGACAACCACCATCTCGTAAATCATATACTGTCATTGATGTTCTATGCAATTTACAAACATTAGATCATAACACCTTGATTCCAATCAAAATTTCTAACAAAATAATTATAAAATCAATTTCTGTAATACTATTGTAATACTAAGCCAAAGGATTAAATCAAAAAATTCTTATCACTTTGTGTACCAAATTAGAAATTACTAAGAATATTTCAAAATTCTTGAAAATTTCCTTTCATCATAGATATCCATTTGACAGATATAGATTCTAAAACGATCTTTCCTGTTGCAGCTTGCAAGCAGCTGTCCAGATCGGTCCAAGGGATCTTCGGCCCGTCTGATCCTCTTCTGGGCGCTCACATACAAAGTATATGCGAAGCTCTGGACGTGCCGCACTTAGAAGCCAGGGTCGACTTCGAGCCGACGTTCAAGGAGTTCAGTATAAACCTCTATCCCTCGCAGGACCACTTGAATAAAGCTTTCAAGGATCTGATGTCCTTCTTAAACTGGACCCGAGTGGCAATTATCTACGAGGAGGATTACGGTGAGTATCATAAATCTACCGAAGAACAGGAATATCCGAGGACCGGTTTCCTTAGAGAATTTACCTAACCATCCTCTCTACTATGCATATAATCAAATAAAATTTATAATCTTTGTACGCTGTGCAATTTATATTGCTTCGTAATAAAAATTCGTATAAAATAAAAAATAGCAAATGACAGAAAGAACGGTGTCAGTGTCAAAACAACGAAGCAAACATCGGAGGCGCAACTAGATTTTCAAACGTACGAGTAGGGCTCTCCAAGGAATCACGGGAACAACATTGCTCGCTGATGGCATGCCGTGTCATACAGGCTAGTCATTACGCTGCCTCTCTTTTTTTTTTTTTGTCAACCGTGGTGATGCACCCCTATGCAAATAGGCCGTCGGATTCAGCCGGCGGAAGTTGATGTCTGCGCGACGCTGAAATGTCCGCCTGTCATTCGCACCCGCACGTAACGGAACTCAGTCGCGTAAAATCGTACAAGATTTGTCACCATGGGCCAGTGATTTTTTTCTACCTCGAAGATTTTAGCGAGCGATGCCTTGGAAATTTCAACCCTTTCCGTTAATTTACTACTTAGAGCATCGACAAGTTGTTATAATTGCAAGACCTCCAAAATTAACGTTAAATCTTACAAAGCTCCCAGGAAGTTCGCGATCATCAATCTTCCACGACGATAATTAATTTCCACTGGCATGAAGTCTTAATGTTTACCTCCTGGGGTTTAAACTCTCTCTCTCCTCGCGCTTGACGTGCTTTTCTCACTTTGAGTGTACCGAAGCAAGCGATATACGTACGTAACTCGTCTGTCACATTGCAGCCAACCACTAATCGAAATTCTGTAGTCGAACCGTGTCGCAAGCTTGCAATTCCATTAGAGTTCCCTGGGGTTAGTTAAGCAAGAAGCGGAGGAAATTTGAAGGAAGAATTTTTGCAAAACCAGTCAGCACAAAAGGGTATTGTACGTTCGATTCGATCGAACACTCTCTCGGCAAATCGAACAGAGGATTTGAAATATCTATCTAACACGTTTAATCCAGTGATACCGAATTGGAAAATGGAAAAGTATTAAGCCCTTTCATTTTTTTCCTATGAAAAACAACATGGGTTTTTAGGAATTACTCGACTGCCGGGGTAAAGTATGATCATTATATGAAATGACCTTTCTTGATTGGACGGCGTAATCATTTTCTCTATAAACGGAGAAGAGACCCCAGGAAGACTACTGCTTTTTACGTCACCTTCAAGGCTACGACGGCTATAAATTCCTTTAGCAGCTTACAGTATCTTCTTGCAACAGAACAACGGTACCGTAGTTTCGGAGAAACTTATTCTGCACACGTTAGGTCGTCCAAATATGAATCAATTTAATTAAAATTGCATCAACTACAAATTGGATTTGAAATAATTTTGCAAAGTTTCTTTCAAAATTTCACTTAATACAATTGCATAATTCTACATCCACTCGAGGAACAGAAAATCGTTTTGAAAAATTAATTTTGTTAAAAGGTTGAAGGAGCTCGTAGCAAAAAATCTCCAACGAAGATAAAGGAGATGGGGTATTCTATTTCGATTCTTGTTGCACCGCGTGCAATTTCTGTATTGTGGAAAACTATCATAAATATCCTGCCAGAAGAATCGTCCAACCCCTGGCTCCACGCACAGTTATACGTTTAAAGGAGACTTTAACCCCATACGTTAACCCTTGTTACGTCCCTCTCCTTTCTATCCAGCCCGTTGTTACCTCAGACGTATTCACGAGCACAAAGAGGAAATCGATGCGCGAGTGCGTTCAGCGCAAAGCAGCGCGCGATAATTGGAAACCGCGTCTAAGAAGCGGTTTGTTATCTTTCAATTTCGCATTTTCAATGGGAAAAGCTGCTCCTTGAAATTATTCCACCGGCTGATTCATTATTTAAAGCGTTGATTGCCACCATGGCAGGGGTTATCGGCGAACCGAATAGCGAATTTAATATAATCGTATAATTAAGAAAAAGAAAATGAAGGTGGTAAAATATTTCTATCTTGCATAGAAATTAAACTGTTCTTATGGAAATTTTTCAGCTTGATATTCTTGAAAATTTTGCGAATTTAGTATCTTGAAAAATTAATATAATGTTAATACTCCTTAGAATTATCTTGAGAGATACGAAATCATTTAAAATACGATCTCTCCATGGTACGCCGTTGGAAAGTAGAAAAATTCAAATTTTCCACGATTCTTTTCACTATTCCTGCCATAAATTCGATGCCGGTCTTCAGAGTTCGTTGCGTCGTGATTTTATGCGACAGAAAGGTCGGTGACCATTTCCCAAAGCGCTTTACGAACAGGTCAGTGGATTCGTGAATTCGAATGGGTGACGCGAACCTGTCGAAAATTTTCGACGAACGTCCGTGATCGCGCGATCGAAAATAAAAAGCGTCACAGAGGTTGTCGTCGATCGACGTTGCCTAGCGAGAAAAGGAGAATTATTTTCAGTATTGAAAAATTTCCTCTTTTCTTCCTGCTCTGAGACGTCGTGACAAGAACAAATAGTGAAACTTGTTATAATTTATAAAAAAGTTCAATTTTCTTGTTCACAGGATTATTTAAGCTGCAGGATCTCGTTAAATCGCCACCTTCCACGAGGACAGAGATGTACATCCGCCAGGCAGGACCTGGATCCTACAGGCAAGTCCTTCGGGAAGTCAGACACAAGGAGATTTACAAACTGATCGTCGACACGGATCCCGCGCACATGCAGCAATTTTTTCGAGCGGTGAGTCAGAATCAATGAAACAAATTTTATAATAAATTACCAGAACTGAGAGTAATCAAGTACCTTGACACGGTTGCACCTAAAAACTGAAATCACAGCAGAAAAGCGAAAGTTTATTCACAAAGTTGAATAAAAGTCATAAGTAAGCAACATCCTGTCGAATAAATTCATCTTGTTACTTGTACTGTTATTCAATTGTTCTGGGATCTCCTTTTGGTGTTATTCATTCCTTGGCCGTAATTTTCACGGGAAATAATAAGATAACAGACTGGGAAGGATTTCGAGCATGAAGAGAAAGGCAATTTGCTCGGAGTGTTGTTGCAATTAAATTTTTCGATAGCCTCGAATTCTTGCTCATTTTCCACTGTTTGCCTTTTCCACTTAGATTTTCCTAAGCTGATCACCCGCAGTTATGTTGAATAATTCCCTCGGGAATAGATCAGAAATATTATTTGTTCATAGTTGTTACAAACCACGCAACCAATTGGAAAATAAAAATTGTTTAAAATAGCGAAGAAAAAAGCTGATGCAGTTTTCGAATGTTGCAACGTGTGCTTTTCAGCTCTTTTTTTATCGATTTGCAATAAAAATCTGTTAACCAAACCGACAACGCGATGGCAGTCAACAATAGAATGCTGTTAACACTTTGATTGCCACAGTGAAAACTGCTATACATGGTATGACGTTGTTCAATCAAAGTTTTTAAAGATACGTATGGTCATTTAATTGTTTTATTCGATTTCGTGATCAATACTGTACGTTGCAATTCACAATCAACCATCTTATATTAAGAATATCAATGAAACTTTTATGCAATTATTTTCAGTATTCTTTAAGCTTTAAATTGATAGATCACAAATATTATTTTGTAATAATTTTATGTCATGAAATTTTGTCAGAATTTCAATGTCTCAAAATGAACCATTTCAATGATAGTCACAGTACTTTTACTTTTTAAACTAAAATCATTCCTGAATATTTTTATAAAAATTTAAAGAAAGACCATTGTTTCGAAATCAATAAAAAAGATCGATCATCGAAAGTCATCGCAAAAGGTTCAATCGATCGTCGCGTTCGACGCAGAAAAGCCGGTGTTTTCCACAATTATCGGCCCTTTTATCCGTTAGAAAAATATGCATAATCCGAGGGAACCGGCGTACCGGAAATTGCACGGTACCGTGAACCGTTTCCCGTCGAGAACGATCGTCGATTCCACGTTTTCGGAGTTTCGTCGACACACAGGACAAAAATGCTCGCCGCCGTTTATTCCGGGGAAATCGGCGCTCACTGCAATTGCCTTTTACGACGAAACGCGCGTATAAAAGGATTATAGCGTGCAATTCGACGCGGACAGCCAACCATGAGAAACAAAAAGATATTTCTGGAAATTAATAGCAATTATGAGAAAAAGCATCTTGTCAATCCAAATCATTTTCCTTTATCATTTATGAAGGTTCAATATTAATTGATATAAAAAATGATCAAAGTCGAGTACAAGTGAGGATTAAATCAACCCTTGAATATCATAATTTTTCCTGAAATTAATTCATTTTCCAGCGTGGAAATTCATTTTCCTATCGGCAGGATATTAAATCCACAGGATTATTCATTTAAAGCGAGGTTCTCGTGTGATGTATAGAAAAAGGACCTCCTCGGTATGAATCTCTTATGCGAGAAAAAAAAGTAAGAATGGCTTCATATCCGGTTTCACGGATCACTCTCGATTCATTTCGAAGGGGGTTCGATTAAATTTGTTCAATTTTAATTGCACCGTCTTTATTAAGGGAAAGCCGATGGATACGGGGACGTGATGGTTCCATGGTTCAAATTCCATTCGGGTTCCTCGTTGGATCCGTCGAGAGGCAATCTTGGTTGAGACGTGGTCGAAGGAAACCCGTTATTTGCATGCCCGGTCCATTGGGAATTCCTGCGGATATTCCTTGTTGCTTGAGTAATCAAAAAACGTCCTGACTTTCTTGCAATTCTCTCCCTCTTTGTGCGTTTCGCTTGTCGTCTCGTCTTCCTTCTTGGCAAGTAATTTTCTGCCCTCTTCTCTTCGCTCTTTCCTTTATCCGGCTTCTCTCTGATTGTAAATTATGACCCGAAGAACGAACACGTGTGATCATATCGTGGAAGATACAAGATAAAATGTATTATTCTTTTTCGATATATTACAATATTTGCATAGATCCTAGTTTTATTTTATTAATACACGTTTTTATCGCGAAGTGTTATGGTACCGGAACACACGTTTCAATATACGAATAGTGGATTCTGGAGAGGATAAGGTATTACAGGAGAAAATCTTTTGGAGGACCACTTTAACCGATTGAGACCGTCGATCGTTCGAATGATCCTTCCCCAAACGCAATACCTAAAATGGTTGTTCTACAAACACAGTTTTATCCACGCTATTCTGGACGGATCGGAGATAAGACACTGTAACAATAAACAAACAGATGATTCACATTTATGGACGCATATATAATTTAATAAATATTCCTCGTTTCAAGGAGAAAAAGATGAATAAGGTTTATTATAATTGAAATTCAAACCAGTTTCCATTTTCTCTGCCTTTAATTCACATTTCACGCCGCGAAGTGTTAGCATCAATAGAATTCTCTCTGCCAAAATTCCTCTTTGTGCACCGAATTTCTACTCCATCTCTGTGATCTCCATCGTAAAATGTAAAAGAGCAAAATAGTAAATTAAAAAGGTGCCAGTATATACGACTAATTTGTTCTTTCTTTATCTATTGCAGATACTACAGCTGCAGATGAACGATTACAGATACCACTACATGTTCACCACGTTCGTAAGTATTTATTCAGAGTCTGGTATCCTGTTTTCGTGATAATTACAACTCCTCTTTGCAATTTTCCTGATGAGACTCGTTTGAACTCGTTCCTGAAGCAGAAGCTCTGCTAATCCTGTATATCATTTATAGTTTTAATTTTATTTTTTAAATTGTCATTTCTTTTTCTGTTTAATATATCAACATTTTTCGTCGTGTCGTATTGTTTTCATTTCATTTGTTCAGCTGAATTTGAGGTATGAATTACAATTTCTGAACGAATTTTATGTATATCTTTTTGTAAGAGATCTGGGAACATCAATCTGTTATTGGGGATTTAATTTGCAGCTGCCGAATCAACTGAACGAAATAAAAATTTATTTATTTACGTTCGAATTTTGACGACAATGAACATATAGCGGGGTCGCATTCGACGCTCGAAATCGTAGCAAATCCATTAGGTTTTCGATTTTCAACGAGCACTCTATTATTTGAATTTGAATCGTATGGTCGCTGCAGGTGACTCGATGCATCTGGTTCCGAAACGCGATTTACAGAAATGTTCGAAATATCAAAGCCCTGAATATTTATCGAAATATTGTACGTGTTAAAAAAATGATTTATGTTGTAAAAGAAAATTTTCCTAATACCTTAATTTTATTTAATCACTTGTAAATGCAAAGCCTTAATTAATAATTCTATATTAATTCTATATTAATTAATAAAAGGTGTCAACGAAAACTGTTGTCTGGAATTAAAACAAACATCGACGGTGTTGTTACGCCGGACCGCAACGTTTATTCAGACAGATGATCGGAAATTCGCGACACACGATAGCCCAGTAAATTGTGCGATCGTGTTCCCTGATTTGAACGCATCGTTCACGAATTGACGCGAATTAACCGGATGGCATTTGTCTATCAACGACCGCCTCCAGTGAATTTCACCGTGAAACTCTGAATGTTCTCGGATAATCCCCCGTCGATAGTTGCCGGTTGACAGTGGATCGAGGCGACGAGTTAACGTGTAATATTAATTAACAACCATTCAAAACAACGTATCGCACTTTGCTTTCGACGCGAAACAATTGGTGATCATTTAATTAATAGCCGACAAAGACGGTGGCTCTTTGCCCCGTGGCGCTTTCGAAGCCATATAATTTCGAATTAACGCGCTCGTAACAATGAAAACGACGAACGGTCCTGACGTTTATTAGTGAGTAAATATCGAGAAAAATCGAGAACGGAACAAATGGGTGATCAATTGATTTCTCGTCTCGATCTGCTCGATCACCGATTAATACCGCGGCTGGTTCCGAATTGCGGATCGTCGTACCCTTCGGCATTGATCGAAACGAGGGAATTTCTGGTCTGGGGAAAAAACATTTAAACTCAATTACGACACTCGGAACGCGAAATATTCGAACCGTTGCGCGTCCAGATTCGTTTACCCGATTTTATGGTATAACACAGGGCTTACCGAATGGAAACGGTCGTAGACTCTCCACGCTGGAGTAATATGTTCGAAATGAAATTTTGAAGCGAGTTGAATCGTTATTCGAGAGTAAAGTTGTTCGTTTATGCAGTATAGTGTGCTTAGTTAAATTTACTCTGCTCTCAATCCTCCGTTTCCATGTACGTTTCAATTTACGGTGGTCAAGATGGTATTTTTATGAGAAACTAGCCTCGCTACGTCGAGTCAGAGGTTTTTCCTTTGTTTCAATGTCAGCGGATGAAAATCCAATTTTCTTTCTTTCTCAATAATAGGATTATTATTACAAATTACAAATTTTATTTTACTATAAAAGATACTTTTCTTTCCGAGCATAATTTGATGTCTCTCGAAAAACGGGACCACGCGATGTTTACATCGTAAATATACCTAGTGTAGGTGTTCGTTGAAACTCCATCGGTCGATCTCCACCCCCGTTACATAAACATAACTGTGAGTCCCGGAATAAATCACTGAAACGCAGCGCGATTCGAGAGAGAAACAACGCGGTCAGGAGCGGAAAAGGGGACCTGAAAATCGCGTCAAGACGGATGGGGTTGGTTTCGGGGACATGGAAGTTCTTTCTGACCGGAAACTAGCTTTATCTCTCGACTTCACGCGCGAAGAGGGTCGTCGACCCTTCTGGTACTCGCGTATTTTCAAATTTCGACAGTGGCAAAATTAAGATTTAATGCATGGATCGAACTTTCTTGTATCGAGTTTCGTCTTTTGATATTTTAAAGGGTTGAAAATGTGTTGGCAGGACATCGAAACGTTCGATTTGGAGGATTTCAAGTATAACAGCGTGAACATGACTGCGTTTCGTCTGGTGGACCTCGAGGAACCAAAGGTGGCGGAAGTTCTCCGACAGATGGAACGCTTCCAGGTCGGCTTCCAGCCGATTGGCCACGCGATCCTCAACAAAACCGGAGTTATCCAGGTTGGTGGAAAGTTCATGTAACTGTGGGGTATGCCCGGTTACGGAAGTCGCTGTTATCGCGGAACCCCCTGAAACTCGTTGGTCGTTGCTTGTTGCAACGGAAAACGATTTTCTCTGTTTCCATCAACGATCGAGCGAACTTTCCTCGAGAAGAACCCTATACTCGACATTCTTTCTTATCGTTCCTAAGTGAAATCTTTTTGCGAATTTTAACCATCGCACGTGACGTCCTTACAAAACAGGATACAAACAATTCAACCAGAGCTAGAGTATGAGGATCGTTGAGAGGAATTTGTTTATTTATTTTATAACGAGTATGAAATTAAATCCTCTCGTTAAATATGTACATTCTTCTCCATTTGTATTCCAGACAGCTGCATTAATCCGTTTAATGCGCGAAATAATCGCATTTATTATAACATTGGTCATTAACAAAACTGTAATTTATAAGCGATTTAATGAATCGCAGTTTGCTATAAAATCAAGCTATTAAATTTTCAAATAGTCTTTTTATAATAATAAAATCAGAAATCAGGAGTATCATTTATAAACCAGAAAAAAATTTGTTTCTCTGTAAATTACAGTTAAAAATATAAGAAAATTTACAAAATAAAGAAACTCACAAAATAACACAAATCATTTCTAAAATATTAGGTTTCAAAGAATAGTACCTCAGAGAAAAGGCTACTACAGGTTCTATTATTATTTTTTTATTTTTTATGTTCAATTTATTTATATTAAATTCATATGCAATTGTGAATATATTACTATTTAATAAAGAGTATGATATTAGAAGGCTTGAAACGAAGCATCGCGTGAAAATAATATGAACGAGAGAAAACATTGTCAACATCCTACGTCTAGTCAGTGCTTTGTCAGCATTTCAGTAATTAAGCCAGTTTTAGACGTGACGGAAGCTGCAGAGTAATTAAGACAGCTTGATCGAGCGCACTCGAAGCACGGCCCAATTTCTTTTCAAGAGCCCCTAACAACCATGAACGCTTGATTTCTTCATCGATGAACGATGATTATTTTTTTCGATGCATACATTGTTCAGTTTATTGTTTTCAAATTGTTTTATTAACACTTTTTATCATTTTCAAAATTCATTAACCGTATCTCTCTAACAATAATTTAAGCTTTCCAATAATATTAATAAATTTATCGACGAGTTCCTTTAGTTTTCCCTTAATTATTCGATTATTTTTGAATTTATGGTGTCGATCACTGGTATCCGACGTGGTATTCGAACGATGGAAAATCTCGTCGTGAAGCAAAAGCTTTAGATCAAAATCTGATTACACAACACGGACATGCACATGTACACACAAATTAATCACAGGTAGCTAGATTAATTACGTGTATCGACGTTGTCGCTAACCGTGTTTGATCGACAGGAGGTCAAACGCTTTCTCACCCAAGGGGAAACGTATGTTTCAGGCAGAACCAGCTTTGGTGTACGACAGCGTGCAGGTTTTCGCGCACGGTTTGGCGGCATTGGACCGCAGCCATGAGCTGAGGCTCGCTAATTTATCGTGCGAGAAAGAGAAACCATGGGACGACGGTCTTTCTCTCTACAACTACATTAACGCCGTACGTACGTTCTATAATTTTTCATTACCGAGACAGGCAGCTTGTAAGGAAAGCCTCGATAGTCGAGGCGAAAGCAATTCGACGAAGAAATCGAGCTAGAAACTTTATTACCCCGATACAAACCGCGAATAAAAGTAGAAAAAGGAAAGTTGAAAAAGAGAG
The DNA here is from genome assembly GCF_907164935.1 of Osmia bicornis bicornis. Taxonomy (NCBI): domain Eukaryota; kingdom Metazoa; phylum Arthropoda; class Insecta; order Hymenoptera; family Megachilidae; genus Osmia; species Osmia bicornis. The sequence continues at coordinate 8,057,421 of NC_060218.1, read as the reverse complement.
TGTTAGAAGAATTTCAATTTTATCGAAACAGTTTCCTCGGGAATAAGTTTCTCGGATAAACTTATGAAGATTGATACACGAGAAGTGGCGAGTCATCGTCTGGAAAAAAACGCATCATTTAAAAAACAAAAAAACAAAAAAAAACGAAGAAAACTTTCGAACGTTTTAGCGAGTAATTAAAAGAAAATATCATCACTCTTTCAATATCTGTTTTTCTCTACTATTTGCTTTTCGCGGAACACACGATCGTTTCAATTAACAAATTCAATTAACGAACTGAGAAACACTTTTCGTGCAATTCAACGATAAAGCACTTCCTGGTTTTCCCTTTCCATCAGTCTTTTACGAAATAAGAATATTATATAATATAAAAGGATAGTTTTAGTGTATTTATCAATTTCATCGTTCGAAATTAAACATGTTTGTCGCTTTATTAATTAAACTCTGCTTCATGCTTTTTGGCATCGTGCGTCGCCGACTTTCCGGACGGATCCTTGTTATCTTTAAGGAAGCATTCGAGGACTCTTGGTGTATATTGAAAATCATATAAGAAAAATTTCTAGATTCTCATTTCGCTAATTTTAAGAAACCAAGATTAATAGTCATAGCTCCCAAAGTTCGAAGCCTAAATACCATGCGTCGCCGACTCTCCGGACAATTATTTGCTATTTATAGAGAAGAACAGTGTATTGTCGAATAGGTGTCGTATATTTCACCAATAGATTACAACAATACATTGCCAGGTGCTTTACGAGTGAAGCTTCTTTAACGAGCAATCGATTCGGACAACAAAACATGTTACATAACGATACCTCCAGTTTCTGCCACCCTCCTCGGTAATTTACGAAGCAATTTTTCCGAAGCCGTTAAATTGTCCTGGTTTTTTACTTCCACGCCCTCGTAAACGTCGTTTCGATCGTTCGATGTTACTTTGAAGTTTACGAGCGCAAAAATAGAGAAGTTATTTCGGGCTGATTGCGCGCATTGAAAATTTAACTGTCACCGAGGCTTGAGTTCAGAAATTGGGGTTAATTAGTTGGTATCGGAGATCGGATTAGCTGACATCATTTATACGAGTGTTATCAGATAGGAGATTCATTTCGTGGCTTTGATCGACATTAATATTCAGAACCTAACCGTTTCCCATTCACTGATATCTTCTGAAATAATTTCTATATGTATAAAAATAGCTTATTCAGGCAACCGGACCAGGAATTTTTGAAACAATTTAAGATGTATAATAATTAAACGGAAAACACTGTCGCAATCCAGCGTGGCGCTTTCCAATTTTCCTTAAGTACTTCTTCAATACTTCGCTTTCGTTGGTAGCAACGTAACTCTTATTGAAGGTACTAGCAACACCGTGAGAAAGTAATCAAGAAGCAAGGAAGTTTCTTACTTTAAACGACGGTATTTAAGCCGGATATCGTTCAAAACGCACAGCTTGCAAGCACAACAATGATTTACGATCTTTTTGCGTCCGGTATAAGCAAGAAACGGAGACTCGTTGCAGACGTTGATCCCTTAACAATTTCACTCCGTTTAATTGCATTCTATTCCGCGAGTAAGAAACGAATTTATGATGTATCGTGTTTCCCTTCTCCGGAGAAGAAAAGAGATTTCAAAGTTCAAAAAACATGCTTCAAATAAAACTATAATTCTCCGCTGTTCTTGTCGTCTCTCTTTTTAAGTCTGTTTCCACCGCTTTGCAAGTGGATGCTACGTTTACCTTTTTTCCCTGAAAAAAATATAACATAAACACGGTAAACGGAAGGAAATTTTGTGATGTCAGAAAAACGATTCTGTCGGACGAACGCGCGGAGTTCGTATCCGCTTCAGATTACGAGCAGGTTATTCGTTTTACGCTATTTCACGGGAAAAGACTAGCCGTCCGCGTCTGTTGTGTATCGACACTCGATAAACTCGATGGAACGTTCTTTCGAAACAACGTGACGATCTATCTCTGGCTAGCAAACACCGAACGGTTACGCGGACGAAGAAAATCACTCGATGGAAATACGGTTTCACCTTGTTTGCCAACATCTATATCGTCGGCCCGGTAACACGCTACACGCGGCAATAAAAAAAACAAGGGAGATCCTCGAAATTTTGTAAATAAAACGCCGATCGTTTCGATTAAATCACGCGCGATACGTGATACCGGAAACGTTTGTCGAGTAAACGCGATGAAATATCTGGGAGCACTGCTAGTGATATTAACGACGAACTGAAGTGATAAAATATTTAATATTTAATATTTAATTTTCCATTCTAATCGTATTTGATCAGCTGTTCTTTATCGCTTCCTTCTGATAAGAATTAAATAATTTTCAAATTATAATTAACGAAGTAGATTAGAAACGAATCAGACAGAGAGAAATATTTCTAAGCCTCTGTCTCGGTAGAATAGTGTCTAATATAAAAATATAGAAAATTAGTATAGAAATGTAGCAACCACCACTCCTTTACCTCCTATTTCCATTTAATAAATGTTAAATTTCGTTGTAATTAAGAAGCTACGCGATATCTAGCCAATAATATGCAGCAGATGTACAGGTTTAGATGCATGTAATGCACCGCAGGATGCACTAATGCAAATGTCATGTTATACCTAATGCAACGATGCTTTTCACGCCTAAAGGTAGCGAGAAAGAAAAAAGGTAACATAGAAGCTGGAGGGTGAAAGAGAAGGAAATCATGGATATTCCACCGAATAGCTAGGGTCTTCCTCGAAGTGGGAGCATCCAGATTGGTAGGCGTCCAACGATAAGCCGCAAACGTGCGCGGAGAGACGGAGAAGCAAAGCAACGTTGACACATGAATAATTGAACAGCGTATTTAGCAAATAGCTGCAGAGAATGGATCGCTTCTGTCCTCCATGTCCTCGGGACTATCTTTCTTCAGTTCGCATCTTTACCCTCGTTCTATTCGCGGTACATCCTATACATATATTTTTTCTTGAATTTCTTATCTGAACTTGTATAGCAAGTCACTTAATGTCCTTTCATATTTTCTGCTTGGTTTATAGAGTGAGAATGTTAGTATTGGGTATAAAGGAAGAAAAACTTTAAGGCTAATGAAAATGATTCCAGTTATTACGGAATGTCGATAAAATTTAGAATCCTTCTTCTTCTTCCTTTTCTAATTAGTCGACTGAATTCTGCTCAATGTTCGGAAAATCATAAACCACGTTTCGTTGAACAACTTCATTCCGTAATTTCAAATTTATTTTCCATGTACGTCTCGAAAACTTTTACGAACTATTCCGAGTCCTTTCGCGATTTCCTTTGTCTCGTTTCTTTCATCCCCCTGCGAGCCAACTTTCCCGCCCCAAACCACTCTACGCGACTATATTTTTGACCAAAACTGGACGCAACCGTCCGATTGTCCTCCTTTTTCATCTTCCTTTCTCCGTACTTTCTTTTTTCTTACTTCGCTTCATTTTCAGACATCCGAGCTGCCTTGTTCGTAACTCAAATCATCTTGGTCGTTAGTTGCTTAAATTCCACGCTGTTCTTCTCTAGCTAGACGCTAATAACACGTTCTAAAGCTCATAAGGAGCTCGGCTCACGTTCCATTTGTGGACAAGACTGGCAGCTGGGTTTATTAAGCGAATATTGCTCCAACTTTCCGCCGAGTTCGACGCCTCTACCTTGTTCCAAAGACAAGGGACTCGCTAACTTCCGGTCAAGTGGTTGAAATTCACGATGCAACCTCGAGTTACAGAGTTCGTGACTGAGAATCGCCTTTGATAAGGAAATGGCATCTTCTGCTAACACGTGAAATTAAATCAAACCATAAGCTTAACAACTTTTAAAATGTACCATTTTTTGTATTATTTTATAAAGCAATAGGAATGTTTCAAAATATGTATGTACGTGGGAATAATATATTAAAGTGTAATAGGGGCACGGGTCAAAAAGCAATGCAGCACACGTTGTGCATAATTCATCGACAAAATCAGTGTGTCGTTCAGTTTCGAGCTATGTTCATCGATTAATGAACTACAGTACACATATTCTGCATAAATTAAACGCTTTCCTTGACAAATGAACCGAAAATTTAGCGACCGGATGGCCAGAAATAACTGCTACATCGTGCGATGCAGTACAAACATTTCCGAAATATCGAGTGAATTGAAACCATTGTTTCCATAGATGTTTTGAAAACAAATAAAATTGATAATATTCAATCATTTGATAACAATTACGCACCAATAATTTCTTCCCGTGAAATTTAACCGCCCACTTCGGTCAGTGATTAAATTATTTTTTCTTTTTTTCTCTGTAATTTACTGAACATAATATTTGACATTTTATTTGCACGGACAATTTCCCGGTGCGCGCAGGCAATGAAAATTCACGAAAAATCTGCTGTTCGACTATGTTGTCTGTTTTTAATTGTTGCATGGGTGTCTACAATTCGCGATAGAGAAAAAAATACAAGAGACAATAGGAAACAAAACCACAGAAATATCGAAATTGTTGTCCATTGGGCTGGTCAGTGGAAATTTTGAAAAGCAAGGGATTTGGGTTACACACTGACGGCTAGGAAACTCGCGCTGTCCACTTCATGAAAACAACAACCGGAGGATATAATCGGTCACAATCTGGAGAACTCTGACGATGTCTTTTGTGAAACAGGACATTGTACATTAGATAAACCATAGTTTCAAATTGAAAACTGTAAAAGAATTTTTTGCAGTTCTATTTTGTTCTATTTTTTGAAAATAAAGAATCTTCTAATTTATTTATTTTCAATGAAAACGTAAATTTTCATCCACAAGAGTTGATTAATATTCCAAAGAACACTGTTATCGGATGATTTCTATTATCAAAATGACATCGCGAGTATCCGAGAGTGAAATACAATCTTTCAAATTAGTTTGAACTATTCCTTTTTTCTCTTCAGGTAATTGCTTAAGTTTGGCTACAGAAATTTCCTACTCAGTTGAATTTATATCTTGGCAGACAACTCTGCTTGCAATCTAAACTTTCTTTCCGGAACAACAAGTTCATTTGTACATAGTATTAGTAGGATTCTAATTGAAACGACGCCAAATGAAGCGTATTAAACTAGCGATATACCTTTTACGTTCGAAGGTTTTCTAATGGAAGGAAAAATTCCGAATAATTTTAACGGGATCTATTTCCGTATCTGATAATTGGACGGTGAAAAATAATATTATTCGTGGATCAGATCGAGCTGGAATTTAGGTTTACGAACATTTCTGTTCGCAGGCAGGCTTACACGGGCTAACCGGACATATCGAGTTCAACGAAGGAAAGCGGAACAATTTCAAGCTGGACTTGCTGAAATTGAAAAAAGAAGAGCTAGTGAAGGTGGGAGAATGGAAGCCTGGTTCCGGAGTGAACGTGACTGACGTTGGGGCTTTTTATGAGACAACCGCCACTAATATTACCCTGGTCGTTATGACGAGAGAGGTAATTAACGCCTCTTATCACCTTTCTTATAAAACAAGCAGTGTTTCTTCGAATTGTTTCTATCAAAGTATTTCCTTCAACAATTTCCTTCTCGAAAATATATTTAGGTATTTTTATGGATCATACCCTTGGTAATATCAGCAATTCGTCTTTGTAACTTTGTTGCCGAAAAATGCTCCATTTCTTCTCGTCATCAATCACAGGAGGCTTCCATTTAACATCCGATTACACGTTCCCAATGCAGCTAGCCTCTCAAATCATCCGAAAGAAACTAATTTCACTCGATTCCACGTCAAAGGTTGGTGAACGTCAACCGAGATACGAAGCAGCTCCCGTCATCTCCATTTTCCAAGATGAAAGGCTCCGACGTCGGTGGAAAGAGAGAGGAAGCATCCAACTTGGAAGCTTCTAGCTCGAGCTCTCGCGTTAAGGCGTTCGATGATTGCGCATTGCTCTCCATCGTGTTTCATATCGTTCCTTCTTATCACGGAATAAGAAATCTTTTTTCTTTCTCTTCTTCGTTCCTTTCAGATAAAAAGAGTGAAATACCCGCCGTCTGTTCGAGCAGCTCTCCTTCTATCCGTCTGATTTTTAGCAGTAATCCATCAAAGGTACCTTTGATCCTTGTTCGCAGGAAAAACCTTACGTGATGGTGAAGGAGGACAAGAATCTGACCGGAAACGCGAGATTCGAAGGGTTTTGCATCGATTTGCTCAAGTGGATCGCTGGTCAAGTCGGGTTCCAATACGCCATAAGAGTGGTACCCGATCACATGTATGGCGTTTACGACCCGGAAACCAAAGAATGGAACGGAATCGTCCGGGAACTGATGGAGAAGGTAAGAGATTGCGTCTTATGGAATATGCTTGTGGAACCTTTTTTCAACACCTCCGATTTCAACCCTTAAACGATGTAAGCTGAGGTCAATCATGGTTCAATTAAAATGAAATGACACTTTGAAAAACTAATATTTAAATCTAAAATGAAATTTAAATTGTTGCCAATAAAATTGAATGACAGTATTTTTCTATATTCGCTGAAAATTCAAATAGAACTCACAATGAGAAATGGATGTTCGTTTCAAAGAAATTGCATATTTTAATGGGGAAAAAGGATAAACAGGAAGGAGAAACGGTGACAAGGGAGGAGGTCGAGGACAATTTTATATGCAAAGCAGCGAACCGATGCTGTTGCAGTAAATCCATCACGACTAGAATTTCATTATGCATACCTCGAGCCAACGACGAGCACCTAATTTAGCGTTTCCTAACGGACGTTAACGTACACCGGATATTCCGATTCATAGAGGACGTGCAGGTGTTACCAGGTAACATCTGAATTGTAAAAAGATGCGGTTATTAAATCGAAATCTGATGTTGGAGACTGCTCGAACGATATTGGATAATTGATGAAGCATCCTGTGCCACCATCGGGTTCGATCAAGAAGATATTAAGATCCTATTCTTGAAAATAATTCAATTCCCAATAAATTGAAAGAAAATGAATTTTTCACTGCAATTTCAAATATAAACGTGAACTTTTCAACATGCACGGTAATATGAAAAATAAACGTTCGATGGAAAGCGTTCCAATGAGCTCTGAAAGTAAAGGAGTAAATAAATACGTGGAACCTGTCAGAGGAAAAGTAATTAAAACAGCGTTGAGCCCCGGAAAACATTACGTTTGATGTATTAAACCAGCTGGCGAAGGTGAAACGAGGAAAAAGGTAAGAATAAAAACATTGATGGAAATGGTACCGTTCGCTCATTCAATGTGGAAAAGCATAGAAGAATTGAATGTACCAGGTAGGAATTAAATAATGAATGGAAAAAAAAAGAAAATGAACGACTAAACTCATTGTTAGTTTCCTTCTATAATTTGAAACACCTTCGTTAACTCGAGTTTCGTTGATTTTTATTATGTTCCCACCAAGTTTTAATTCATTGTTACATTGTTTTCAATTCAAGTGGCTATAGAAATAATTTAATAATGTAGTAAAATTATTTCCATAAAGAAATTAAAAAGCAAAGATGATACGGTCCTTCGTGAAATACATTGAAATATTGACTTGGACAAATGTGAGCCGGTATCAACTGGACGGTGGTTAAATATACAAGAGGGAAAAATCTGCAGCAAGAAAGAAATGAGGAAGCTGAATTTTCAGCAGAAAACTGATGAGTCGAGATCCTTGGAGACGCAGAGGTTGCGGATCGCTGTCGGCGGATTCGTGTTCCGCGCGACTAAACCCGCAACTCCGACACGGGTAACCGGCGAATTCCGAAGATCAGCGATTTATAAAAGATGCAAAGCAATCTGTCCCTTGTGAAAGGGTGTGCCCGACTTAACCCAGAAACTGGTGGAACCGTAAGCGGATCGTCCCGAAGGAAAGACGTCACCGACGGTGACCTAGCGTGTATCCCCAATACGACCCCTTATAAAACATGCACCCGTTATTTTGCAGAGCAAACATTCGCCAAGCTTGACGCGATACTTAAAAATTTTTCACATCTTTAAAAATAAAAAAGAAACGATGGAAATACTGTTACTCTACGTTTGAAAGTTTCAATAAATTCAATCTGGTTTGTCAAGTGCAATTGCATTTATGAAAAACCGCAGCTCGTCTAAATTTCATGAAACACTCTATCCATTGTTTCATCCTGAATAGAGTGGACAAAGCTAGCCGCTTAACGAATTCAAAGCTTTTCCACTCTAAATTCCCACATGATCGTGCAAAAAATCCTCTGATTTGAAATCTTCTATTCTTTGCTTCACAGAGAGCGGACCTGGCTGTCGCATCCATGACGATAAACTATGCACGAGAAAGCGTGATTGATTTCACCAAACCGTTTATGAATCTCGGTATCGGGATTCTGTTTAAGGTGAGTCGCTGTTATCGTTCGTTATTTCATCGATATTTATAAAAATTTGTACGCTTCTAATTCAGAATTCACGAAAATTTCTGTGAAAATTTCTAAATTAAAATGATGCAGTTGCAAAGATAAAATTCGAAGAAAATTCCTTAATTTCAATGGTTGAAAATTTGTAGAAGATGAAAATTAAAAGTTGATATTTCAATTCCGCATTTGCTTGAGAAACAACGAGCCGTGGAAAAGAATAAAAAGGAAATTCTCGATGAAATGAAACACAGGTAGAGAGTGTAGAAAAATGTTCTCGCAAAAGTACCGTCGTTCGACGGGAAAGCGTCACGGGATCCGTTTTAATTAAAATCGTAGCGTAACGTAATTTAGGTGCCCTCCAGCCAACCAACGCGTTTGTTCTCCTTCATGAACCCGTTGGCCGTCGAGATCTGGTTATACGTGCTGGCCGCGTATATGCTGGTAAGCTTCACCCTGTTCGTCATGGCACGATTCAGCCCGTACGAGTGGAACAATCCGCACCCATGCCTCGCGGAAAGCGACGTGGTCGAGAACCAGTTCAACGTCAGCAACAGCTTTTGGTTTATCACTGGCACGTTCCTCAGACAGGGCAGTGGGCTCAACCCCAAGGTACACTCAACGAGGTGCTCCGCCACTGGACTATTTCTTTCGTTCGATTCCTTTCCTTCGTATCCATTTCACTTATTTCATTTCCCTCATACATTTTATTTAAATTTATAGATTCCTTTTTATAGTATCACAGAACCTACCGATAGGATTCTGATAATTAAATTAGCAATTGTAATATTTACAAATATTCATATTTAAATTATAATATAATTCCTTTGCATTACGAAGACCGTAATTCCAAATGTAAACTCGACACAATGGAATCTACAAATTCCTCGATCTCCCTAAACCTTTCACGGTTCTCTGAATTTGCACAAAGGTCAGTTTCACGATCCATCTCTAATAATCCTGTTCCTAGAATTGGTGTCCGTTCTTCCGAGAACAGTTCGACGGACAGTAAAGCAAGCAAGCAACTAAAGCAAATCAGAAGCTGTCACGCTGGTCGTCGCCGTCGTCGTCGTCGTCGTTGTTGAGAACAGACAATTCGAAACTGTCCGCTCGAGATGGCATCACGTTGTCCGGATTCCTCTAGATTTATAACCTAAATCGTGCTCTAGTTTCGACGTTACCTCGTCCGGAAGAAGAAGAAAAAAGGAACGAAAGAATAAAGGAAACCGTCTAGCGGCTGAACTCGTCATGCGTTCATAGCTATTGTGTTTCCGTTCCTGACGGGCTAAAGAATAGCGAGGAATCATGATTCCAGCGGGATAAAGAACCGTCTTTTTCAACTGTATCCCAAACTGTTCTTCTGTAAATTCTTACGCGCGAATAAATGATACGAGAAACGAGAACTCGGCTCGAAGAATCATCAAGGATACCGCTATAGATATCACCGCGAAATTTTAATGAATTCTTTAACAAATAGGTGCTAACGATGGTTCAACAGGTGTGCAGAAAAAAAAAGAAAAAATGTTGGAGAGTGATGGTGTTGATGATATGGAAATACGTATAATTGCTTCAGGTATCCGGTCGAATACCATCGAGATTGTTCTCGTTCATGAACCCTCTTGCCGTGGAGATCTGGTTGTCCATGCTGGGCGCTTACGTGATGGTGTCACTGACCATTTGGATAGTGGCAAGGTTCTCTCCTTACGAATGGATCGAACCGTTGCCTTGCCCCAGCTGCAAGTGTGCTCTCCAGGTAGGCTCTCGTCGAGTGGTGGAAATCTATCATAGTAACAAATAATTGTTGTGAAACTAGTAAACCTTGAATTTTCGCACCACTTGGCGGGGGTCGTGATTGTCATCAGGGTGGTCACGTGAGCGCCTTGGACCCTGACAGCGACGACATTCCTCTGCCAAGAACCGTCAACGAGTTCACCCTGGCCAACAGCTTCTGGTTTACGGTCGGCACGCTTATGCAACAGGGCAGCGACCTCAACCCCAAGGTAAAACGTGTCACCACAGAGTCGGCATTTAAACAAAACAATAATACAACTTTGAAATAATTATGTGAAAAACAACTCGTTGGATTTCGTTCGTTATTATTTGAATAGTAAGGTACCGTATACAGTTATTTACCCTTTTCCTAGAATAATAGAAAATATAAAGCACTGCGTTTTTTAAATATAATAAATTACAATTCTATTCGGAATTAACCGTTTAAACAAAAGAAAATAGTATGAAATAGAAAATTAAATTAAAATTGTGGCTCTCTCCGTGGTCCGCGCACCGAAACGCTTTATATTGTATTATTTACTTTTTTAGGAGAAGGACCAATCATTGTATAGAGGCTAACAAGTGTATACGTTACTCTATAAATCAATTCTATGATTTTCCTATTAAATGATACAATTACTGTGAATAAAAGCGGCGTATCAATGGAAGGACGGGCAAAAGTGTAACAATCGGGTCAGTAACGATATCGCTGGACCATAAAGCGACTTGTACCTCGTAACGATATTATTCGCCGTAAAGGAGGCCGTTTAAAACGAGCTCGTGAAATTTCGGTGTTGTCATAAAGGTCCGTACGTGCGAACCCGTCCCCGTATTCGCTTAACTGCATCCACAGAGCAGCCACGGTTCGTTTTATTCGCCAAACAATCACAGAAACAACGCACCTCTTTCTTTCCCCTTCTTCTTTTTCATCTTTTTTACCGCCCACTCCTTTTCTTTATAGATTTTTTCATTTCCTTCCACGTTTTCCAGCAGAAACAAGCTTTTCTCATTTTTAATCACCACCGTCAGGGTGATTCAGCCCACGAAACGCGTAACTACACGTTCGCAAATCTGTCGGTTTTCCTTCGGCCGTGTGAAACGGGATATCCGTCGCCAGATAGAGTGAACAGTCGATGAAACTTTGTCAGCCGCGATATTTTGCGGGAAATGAGGAATGGAAGAGACGACGTATTGTGAGCAATTTCCTCGCCGATCCTGTGCATTTTATGGCGTCGGTTTTTCATCATTGATCCTTGCCGCGTACTTGTAACATCCTTTAAAACTGTATCGAGTTTCATCGGGGAAAATAGAAAAAGCAGACCCATCACTTGAGTGGAAATAATTATATCGCCACTTTCCCTGGGAAAACCTAATGTACTCACTTAGTCATAATTTAAATTATAGATTTTATTGGGGTACTCAAAAATTAATAATGCCGTGACGCGTAGATCTACTTATTATCAGATAATGTTCTTTTGAGCATACTTCTATTATTTAATGAAAAGTCTCGTTTATATTTCTGTCCGACTCTTGCGATATCTTCAATAAAAATTTCTTAAAGAACATTCGTAATCTAAAAGCATTCAAACGCGAATCATTATTCAGACTGCAATATCAAGTTGAATTCACCATAATAGTGCTTTTAGAAGGTTCTTAAGAGATCGCGAAGCAAAGAAAGCCTTCCTCCACTTTATGCCTTATTTTCTCGGTTATTTCCCCTTGGATCGCGGGGATACGATGTTTCGTTATTGAGGACTTTTCAAAAGGAACGAAATCCATCGAACGCGAACCATAAAAATCGCGAAGGAAACGAAATCCAACGAGGTAACGCGTTTCCCTTTCGAGAAACGACGTGTAAACCTAGGTAACACTATATTTTTCAAGCACCATATGAGTACATCGTGCAACTCAATCCATACAATTGAATACCATCAGCGAATAAAAAAAAGGAAATAAAGATCCGTCACGGGTTGTTTCCAAAGAAAAGAGGAATACTTGTAGCAGTAGATATTGAAATACCGTCGAAATCCTCCGGTTTTAGGGACGTAAAAACGATCGATGCATTTCCATAGATCGCATGTCACCCCTGCATGCACATAACAGCCAAGCACCTTCTTCTATTTCGTTAACCCCCTTTTCCGTTTTGCATTTTCACTTTGATAGAAAAAAAGAAGGTCATCGATCAAACGCCTGCTTGAAACAGATTTCGCTAACTTGACTTGAATTCTGACGTGCCATTTTCGTGATAACGACAGGAGGATGGATAGTAAATTCTTTCATAGATCGATTTCATGCATGGATAATAGTTTGTTTTAAAGTTTAGAGAATTTCACACGTGACGATCAGGTATAATGTATAGGAAATGATAAATATATTAAAGTGTACTTTGTGTAAGATCTTACCTTACAGCTCTCCCCTTAGTAGATGATTAGATTAATTACACTGATTTTACACATCAGCGCTTCCTTTGAGAGACGAGAATAATAACGCTGAAAGACTTTGATAATTAATAAATAGAGAAAAGAAAAATATAACGTTATTAGTATTAAAGCTGGAATTTGAAAATCAACTATCTATGTCTTTAATAGTTAGAATTCCAATACTGACGTGTTCATTTTCATTGCGGCAATCAACGCGTTAATAATCCGTGTAATTATGTGTATCATTCTATACACAGCTATTTCTACTATGTGGTAATTACTTCGGTCATTCAGATGTGCAGTTTACGACCCCTCAGTGACTCACAGGAAATGAACTGTGTCGAAAAGCTGCTACAGTTCAATAAATTTATCTTCTATAGAAAATTAACACTTTTGTTATTGAACTACGAATGTTTACGCCTATCAATTTTCTATACCAATTCGCAGTTTGTTCATCGCGTAGCTCACACCGAACCTAATCCATTCCTTCAGAATGTATCAATGTATTCCTTAATTAAATACCATCGCAATTTAATTAATCCTTCTCCTCTAAAGTTTAGAATTTCACGCGCTGCCAGCTGCGATAATATTTTGCCGAAGGTGAGAAAGCTCTTTCTAACGGTACAAAGTTAACACCTGTACAGCATATGGTGCTAGCCGGCTCTGGTGGCATGTATATGTACATGCGGGGTTGTCGTTGCGAACTTTACGGGAACCTAGCCTTCACTAGGGAAAATGCCACTTTAAAAGAAGGAGATCCTGTATCTTTGATACAGCATTAAATTAAAATTAAATTAGTATCTCCAAAATTATTGTTCTATTTTCCCTATTTTCCCTAAGGAAGCCAATTCTACTGAATACTATACCCACTTTCACACAAAAGCCGAAGATTCTCGGTAAATTTCACGAGGATCTTCGGCGTATCACTTGTGAAAGCTTGGACGAGCGGACTTGCGATCTTCCCAGCACAAAGGAGTGTACGAGAGTGTACGAATTTCGGGAAAATGCTCCTCGAACCTCATTATACCTCCACCTTAGATCCCGATTGAACACGCGGCAAGTGATTTCCTCGCGAAGAAACCATTTACCGCGATATGAATAAATAACAGCTGGAGTGGAAAAGTGTTCGCGAAGCAATTCCTTCTCTGACACGGTTGACACTATTTTTCCAACAGCTCATCCACGCGTACGTCTTATCTACAATTGCAAAATGCTCTTATTTGACAAAGAATATTTGACTAGAAATGATGATAAGATTTCGTTTGAAATTTGGGAGAAGATGGATCGTAACTTCCATTTTAGATGATCGAATTTAATTTCTGAAGTATTCAATTGAATTTTAAGAATTTTAACCCTTTGACTGCTATGGAAGCATATATGCGTCAGGTGAAAGCTATCGGTGCAGACTATAGTTTATTAATTGATGTTGTTGCAGACATCCTAATTATAATCAAATAAAAACTATCAACGCATATTACTAATTACACGCCATATTTTATCAGATTATATTAATGTGATAAAACACTGAAAATGAACAAAAAAAAAAGAAAAAATAAACTGAAAAATGAAATTCAATAAAAAGAAAAATGATAAATGTTATTGTAGGAAATAAAAGACGTATTCCAGAATATTCTGGATTCCACTGCTGTGGGCAGGGGGGTCGCAAGTTTCCCCATTTAGGGGTGGCGTACTATAGGGACTTTACATCGGTCCCTTTTTGCCCACCGAAAATTATCAGCCACGCGCGTATACGCACCATTTTTCAAATCTCTTCTCATTCGCGCCGTACGTTACTTCACACATTCGCCGTTCTTTTTCTTCTGTTTCTTATCCTTACTTTTACTTCATACTGCCTCGCTCGCTCCATTACAACCCCCTTTTAGTCGCCTTTTACGACAGGCAGGGGATACCGTGGCCGTATTCTGATCCCCCCCGAGCCACAGGGGTTATGATAGTTTTATTCATTTACAGTTTATGATTACTTTAGGCACCTAGAATTAATAAAACCTATATTATTGAACGTTCAAGTCTAAAGTACTCGTTGTTAGCAGTCAAAGGGTGTCAAAGACTGTCGAATCAATCAGAAATCCTTTAAATTTTTCTCATAGAACATCTTTTATACGAATTCTTGTAATTACGGATCCTTTTCCTTAAACGACCAGCCTTTTGCTGAACTTGACAGAGATTCGAAGAAATTATTCAGAAATATAGTCGTCAGTCGGTAATCGGTTCGACGATCGGCTCTCACCGACCCGTTAATGGATCGAAATATGCCATTAGCGGGCTGAAGTCGCATCAACGAGACCGCATATTGCATTCTTCGATCCGTCTAGTGGAATGTAGCCGAGACACGGAGCCCCCGGGGGGTCTTAAATCGTCTCTCGGCCTCGATGCTTCACCGACGTGGTTTCAATTGATCGTCGAAGCTCTTTATGGGCTTCCGGCACGGGAGATGCGGAATCGAAGCAACATTTATGAGAAAGCTGATTGTCCGGCAAACATCCTCTGCTCGAATGAGTGTATACCTTCTATGCTACTTTCGTTACCTCGTGATCCGTGATTCCCCGCTGTATTTCAGACTTATTCGAATTATCACTCGAGTTAACGATGTCACAGAAAGGAATTGCTTGCGAAACATATGTATATATCGGTTCTAGTTAATTCAAGAGAGTATTGATCGTTATCAGGCAACTAGCACGAGAATCGTGGGCGGAATCTGGTGGTTCTTCACCCTGATCATCATCTCCTCTTACACGGCGAATTTAGCGGCTTTCTTAACAGTGGAGAGGATGATAACGCCGATCGAAAACGCGGCCGATCTTGCTGAGCAAACCGAGATCGCTTACGGCACTTTGGAGGGTGGCAGTACGATGACCTTTTTCAGAGTAAGTAATTTTCAACAGTTTATTCATTTACGTTGGAACAGTATTATATTATACTTTTAACAAATACCGATCGAATGTAATTTTGAAAGACCATTCTTAGAACATGATTCGCAAGAGTCAACCAGAACTGGTTACATTCTGTTGAAACAAAGTTGGTAAATAACGAGAGTTGTCGGATATATGACGAGAGTCTTCTACTCGTGGGAAGTTGGTTTCAAGAAATGGTCGAAATATAAGCGGAGTTACGTGGAATAAGAAGTTAGAAACTCTCTGCTTTCTTAAAACAGATGGTTGAAGAAGTTTCCCTGAAGATTTAGATAATTCAAAGGTTACTCCTCCCGTTGGCACATGCAAATTTCACGAATAATTACGAAGGAAAGCTAAAGAAAATTTTCACGATAATATGTAAATATAAAGAGGGAAGAATTTGTTTAATGCGGTTAATGTTTCAACCCCGTTGACGTTTTATATTTCGCCAAAGGAGAGGGTGAAATTTTACTGAATATTCCCTGCACGCCTTTCGAATATTTCAACGAGCGCCATGCGACTATGTATCCGCGGCTCATCCGGAATATTAAAACCATAAACTACCGGTTGCAATCGGTCCTGCAACAAATTTGACTAATTATGCCGGTGAAACGTGCAAGCCGATTTTCATAACGTTCATATATAGAAAACGTGAAAACCCCCTTGTTCAATTTCCGACAATCCTCTGAACGCGAACTCTTATCGTTATTAAATTTCAATGTTCGTTTCAGCAGTGTGTTACTGTTACATTGGTATTAATATCGCGTTATTGGGATAGTATTTCGCAACGAGCGTATCATGCGTTATCACAGGAAATCCTTTTCCCAGACAGAAAGAATTTTTTTCCTCAACAAAGATATTCCTTTGCAATATATTCAATGAATTAGTGATTATGTCCTGGATAAATTCATACGGTAGAAAATTCAAAACGTATCGCGGAATAAAGAAAATCAATGGCTAGGGTAATTAATACTTTATTAACACGTTGGTCGACGCGTCTATAAATTCAATTATACCGTACCTCATTCTAATTTTAATTTCGTTCAATTTTCATAACGACAAATATTTCGTTTAACGAGCAGGATTCGAAAATCGGCATATACCAGAAGATGTGGAGGTTCATGGAGTCGAAATCACCCTCGGTGTTCGTGAAGAGCTACGAGGACGGGGTGAAAAGAGTATTAGAGGGTGACTACGCATTTCTGATGGAGTCTACCATGCTCGATTATGCGGTGCAACGAGACTGCAATCTCACACAAATCGGTGGTCTGTTGGATAGCAAAGGATACGGGATCGCCACGCCAAAAGGTAAAAAGGTCGATAATTTTGATAAATTATAATAAGAATTTAACGGCATTGATGAAATTCGAAAAATTTTTTAAGATTTAATCTTATCAGGTAACTCTGCTGACGAATCCATTAACAGAGCCTAGACGCAAACGCTCTTTCCTTCTACCTTCACTTTCTCCCCATCTCTTTCCGCAACCCTTACATAAAGTGTTAATTAGCAACTGCAAACAGTCTACGCTTGAAAATCGGCTAAGCCACTCGCTCGGTTTCGTCGAAAACGTGGCGGAAATTCATCCAAGTGATTGCCAGGCTGGTTACCCTTGAAAGCTTACCTCGAAATTTTTCAATTTCTCCAAATTATCCACGTTTTCTTAATTCATTATTTCGCGCGCCGTATCGCAATTAATCTTTGAAAAATTCGAAACTTTCATCGAAATACCTGGGTTACAATTTACAAACTCGTGCGTCTGTAAGAAAAGTTTGAAAGAGTGAAAAATTTATTTGGTGGCCGCCTTTCTTTTTTCTCGGTAAAGAAAGAAAGAGCAATCTCGGCTTCGTTCAAAGGAAAATCGTCGGATCGTTGACCGACTTAACGAAGCCGTTTTATATGCAGGTTCACCCTGGAGGGATAAAATATCTCTGGCGATTCTGGAGCTACAAGAGAAGGGGGTGATACAGATCCTGTACGATAAGTGGTGGAAGAACACCGGGGACGTGTGCAACCGAGACGAGAAGAGCAAGGAGAGTAAAGCTAACGCGTTGGGCGTCGAAAATATCGGTGAGCTAGCGAGAATTGAAACTTTTTTTTCTCTCCTCCCCGTAAGGGTTGGCTGAAAAAGAGAAGGCAGTGGTCCTGAGAAACTGGGCTATAATTTATCGCCGGGGCTGAAAACCGACGGAACTTTATCTGATGTTGCCCAAGAAGGGTTGAAATTTTTATTGGAAAGTATCAGCGCTTTCGTGGCTTCTTTTGCTTGAAATTCTTTATAGAAATAGAGAAAAAAATAAATTATGGGGAGATGCTTTGCGTACGGGGTGGAAATTAATTAGAACAACAGGTGCAGTGAGAAACAAAAATTTTTCAGTTTAATTAATTAGCTTGCAATTAAGTACATAATAAGGATTCTTACTTTAAAGTAATTTAGTTAATTACTTAGTGGTTAATGAGGAAATGAATAGGGGTGTACAAAAAATTTGGAAAAAGTCCGTCGAAATAATCGATGTTAATACGAGTATCAGTTGCCATAATTAATGCACATCAAGTAATCAAGAGGAACAATCAGTTTAATCAACGGAACAGACATGAAACAAAGACAACGAAGTCATTAAGTACGTTCGAGTGTAGCTGTATCTCGCCCACTGTGTAACTAACTTAATTTATCGGCTTCCGAGTAGCATGTTGGGTTACATAATGAACTGTGGATGGATTTCAATTGGCTGTAGAGTTGCGTAACAAACCATACATAGAAGGCTAAAATGTTTAAACGGTACTGGGGAAACATTTTCATTTCCTCAAAATATTTTAGAACTTTCTACGCACTAGTTTCTTCAATTTTATTAAAAGTATTTGAAAATGTTATATTATATTAAACCTCCACAAGCCTTTAATACACGAAATGCCATGTCAACCAAACTAGAAGTACAATCCAATATAATTCCATTATAATTCTGAACATCCCGAGAGATAAGACAATTCGAATGACAGAAAGCTCATGTCACGAATAATCACATACTCACGATTTCATTTCACGCTTCACAAAAGTTTCATAATCAGAATAATATTAATAAAAAATTAATATTACTGATCCAATTAAGAAAATAAATTATGCTCGGTAGAAAGAATTTAATAATAAAACATATGATGTTCTAATTATGGGCCAAAGTGAGTAAAGTTTTTCAAGGATTAATCTAACATTTCATGAAAAGCTACTTTGTACAATTTGTAAGATCCATTTTTCGTTTCACGAAAAAATGAGATATTCTGTCAGGAAAAGTCGACTTCTAGGTCGAGGCTCGATGACATTCTGGACTTTGTAGGTGAGAAATTGCAAAGTTCTCGCTTGTGAAACGCGAAATGGGCCGCACTTTCTCGCATCGTCGCGAAATTAACCGAGACAACGGGGAAAGAGAGGAGGAAATGGGACTGGCGCCCAAGCGAGAAACTTTGCTGCTTCCGGTGAAAACGTCGCTTAAATCACAACGTTGGTGCAGTTATGCAAATCGCTTCCATCTTCCTTTCGCTCCTGACAAACACGAAGAATAAAAATAAATCGCGTTTCGCGTAGAAAGTTTTCAGAATCGGATATTAAAAATGGTTCTATACGTAACGTTTGCAATTGTCGGTCCAGAATTAACAACGTTACTCGACGAAAACGCTGATACTCCCAGTTACAATTAAACCGGAAGTTGGATGACTGAAGTGTAAGCAGACGGCAATGAAAGCTCGAGCGTATAACGATTCGAAAAGTTGATGTTTGCGAGCGTGCAAGTGAAACTTCATGGATCTTGTTTCATCCAGAAAATGAGAACTCCCTTCCGGCTCGTATGAATCCTGAATATCTAGTATGAAGCTCGAGTATCATTAATTTTCCAGAAAATTTCAATGGAACATTAAAATAAAAGAACCCTCCATTCAAGTACCTACGTGTTAAAAATAATACAAAAAGCACGTTTTATTCGTTCAACTTGCCGATGTGAAGAAAAACTTGCAAAATAACATTGAACGGATGGCTTGACGCAGGCTGACTTCATAATTTGCTTAGAGACGAAAGTTTCACGATGAAACTTTGCCAGATCCTGGGTATCGAGACGACGCGTGGTAGACGGTAGGCGAGCAAACCGTACGAAATGATCGTCCTGAAAAATAAATACCCCCGTAACTTCAACGAAACTCCTTTCGTTACTATACTCGTTTTTCCAACAAGCAACTTTACGGAACGCCGGATGAAATAACGAAGCGTTGCACGTTCGTTCATAAATCACGAGAATCGTCGTTAATTTTAATAAAAAAATTTAGTATCGATAGTAAAATACTCGCGATCTTCGAGGCTACATTATACAAATTTCTCTCCTCGACCCTTTCTTCTGGCGAACTTTCAACTGAAAGGAAAAAAAAGGAGGCGCAAGGTGAAAAAGAAACGAGGGGATCGAGAAATGGAGCGACAAAGACTGACGGGCACGAGAAGACGCAAGTGTGAATAACGACAGGGTTGCATGGACGAAGGGGATGGTAGACAGATGGATAGATAAATAGATAAATAGAAAGGTGGGGTGGGTATAGGAGGGGAAAAAAAAGGAGGAGAGGGGTCATAGGGTGATAGATAGTGAGACAGATTCAGGGAATGGTCCTTGGTGGCAGTTACATTAACCGTGAAGCGGGATAGAGCTTGACATCAGAAAAGAAGCAGAGACAGCCGGCGGCGGTAAAATAATGAGCTTCCGGTTTTCTCGTTCCAGGTGGTGTCTTTGTCGTGCTTCTATGCGGCCTGGCGTTAGCGATCCTCGTGGCGATCCTCGAGTTCTGCTGGAACTCGAAGAGAAACACCCAATCGGATCGGGTAAGTGAACAGAACCGCCGCCGTTCTAGATAATTTTCTACGATTTCGTGCTTCGCGTGTACGTGCTGCATGAGTGTACTTTCTCTCTTATGGCGTGCAAGGCCGTGCACCTTCATTCTTTCCTATTTTCCTTCCTATTTCTCCCCGACACTTCCGAACGATACGGAAGATTCTTGGTCTGCTCGAGGTGTCAGCTGCATGCCGTGTCGAGCACTCTTAAAGGATGTTCCTCCCTTTTATTTTGTACCTACACGAACGGGAAAATGTTTCCCTAGTAGCTAGATTTGTAGCGAGATTTGTTCAAGTATCGTGAAATAAGAGTTTAAAAACCTTGAAGGTAAAATTAATTTGTTGGCAAACGATTTTTATTTCATCCTGGCTCGAATTTATTCATTATTACGCTTTGTTCTTCTTCTTTTATTATTTATTAAATTATAACACATTTGAGAAATTAGCCAGTGCGACGATAGTCAATATATTATGGTGCGTCTGACTATGCGTAGACCTGTTCTACTGATCAGACACGCTACTTGATTCGTTCAATTTAACTTACTCTCCTTCTCTTCCATGATAATTAGAAGAACTTTCTCAATTATCATAACACTTTTACATAGTATACAGGGTGTCCCAGCCCAAATGTGACAAAGCCGTTATTCCGTAATTATTAATGATACAAAAAATTGTTGATATGGAAATTGCACGGTAAAATGGAAACTATGTTTTGGTCGAAGTGAAAAATCTTTTGCATTATTACTTTAGGAGATATGATGGTCAAGTTTTGTTTTTTAAATCGAACCATATATTTTTTTTCAGATCATGCGATAGTGCTCGATTTTAATTAGTTTTCAAGATATAACGTTTACAAATTTCCCGATTTTCAGTAGATACGTCTCGATTTGAGTAGCAAGACGTAAAATTCTAATGACATGTGATCGATAACTCTTCAAGTGTGCTCATAAATCTAACAGCTTTCATAAAACATAGTTTATAGGAAACTTTTAAAAAAGTAATATACAGCTACAAAATCTTCATCGACAACATCTAACACATCCCATTTTCTTCCCCCTTTTTCATCCCTCATCATTCATCCTCCTTTAACACTTTGATTGTCACGCTGAGGCCGTTGAAAATTTCATGAAATATTCCTTTTTTTTCACAAATCTTACCTATATTATTTTAATAATAGTTCATTATATTGTTGAATAATAAATCTAATACGAATATTTTTAATTAAATTCGTGAAATTTAAATTAAGTAATTTAATTAAATTAAGTCAAAGAATTCCTAATAATATGTATGATAGATTTTTATAGAAATTCATGGGTGACGCGACAATCAAAGCAACAATTAGTTTAAAACCGGTTTTCATTATCATAACGCGTTTCGTTATTCAGTAGAAAATTCATAAAACAATTGCACGGCCTTGCTCGCGAGAGAAATTGCATGACTATCGAGCTGGTGGTGCGATCGTCTTCTGTATCATTTGTTGGTATTGTTGTGCCTGCTCTGACGGTCCCTGTCCACGTGAACGACGTCGTCTTCCGGTCGACTTTGCAGTCGCTATGCGCCGAGATGGCCTCGGAATTGCGGTTTGCCGTGCGCTGCGGCTCCAGGCAGAGACCAGCGGCGAAAACGCGCAATTCCGATGCCGCGGTGCCCTGCGGTCGTTGCAGTCCACGTGCCAGCAGAAGAAGGACGCGATATTGTTCGACCGGCCACGAAGAGACCACCTACATACCGAGCATCGAGATACCACGGTTAAATGGTGTAAGTCTTGTCCCTCACGACGGGCTCGCGACCACCTTCGATGGCCTCTCTTTACACCCTCCCTCCATCGAATCAATTTCCTGTTCGCGTTCATCGAATTTCAATTCAATTAGATTTCCTAATTTTTCACCAAAAGAAGTGAAATATCAAAATTTCGATTGAGATCGATTTATAAACCCTTGGAAATAAATATTTTTCCAACGTTTCATATCGAAACTCCCGAAGATGCGATCGGAAAAAAACTGTGCAACAGGCAGCGAAACGTCTGCAATCCAATTTCACGTTTCATCCAATCGCGTCGGAATACAAACAATTCGCTGTTTGAACGCCGAGTTTGTTGATTTATCGTTATATCAACTGTCAGGTGTACGTCGATCGAAAAGGATCGAAAGTTACGAAACGAATGACACGCGAAGTACTGAAAAGAGAAGCCATCGATCGATCGCGGAGCTGTGTCTGTTTTCACGGCCGATTCGATCCTCGACGTGAATGATATTCGAACAGTACTCGATCAACACATCTGCCGTGCCAGGCTATTCACGAACGATCCGTGATGATCGGGAATAATTTTCGAGGATTCGATTACCGTGATCGATGCACAGTCTCCATGGAGCCCCGGTATATATGTACATATATTCTTTCATCAACGAGACGAGAACCATGGCTGAAAGGGAGTATTGCAAAATAGGAGTGCTTGCGGAAAAATTGTCCCTTGATTGTCTTTTCGTACTCTTTGTGTCTCGTTTTTACATGTCTCTCTGTTGTATATCGTAATACCGTACGGTTTAACGTTAATCAACATTATTTTATTCGTACAAAGATATCTGATCCTGTATTGTGTGTTATGCATTTTGGCACGGTCCATTATCTTGCTTCTAGCGAAACGATCGCAAACGTGAAATACACTCTAATTTGTATGTAGTTGTGTATGTCCGTGTGCGTATATACTTGATTGCATGCCTGGAATTGCTGTTGAACGATTACAGTAATGATCACACGTGCCTTGGGTTAGGTTCGTTACTTGCCACGCTGGAATCTATCTTCACATTAGAACGAACTGTTTTACGAAATTGCTTTACTGTGTAGTAAATACTTGGAGGGTTTGAAATTTCAGAAATAAAATATCTCAAATATTTCCCTTGAGATTGAACAAAATCAAGTATATTTCCTTGATAATTAACAATTTACCGAGGGAATAAAAATAATTTTCAACCTCTGTTTAGTGAATTTTCAGTAACGGTGTGCTGCTATCTAAAAATTCTGGACCAAAATTGAATTTCACCGTTCCGCTCGATCCAGCCCCGGCTACCCGCACATCCCTAATTTTCAACCCCATTTTCTTATTCTCGTCGCAATTTCAACGCAGTTCACTCTATTCCACGCGATAGAGTACGGAAATATATTCGGTCCTATTTGGATATCGCGTTACGATATCGTGGCACTAAGTAGCTCGTAAAATTTCATTCTATGTCTATTGAATGGTTACAGTTCAGCAAATATCAGTCCGATATGCGAGAGAATAGAGTGTTCGTTAAACAAGATTGGAAACGTTTCATCGTCCTCGAACACTCGCGTGAGTGGTGCTCCGGATCGTGGGCGGAAGTGATTTTTCCAGGCTACGTCACACATTTTCGATGCCCGTTTCCGTCTATCCAACTATCGGTTCTTCGGTAGCCACGGCCAGGACTGCGGAAGAAGCAGTTTTCAGTTCGCCCCGATACTTCCGCCAGTTTAAATCTCATCAATATTCCTCTCGCCTCGCGATATCACCCCTTGTAAAAGGGAAACAGATTAAAATGGAATTTCGAGGCTCGTTAGCCAACGTTCCCTCGATTTCGCTTCTATTAATTGGCGTTATCGATCGCTTCGTCGATCGACTTCACACCACATATTTCGTGGGGGAGAAAAAAAAATATTTACCGTACGTCATCGAGATTGGAGTTAATTAATATCTTCAAAGGCTGCAGGAATTTCATATAATCGAAGTAATTGAAAAATAATCGAAAATTTTCGGCTACGTTAATCGAGTTAAACGAAACGCGTTGCAATGAAACGCGAACGAAATGTGCTACGATTTGTTTATAATTCGCTTTCATTTTCTAATTAAAATTTTCCATCTGTTACACCACGAAATTAATACATTAATTTTTGATTAAAATGTCGTATTAATAGTATTAATTTGTAAAAATATGTGACGCAACCTCGAAATGAATTTCTAGAGTTACACCAGCTTCCCAATTTATCCCTTTTCGCTGATCTATTCGTCCGAGTTTAATTACAACTCGAACTCAGTTAAGATAGCGACACAATCGAGTTTCATCGACGAGTTCATCCCCCATAACTACGCTCGAATTGGATTTCTGGTGTTCGCGTCTACTTTGTTGAGAACAAAAAGGGGGTGAAACGAGAGGGAGGGATATTCGTGCTCGTCTCGAATTCTGCTCGCTTCCTCTTTCGATACTTTAATCAGTGCTTCGGTATGCTGCTTGCCGACGTCATACAATCGACGCGGAATATTTATTGCAGCATTTCAAATTTCTCGGTAGCACGCCGATAATGCTCCTCCTTTTCGTCCCATACATCGATCTCCCCCCACGGAAACGAATTCTCAGATATTCGATGAAAAATATGAATCAGCATATCCCGGAGCCAATGTAAAATTGATGAATACAAGAATGACTCGAAAGGGATAGATTTACAAAATTCTTCAAATACGAATGACTTTTCAAAATTTTTCCCAGTGAGGCAAGTATCGGACATAAGGGTAATAAAGTAGACGCGAATTCGATAGGTTGAGCCACACGAGCGGACGATAACTCCTTTACGAGCTTTTAAAAAGTTTCGACAACTTTTAACGAATCCTCCTCCCTCATCGCGTTCACCGGCTTCCTCCCTCCTTTTGGACAACTTTTTAATAACTCCGCTCGCAGCCACATCAGCTACTAGCTGAAGGTTTATTCACCGATAACTGCCCCGATATAGCTAACACCTGCGCTTCATTCTATCAGCAGGAGGGTGGTGCGTTGTCGATGACGGAGATGAAGAAATCATTGAGCTTCGATCAAGTGGGAGCGGGCCGTGGCGGGAACACCTAGCACAGGCCTCATCCTCGTCTTCATCCTCAGCAGCAGCAGCAACAGCAGCAACAGCAACAGCAACAACAGCAACCGCCACCGTGCAAAGCCACGCCCACGCACACACGCCACACACACTGCCACTCACATTTACACAGTCACAGTCACAGTCATACGCACAAGCACCAACCACCCCCACCGAGGCAGAGACGGGGTTCTTCAAGCATCGCCTTGGGTCAAGGTAAAAGTGAACAAAAATATCAAGGGGGCTAATTTTCGTCATCTGTTTCAGCTTTCTTTCCAAAAGTGGTAGACAATAAAAAATATCGTTATTGATTTCGTTCGATGTTCAGGAGGTGACCACCCTGAGAGTATTCTCTGGAGATTCGACTGCGACCTGGCTGGTGAGCCAGACGTGGTGATATCGCCGCCACCACCACCGCCGCCACCCTCCGCGGCCGTCTCGAGGACCACGACCCTTTGACCAATACTCGAAGAGGTGCCGACAGGTGTGCCCGTCCAGAAGGAGCTGCCCACCCAGGCATCGGTGGTCGTGAACGCGGTCGATCAAAAGGAGACTTGCTTATAGCATATGTAGTCGCCGGGGTGGCTGAGTCGGCCGCCACGCGGCCTGTCCTGCCCCATCGGCGACCTTCGATCATCGATCGACCAGCTGTCCACGTGACGATACAAAAAAAAAATAACAAATTTTCTTTGTTCAAACGACGACCCATGGACGTTATGTGTGCCAAAACTTGATCCCAAGAAATTCGATCGGGAAATCGTATCCGAGGACCATGTATCGAAACGATAACGTTCGATGAAGAGTACGAGGTCTTGCCAGACCACGAATACGTTGCTAGTAGTAGAATGCTCTTAAAAAGACGCTAACTACAACGAAGATGAGAATCGAACGTGAGCCATCTGTTACTAATGATCCCGGCTCGACGATCCACGATAAATGGTGGACGCAGTGATAAAACGGGATCGAACGTACGGCTTTGGAAAGGTGTCGCCGTGTAAACGGCCAGACGGAGCTGAATGGCAAATGAAACACCGTGTGCAACGCCAATCAACTGGGAAACGATCCCGTGTTTCCCAGCACGAGGACTTTCGAGGCTGACGGGAACGAATCGAAGCTAAACGGCCAATTGAATTGCACCCACTGCCCTCTCCCTCCCTCTTCCACCGCTGATGCAATGAAACTGTACGTCGTTCGACAGCTATTATATTGGTTATCCGATTTACAAGCTAAACATATCGAAATGGACATGTAAAATAGACTCGACGATTCGAGTTCCAGTTAGGATATAGTCAGGGTGGTTGGAGTTGATATGGAAATGGTAAGTATGCAGCTGGTCGTCTGTTGAAGATACATTGATTAAGAAACATACGTGTGAGAATGAAAAATTCCGGATTAGCCTTTCGTTTTGATAAATTAACATAAACCAACAATTATTTTTATTTTGGTAAATTATTAAATATCAACTCTGACTACCCTGGCCATAGCTATGAGATCATCATCGATAGACCGAAGAAAATCAAATTTCAAGAGTGAAAAACGTACGATTAGACTCGGACCAAACTCCTAGTGTTCACTGCCAACAGCTAGCCTAACATAGTCGAAGAGCTTTGAATCGGACGAGTGGATAGATTCACCGATGTTCACGGCCTAAAGAGGATGAGCTGATCAGCTTCTGGGATTCGAATGGACCAACGAATTTTCAAATTAAAAATTCAATTTCAATCGCGAACGTATGCACAACGAAAGAAACCCAAAGCCGCTTATCAACAGCGTCACGGTTTATTTAAAAAAGCAAACGCAGTGAAAGGAATTCGAGTTCGCTCAGGATGAAGTACAAAGTTTCGAAATCGTCATCCAAGGACTTCCATTTGTTTCCTTGCGAAGGATCACGGTGAAGGACCATGAGTTTTATACAGGTTTAAAAGGACTCAGCAAAATCGAAGCCTCGAAACATCGGAAGTGGAATGTTTCAAGTGGAAACGCACTTATCCTGCGACGGATTCAACGAACAGTTTGTTCGAATTCTGTATCATAGACACGGTTGCACACGACGATGATTTACACGCAAAACACGCTTCATCGGACGATTGAATAAAGGATCACGTGTTCGTGCGTATATCGTATAGTTTACAATAACGTAATTTTGTCGTAAGCAAGTGCGTAGCCGCGTAAGAGACCTAGTCATATTTTGACACGATCGACGGTTTACTATCGAATTAAAAAGAAATTTAAAAAAAAAAAAAAAACGATATAAACGTTGTATATACAGCGACTGTTTTTTCACGAAGTTCGAAGAGGCGACGCGTTGCAGAGCGTGTTTTTAGCGTCGCGTTGTACCGCGAATACATACAACACAGATACAACACACACACTACACACACATACACACAAATAATTTCGATTTAATTAACACGTTCATTGTCGAGCAGAAAATTATAATCATCGTTCACTTTTATTTATTAAAAAAGATTTAATTTGTTAACAACTATGGAAGTTACATAGTAGATGTAATTAAATCTATATAATCACTTTATTTCATAAAATCTCAAGTAATTATTCTAATTGTACAGTCAATTGGCAATGAACGTGTTCACCCTTTTGCTACTTGTCCCCAGTAAACAATTGATTAATAATTTTTTCAAGGAAGATTTCTGTCATTTTTATTAAATATTTCAACCCAAACGACTACGCATTTGTACCATTAATTAATCCAGCGAAAGGGTTAAGATCATTATTAGAAACAAAGATGGAACAAGAGCGACGAATATGTATATGGAATGTGTATATTGAGAAAGACAAATCGTACCAAAAATAGAGAGCAACCTGGACGAGTAGTCAAGATGAAAAAAAATGGAACATGAAATACAATGCCGATGAAAACTGTTACAAAGGACGAAAACGATAAAAACTTCGATTACGTTGGAAAAATTGATTGTAAAATTTTATTTGAACTGCCACGTTCTGGACGTATTTTTCGATTCCGAATTCTTTGAACTGAGAAACAATTGAAATGTTGGAATTTTGAGAAGTGACCCACGGTGACCACCGTCGCAAATAATTTAAAAATTATTAAAAATGTTATTTTCATTACTATTATACCAACAATATAAAATAGCAAATTGAAAGCTCGAAATTTGAAAATTAATTTTTATCTTTAATAATCAGAATTTCAATATTCCATTTTCACTGTGTCAGTCAACGCGTTAAATATTGAATTAAGTATAAAAGTTTGATCAAGAAGAGCTATCGATAATTTATACAATTCTGAAAAAAGATACTATAAATCCTTAATCAACGTCAATTAATTAAGATTGTAAATCCGATCGGATTCGAATAGACGTCTATTTACTTTTATCGAATCACCATTCATTTTTCTCCAATATTTCCGACTCCATTTTTCTTGCATCCGCGATAACAAATTCCAATTCAGATGCATCGAAAGCACATATATAAATTGTAACGACGATGGTACGATTCGTTTCGACAAATGGACCGAAATCACTGCGATTGTATAGATCAAAGAAATATCGTTCGACAGACAGGAAGCCATTCAACGTGATAAAGAAAAATTACGACAAACACGACATTAGATAGACAAGTTATCGGGATGCGATGAATTCGTGTGTGTGTGTGTGTGTGTGTGTGTGTGTGTGTGTGTGTGTGTGTGCGATAGAAAGAGAGAAGAAGAGTTAATGGACTAGTCATCACTGGTGTGCCACTATTCAATAAATAAATTTTATTTACTTAATCGACCTAGACATTTCTACACTTGGCGTAGCAGTTGGAACAACACATTGACTTCCTTTTTCGCGATTGAACGTCTGAGAATTCGAAAGGAACCGATTATCATTTTCATAATTTATCATAATTTATTATTGCTATCAGTCTAAATAATAGAAGAACCAAATTCAAAGTTTTATGTTTCAATGAATATCTTTTCTATTATTCCCAAAATATAAAATAACCCACTAATTGCCTACGTAACCCAAAATATATCGATTAATTGATTTATTTAAAAGAAAAATTGCAATTTCCTTTGGATTCTCAGTTGTCCGATCGAGTGAATGTGATACGCAGCGAATCGTCAACATAAACATATCTCTCCGAACTAACAGACAATTAAATGTTGTTATATACATGTTTTACTGAATATCATTGTTAATGCTTTTATTTTCTACATCCGTGAGACGAACCAGATCAAAACGATCCCATAATAGTCCCAAAACCCACGTTAACGAATGTCATCGAATTACTCGAAGAGCATTCAATGATTCGCAGAAACATTGTTACTCCGCCAAGGAATCCATCCTCATTTGCAAAGTTACATCCAGATCAAAGTGAACTGTTTCAGAGACAACGATACCATCGTGGACAGAATGACAAGCGGACACGACGCTTCATCAATCACGTTAATTCCTTGATACATATTCAAACTGGCAACAGTGACTTCGCTTATGTCAACCATAATTTCGTTTACCATTAACGTTGCATCATTTATGCCCTAGTCATTTCCTAGCTTGATTCGCCAAGCGGATCGACCCGATTAACGCTGGATATTAGGTTCACATTAGTTGGCAAATTTTCAAAGAATCTAAGGTAGAATTTCGAAGGGAGTATAATTTATCACAGGTTTGAATTTGTCAATTGTGTTTCGGTGATCCAAATTCGGAGCTCTTCTACTCAGAAAATGAAAAATGAAGATTTTCAAAAATTGTAAAAAATTTCAACTTTCAAACGATATTATTTCAAAATCAATTTCAATTTTCATTACACGAAAATAATATTTCGTCAATGAACTCGACGAATTTATTCGCCACGAAAGCTTTTCCATGTTTTTTCGCTTTTCGAACGAACGAGCCATCAAGTAGTTAAAGTAGCGATCGATCGATCGATCGATGAAATTTAACAGATAAAAAAGTAACTCTTACTGAAGCCACGTTTTCGATAGTGCATACTTGAACAATTACCATAAAGGAACGCATCGAGTTTGAATGGCCAGCTTCCGGTCGTACATTACGCCGACAAAGTGGCGACGATCGTGGTAAAGGGGGAATAATTTTTGCTGAATAATGCGAGCGTGGAATTGGCCGGAAACCAGAAGCTTGAGCGAAGCGTTCCTACGCTTCTATTTACGACGTACCCTTACTTTAGCTACTGCCAGTAAATTGTCAGCAAAGTGGCTAGCTTCCATCGTTCCATATCGAAAATTGCATTCATTTAACCGCGTCGCGTCGCGTCAAAGGCAGCCCGTTAAAATCTGGGCCATTCGTCGCGAACAGATGAAAAGAAAGAGAAAAAAAAAAGAAGAAATGGAAAACAGAGAATAAGAATGGCCTTTGGATATCGAAACTCAACCGGCTTTCAATCAGCGAGTACTCGTTAATTCTCACGATATTCCTACCCGCGATGGAATAGCTTTTCCTTTTGCTTTTCTTGTTTTATTGTTCAGAAAAGTCGCGTTCGTGGAAATACGAGCGAAGCGTTGAAATTATTTCCTCGGGCGAGAAACAGGGACAAAGAAGAGGTCGACGAATTGATCTTCCATCGCACGGATGTTTTACTGTTATTAATATAAAAATATAATTACCACTGGGATGGCAACTTAATTTTAAGCTCTCTTCATTTTTAAAATTTGCATTTTTAATTGTATCAAATTGAACTGAATTTTCTTAGGGTGGATATTTCTCGAGAAGTACAGTAAAATAATATTAACGAGTTTCTGTAAATTCTGTTTTTGCCCCTGGTATCCTTAAATTAGCTTCAAACCGTATCTTCTCAGACGAGCCGAAGAGGATCAAGTCGCACAGCTAAATCGCTCGTTTCGCCTTGTAATTTACTAACGAACCACCTAAATGTTGAAACTAAAGTGGTACGAGGGATGTAACAGAGTAAAAGACAGGAGGATCGAAACGCGTGCTTTGAAGTATCAAGGCATTAACGAAGCTTCCAATTTGCTGTTGGGAATACGAGCGAAACGGCTCAAAGGGAAATTATCAAATCCTTTTAAAAAGGCAACCGAATGATCTTCAGAAATAATCAACTTGTTTCTTAAATTCTTAAATGATCGAAACAAGATTGTTTCTTTGTTTGATCCATTAAGATTGAAACGTTGATGAATCGTTCTATGATGAATGAAGACGCAGCTTTGCTTTAATGCTGTTCTTCTAAACGGTTAAAAAAGAAATAACAAAAATAAACGAGGAAATCATGAGAATCGAACGATCTTGGACGTCGGTTTTACACCTTCCACGCTTCTCAAACTTTACTGTTAGTCATTTCTTACAATTAGACCAAAAGCACCGTGATCTATCGTCCAACCACGGGTTTGCTCGTAAACGTGTCCGGATTCGCAACACAAACGTGTCGGGATTCAACTGGAGATATTCTTGATTCCCGTTCATTTTTCGCGGGATAAGTCAGAAGGACGTCGCATTGCAAAGGAAAGACGGCCAGACTTCTATTTTCTCGTTTGCCAGACGCAAGAAAGACCTTCATGATCCTCCTTGAGGAAGCTCCTGAAAAACTTTTCTCCTCGACGCTCAATCAAAGTGGAAGTCATACACTCTGAATTATTGTCTACATATTTCCTAGTACAGCTAAACTTTGAATTGTTGAAAAATTTCATAGATTTTAGATATTTCTGAATTTTATCTAACACCAGTTTGTATACAGTTTTCGATGACTGACACCTGTTCGATCGTTGAATCGAAATTGATTCGTGTCTGGTAGAAAATTTATTTTAAATTTTGCAATTTCACGTTGATTGGCAAGCGCAAGTTCGTTCTGCTGGAAGCGTTCGCGAGATAAATCCGAAAAATCCGAGACCAGATGTTTGACTGATGGAATTATTGATAAAAGTGACAGGGAATAGAACAGATGCTGCCCTTGCCCTTCGCCATTAAAATAAGCTAAAAAAGTCATATCGATAGATAATAGAAATAAAAATTCCAATTTCCTATAATTTAGAATTTGAATTAAAATTAGAGTTTGTCTATTTCTAAATATTTATGCGTTGAACTTTATTATCAAACTACAGGGAAGCGTTTCAAAGCGTAAAGGGAAATACTCGATTCGATTGGCAAACGGCTCGAAGTGATAATGAAACTCGAGCAATCGTTTCCAATTCGAAGTTATGTTTCACCTTGATCGTCGTTCCACTCCCGACCAACGGATAGGTTCTACTTAACCCGAGCTTATCTCTACCTCCCCAAGCGAAATGTAAAAAACATCCATGTTTCTTTCGGACCGCGCCTACCGTAGGTCAAGTAAATCGAGCGTAACGTATCGCCAGGGCTTTTTACGTCGCCCGTTATCTGGCTGGCATTTACCACCGAGGCTATCTTCCCATTCTATTTTTTTCCTTCTTTTTTGAGATGCCAGGAAGGAACGGACCCGTAAAGAATCCCCCCCAATCGTACAAAACGAACGGGTCGTTTAGGGTAGCTCGTTCCATATCTCTATTACACACTAGAGAAACTCGAAAGTGGGAGGCTCTTTCACAGCTTTAATCTTTCGAGACTCGAGAGTGCTACAATTCTAACCAATGAATTTCTCTGTAATCGTGACTTTCCAAGCGACTGAGGCGTTGCTTTATGAAGAGATACCAGAGGAGAAACGATGACACTATTGGGCAGTGATTTTTCTAATTTCAAAGACGTTGATTTTCCACTTCCTTGAACGTTGAAACTTCAGAAATTCTGTTATAGATTGATAGAAAATTTTCTGCCATTTCCTGTGTGAGAATTTCTGACTCGTCGAAAACCGTTCCAAGTTAAACGTATAAGTAGAAAAAGTTTCCAAAGTGACTGGAGAATATTCTATTACTCGAGTCGCAGCATTCGAAATGTCTGTGCGAAGTTCCAGTCACAGAGCCATCGACATTTCGTAGGGCTCGGAATTCTCCACCGGAAGTCGGTAACGAGACATCAACGTCACGAACACTCGGCACTCGGTGAAAAGTTTCTGTAGCAGGTAGCACGCTTCTTTTATATCATCCTCGTAAAATCTTCAGATATACGACTGGGAATTCGTAATTAAATTTTAAAGATCCTCCAGTCATCCAGATGTGGCCACAGCATGCCAGGATAATGAACACCGACCATCAGTCTTTTATTCGATTTTAATGCCCCTTCGAAATGATTGATCGTCCTCTTTTGTTATTGAAATCGCGTTTCCGATGCTTTCCTTCGAGTTGGGATTGTAGGAAAATTTATGCATTTGTTAAATAGTTGTTGGTTTCATTATTGTAATGAAATTTACTGAGTGTCTTGGGAGAGTATATCTACAGTCAGGTGCAGAACAAACAAGCACAACATAAATCAATGTTCCTCTAAGCTACAGAATAGCTGCTGTCCTGGGGTTAATTACAAGACTGCTACATTGTACCGTGTTTACAGCCATATATTTACGGCGGCACTCGCAGTTGTTATATTTATGAAATAAATATGAGAGGGAATTGTGTGTACCAACCCAAAACGCTTTATCCAATTATGGTAAAATAAATGTTGGAGTAGATCCTACAATCTGGTACTTTAGGAATTAATCCAACAATGCAAAGATTACTCTTTGTACAAGTGCTTAATGTACAAAAATAAGGGACCATCAATTTAACAATTAACAA
This sequence comes from Osmia bicornis bicornis, assembly GCF_907164935.1. NCBI lineage: Eukaryota > Metazoa > Arthropoda > Insecta > Hymenoptera > Megachilidae > Osmia > Osmia bicornis. The sequence continues at coordinate 8,023,648 of NC_060218.1, read as the reverse complement.
TTTAACAAACTGAAAGAATTGCATAAGACATATTTTTATGATTTTTAACTTTATCAGTGCGTTCTTTAAAACATACCGCTAACACCATCTGGTGGTGAATGATATTAAGTTAAAGTAACAGAAAATACCTTTTTTTAATAATGTAGGCAAAGATAATTCATTTATCTTATACTCTATACAAACGAAATTAACAATAAAGACATCATCATCTATGTATTAAATTTTATTAAAACAAATATACGGATTATATTTTATGGCTTAACAAATCATTAACAACTTACTTCTTGTAGGAAAATTGATGCGATTTGAATAATAGTGATCTGTACTTAGTAAGCCTTTTTTGATTTTAGAACTTGTAAACACTTTGTAAAATAATCAGCGGTTTCATTTATGTACAAAATTGCCAAGTGTATTGATTTATTATAGAACAAGTCCTTGGTACGAAAGACCATCAGCTTCTGGAGACTCCATTCTATTTCTCAAATGTTCTAGCGTATTCGCTAAATGTTTCTGTATTTGTTCCGTTTCTTCGCTAACTTCTAAATTGGGGAGTTCTTCTCTAATTTTTGCAATTACTTGATTCAAAATTTGAACGGTTACCTAAGAACAATTGTTTTTAAATAAATAATATAGATTAACGAGACGACCGAAGATGTAAATAATTCTTACCGCTGTATTTCCTTTTTCATAGAAATAAATGTAGTGATTTAATAATTCAACATAAAGTTGTACTTGAACTGAAGTATCCATACACTGACTTGCTATTCTAATACCCTTTTTCAAACAATCTAACACTTTATTCCCATCTTGCATCTGAAATAATTTATATTTCATTAATTTTGAATACTAATTGCGTAACATATAGGAAGTATCACTACTCACTTCTTTTCCTCCTGTTGCCAATGATTTTCCTGACCAAAATATATGAGAGCAAGTAGCAACGCCTCTGCATTGATCTGGTTTTCTTAATAACTTACTGGCATACAAAGCACATTGATTGCGAACTGGTTCTGCATTTTCTTCACTAAAGCAACTCATTTGCTCGAACGTAGCGATAATTAATGTAATAGCTGCTAACTGAGCCTTCGAATCACTTATTTCGTCTTCATAGATTGAAAACGCTTGACTCATAAATTCGTAAGCTACCATTTCAAAATTATCAAAACGAATTTCTCCTATTGCTATTGCACCTTGAAGAAATAGCCTTAATGGCAACTCGGCCAATTCAGCCTTCATTAAGGCTGTGATAGTCGCATGACAAAACTGAAAGATCTTTTGGCATTTTTTCTGCCACATGTCATCCTAAAAAAATAGTTAATTCAAATTTTGAAATATTTGTATCAGTATTAATAATAGGTGTATCTATCAATAATTTACTAACTTGATCCTTCAGACCCTTATATGTGAAAGCTAGCTGATAAGCCTGAAACACAATTGGTGGTAAAGTGTACTTTATTCTCTTATTTCCACCTGCACTGAAGTGTTTCCTGGCAGCACTCAATATCATGTATTGTTGATCGGCTGTTTCAGACTTAAAATGATGTATCAGTCTACCAAGAAGTCCTTGTTCTTCTGCAAAATCTTCTGGATCTTCTTCTATATTGGGTTGATCAGGTTGATCTTGCACTAAAGGAGCCACCATAGAGAGTACTGCATCTACTTGTTCTTGAGTCGGTATTAAAGTTTCATTTTCTAAAATATTTGTTATTATATAAATTGCTAACAACTTTCTGCCCTCAAAATCAAAGTAATCTAACAGTGGAGCAAAATGTTCAAGTTTCAAAACAGTCAATATGTTCTTGTAATTATCTATTGGAATTTTCATCAGTCTTACTAATTCCCTTGATACTGCACTGTTATATTCGAGTCTGAAAATTAATTTAATTTATTATACACTTGCCCATATATTAGTTTAAATATAGTACATACTTATCCACATTCTGTTTCTGGAATATTTGAACAGTTGTTAATAAGACTTTATCCACATAATCTACTCTGTCAGGATAACACTTGTGCGCTAAATTAATAAGAGCTACTTGGAGAGAAACTATATCTTCTGGAGGCATATCTTGCCTAGTCTGTAAATAACAGGTACTTTTTTAAATGAAAAATTAATAATAAAAATATTGATTATGGATGTATTAGATCGTTCTCAGACTTAAACTAGATAAGTAAGGGTAACGATAACTGTAATCATATTACTATCAAATTTGTGCAGCATCTGATCATCATAGACGATATACATTAATTAATTTACAGCTCAATTTTTAGACAATTATACCAACCTGAATAATAGTTGCAATTTGATCACTAAAAACATCAAAAAGTTTTACATCCTGAGGAATTCCTGGTACTTGATTTGGACTCCCAGGTCCTCCTACACCATCTGATCTTTGACTAAATGCTGCAAGACGATCTATCAATGAAATAATTATATTTTTTACGTTTACACCGTTTTGAAGTTCCGCACAAGACTTCAGAAACGCGTTTAATGTTTGAAGATGAAACTCATCAGGAAAAACCTAAATGAAATATAACTAAATTATTTCTGATAATGTTGTTATGATACAATTTTAAGTATTTTTACAGTTGTTATTTACTTGAATTATGCATTCCATGAGATATTCTTGAGCAATTGCATCTCTACAGCTAACCACTTGTTCCAAAATTCCTGGTAAAACAAGCTAAAAATCATCTTCTTATTAACCATATCAATTTTTTTAAATCTTAAAAAATAGAATGCATGTAAAATCCACCTTTTCGTACTTATCTAAAGTAACTGATTCCAATTGACTAAGTCGTACTAGATTAGTGCCTACTAGGATTCGAAGTTCTTCCCTTTCTCTCTCTCTTCTTTCTCGATCCCTACTATGACCCTGATGTTGCATGCGTACCCATAGTTTATTCATCTCCGCGAAATTCATCAAGACGAAGTCTATACTATCCCGGACCTACAGAAGAAATCCAAAATATAAATTTGTAGGTTTGAAAATATGATTATCTTCATACGTACACTTCCATCTTCGTCGTCTCCTTCAGCAACATCTGGTAAAATATTACGTGTACACTGTAATAAGTAATTCCTTAAAAATAGACCTCTCAAGGGATGCTGAACACCTCTGCACATCTCTACTAAATCTCTTAATAGATCTCTTTTTAAGCCAGGAGTTGTTTTGATATACACCAGTCCAACTGTGATAAGTAGATATCTACAATGTTGAATAATTTAATTAATGATTCATCATAAATAACATTACATGAATACCATTATGAGATTTTAAATCAGGCTTACAGTCTAGGCACAATATTGCCAACATATTGCACTAATTCATATAAATCTGTAACTTTTCTTCCTTTCTGAAATTCATCTAACAAATAAAGCTCTAAATGTCTCAGTTCATCGGTAATAGACATATCTATGATTATGTATAAGGATGATTATAAAATTACTACATATATATTTTACTATGAAAGCTAATTTATTTGGAGTTGATAAGGATACATAATTCATAATAACTCTTCGGACTCAAAAGTGATGTTCTAAGTTCTCCCAACATTGTAGAAGCATGTTTCAATGCATCCATCAATTTAGATTTGTCCAAACAGTGTTTCATTTGGAAGGCTTGTACTTTGACCACGCCGATCGCATCTTCAAGTAATTTTTCCTGCTCTTCTACCCCGGTTATGACAGGTGTCATTGGCTGCGATAAAAACAAAGATACCTACCAGGAATACCAGGTAGTACCATGCTAGGTAAGCCATTCAATGCAAGCATGCACTATATTAAGCTTCGATGATGATAAAAGCATAAGAAAACTACATTATCCTGTAACTAACAGTATTCATTATTCAAAGGGAAAAGTGCACAAAGTATGCAAAAGGCAAGTCGTTTATTAATGTTACATTCTTTTCTCATTACATTTCGATAATGATTTAAAAAAAAATATCATTTAAACTTCATTATTCCCTGAAATGTTGAACATAAACATCAGAATTTGAGAGACACTTAACCTGCATTACATTCAGATAACTCAATCGATGATAGTCACCTATGTTTTTGTTTAAATGTAATTAGCATATAATCAACTGCTTCCATAAGCAAAGGTATAACATGCTTTTCGAAATTAGACGTATACTTACCATTTTCTTCCCTTTAAAAACTAATAAAAACTTGCTGCCAGCACTTGAAACACCCCACCAACTTAGTGACACCAATCCTTTGACTTATACAATAGTCAAAGCACCAGTCAGATAAAAGAGTATATACTGTGATAGTACTAAAGGGTATATTAGAATGGCTTAGCCAAGGGAGAATCTAAGGAAAGCCCAACCTAGAATCTCCTGCTTTCATACCTAAAATACATTAAAATTCGTTTGTTATATTCTTTTTTCGAATATTATAGCAAGTAGTGGGAGTTTCCTTTCCCTACATCACCATTTTCCCTAAAGTCAATTTTTAATGTTGGCATTGGTTTTATTATGTTATTCTTGAAAAGATAATAATCAAAAGTTAATAAATCTCCATAACAATCATACTTCTTAGATACCCTACATACAATACCCTATGTCCTATATATACAATGCTATTCATATGAAGGTTTATTACATGATTCAATATTCAAATATGGACTGTATCATCAAAATTAATTAATACTTAATGTTTGTTTTAGACAATTTATCTTAAACAAAAATGGAACGTTTTCAAATACAAGAAGCATTTACTGTATTAAAACCGCTTTGTGATAATTTAATGAAAAATCCAAACATCAATACTGCGCAAGACATTGCTAATAGTTTGACAAGAGTTTCGGATAAAGTTCTCCAAGATCTATTGGAATATATTTTGTTTCCTATAATTCTTCATTTACAGAATAAAACATTGAGGTGAATCTATCTTACTTTATGGTATAAATATCAAAACATAGAAGTATCAATATAAATATGTTTATAATTTTACAGCAAAGATGTGAAAGAAGAAGTTGTGAGAACGATGCAGGCAATACTCTCAAGGACAAAAATATCTAAACTGGAATATTTCAATAAATTGTATTCATGTCTTTTAATACAAATTTATGATCCAACACAACAAAACATGGGTAATCACAAATTTAAATAAATTTAAATTAATAATAATTTTGTAAGAATACAATATAATGTCACATGTATGCTTTTTATAGTAATTGTTGGTCATGAAGAACTTAAGGAAATAGTACTCTCATGCATCAAGACCTTAATGCATTCTTGCTTCACAGAAGTTATAGAGTCACTGTATACTAGAGAGAATGCCTCAAAGATAGGGCAAGGAATATTGTTATCTGTGACAATAGGAAGGACTGAAAAATCACGTTCCCTTAGGTAAACATAAAGTTTCCATAATATATTCGTGTATCTGTAATTGAACTTTTATAATTTTCAGATTAAAAGCTGTAGAAACAGTAATGACATTATGCAGAGTAAATGATGAAATAGATAAATCTGATATTATATTGCAAGAACAAGTAGCTGATGTTATTATGTTATTTTTGCCAGGTATTGTTAGTGGTTTACAGGAGATAGCTACAGAAAGTGAAATACAAGGGCATAAACTCACAATGGTAGTATTAAAGATACATTAAAATTATAATTTGAAATATTACCTAATTCTACTCAAATTTATAGTTGGCACTAAGAGCTTGGGGTAGAGTGATATCTTTGGTAATGCAAGATAAATTGGAGGAAGAGGAAGATATCCTATCATTAGGAACTTTAATTGAAGTAAATAATGAGAAACACATAATTTCAATAGAAAATTCGTCGCATATAAAAAATCGTAGTGAACTAGGAAAACATCTTAAAAACGCGAAAAGAAATAAAGAATGGTTTGATGCTACTGCAAATAAGCTTAATGTACTTGTGCAACAGTTAGATGTATTGAAAAGACATTCTCATTATAAAGTTAGAAAGGAATTAGTAGAAAATATTCATTTACTACTTACAACATGCTCTAGGTAATATTTTATTTTTATGTCATTCTATAAACAATTTTTAATATGGGATCGTTCAAATTTTTGGAATAGGAATATGCAACCAAACGTTATGTTATTACTAGAATATTTAATATCTCTATCTGAAGACGAATTTGCAGAAGTTCGCGAAGAAGCTGAAAAAACACTCAATACAATTAGTATAAATTTTACGCAAAATAAGAGTATGAGACCATTGGTGGAATTGCTGGAGGAAAACTTCTATAGTGTACTTACAAAATTGCCGAGGATTATCAGGAGGTTTGGTAAGATTTTTGTACTTTTAATTCATAATATAAATTTACATTCTATAATTTAGTAAAATTATTATAATTATGTTTAAAGCAAAATACGTTTTTATTTTGTAGATGATAATGATCAGTTATCCTGTTTGAATCAACTAGCTGGTTATTTGAAACTTCTTGGAGAACAAAGATTACCTCGGATTATGATGTCCACGCCACATATTCGAAGACTATTATTAGCTCTGGTCTATGTGTCTGAAATTGATTGCAGTAGCATTTCTCTTTTGCAAGATGTAAATGTTAAGGATCTTGAAGATCCAGCATATTTATATGGATCACATTTGTGGAGACGATTTAAATTTATTGAAAATAACGCATGCGAGGAGAAACTTATAGCAATATGTAAATATCTCGGAAAATTCGGAGATCTTCGAATTTTAGTAGATACTATTTTTGATCTTATCATGAATGTTCCACGACATAGAAATGAATTAATCTTATTACTAAACTGGATAATAAATGGTATACCAAATTATATCTATAATTAGAATAACGTATTCAGGTGTGTATTGTTAATTGCAAATTTAACATTCTAGTTCCACTTAAAGACTCGTCATTTTTGTCGATTTATAAAGAAATTGTGGAATTTTATATAAATTCAGAACTTTGGTATCCAGCAATTGAAAGTTCTGAGGATATTCCTCTACGAGTTGCTCAGACCAATATAATACAAAGTTGCTTACTATTAGAAGGCCTAGGTTTAATAGCTTTGAATATGAAACGTGATTATGACAGGTTTCTTCTGAAAACCTTATATTTGGTCATAGAAAAAGCAGGTAATTCTTATATACAACCAATTACAATATGGAATCATATATGTGGAAATATTCATATGTACTTTCAGGTAGTGGACATAGTTTAATCAATTTTGTTGGAACTAAAACACTTGAACAGATTTCAGAATCTCAGGGATATAATATAGTGGGAGATCTTTTACGTGCAAATGTTGATTACTTTTCGTACCACGTTACCGTAAAGTTACGGAGAGTAGAACGTAATCCTGGTGTACTCGATGTTGTTAACATCGTTATAAAATATAGCACAATGGACGTGTTACCTTGTTTAAAAGAGATCGTAGAAGATGTGCTAGTCCAATTAAGTAGTAGTTTTCAACAAAAGAATGCTTATGCTTTCTTGAAAGTTTTTTATACATTTGTAATATGTATACGAAATCTAATAAATCCTAAGCCTATACCGGAAACGCAAGAACAAAAATTGAATGTCGAAAATAAAGCTTCAAAAATTATTCAGTCTTTGTTAGAATATCATGAAGCAAAAAAAGTGGATAAGGAGATAGAAGTACTGCCAAGTGAAAATAAATTAGAAGAAGAAACACTGGAGGAACCAGAAAAAGGATATCAAGAAGACTTTGCAGAGAAAGAAGGTAAATATATAATATAATTAACATAAAAATCATACTAATTAAAATATGAATTGCAGAAGAAAAGGAAGAGATACCCTTTTATATAAAAATGATTGAAGATATAATGAAGCACTGTTTACATTTTTTACCATCTAAAGAAGTACAAAAATCATTAATTGCAATGTTAACATTACAAGAGGGCCTTCAAATTTTAGCAAGATGGGAGAATCAACTATTGCCTATGGTACATTTGCTTTGGCATCCGTTAGTAGATAGATTTCGTGATGAAAATGTATTAATAATCAATCGGGCATGGCAATTATTAAATGTTCTTGGACACGTTTCCAAAGATTTCATTCGAACTAGAACACTAAAGTAAGTTCTTATATAAGAATTATAATTTACATTTTAATCTATTAATGAATGTTTCAATTTTTAGACAAATATTACCTGCACTTTCAAAATTTTTGTACGATTCTGCCAAACAGAGTTATAATAAAAGTTCAGAAGACATTTATAAATTTACTCAAACTTACAAGTTACAAAAGGAATTGCTTTCTACATTAGGAAAAGTCACAAAAGATTTAAGTCTTCGTGAACAGGAAACGTGGAATGTATTGAGCATCACAGAACCATACCTTAGTGAGCATCAACATCCTACGCTACAAGTAAATTTTACTACGAAAAATACTTTTACATATAATACTTTCATGTATATTTAAATTGCTTTTTTTACAGTCATGTTGCCTGCAATTATATAAGGAAATTGCTGATCATAATGCAGATATTACTTTGGTGAAATGTCTTAGCATTTTTCATTCCAAAATATCGAAAATTATACCTGATGCAACATTTGATATAAAAGATTTAATGGTAATTTTCAACATAAAATTTATAATTGTACTTAAACGATAAAATATTGATTTTCTTTAAACACCATTTTTTTCATTTTCAGAACATTGAGAAGTTTTCAAGAAATGAGTATTATAAAGATGTACGAAATATTTTAACGTATATTCAAGATCAAACCTCTGATCTCTAAAAGGAAATAATGAATATTTGAATATACTTGTATGTACATATATGTAAATTTGTATTGTAATATATAGTATCGTACCGAGCAAAATAGGTTTGCAAAGGGAAAATGACAATATAATGGGGGAAACAAGAATTCTCAAAACCTATCATGCTCGGTGCTGTATGTACATGACTAGATGTTTAAGTATTCATTCTATTTTTTTTATAAGTATACCATCTGAAATTTAAAATTAATAAAATTAGTAGTTTTTTAAATTTTATTTGTATACAATTTTTATTCCGTGATGATATTTCACATCTTATTGTTTACAAGTTTTATTTGTACAATTTATATCTATTTAAAATTTTACATTTATCTACAAAGCAAATAATTGTCTTGTAGGTACACAGATGTTTTTATATATTCTATTCACAGACAATATAATTTATTTAATTTTTATTTAATTATAAACATAAATAAATAAAATTATCTATTTAGAATACGTTTGATTGTTTGTAGTATGCACTTTCTAAATTTTCTAATTTTTAATTAAGAATGTAGAATATAATGGTTTGATAATAATGAATTAAATAATAGTGTTGTAAATTTGAGGGCTAAGGAACACTTATATAACCTCTGTAAATTTTTTTAATTAACTTGTTAATAAATATAATTGTAAATGGTAACCTTGCAAAATATAATGGATTACTAGCGAATACTTTGAAGTTTTTTTTTTGTATCATATTTGGCTAGTACAATAATTCGAATTTTAGTATTGTAAATTGTAATAAATTAATTTACTTATTTAAAGTAAAATAAAATTTGTACAATGGTTATGTACATTTTCTGCTTTCCAAGATACCTATACATATGTATACTTTTTTATTACATACTTATATGATATTTCAGCTGTTCATTCTTGCAACAAGGAACCATCAAATGTAAATATTTCTTAAACATTTAAAGTTTTCTCAATAGAACACAATTGTTTTACGATGTCAAACCACTGTAACATTTAAATAATTAGTAACAAGGAATAGAACTTTATAAATAAATTGCTAAAATTTGTCAGGCATTTTAATTTCATTCAGAATAGGCGGAATGTTCCAGCATATAGTACATGCGAGAAGCTAGTAATATTACATGAGAAAATAGGTTGCAAATATGTAATAAAATTTTGTTTTATGAGGCACCGTTTTAAAGAAGAAATTAGTATTTTTCGTGAAATTATTGAAATACAGATGTGGAGCGTTAATTTTCTCAAAAACAAAGCCTCATATAAAAAGTATTTTAGTTTATATTTTAAATATATTTTCTCGTGCAGAATCAACACCTTCTCATATGTGCCACATACTGCGGAACACCTTGCGCAAAACCAATTTATAGTTATGTATTTTTAATGAAAAATAATTATATTTTGAGCATGTTTTCAGTTATTTTAATAATCTAATAATTAGCGATCATGGTCCACTCTTGTCATATGATTAGCACACTTTGAAACATTTAGAAATAATCTACCCCTATCGTGTGCGTTCTGTACTAATAAAAGAACAAATATGTAATATATTTCAAGATACTTTAGGTGAGATAATAAATTGTTAACATTTACTTTGCAGTAACATTGGCTTTTTATAAAACAGTATCTTTTTTACAAGTTATTAGCAAAATGGTTTTGCTTTTAGTGAACAGACACTTAAGAATTATACGCATTCATTCTCTAAAGAAACGAAACATCATTTCCATGCTTGCTTTTGCGCTTTCTGGGATGCTAGTTTCTTTGTGACATATGAAGAAATTACAAGCGCTACCAACACTATAACAATAAGATAATAATCAAAATCTTCTTTCAAAACATCGAATGTTTTAGACGGTGCCACACGTGTGTAGAACAAGTCTGTAAATATCGTAATAAATATCCCATTATTTGCATAAACGTGTATACGCTATTTGTATGTTATTAATTTTCACAATGAATCATAAATATCTAATTATTTTCAGATACTTACCGAGACCGTGTACAAAAACTAAGCAAGTACTTTCAAGGCCACTAGGACTAGTATGAATACCTGATACCCTAAACACGCTTTGATTATAATTGATTATTGTGTCCATATGAATAGGTATTTCAGGCATGTATGGTATAACACCTTCCTCGCGTACTTCTGGATTAATAGGCCTCCGTGGATCAACCATCATCCATGGTAACTCCAATATTCCACCATTGGCTAGGGCCACTATTAAATGTTAGGATCAAGTTGTAATTATAATCAATAGAATCTTAATGACTATACAATATCTAATTTACGGACCTATAATATGTTTGCTTGTGATACCCTTTTCGGTAATCGTTTCTCGCATTGATTCTACCGCGGCGGGGAAAATAAAAGCTTGCCTTTCTACGATCGGCAATTTAGTTGTGGCCAAAGATGAAAACACTGCAATAATTCAAGAACATTAAATCAATAATGGTTAATATAAATATAAATAAGATATCAGTGAAGAACAAATGTAATACCTGTGGTATTACTTTGTATTTTTCCTTCATAAAGTTCTAAACTAGCAACTTCTGTCCTACGACTTTTCTCGTTAAAGTAACTATACACTATCCAGTTTTCTGAATGCACAACATGGACTGGACCGCGAACTCTTTTATGCATAATTGAAAATATCATTGCTCCAGATACTACATCCAGTAAATAGAGATTAAGCGTATCTATAAATCAGAAATAATCGAAAAATTCATTATCATGCTCACTGAAATTTAAATCTGAGAGTTATATCATTTACTTACTTTTATGAGTGTATCCTACACCCTCTGTTACTATGGCAACTAAGTTAGGATTAATGTATTTATACAAAACTGATCTATCACTTAGAACTCTACCCTGGGAATGAACACGTTCTATTGGATCTTTTGATACAACGTGTGTTATTCTTTGGTTTTTCGGTGAAAGCAACAATTCCCACACTTTATGGACAATAAGTTCCTATAAAATGAAATTATAATCAGTCACATATATAAAATATTCAACTTAAACAAACAACATATTAAAAATTCTACCTGAGACGTGCTATACGAAAGTGAAAACCCAGATAATACCCCGGTTGTTGGATCAGTGGTAAATATGTACGTATTTTTACCAACTGACGCAGCAATTGGGGTTGCACTTTCAGGATATACGTGAGCCTTATGCCGCGTATCAAAAATCAATATGCTTCGCATGAAATCATCCGTTGTCGCGTGAAGTAACATGGATTGCTTTATTCTGTATCCTAATTTTATCAAACCATCCAAAGATTGGCCAGTAATTGGATTAAATACATATACAACCCCTTCTGATGTTTTCTGAAGTATTTAAAGAACAACATCGAAGTTAAAATTTAATTTAACGTATAGATAATATTATTACATACTTTGTCTTCTGCTAGTAGTGCACATTGTGGTGGGTGTGGGAAGTGCCTACTGCCACGTTGCACATACAAAGTCATTGCATTAGATCTTTTAGCAAAGCCTTGAATATTTGGTACCCTAAGATTCCAAATAATTTCACCTTTCCTAGTTTCAATACCATATAACTATGGACAAAATGAAATAATAACAATTAATATATCTGTAACATTAACTAATTAATAAATATCATTATTACTGGGTTTCATACCTTTCCTGGTGATGTAACAACAACAATCATTTTATGTAATCCAAATTTATCTCGTACTAAATCAGTACGTTGATTGGATTGTTGAGGTGTGAAGTTTAATATCAGTTGGAAAAATGCCTTTGCTTGTTTAAATTGAGAACTAACTCTCCTAAATATCATACTCAGCACATCCCCTGGTTATAACAAAAATATAAAATATGTTACTTGTATAACATTATATCTACAAAATGGGTTTTGTACACTACACTTATAAAAAACGAACAAAAACAAAAAAGTATGTACTCAATTGTAAAACTGGAATAGTAACAAATAACAAACAATTAAAACATGTTAATTAAATATCATAAAATCAATTAGACTTGATCAGATAACACATACAACAGCTGTGTTATATTATTTTCAACTATTCATGCATGATGCTAAAATAATCATATTCATAAGTTAAATTTAAATATATCCTTTGCAATTTATATCAGATAAGTCTATTTCAACTTACAAAACTTTTCAATACCATCATGCACATAATATATATTACAGCAATTTTCTTAAATAGCAAGGATAAAAATATTTACTAGTTTGTATTTAATTCGTTTATATTTTCTTGTGCCTCTAAAGAAAATTAACGTGCGCATAAGACTAATAAACAGCAGGAAGATAAAGTAATTTTCAAACCAGCCCTTGCTGCTCCACTACTTACATGAACTGTCTACATCAATACCTGCCAGCAGCCATTCACAAAAGAAATATAATTAATATAACTATCATTTGTTTTATTTACAAATAAATTACGGAAAATATGATTTAATTATCACTGTTATAATTAAATCACAATAATAAGCACCTTTGGTAATAGTACATAGAACGAAATATGTAATAGTATTTTGATTTTTATATTATTTCAATGTAAATATATTTTCTTTTAATTTGCATCAAATACCGTTTTACATTAAAATGAATTCCAATAAGTACGAGTTTCTGCTATACTTTAATAAGCAGAATAAAAATATATGTACGTATATATACTTACTCTCTTTTTGATCAAATTCTGTTTCAATTTCTTGATCCCTATCTGACATAGGTAATTCTATTATTTCCACAGCTACGATACTAGCAAGAGCTTCTTCTCTAGACCATACTAATTTATTATGTTGTAACAGCGAAACACTATGATCTTCTGAAGCTAACAAATGACGACAGGTTACGCCTTTTGCTTGTCGCGGACAAACTGAAGCCATAATTGTTGGCAATAATAAAGAATTATGTGCTAGACTAACAGATAAATTTGGCAAAGGTTTTGATGTTAATAGTTCTGTGGCACTAATTTCTGTTACCTGTAAACAGATCATTAAAAGTTATTAAAACTGATATTAAATACATTTTTATAGTTCAGTCAAAGCAAAACACTTACTCCATTTTTATATGTCGTTTCCAGTAGCACTTTCTCGTTATCGACTGAAACGATATAAAGCTTAGCATCTCCAGGTATATCTCTTTGAACGGGAACAGGTACTTCTCCAACCAGAAGAATTCGTTTCCTCTGATTATCATCTGCACTAATTGAAACAACAGGTTCTTCACCAAGTACTGATTCCAAATGGTATGGTCCTTGTGCACCAGCACCAAATATTGTATTTATTGTAACCGATTGAGGTTGAGAGTTTGTATCAAATAAATGTACTAGAAACGGTACAGCCAACGAACTATCTCCTTTTAAGCACACTAAATATGGAGCAGCTAACACACACCTAACAAGAAGTTATTAAAAAAAAAAATGAAATATCATTTATCAAATATTTATGTTAAAAGTTAATACAATAGATTACATACTCTGTTTCTTGAGTTATAAATGGTGCAGAAACTCGTCTGGTTTTCAATTTGTCCCCTGTTTTACTGTCATAAGATGTCACTTCAACACCACTATTATAAATTGGTAAAATATGATGTAATGTGCCATCTTTTATGTGCCATTTTACATCTTTGATTCTATGCAAAAAAAAAAAGAAATTGTATTAGTATTTTTTATTAACACTATTTTTATAAAAATATTACATTTACAAGGCATTTTATTAAAATTGATTGTGTATACCTTTATGTACAAAATATTTTATAAAATAATATAATCAAGAAATAAAACATTTTTTCGTATGAAACAATGTTTCTTTCAATATTTTATATTGTGTCATTCACTGTACACAGAATTTCGTAAAAAATATCTCATGTACAGTGAAACTTTTATCTATTATTTTTAAAGGGATTTATTGAACTAAATACCAAACGCGGAAAAATCATCGGTTTGGGAACATGCGAAGAACGATCAAACGAGATTTCACTGTATTAATATTCAAGAACTAGATTGAAATATAAATAAATTTAGTTTGTTACATCTTTGGCAAAAAATGTTTATTTCTTAAATTATATTTTGCATTAAAAAATATTTTGTATGTTTGTTTTACACTGGAATTAAGTTTTAAAGACAACATATTATAAAAATGACACCAAGTGTAATAATTTTTTAGGTGACATTATGTGACACTGTTGATTGTGCATTAAATAATATAAAGAAACCTGTTAGCACTGTACAATCCCAGTGTAGAAAATGATATAAATGGAGAGAAACGTCTGAAAACCAATAACATCAATTATATTTTATTATACTGTTTTATGAAAGCTCAATCTCTGTCACCACAAATATCATTCATACAGATAAATATATATTAAAACATTATCTTATAATGTTGAAAGTATTGGTTAAAATAATATATCATCATAATAGTATAAAAAACAAAGACTACTTATAAACAGTTTTAAAAAGTGATGATACTGACCTGTCAGGATTTTGTTCAGCTATTGGCCATTCATGAAGTATATGCCCGGTAGCTAAATCCCATGCACGTACAAGAGCTGGTACTCCTCCACTTACAGAAACAAGATCTCCATCTGTGACTCCACCTAATGCACGAATGTGGCCTGCACATCCTTTCTCTAATACACGTCTCCATAATATTTGTCCTAAATGAATCAACAAACATCTTGTATATCGATGGTGTGTAGCTTTTAAATTTTCATTACATATTTACAACACAAATGATTATGCTATATCATTATGATTGCATTCAATGAATAATTAAAATGTGATTATTTCTAATTAATGAGATGATAGGATAAACACTGCATGACTCTTAATTTTCTTGTCAATTCTTCAAAGTTCAATCTAGAACTGTACATTTTCCTTCACAATGTTGAGAAAGTAAGGGATTACAAGTTGCTATCATATATAATTATTTTTATATGTTAAAGTGTACAGCCCACCTGATTTAAGATTTAGCGCAGCAATAACGTTTTCTTCAGTAGCAACAATAATCTTTTTTGCGGCCGAGACAGTGTCAAAACTGGCGAATTTAATTTTACCAACGTAATTCTGTTTCCTGTAAGCATAACAATGAATCATTCATTTCGAATGGTTTAATAATTAATGCACTGTCAGACGATGAAAACACGTTGCATTATTTAAGAAATTCAGCATCACAATCAACATTGGTTGAAGGATTAGAAGTAATTTACCAGTCAAATTTTCCAACTTGATCTTCGTAGAGACATAGAGATAAATTAAACAGTCCGAATAGTACGATAAGGTATTGTAATATTTGAACATCAGTTAAAAACCGGTTGATATTCCCTCTAAAACTCCATACGAATAGAGCCATGACGATAACTTGAGAACGTATCAATCCATCCGCTTACACAAATTGTCTTCGCACCTGACGTATAACCATTGGTAATGTAACTTAGTGATGGTCACTTCGCGTAGAATTTGTGGATAATCCACTAAAATGAATAAATGCATGGATATTTTAATATTTATAACATTTTAGTAACAACGATTAACTATAAAGCTTTTTGTAAAGGTATAGAATATCTTGGTCTATCTCTTTACCTATTAAACTTTCAAAACTATGCTATGTGTACTTATACACATACTACAACTTCATAATTTTTGTAAAACAATATGCGATTTTAATAAGATCTAAACAACCATATGAACATATATTAATTGGAAAATTGAAATAAATAGTAAAAAGTAAATGCAAACAAAGCGAAAAAACAAAAACAGGATCAGAATTACGTCCTCT
This sequence comes from Osmia bicornis bicornis, assembly GCF_907164935.1. NCBI lineage: Eukaryota > Metazoa > Arthropoda > Insecta > Hymenoptera > Megachilidae > Osmia > Osmia bicornis. The sequence goes on along the minus strand of NC_060218.1, from coordinate 8,007,171 downwards.
GTAAGAAAATCTCAATCATTAAAATCAGTTCATATTTGTCTTCATTTCCCATTTCCCAGTTTGTCTTCAATTGTACTTATATACAAAATGACTATTTGAGCATAACTTGCGAGAAAGCTGGAAAAAGCAATAAACCAAAGACGTAATCTGTTATCGAATTCTAGAACTAAAATTATGAAACGCATTCATACTATATACAATTACTGTATACCGCAGTTGACCGCAGTTCACCAGAGTCCATAACTGCGACGCGCAGGTTGGAAGATGGTGGGGGAAAGCAGTGAGTTCTCTGCTAATCGCTTTCCACTTCGTTTGGGAGTATCGCCAATCAGGGCGAAGATGCGTACTGGAGATGCGCAAAGAACGAAAACTGGCCTTTTCGCAGTTATGGACTCTGGTGAACTGCGGTATCCATATAACTAATATGCATTTGGACACTATGCGTCTCTATAGTTGATTGCTTTGAACTTTGAAGTCCAGTCTGCGATGAAAGATCAAAACTAATTTATACGGTATTAAAAAATTGAATACGTACTTTAGATATGTTCATCCAAACCGGGTATCTAAGTTACTGTGTTGTTATCCAAGTATTTATAACTTTTAGGATAATTTCTGTTTAAACGTTTGATTAACTGTTTACAAAACGATTAATTATATTTATTCAAACATCTTTATTTCTATGTAAAAATACCATTAAATCAATATTTTCTGGTAACAAGTAGCTACAATTAGAACTAACAATATTTCCAGCTGTTGAAATTGCATGTTCAGAACTGATAGATGTAGCAGGAATACTTAAATACATTTTAGCAAGTTTTGCTAATCTGGGATATTTGTTTTCATGCATTTTCCACCACACTAAAGGACATAAATTATGATTTATTTGAGTTTCTAACAAATATGTTTGAAACTCTGAATTACTTCCACTACTAGGATTTACAGCTTGAAATATGAAATCCAATGCACTTGAAAAAGGATCAACATTTTGAAAATTTTTAATGTCTGGAATTGAAATGTTTTCCATCATGTCACGAATGGAGGTTTTAATTATATTCTTTACCTCATTGCTCTCAAATGACAACTCTTTGCTCCTTGGATCAAGAAAAGAAGCAATACGATGAACTGTTTCAAAATGTGAATTTAAGTTAAATCTATTAATAAGAGAGGTTTTCAAAATATTTTTGAAGTGTTTGGTTTCAGCTGTTTCAAAATCATTACTTTCCAGATGGTTATTAATAAGCCCATGAATAACAGGACATACTAAAGAAATAGTTACACTTCTTTCAAAGCATAATGCTGTAATTGCTACTTGTAAAGGTTTGAGAGCCACAATAATATCACTCATAGTTGACCACTGCTGTTCAGACATTTCTAGTTTTAATGCAATATTTAATTTGGTAATATTTCTGTCTGCTAAAACAGAAACAATTGCATTTTTCTTGCATACAAGTTGTTCGCACATATAGTAACTAGAGCTCCACCTCATAGGACAAGTTTGTATTAATTCTTGTTCACCTAAGTTTAAGTGTTTTTGTTTTTCTGTTAAAGAAGAAGTAGCTACATTGGAGTGACGAAAATATTGTACAATTTTGCTGCCTTTTTGTATTACTTCTTTGTAGTTATCAACTGAATTCAAAGCATCTTCCACGCACAATTGCAATGTGTGTGCAGCACATGAAATGTTGTATCTCACACCAATTAATGAATTTGCAGCCTTACTTACATTATATGCATTATCGTGGACTAAACTATTTACTTTACTACTTAAATGCCATTCTTCTTTAATTATATTAAACATACTGGTTAAATTTTCATCTGTATAATGATCTTCCATTGGCTGTGTACAAAGCGTATAATTTTTAATAATCCACTTATCATCTATAAATTGTGCAGCCATGGAAATATATGAATCTTGTGATTTTGAGGACCATCCATCGCTGGTAATAGCTATATCAGATGCCATAGAAAGCTCTTCTTCTATTTTCATACGTTTCTCATTGTATAAAAGTTGCAATCGATGCATAATACTTTCAGGAGAAGGACAGTGGTATCCAGGTTCTAATATAGTCATAAATTGTTTAAATCCTTCGCTACTGCAAAAAGAAATAGGCATCATATTTAAGAAAATCATGTGAGCAAGTGCTTCTGATATTTGCTCTTGTCGATCCGAGCTATACGACAAATCCATTTTCTGTAGCAGCGGACGAGAACAGCCTTCTTCATTTTTAGGCAACAGTTCTAATGCCGACGAATCCTTACTATCCATATCAAAACCTTCGGTAGGCGAAGTAAAGAATGTTTCACGGTGCTTGCCCCGTAAATGCTTCATTATAGCTGACGTTGATCCATTATAAGATAACGTACGGTCACATATAGTGCACTTAACAAATTTTCCATCTTCTGATGGAATACTATACATCCACACTAAACTCCTACGTAAGGCCATTGTTAATACGAACTATGTAAGTTCGTAACAAATAATAAAGAATAATATTGTATAGTCAATGAAAATGATACAATGAACTTGTAAAATTGAGCAAACATCAAAATATACGTGTTCTAAATGTCAAAATAGAAATAAGAGAAGGTGAGGAATTAAAGTTTCGTAGAATAATTGGTTTGGAATTGATTCTTCCTCAGATTCTACAAGACGTATCGGTTGTTACAATGGAGTTATAACGCGGTTGCTACCTTCTTACTATACCCGATACATAATGAGTAACGGTGTGCGGGTACCCGGGATTACGAGTTCGGGTCGAGTCGGCAAAAGTCGGCCGGGCTCGGGCGGATACCCGTTCGAACATTCGTACGAATGTTCATGTCGGATGGCGCGCAACTTCGGTTATATAAGCCCAAGACCTCGGGTATTCAAGAGTTGCACAACAGCTCGGTAGTTGGTTTTTTGTCAGATTTGCTTTCATAATATTTGTTCAAATATTATTCACTTAGACATTGATACAGTCGGATCATCATTCTTATAAAAACTTTTACAAAACCCACAATTTTATTTATCCCTTTCTGTGTTTGCAACCCATGTATTTGATCATTAAATTCTAATGAATAAAGGATTTTAATAAGTTGTAGAAAGCTCTTGATATGTTCGAGTACCCTACGACATACTATTTTTCTTCGAGTTGTTTGAAGATATCGGATTCTGCGACCCTCGTGTCGTTACTTGAGTTTCTATTGGATGCCCGTAATTTATATTACCACGCCGGAGAAAAGTTGCACGCGGTCCCACCACCGATAAGAAGCCATTTTTCATTTTGTCTACACGGGAACCGATGAAAGCCAGTCGACTGGAAGTGTGACAATAAAAAAAGGGTCGCCCTTCAAGACTTTGCACCTCCGACCATTCAACCGTGGAGGGTTAAGACTCGTTTCCTGAGACTTAATTTCGTTGTACCCCCGTCGACACTTATTCTTATTATTTTTTCCTTTGCCCCGTAAATCATCAATTTCCTTTATTAACCGCATTCTTGATTACAAGAAAAACCCTTCGAATTTCTCCAAAGATATTTTCGCGAAACCATAACGGCGGCGTGTTATCAACTAACATAAATTCCGATAGAAATGATCTGGAAGAAATAAATGGGTTGATAAAATTCAATGATACCTTCAGAAAAAAAGAAACGTTTTCGACTATCCTATCTACTCTGTTCTGAATAATACTGAGATTATATTAATAAATTGAAGCATTGTATCGAAAAATTAATTTTCAATGTTTAATGATCCATGTTGTAGTGTGCCGTACTGGATACGGCTATTTCTACCGCGACGGTCAGCGTGTTAAGGGGAGAACCCTAATCGATGAGCGCTAATTCATATGAATGATCGGGCTTTTACGAAAACAGAACAGGGGATCTATTTGAAATTTTGAGAGTAGTTTTTTATATCCATACATATAACAAAAAACTATTCAAAAAAAGGTCATTTAAAGAGGTAATTAAAGATAATTTACAAGGTGTTTTGTAGTTTCGTCCAACAGTATAGGAAAACGGATGAAATCCTTTGCATCGGATTCTACGTAGAACGCCAATATGTGTAATTTTTTTCTAGTTTCGAGCCAGCTTAATGGGTACACATTGCCGTCGTGACAGAATAATAACGATTCTTTTGCGGCCGTTTTAACGGGCATGAAAATCGTGGCGACCGATAGCTGGTGTGTTTTCGTCCGATACCGATTCCATCTGGCTGCTGATTCCCAATCTCAATAAAGCCAGTAATAGACCAGTTACAAGCTAACAGGCTCCCATCCCCATCAACCGACCGACCGACCGGACCGACCGACCGGTTTCCCTCTTCTATCCCTCTACCACCCTCGATATATTTGGCCGACGCAGCTTAACCCAGGGGATGGTTCCATGCGGTGGACTTGAAGCGCGTTCGAGCGTGAAAACTCGCCTGAAAAATGCGATGCACCGCGGTGAATTTGTAAAACGGTCTCGTGGAAAAGCGAGAAACGGGAAAAGCTACAGAGTGTGCAGAGCAGCTACCTTTTTATTCGGAAATTATCGACCCTGTCTTGGCGTCGGACGGTGGACGTGAGTGGTTTTGTCTCCGCAGATTCAGCCGACTGAAACGTGAATTTTTGCTCGGGCGATGGTCCAACGATGTTGCGACTCTCCCCTAACGAATTCTCTTCTCTTCTTCGCGCTCTGATTGCTCGAGGAATTTTCGACAATGCGACGGATTGTATGATTCTCCTTGATTCGAATCAACGTAATCGAGAGTACCTGAGGTGAAATTTAAATTCTAATTTGGAACCAACAATTGTAGATTAAGTGTTAGGAGTCAGATGTGAAATTTCAGCGCTGGTATTCGCGTAGAAATTAAAATGTAATTACGACGTTCGGATGTTATTTATGTTACGACTCGAACCAAATTTTCCTCTCTAGATATTTCATGTTACATTCCAGATTTTTATCAATCGTGAAATACCATCGTATTGTTTTTGAAATGAATTTTTGTACGCTATTATCGTGCGGTAGTTACGTATGACTGGCGGCTATATCGAATCGGAAAAGAGCAGAATAGTTTCCGTTCTGCTGCTATCTTTGTATTCGACTCCCATCAGCAACGAACTACTGTCTCGGATATTATTTTCCTTTATTGCTTTATTTCCCCTCGCAACTGTACGCATTCTTTCATCAAATATAATTCAAAGCTATTAGGTCTATGCAAAAGTTTCCGTCCCTTCTTTTGCGAAGAATGCACATTTATTTTTCATTATCTTTCTTCATAAACGGGCAACAGTCATCCTTTGACACAGTGTAATATGATCTAAGATCTAAGAAATAATCTTCAGTTACTTAAAAAAAAAAAAAAAACTAAGAAATTTAGTTATAGATCTCTTATTTTTATATTTAAATCTTTTTTTATGTTTAAAAATAAATCAGTTCAAATATTTGTTCTTTTCTCCCAAATCGTTCTTATAAAACTTGTTTCCGTGTCAATCGAGATTGGAATTTCGCACGTGTTGTTCCTGCTGAAGGTTTCACGAGCTAAATAATATATGTTTATCTGCTCCTGATAGCATCGCACCCTAGAGTCCTTCCGACGTAATCCCGTGGCGTAACTTTTTACCCCTCCGTGTTCGAGCGGCTGACACACGTGCAGGATGTTATACGTGGAATACTTAACGTTATAAAACCCTAGCAGAGTGATGTCCTTATAGAAGATTGTGCGACACAAAACGAACAGCCGCGATATAAAAATCTCCCTTGTACTTTCCACGATTTCCCACGTCTTTTCCTACTATTCCCCATTGAAACATCCTTCGCGGGGACGCCATTTTCAGTCGATAGAACGAAATTTATCGAACGGCGTAACAGCCATTTCGGAAACTAAGTTTTAATGGTGTTTTGAAGAATGGAAAAAGGCTTAAGGGTCAACAGAGGAGTAACGGTTCAAGTTTGAATCGATCTTGAGAGCCTTGCGTATGCGGGGAAACCGAGAAACTTCCGGTATTCAGCTAGCAAAGACACCTGCTTAAAATGGAAGCAAAGACCGGTAGGAGATCATGGAAATGGCTTTATAATGACTCTTACAGCCCCTGTTCTGCAAAGCAACTCGAACCTGACACAGCAGGCGCTGGACCTGTTAGTCCAGAGCTGAGCCGAGTGCAGAATAGCTTTGGTCATCATCGCGGGGTCATATAATACCCTCGATTACTCTTGATCACAGAGGGTGGGTTTTCGCGGTCCCCGGCGTGTTCGGGCCTATATACAACACGGAGAGGGATTCGTGTAGATCGGGGGGTGGAGGTCTAACAGTATTTTAGTGTCCGGTATTGGTCCCGAGAGACTGGAACACCAAATTCGCTCTGTACAGCGGAACGACGAGGAACGACGTGAAAGGTGAGGCGGTAATGAATTGGGCGGTGTGGAGTTACGTTGTGAATGAAAGTCGTCCGGGAAATATCGAGCAGTCGATACCAGCTCGAAAGGGTTTTCAAAGAAGAGAAATCGTACGTCTGGATTTTGTCTTAACCGTTAGATATATATCGAGGGGAAAAAGGGGTAAGTTGGAGTGCTCGGAGAATGTGCATAATCTAAATTCTAGGTTCAGTAGAAATTTATGTTTAACGTAAGACGAGAAGCAAATAAATCCTCCGTATTCTAACGTAGAAGCATGCAATAAATTTCAGACATAGATTCCGCAATTTTGGACGCATATTACCAGACATTTTCGCACGTTGCCGTGTAGTATCGCTTGAAACATAGCGACGAAAACATAACGCGATAGTTGCTTGTAAAAGAATATAATAAAGAGGATATTTTATTTTACCCAAAATAATGTTTCTGTATTTAATGCAACAATTGATTGAGTTATGGTCAGCATGAAAGCTGTAATTCAACAAAGTGATTAAGTAACGAAGCCGGCCATTATACGATATTAATTTCGTTCCGAGTGGGGCGGTAATTTGGTTACGGAATTTCAACCAACCCTATGTGCATACAATTAAATTACTTTTACTAATGAAATTAGTATATAATGTAGATAACAAAGATATTCTATCATTTTTCAATTCTACTTTCTTACAATTGCTTAAAGAAATATTTATTTCACACATTTTGTCCCAGGATGTACCAGAAATAAATGGACGATCTTTTAAATAAGACCTCATCTAATGGTGGCGTTACTTTTGAAGGCTCACGATGCGATTACCAAACTAATCCAAAACAATCATTAATTCTCGTGGCGAAGTATTTCGATAGGACGTCTTGAGGGTCGAGAATCGTGACACCCCTTAAAAGGCGAGCCATCGTTATGCCTGACTCGGTTGGTGCTAAGAAGATTCTTCTAACTAGCGAATGTAATCTCCGAGAGCTAACTCATCGGACCCTTAATTCGAGGAAATCAACCCCGTACCATCATTTCAAGAAATGAAGACAAATGCGAAAGGCCTGTCACAGTTGACTGTCGTTTCGAGCGTACTCGAGTCATGAAAATACTTCGAATAAGCACAATAGAATGAAAGTAGAATAGAAGTATCACTTTTAACGACTTCTACTTTACCAGGATCGTTTGTGCTATCTCTCCTCGCGCCAACAATAAGATTCTTCGTAGAAAGTTCGTAGAATAGAAGAAGCCTGGATGGTTGTTGCAATAGGCGGAAATACAGGCGCGTATTTGTTGAGTTTCGAGTGCGAACTTGGTGCGGTTTCAAAAGTCCGTCGTGCGAGTTGCTGCTTTCCTCGAGCCCTCACGCGAGACCGCGTTTACTCAGCCCGGTCACGTACGCGAAGCCGGTTGTTTTGGGGAAACTCGGCAGGTTGCGTGGGTGGTCGTAGAATTTAACCAAGGACAGAGACAGGGCTATAAAGAGACGAAGAAACGCAGCTGGAACATTTTCAGGGAAATGGCAAATTGTAAGATTCAAATTATAGAACTGATTCAAAGTACACAACGCGATATTCCAAGCACGTACACTCTGCCGCAAAAGTAAATCTCTCTCGATTTTTGATATTTCCCTTTGGAAACGATGCTGCGTATATAAAAATTGTATTATATCTTTCTTTCTTCTCCCGCTTTAGGGATGTTCGGTTGTTACGGGTGCCCTGGTCGACCCCTCGGATGGCGAAAGAACTGGTCGAGAGGCGGCGACGACCCTACCAGGAGGAAATGCACGTCGAGGATGTAATCTTCGGGCTTTCCGAGGGTGGAAACCGACACCTCGACATTCCACTTTGGAACACGGCGACTCGCGAAATGACGAATGCCAAGCGGAACGCACCTGCTACCCGGCAAGGAAATCGAGGCGAACGAATTCGTTGAAAGATCGAGGGTTGGAGAAAATGCAGGAGGCGAAAGCACTGTGTCTCCGCGAAAAGATTTAAGATTCTACAAGGGGACCGATAGATCTGCAACGTGAAAGAAGAAATTCGCGTTCCTTGAAAATCTCACTTTACATCGGAATATAATATAAATCATTATTAGACTTTTAGATTCGTATTTAGCGGACGAAAATATCTATGACAAAGGGGAGAGTTAAAATTTCTAGGACAGCATCATTTTTCAACCGTCGCGTCTGTTTGTTTCCCACAATGTATGCGGTAATGGTAGAAAAGTTTCGTGGATCATCCATTTACCGAGCATGATGTATCATCACCGTAGAAAGATTGCTTTTCTTGATTGAGGGGATAATGTTTTCCGCGCGTAACTCAATTATCGGGCAAAACGAGCCGACGGTTCGTCCGTGAAAAGTACGCGCACCGGATGCGTGGGAAAAATGGTCCCAACAACCATGCATCATTTCGCAGTGCAACGATAACGTATACGGTTCAGGACACTTGATTAAATGCAGTGATGCTTTTCTTATATTATTTTCTTCTGATTTTTAAACTATTATGTATATTACCTTTAGTGCTGTTTCTTTTTTTTTTGAATAATTTTCATTAAAAAATTTTGCAAATATAAATTTTGTCATTTATTATATATTATTATAAATTTTTATATAACGATTAAATTGAAGGTTTTGACAACGAAAAGATAATTACACAGCCATTGAATATCTCTAGAGCCCTCCGTCTTAAAATAGGCTCTCTCCGTAGTCCGCCATCCGAAGATTAATACAAAGCAACTTAACAAATAAGAAGTAGTGATCAATAAAATTGGAATCATTTATAGCCTCGAACAGTTCAGCCGTATTACTTTAATTAAGAGAAGGAGAGGAACGTTCGTTTGTATTAATAACATCAAAGCGGTGTTTTAAATGTGGAGACGTAGTAACCGAGTAAATATTTTAACGATGCAGCAGCTTTCAATCAATCGAGTTTTGCAAATCAACCAGTGCCAGCGTGTTTCTCGTGCAAACAGACTCGATAAAATATTCTCGATTGGCCGGTTCGCGTTTGAAATAAAATTCAACTACGTCGAGAGTTGAAAACTGATCGATCAGGATTGCTGTGCAATAAGGGAAGGCAGGAAGAACGATGAGCGGTATTAAAAGTCAATATTTAATCCGGAATAAATCGTAACGCGTGCCATCGACACGAGCTACCAAAGAGGATTAACTATGTAGCTTCAGGCTGAAAGGAACAGTAAAAGACGCGCGTTGTATTGGATCGTTCCGAAAGTTCAAGTCCGTAAGAATAACATAGGGTGTCTTGAGGGGAGTTTTATAAATTTCCCGCCGTACAGGGAGGGATGTCGTTATACTTCAAGTATTTTTGAAAAGTCTTCGTATACATACACGTTGAACTTGATCCCATCCCTACTTGGCAGAATGCAAAAGCCGTGAGGCAAGTACAATGAAAGTACCATTTGCTGTAGCAGACGCGGTACTCACCCTCGCGAATGGTGCGTGCCTCGAATATAATTTATTACTACTAGAATTTTCTGGGGTTCCGTGGACCCTCTGGTTGAAACGGTGTGTAGTGACAACCCTTAAAGCTCCGCCGGTCGCTACGAGCAGTGTAACTTTTATCCTCTGTTCTGGTTGCACGCCGTTTGTGCGAACGCTGTACAAGCCCCTAATGGTTCGTATTTTATCGCGTTCCTATTGTCGTTCAGCCGGGACAATGCTCTTGATTAGGGCTACCGTTGCCGTTCATCGAAATCATCTCCGAATCTCATTCACAAATATCGTTTGCCTTTCGCGCCGTGAAAATCTGCATTCGTAAAGCCTTGTTTTTCTCCCATTTACTTATACGATCGTACTGTGAAAATTTGTATAATTTATAAAAATATTAAGTACACTGTAGCGAGTGTACTCGCTTTCCATCGAATAAAAAGCTGAGATTTCTCTTTCTTTCGCTTCAATTTCTCGCCGTTTCGTTTCATTTCACGAATAAAGCTATGACGGGAGAATCATCAGATATAAAACTGCTCGACAAAGAGTTTCTCTGCCGGGGGTCCCGACGGCGGAACAAAAATTGCGAACAAACATGCATAGTTGGCTGCTCTATCAGCTGAAATGAAAAGCATCCCGCAGCTAGAACGAACAGCGTACGGCGAGATAAAATCTACAAATTTGATACAACTGCAACGTTGGAAGAGTATATAGTTTGTCGCATGGAGAGATGTATTCTTTTCGAAATTTACCGTGCTTGTTTAGCCGGAATTAACGAGTACAATGTCGCCTTCCTAGATTACTCCTGTCACGAATTTTGTTCGCGATATCTTTAGACTGTATTAGCTCGACTCATGCGTCCCGCGGGAGCAGTTTTCCTGGAAGTTTCATCCAAGTTTGGATCCTGTTATACCCCTTTCTCTTGTCTGTCCGACACGAGTGTTGGCACTGGCGGAGCTCAGAACGACCAACAAACCTCGCGATATCCTATCCCCTTGCGATTATCCTTCTGCGCGAGAAGTTAACGCGTTCTACCAATTTCAACGACTTCGCAATTAACCGGTTTAGAGAACACGCTTGGCAATTTTCTTCCATTTCCTTGCTTCGTCCTATCGATCTATAAAATCAATTGTAAACGAATCTGCTTGAAATTAATTTTCTTGCATATTTCTTTACAATCACTTTCATCTAAATGTCTATAGGAGGAGTTCCCCTAGTACCGGACGGCACCTAGTATCGGACATTAGCTATATCTAAAAGAACTGAAATGTGACAAAATTGTTTCAACCGTCCAAACAAAGGAGAGGATAAAACAAACGTTTGACGGTTGAAACAATTTTGTCGGAATTCAGTTCTTTTAGATACAGCTAATGTCCGATACTAGGTGCCGTCCGGTATTAGGGGAACTCCCCCTACGAGTAATTGCATCAACAATTACCGTAATTGACGTGTAACTTGAACGCAGAATGATTATCTTTGGTATCGTTTCGACTAGTGTTTGTAAACGCGGTTGCTAGTAAACGTTCCCGCGATATATCAAGCGATTCTATATATAAAGCTTTTAAGCCCAGATTCTCTGGCCCGCTCGTATAATTAGCAGTGTAAGTGTTCACGTAGATGCTGCCACGTATACCATCGAAGATACGATCTATAGGTTGTCGAGAAAGATCGTTTCCACGGACCATTCGAACTCGGCGAGCTCGCGCTGTTAACAAGAGAATAAGAGACAGCTGCGTTTTCTTGCTTACCAGCGTATCAAATCTGTGCTAAAACCAGGATGTTTTCGAATCGGATACCAACCTGTTTTTAGAATTCTTAATCCCTCTCCTTTACAACGCGTTATATGGTTTGTTGTTTCAGTCGCGCGATTCAGAGATAGCAAAACAGGTTGCAACAGCTGCATCATCCACAATTTTCATTCTTTTTTGGGGAGGTAATGGTATAACGTCCAAGAAGCTTACTGAATGAAAATTATTTCATGTATATAAGAAATGGAAATTGTCGAGGATATGCGAGTAGCAGGTTGCTAAGATAATCTTTACTGAAAAAAGTAACTTGATTAGAAAAATGGAAAACCAGGAGGTACTGTCCTTCCTAAACCGATCTATCGAACTGAGCGAAAGATTAAAAGGTCGCTAATACTTGTACCTACAAAAATACAAGAGTCTACATTACCAGGCGCAAAACGATTTGGTAAAACTCGAGTGTTTCATTGCGCCCGATATTTTTGGATGGAGAGCTTTCGAAAACTGTTTTATTTCAATATTACAAGAATCCCTTTGCTATACAATAGCTTACGTTCGATTTTTCAAATAGAAAACAATGCAGAAAATAGTAATTTTTAAAATCGCTCTCAATTCACGATATTAACCCGTTGCAATGCAATTGATCCGATTTATTTGTTCGATTATACTATACGTTGCACCCAATTTTTATTCAACATGAAAAGAATTCATAAAATTGGTGATATTGAATAGGAGAAAAGGAAATCTGATATTTCGAACGCGTCACACTAGGAAAAATTAATTTGATGATACATTTAATACGACAGTGAAAATGGGAGCTATAATTAAAATGGAATGTTTTTGAAATTAAATATTTCTCGTGGAGATGCGAGCGAATGAAAAGAGGATAGAAGTAGGAGAGTAAAGGACGAAAGTGGACTCGTAATCAGTATTACCGGTGATACAGTGCTCCAAAAAATTACACGTCCACTCGAAATATTGTGGTTTTAATATTTTCAAGTGATAATTAGAATTCAACGATCATAACCAGGGTTTTTTCAAATTCTGAAAAACTGAGAAAAATCAGACTCCTGATATTACGGATATTTACAGAAAAAATAAAAATACGTCTGTGCAGTTTTAATTAAAATGATAAATATTTTAATAACGAGAAAACGAAGAACAATCTTTCACTTGCGAATTGCGACTAATGCTTTGCCGAAATAACGCTATCAGTACTGTACTCAGAGATTCCGCCTTTCCCTTTACGACAATACACAAACGCGTAGATCAAGGAGAGAACAGGGCACTCGAGGAAATGATACAGCCAGGATCTTTTACGAGGAAATTGGATTTGATGCACCATAATGGCTGGTCGGAGTACAAAGTCCAGCACTTTGGGAACAACACTACGTAAGATGGTGCTTATCTAAAAAAGTATCTATTACATGATTGTTTGCAAAAAGAATAAGATAAATTGGAACACCAGATATACGATAGGACTGCGTTACTTAATTTTTCAGTAGGTTAAGAATCAATCAAAAAGATAATATAACTCTTTGTTTATATTATAAAAACTAAACCCAAATTAAAACACGATGGAAATTAACCTCGTACTCAAAATTGAACAAATGAATCCGAACGAGCTGTTTCGGTCTCCTTTGAATAGAATTGGCTAACTCATCGTTAAATAGGGGTCCTCGCATGTTCATTGACGAAGGTCGGACTTGAAGCCAATTGAAAACCAATTAGCTTCCATCGGACTTAATATAAGAACTTGGACAATCGTGATGTATCAGAACGAATACGAAATACAATATGAATCGAATACGACGAAGACTGGTAAAAAATTCCACAAAATAACAAGTACGATTTTCACGGTGAGCAATCGTAATTGGATGACGATAGGAAAGCTGGCTACGGATGATTTTCCGCGTGGCTCTGATCGGAAAACGTAAAAAGAAAAGCGGCAAGCTATCTAAAGTGGCGTCTGACAGGGAGAAAAGTATCGTGGTAACGGAGTCTGCGTGCTGCAACCGCGTAACTCGGGGGTCGAAGAAGAAGAGGATGGAATCTGTATAGTGGGGGTAGATCAGAGGGAGAGGATAGCAGAGGCGAAATCTGGTCTCAGTCGTGCGCGACGCGCCATATGCGGTGGGTCATTTGTCAAAGTGATTACAAAGGCCAATAATCGTCTCGCATGACACGTGTGATCCCCTGATAAAAACTGCCACGTGCTGCCGGCACCACCCCTCCGCCAGGGGTATCAGGCTGACCCCATCCCCGACCAGTTCGCCGTCCGGAAATTTGACGAAACAACTTTTTCCCTCGAAGCGAGCCGACACAATCTTGTTCGAGTTCTGATCGAAGAACGGATCCTCGAACTTCGCCGCGGCGCTATTTTTTTTCTCCCGCGATTCAATCGTTTGGCGAAAACTAATCTTTCGAGAGGACTTAGCAGAAGGATCAAAGAGGGTGAAAGATGCGATACCTCGTCGCGGTGAAGTAACGCAACGTTTTATTTCTTCGACGAGACTGCCTTCCAACTTCGTGGGAAAAGTTTGCACCGTGATGCTGGATACAATGCCGTGGTCGAATCCGAGAAGTTAGCAGCCGGACACGATTGAAAAGGTGACATTGTTGGACGGTCGCATGGGGTGCGTTAAGTTAGACGCCTTTTTGCCTTCTCGGAACTCGAAGAAACGGGAATCGGTAGTGGTAATCGATGGGGGAGCTTAAGTGAACCGAAGATTTACGTTCGAATTGAATGTGTAATCGTATAAAAGGAAAGAGCCAGACAGACGTCGTTAAGGGAAAAGAATTGTGCGCGTACAGCTCGCTGACGCAAACAGCCTTCGACGAGCAGCGGATGAAAATCTCGTTAAGGAACCTCGAAGGGGAGAAACGAAGATTTTGGAATGCATTATCAGAAAAGGTAAGTCGTAAAATATCGGATATAGTTGCTAATTTTATGCTCGAGGAAGTTTTATCGCCTGTGCGATAGCGGGCCGGGAAATTTATTCAAATTGAGTTGTCGAATCTTTGGATTTTCACGCGGTAGCTGATGTCAGTGCAATCTGAATGCTAAAGAGACTGAACCATTGATGCACTTAATCCTTCAGGGTCGACGTACACCTGCAATTAGAAAAAAAACTATGGTTAATTAAAAGTTAATTAAAAATTCTTCTTGATTAAAATAACAAAAATCGTATGTATATTGAAATACACATTTTAATGTAACAATGAAATAAATGGCTACACGGTCGATACGTAAAATAACGTTGAAATGTAAATTCGGGATAAATATGTAGAAAAGATTCGGAGTGCCTTGCATTATCCCCGATTTATCGATCACGTGACGTGAATTTATAACGCAGCCGGTATTTCACATTGAACGCGTTTTATATTTAGCGAGCCTCATTGATAGACGCATTATCGCGCCCGCTTTATGTTAAGGCGAGGAATAATTAATTCGATTCAGCAATAAATTTACAGATTACAACGTCCGTATATAAAGGAACGAATTGAATTCCAATATCCTGCGCGCCCGATTGTGTCTCATTAAACGGCTTTCTAAGGCAATTAAACTTGACTAACGTATTTGCAACATTCGATGAATGGGGCGAAACGCGCGAGTCATGATTATGACCCCGATTCGAGGCTAAATATTCGCGTAATCGCGTATGCAAGTACAGCGAGCAACGAAAATATTCAGACACTAATGTAAGATATGTTCGATTAAATCTTACGCTGAAACATTTTCTACAAATGTTATTCGTACAAAAATTTGAAATTATTTTCGTTTTTCGAGCATCCTGGTCATCGACATCGTCGTTTTTCCTGTAGTCTCTTTTTTAATATTTCTTTTTTTGCACACGGGCGTAATTCGAATTCTATGATACAATTCATTCCACTTTTCTATAGGATTCAAATTCGGGGAAAGAGGTGGAGGGTGCTTTTCGACAATTGGAGAGCGGAAATTCCTGTACAATACCAGCTCGGTATTTTAAATAACAGCTCTGATAAAATTTCAATGTTGCATGAATTCCTATTCGAACAGGACTTATATTAAATTTTCGTTTTTACAATGTCGAAATACTTGTTTTTCGTTGATAATAGTCCTCGATTAAATTATTATAAAAATTATTCTTAAATAATATTTTGCCATACTTTTGCCGAATGCATCGAATACCTTTTACAGAACGTATTGCAACGGAGAACGTTGTTACCGATACTACTGGCAAAATACAAACCGCGGGTCAAAAGTGAGCCGACGTTGGTCGAGCGAGGGTTTAAGCGGTTAAGCAGGATTAACGATTCAGACGGTCTCATCGGCAGGTTTAGATGGCAGCTAGGAAACTCATAATACTACCGGCTAACACATTGTGCGATGAAATTGTAAATAGCCCCCTGAGACGACTCGTGAGACTGGAGAGTTTAAGTACCGCACGATATACGTGGTTACCCAAGGGAAAATTGTTCCTGACCCTGCTCCGCGACTACTCACCACGACAAAAATACATCCTTTCACATCGTTGCTTACACCTTGAACTCTGTAAATCAGTACGTTACAAATTAGTCGCCGTACACCTTGGACAAACTAATTTATTACGAACTTGTATCACGGATTCAACAGAACCGAGCCTCCCCCCATGTGGCATCGAGTCATTTTATTATTTTACTCTATATAACATAAAGAGAAATTCCAGTAACTATTTTTTATGTATCGAAAACGACGTATTGCAGTTAAACAAATGACGCGACCGTTATCAGCAACTGACGTACCCTTTGATTCACTGCCAGATGATGAAAGTATTGTTCGTTCTTTGCACTTTGTACAAGCTCGACGTAACATAGAATATAGAGGGAATTCAATTATAATCTATTCGCGCAATTATCTGTTGTTCACTGATATAAAACATAAATAATTTTTTCCTCTAAAGTCCATTGCACCTGGACCGAAATCTTAGAAAAATATCAAGAGTTCCAGAGAAAATAAAAATTACTCTTGATTATAGATACGATCGGTGGATAAACGAAAAATTCGATGAAAAGGTGTTCCGATCGTAAAAAGGTTAAAGAAACGAGTACACAGATGGATTAAAATTGCACACCCTGTAGAAATTGCATTGCATTCGGTCGGTCCTGTGCCTCGATTCGTCGACTGTCGGACGTATTTTAACGGAATTTGATGGAAGCTGGTTTCGCTCAGTCAATACGCTTTCAGGGTGTAATTAAAAGTTACTCCGCTTTATAAAGGTATCCCCATAAGAGTATGTAAATTAAATCACTCGAAAAGCATCAATACCGCGTATTGCTTTTGCATTGAAATCCTCAGAAATTATTTTACAGTAATTTGATTGAGGGCCAAATAGAAGAGAAAATTACATTTTTATTAACGATATTACGAGTTCGTTGCTGTAATAGAGATTATTTATCGTCGGTAGAATTTATCGACGACAAAATGGCTTCGAATGGGCAAGGAGGGAGGCTAGCAAAAAGTACGATAAACGATACAGAGATGCGTAATAGGTAAATCGAATGAGCACGAGCGAGAAAGGTAAGCAAGTCGGATGGTAGTCGTATAAATCGCCTCTGAATCATGAGTGTTGAGACGTGGCCGTGTAAATGTGTCTTCGAAGTAGCTGGGATGCCACTTAACAATTGCTTAAAATAACCAGAACTGCGTGGATCGTACGATGGGAAATCGCTTGTCACTGTTCCTTTTTTTTTGCTAACTCTTCATTTATCTAACATTATACCCAAACACTTTTTCACGTAGAATATTTCAAAGAATCGGTCTGTATTTTTCATTAACATTTTTTGTTATTATGCTGAGAGAATAACTACTGACAATTGCGTAAATCACTCTGTGAAACGAAGACACTTCACCACAAAACGATCCTTCGGTTTCTTAACCCGAAGACATTGAAGGATTAATGCGACCTAATTCGAACAGCTTAGGAGTAGAGAGGCAAGAAACTAAGGGACGGAAGGAAACTGGTAATTCCAAGCTTCTTCTCGAGTATCAGCGCAACCCTCCTTGGGAATAAAAAAAGGGACCTAATTATCCTTTGTTTTATCCTAGAGGATCCGAGCGGTATCCCACTGCACGATCCGCCCTAGCGAAGATAGGAAAAACTTTTTAAAGACCGCCACCGTTCCCCCGCAAGGGATCCGTGACCTGTTTCCCTGAGGAGAAATTTCCGGAATTTTGTTCCAACTCTTACCCAAAACTCGAGCTACTATTGTCCTTTCTCCTTCTTTTTCCCTCGGCGAACTCTTGCGTTGGATCAACAGCTGCTCGTGATCAAAATCCTCAGCGCGTCACCCTTCGAGTTAAGTAAACAGCGGGGTATACACCATAACGAACCGTAAATCCCGTGGATCGTGGCGCGAGAATCGCGGATTAACTCGCCAACAACTAAGATCGTGAACAAAGAAAATATTCTGGTGTCGTTTCGAACTTTTGGCGATTGCCTCAATGCTTCGCGGCCGCTTTAGTTAAAAAATAGTATCTTCAAGATTATTTATGTATATATGTTAGCGACAATCTATAGAATGCCAGGCATTTTTGAGAAAAGTATAAAATATCCGAAATATTTTAATATTACATAAACTTTTCCTAGACATTGTAAGAATTTTGGAAAATAATTATTCTAAAAATTAGTAAAGTAAGAAAAAATCTTAAAATTTTAATTTTGGGGAAAGTTAATATCTTTTGTATTAGGACTTAGGTCGATATTACTTAGGCATTCTATACAATACCTGCTTTTCATACATTGCCGATAATATATATAAACGTAACAATAAATTACAAAAAATGGCACGGATTAATGAATCGGTCCAGTAGATGAGGGAATACTGCTTTTGTTTATCACGGCCGGTATTTGTTTTGCAGGTGTTATCAGCCAGGTGATAAAAACCCTCCTCGGCCGTGAAACCAGCACTCTGACACGACATTTTTCTCGCACTTTTCCCGCTTTCCCTTGTACTCCAGTCGGAAGAGGGTAGTTGGTAGGTACGTCGTTTGAACTGGGACGGAAGCTGCTACCCGCAGGGAACAGGGGGTGTGGAAGATGAACGCGACCGGTGAAGAAGGATCGAAGATAGAGTGAAAGCAGGAATTGAGAAAATTATCTGGAGCAACGAAAATGAGGCAGGATGGTACGCTCTACCTGCTTTCGCTGCTACTTTTCTCGTTGGCCAGTTTTTCCGGGGCTCTTGTCGAAACTCGAGGTACGTAAAATTGTTTTTCACTAACAAAGAGAATGCAAACTTTTGACTGACAAATTTCCGCGAAACTTTCGACATATCTTCCAATGTGAAGAATTATACCATTATAAGGAACGTGCTGATGCATATGATTAATTACATGGTGGAGTATTGCACATTCGCGAGCCACCCCATCGTTGCTTAGGAATTTTTCGCAAGGGGTTGAAAGGTTTGAATATTCATAGAGCCTACTCCGAGTCGAACATGTTCCAACAACGTGACAATCATGTCTGATTTTCTTCTAATTTAAGTCACTTCATGGTCATCGGTATTTCAATTGAATGGTACAAAGCGGACATCGTTTAAATTCCTCGAATTCATTGCGATTCGAATTAAGAATTATTTTTCTTGATACGATTTTTTTGTTTAAACCCACCACCTATTTCTCGTCGTAACAAAATATATTTAGAATTTATCGGGAATCTGTAAATGCAAGTACTTTTGCGTCACTATTGGAAGCAGAACTTCAAAGCGACTGAGACAGCGCGAAAAATATGCAAAGTGGAGAACGAGAGAACCGTCTCAATTCGTGCAGTTGAGAAGTGGTTCGTTATGGGGATTTCGAAGCGACTGACGGCAGGTGCAGACATGCACCGAGCTTTAACTTCGCGACAACTTCTCTTGACCCCGGCGAACTGATGAAGTTGAAGACGCCAAACAACCGACGATTACGAAGCTTTAAGTGTAACAAATAACCCGCGGGTATCGGTTGATGGGTTCGCTTTGACCGTTTTATGGAAAGCTTTAGAATGGTTTGTCTCCGAGGCCGACGTTTTCGTCGCTGAATTTTTTTCGACCACTTCTGTGTTGCATAAATTGAGACGGTTCTCTCATCTTTCACTTTGCATATTTTTCACGCTGCCTCTGTCGCTTTGAAGTTTGCTTTTCAATAGCGTCACCGAAGCACTTGAATTTACAGATTTTTCATAACTGTTTTTAAAATCACTTTAGGACAACAAATATGAAATTTTAAGAATTTCAAATAATCTTGATACAAATATTTTCAGTGTTTAATTCGTATTGAATTTTATCCACGAAAATAGCCTTCGCTATAACAGCCTTTTTTAATTATGGCACCTTTTCGATTTACGGCCCACAATGTTATACGGCCAAAAAAAAAATGCTGTACTTACTTTTATTTTGATATAAGCATTTTTATAGGAAATAAAAAGAATAAAATGCTTTATGAACTAAAAACAATATTATTTAAAATAAAAAATTGGAACAGATCCAATTGAATTTGTATGAGTTTGTATCAAAATAATTGATTCGTTGTACCTTTCCGGAACGTATCTAGGCCGTAAAGCGAGGTATGGGTGTATTAGAAATATTTGTATCATATACAAAATCAATAATTGCAGAACCAAATATTCGCATACAGTAAAATATTCGAACAATTCGTGCATCGCGACGTTATTTGAATGTCGTAATGACTGTTTAACATACAAGGCAGACCAGGAGTACCTAACGATTCGACCGGCTAAAAACTCGGCAATTATACGCAGCCGCCGACTAATTTGCAATTGACTCGCGTACGGATCCACCGGTAATTGCAGCTGATACTATTTCAGGCTTGCGGATATGAGCCGTGTCCAACAGGAAAATATTCCCAACGATTTTGTTAAAAAAAAAAACATTTAAGATCATCTATTCGACGTCCAGAACGTCAATTTAAATACCGACACGAGTGTAAGCAGTTTTAATAATCAAAAGTTGTTTGTTCATCCCTGTTGTCGATTTCAGGAAATTGAGTACGCTCCGTGATAATACATGTTCGCAATATAAACCTTCGTGAACTGATCGTAGCATTTACGAGGGAAATGAGTGTATAATAGCAAGTTCATGTTATTTCCTGCATAATTGCTAAATTTCAGTCCGGTTAACGACTCGTTGCAATCCAGCGCGGAAATTCTAACGATCTCGGCTAATTAAGTTGTTCTTCAATCTACGGGGATATTGTTATAAAAGAGATTAAGCCAAGGGACAAGGGATAAAGGTATCCTCTGCCCTACGAGACGCAAGGAGCTTCATTTACGGACATATTATATTAGGAATGAAGTTACATTTAATTTTTGCCCTTTTACCTGTTTTGATCATTTTTCGAAGTCGTTGTTATTGCATCTTCTTCTGTTAAATCTCCTTATTTGGTAATGGCTACCTCTACATATCGGTGATCATATCTGATTACACAAAATTATTACAATGCGAGAAAAAAGTGGTCACGATGGAATAAATATCAGTGAAGAACTGTTAACACACGAATTAGATTGTGTTAACGATGCAGTTGCATTACCTGCAAATTCGTCAATCGAGGAAAGCGAGACTGATGAAGATATAAATACACCCTCTGCAGCTTAATGCAAAATGGGGATCAATTCAATATCGGGGTAGCATCCGACGCCAGCTTATCCTGAAATGATAAAATATTTATCAGACGTGTATAAACATATTCAGATTCTGTTTTCGTATGAATTTGATCTCGCACTATTTCTTTCACAGTTACGGCTGTTTTGCAGGCAAAAAGTTCAGCAATGTGAACAACGTTGCTGTGCTTTATTTCCCCGAGGATATAAAGAACCAAATATGTAGATACATTGATAATATATTCATAAGATGTTAATGGTACAACTTATTCTTATGCTTCGAATGTTTTTACAATCTCCATACATCAGAGACATAAAAATTGATTATAATAATATTGTAATTAGCTGGTGACGAAAATTAAATCATAGATTGAATGTCTCATTAAATTAGTATTACCGCGTTTTATTCGTATAAATTCAATTGGAACACTGATAGACAAAGCTGAAAGGAAGAAAATAAAGAGGGATGAAACAGGGTGGAAACAAAACGGGATAAAAAGGAAGAAAGGAGAAGAAACGTGAACCGAAAAAAAAGCGAAAGAAAAAGAGAAAAATTTCGCTGTAAAAGAGGGTATAACGTTGGAAAAGAAACGGGAAAGAAGAAAAGGACGAAAAAGAAGAAAGCGACGAATGCGGTTGAAAAGACCCAGACGAACCTTGATGGTATCATAGATTTCTGATGATGAGACGAAGTTCGCAAACTGCAGAACATGAAAAAGACTAATTGAGAGCGAAAGAAATCGTAAATAAAAATAGAAAGAGCGAGTAAATAAGAAGCCGAGATAAGAAAAAGAGAAATAGAGTAAAGGTACTGGTGAAAACATAAAAGTCGCAAAGAGGAAATAGTAACGAGCGGCTCTTTATTATTTCTATAGAATTGGCTGCATCAATGCCAATTAGTTACCTGCTACCAACTTCTGTTAATCGTCGGTTTCCAGGCAATTCTATTACTCTAGGAACGAGTATTGAGGCAGGAGCAAAGAACCCTTTGCGGTTTGTAATTATCTTCAAAGTATACTTCTCATACTGAATAGACAAGGATCGTCCGGATTTTCTCAGTTTTCCCGCATGAGGCCCACAAGATCAGCTTGGGCTCGGGCCGCCATTCCTGTCAATTCGTCGCTTAACGTCGACTCAAAATTACAAAACTGTATAGACGGAACATAAGCTGCCGCTTCAGGTCAAGAAACCCTTAAAATTGAAAGGGAAATGGCAGAAATTCAGTAGTTGTAAATCGGTTAGGTTTCGAATCTATTTGGCTTGTGTCTGCTGAACATCCTTATGGAGCTACTTGATTTACCACTATTCACCCTCTTATTGCAAATTTTACTACCCCCTGAGTTTATGGTCCGTTTATATACATCTACGCTCAAAACTAAATCCGATATCAATAAATATTTAATGTACGTTGCAAAACAATTTATCAATAAATATTAGCAGTACTGACAATATAATATTTTTAACACTTCTTACAATTTTAATAACTATCTCTGAACATATAATCAAGATCCATTAGTATCAAGAGAAAACTTGCTTCTTCTACTTTTGTCATACAGACAACGCAATATGCATCACTTCAATTTATCGTCCTAGTTTGCATGGAATTTAATATAACGTATCAGGGATGAGCAAATTGTTAAGTCTCTGTTTGTGCAATTGTCCTAATAACATCCATGGTGCAGATGTGATACGGCCAGTATTATTTGCACGATACAATGGAAGCGATGCGCGAATAACGATATACAGTCGGGGACAAAATTACGTGGACGAGCGGTAAAGATTGATATTATTTAAAGTAAATAAAAAATATCATCGGAGTAATTATATTTCTACTTATTATAATTTTTCACAATATAAAATTTCTTTAATTACAGGCATTTGGACGTTATTTTATAAATGATCCTAACACTCCGACGGTATAATGTAAACTGATGACTCTGTGAGATACCTCTGTTCATAGGAACAATCAACATTTATTTAGTGATTCTCTATTTTGTTTGTTTCCAAATATGTACCTGCTTGTCTGACTGTCCATTTGATTTTGTTTCCGTCAAATTGGTTGCAATGTGGATTACACGTCATTTATTCATATTGGTACAATATTCTGAATATTATGAAAACATATAATATTTCGAATTCTGTTTATAACAATAAGAGTTTCCTCATTAAATTTGAATAATAAACATTTCCACAACGTGTCCAATTAATTTTACCCTCGACTGTAAGCGAGAATTACGCTCGTCGACTGCTGCCGAGAGCCGATACAGTGGCTTTTCGCACTCCAGCGATTTGCGTCTTTGACTTTTCATCGTATGAAACGTAATCGGATTAGTGCTGATTGTCTCGGATTAATGACAAAAGATCTCGAGCCAGAAGTAGTTGAAAATAATATATTACTTGGAAGCACGTAAAACGTATTTTTTCCGAGTAGAAAGTTTTCGTAAGATTATTATTGCTTTTAATTATTTTAGGATGCAATCGTACCGTCAGAAATTCTGTTGGATGGATACGATGGACAGGACGAATGGGACGGTGTATGGTTCACATTAGAGCACCTTCCAGAGACACTCAGGTTAATAAAAATTCTTTTTCTTTCAAGCATTCTTATAATTCTTTCAT
This sequence comes from Osmia bicornis bicornis, assembly GCF_907164935.1. Lineage (NCBI taxonomy): Eukaryota > Metazoa > Arthropoda > Insecta > Hymenoptera > Megachilidae > Osmia > Osmia bicornis. The sequence continues at coordinate 7,983,394 of NC_060218.1, read as the reverse complement.
AATATTCATTTTCTGGGTTCCAAGCTTTATTAAAATAATTTAATTGGATATAGGTGATCGAATTAAAAATTAGAAGGCTGCAAGTTGGTTTTCTGAAAGAAACCAAATGTAAAGGTGCTTACATTCAGTTTTTCGAGGGCAGCGAGGATGTTCAAAATGAAACGGGACGTTATTGCGGCCACGTGAATAGCAATACGACCAGGTAAAACAAATTCCAATTCACTAATATTTCTTGCAAATAATTTCGGTACGAATACTTTTCGCGCCAACTTTGTTTGAGCACCGTATACTCTTTAGATGCAGTGTTCTTTTTTTATTACCCTGCAGATTGTTCCTGAGGAAAGGACCAAATTTGACAATCATAATGGACTCGGACGTGAAATTTGCCACCGAAAACCCGGTTATCTTCTCCGCCCAATTTTCAATTTTACCAACGCAGCTTGCTGCCGAACGATATCGCGGTTTCTCTCCTTCCTTTTCGTTCGAGTGCCCGATGGAGTGCGCCATGAGAAACGAACAACGATTCTGCAAACTGATGTCCCCCGGTTACCCCGGCGTTTATCCCCGGGGCATCAGGTGCAGGATCGCCCTGGAATCGAACACGGGCCGTTTCAAGATCGGAGGTCAACCGAACGATGTCTTCGATCTGATGAACCATACGTCTCAGGACAGCTGTCAGACGGAGAACTGCGAGCGGCACATTGAAATCGTTCCGGAAGCATCGAGGACGAGGGTCGCTAAATCGGTCAGACGGTACGTACCGGGATATATATCTAAGAGGAGACCGAGAAGTCCCGATCACGAGGAGGAGCTAGAATTTATCATTGGTCAAACGTCGCACAAGTTTAAGAGGAACAGAAATGATCGAAGAAAACTTAAGAAAGATAAGAAGAAAGTTGTTGGTTCGAAAGGACTTCACAGTTCTCGTAGAAAAGACGTAACCGAGGATACCCGAAGAAATAGCCACCGTACGAAAGAGATAACCGAACAGTCATCCGCAGTTACCTTTCTCGGTATCAGAAGCGACTCCAGACTGTTCGTCGGTTATCACGACGAAGAAACGTCGCCTGAATTTAGTCAAAGGAGACTTCATCGCCCGCAGCATCTTCGCAAAAAGTCTATGGATTCGATCGGTTCGTGGAAGAATTCCGATCACGATCTGGAAGATATATCGAAGGAAAATATTTTTCCCGATGGAGCACGCGAAATTTCAAGGAAGGGATCGATCCAAGAAAGGATAAACACGGTACAGGTAAGTTCACTGGAAAATGTTTTGTCATAAATGTGAAATAATAAATTTTAACATTAAAATTCGAGTCAGAGGTAATAGATATACAACTGAGTGCATTCGAACTCAAAAGTCTTGAAAGTCTCGAAAATTTTGAAATCTCGAAAGTTTGAAGAGTTTCGAAGTCTCGGAAGTGTTGAAACTGTTGAAACCAACGTGGTCTATGAATTTCATCTACCGATAGCCAGAAAAGCGGCTTCTATTCGAGAGACGGCCAAACCGTACCCTGAAGCCTTGCGACATTATACCAAGCCCCAACTTTATCTCGGAGTTAGACGATGACAGAAACTGTAACATAAGTGGATGAAGCCGCGTATCCTACCCACTTGTATTTCCTTCCTTTCCTTTCCAACGTTCTCGCCATTCAACTCATTTCACATTTCTTCCTTTGGGTTAGTGGAGACATTATTTTAAGCATCTTGCACAACATAGCCCCGAAAGATAAAGGCCGAGCCCCAAGGGCCAAATTTCACCTACCTCTGTCTCCTCGTATCTACAATCATATACCTGTCGTCGCCGCCACGAAACTTATCTCACTACCCAACAGCCTCGGTTTTTAAGAAATTTTATCTTGAAGAGAAATGATATTTTCTGCATTTAATCGTCCATAATGGAGCGGTAAAGTACTCTAATTACCGAAATTACTTAGCAAATATTACCGCACTTTAACTTCTCGGTAAAGGATATTAGAGCAATTACATAGTAAACTCTAAACAGTTGTCGCAAACTTCCTCTACCGCATACAGAGTGAGTTAGTTTTAGTTAACTTAACTTAATGAGTTAATTTAATATTCGATGGCTGTCAAAGTTTCCACTTAAATTTTATCTTTTTCCTAATTTAACGCTCTGTTTCGAATTTCAACTTCTAACGAAGGAAGAGACAAATGCAGGAGCGATAATTTAGCATTATTTTTGAATAAAATTATTTTTCATTTTGATAAGGCTTCCGAATATCCGTACAAGAGGAGGAGTCAAATACAGGAGAGACTAGGAAGCAGCAGTTGCGTCGGCGATTACCTCGTTCTTTTGGAGAACGTGGACGGGAAGATGTTCGAAATTTCGAAATTTTGCGGCGAGGGTCGGGTGCCGCGAATAGTAACGCGAGGAAAGAACGTCATCGTCGAATTCTTCGCGCAACAAGACGGCACGATAATGCACGACGGCTTCCAATTGTCCGTACAGGAAACGGAGCAGGCATCCGGTGCGAAACACGGTCGAAATTGTGAGTTCGTTTACAAAAGTTCCGAACGTACCAGGGAAAGCATTAAATCGTTGCCGAGCTGGTATCCTCCGGATACTCTATGTAGCTATAAATTCATAGGAAGGTCTTCGGAGAAGATTTCCGTTTACATGAAGATAATCAGAAACGAATTGAACCAGGAATATTCACCACAGAAACGAAATCTAAGCCTGGGTTACTGTTCCGGAAATGAGATTGCAGTTTATAATGGAATAGAAGTAAGTTTGAAGATAACTTAATATTCAATGCCTGTCATAATTTCCACCTATATTTTATTTTTTTCTAATTTAACTATGTCTATTTAATTTAACCCTTTGCGGTCGAGGACTTTTTCAAGTGTACTTCTTGCTAGGTAGAATATATTTTTTTGCATACAGCGATATCATGTACTGAAGTGTTAAATATACTCAAAGGGTTAATATTGCCAAATAGGAAAATATACTCAATGACGGTATAGATAATAAAATTATTTTTTGCCGCCTTTGCAGCGACATTCGACCTAGTGAATAGAAATGTGATGCCGCTTGTATGGCGACATTCGACCGCAAAGAATTAATTCTCAGTATTCGTATCACAAAATAATAGTTATAATTGATTTTGCCATTTTACCTTTTGCTACTTAACACATTGTTGAGCGGCAAATTTACGCAGAAAGTATCTCATGTCACCGGGTATTATTTCGTGATTGAACACGACGAAGAAAAATTTTACAATATTCCATATTACCCTGGGTTTCGAAAATGAAAGTAACCAATGCAAGTGCAAACACGAGTTAACTCGGACAACAATGTGTTAAGGCATGAATCGAAAATGGCGTGGTACTAATTGAACTTGAGTTAATGCTTGATAGAGATTAGGGCAACATTACATTGCTCTCACGAATATAAATATTAATTTTACAGGCAAACAACAGCGTTTTAATATGGTCCTATTGCGATGTGTCTCATCAGGATATCAATAACATACAAGTCCCTCTCACCTCCAGTGGGAATGAACTGTTAATACAATATTACAGTGCCAAGGGTTCTTACGACGGCCAAGAATTCACGTACACGATATCGTACAGGTTTCTAAAGAAATCGAAGAATTCCACGAACAGACGTCAAATACAGGATGACCTGAAGCTGATCTCTCTGAGACCGGTCAACTTTTCAGCGTTAAATTTGAACGACAGCGAAAACTGTAATTGCGATTTCGACGATAGAATAGGCACTTTTAAAAATTGGTTTATGGTTCTCGTTGTGCTGGGAATAATTTCCTTCTTCGGGGCTATTTTCACGATAATCACCCTCCTTGTCAAGTGTATCAAAATGAGAACGATGGAGAAGAGGCTATTGCAAACTCCAAAACTGTGAATCTAATCAAATTTTCTACTGCTTTCTAACTGTTCACGCTACGATAAAAAATAAAATTGTATGTGAAGTAATGTGTTAGGTCGATGCCAAAGTATTAGGAGTATGCAGATTCCACTGCCCACGTGTAAATAGATATGAAATACTTTAGTAAAATTTATAGCTTGTTTCATTTTACTGTTAACATCGGTCAATTTGCGTAAAACATTGTTAATTCGTACGAAAACGAAAGTTGAAATCAATTCATTCTTTAACACTAAAACTACCGACGTTTGATGCACACTTATTTTTAAGTTGAAAATGATGTATATTACTAAATAGATAAAGGATGAAACGTTCTTTAGCTCGATAACAAAATACCTTGATAAAATTTATAATTTGAAATAAGAAACTGGAAACCAGTCATTTTGACCCCTTTGGTAGTTTTAGTGTTAATTAAGAATGAAAATAAACTGAAATGCTTTATTCTTTGATCAATTCAGAAAGTATTAATTCAATTATATAAATTATTTCTCGCAAAACTAGAAGTCATTTGATCAACTTATATAATCTGTTCTTTGTAGTCCATCGAGAGCATATTACGGGTTAGTACAGGTTTCTGTATCGTAACCAGGGTTAATTGGGCTTTTAACCGAGTTACGAAGCGGTTAGAGCCCCTATCTGAAAGTGAACTTACTGTTAATGGTGCTTGCTTCGACGGTGCGGTGTTTGCAAAGGTACATACAAGCCTGTGACCACGAGATCAATTATTCGTTCAATTGCCTCAGGTTTAGGATAGAGCGTCCCGAAAGTCACGCAGATAATTTTGAATTGTTTATATTTTCGAAATCAAGCTCAAAAATATTACAAAAATTATACACATCTCACCGATATTCAGAATACGAGAGCTCAAACATTTTTGGATGCTAGATACAGCAGTCTGCGTTTGTAAATAGAAAATTATACATTTTGTATGCTGCGTTGTAATCGAGCGAACAACGAAGAAAGTAATTTATAACAATTGTGGTTAATAGATAGGCCGAATCGATTAAATGTGAAATTCATCGAGTTTTGCGAACATGTAAATACACATCATCGTTAACATATCTAGTTAGATAATAAGAAAATGGTATCGTTTTATCATCACGATTCACATTTTATTTAAAAATTTGCAACTGCCCTCCATTTCCCACATTTTAGGTGGAACCGACCTTTTCTTTTATTATTCACGATGAAGCTTGCAGAAAAAAATGATCTCGATAGAATTAATAGATGTTTAGATACGGGCTTGTAACACATGTGGTGAAACACTGTATATAAAATAAATTTTAATTTATTTTTTCGCTAAGTATCATGATTGATGTTCTAAGCTATTGATACGAATATTTTCCTACAGTATGTAATCAAAGTCTTTGTACATATAATAAAATCTGAAGAAGATAATCATATCAGTCTAAATGTTGCAAAACTAAATGAATAATTCTTTAGAATTGATTGTATGAATAAAATTTAACTCTCAGATAGGACTCCGCACTTATACGCGGAAATTTTATAATATTTAATAATTCAAAATTATGTCATTTTTTTTCTAAATCACTTTCAAAAGCGTGGAGGCTGAACTTTGAATTCCGCGTCGGTAAAATAGTCAACGTTTCATCGAAAATTAGGCTAAACAGAAACAGATTTCGAATCTGCCCAGACCTGACGTTCAGTCGCCGGTGCTGGGAGGATTGCAGGTTTCAGGTGCTTTTTACTCGAATTTTTAAATGTTAATTATTGGAAAACAAAGCCGCAAACGCTATTTCGTTATTCTTGATTTTCGTCTTATTTTGATCCCTAGAATCACCCCTTACAATTTTGCCCACCTGTTGTCAAACACCCTGTACATACGTCGTAGCTCTTAGCTTGATATCGCTTTCTAAAAATTATCTTTAGAAAACGATATCAATTACCGGGTCACACCACGTGGAGGTGGCTACGACTGTGACCCACCCTAACACCTAGTCCCAACCTCCCACCATAACAAGGACCTCGCCTATCAAGCTGTTGCCAACGAGATAACCGAGTATAGACTCTAATTAGCCCGTAGGCTCGCGTAACGGAGGATAGACTTACGGTCACGCCGATCCCCCACATCGATCTTCACATCGATCAATTACAATTTCATTCGTTTTCAAAGTTGGCAGCTTAGTATCGTAAAGCGACAATTACACTTCTCTTAACATGCTGAGATATGTAATTGTTTCCTCGGATAGACAGCCGCATCACAATTTGGGCAGCAAATTCTTTACCACAATACCGATAAAAAATTTGCATCATACCTCCATACTAGTCCATACACATAACCCGTATTCACAAATTTTGAATGTCCTGATCTTTGACCTCCTATAACTCCCGACTCCCACGCCTCCTACAAATGAAATCACCACCAATGTGTCCCCCAGGACCCTCTCTATTGTTTAAAATACGAGGCGCCCCCCTCTTAAGCGGGACAGATGAGAAAAGGCTGGAATTTTACTTTTTACAAAAAAGTATTGTGACGCTTAAAAAAAAATTTGTGGCACTTATGGTCTACATATATGAACACCTTGTGTGATAAGCTACAAAAAAAAATAGGTGACGTCATCAGGGGGCGTGTCCCATATTCTAAACTGCAACCCTCTTGATGCACATTTGCAAAACGTTTTTGACTGTTGTGCAAACGAACAACAAAAGGAGCATTATTTTTATTCATTACCTACCTATCTATTTATCTATACATATATTTACGTAGATTTTTGCTTTTTATTCCTATCGCAATATTTTTTAATTTTGATTTTGATTGCAGATCTGTAATTAATAAATATGCAATTGCATATTTGTCCTATATACTTATACTACTAAGAATAGCTACCTTACGAGCGCTCGTAATTATATTAAAAATTCGCTTAAATCTAACGCTTCCTAATTAAACACTGCAGTGTTTGACGATTATATCTTAATGACCATATATATAAATAAGTCCAATGAATTTGTTGATTTTGTTGTCCTCACCAGAACACTTCCTGAAATAAAACTGAAAAGGATTAAACATAATTTAAGAAAATAATGAGGCTCATGTAGCCTTAATCATAAATTTACAACCTGCCTGAAATAAACAGAAAAGGATTAAATACAATTTAAGACAATAGTACGGTTCAAATATTACCACTTATAACAATCATTTTTCCTGTTCAATCATTTTCACCTTGTTTTACTTAATTGGATACATTGAATTCCATTTATGAACGCTAGATTTTATATTTCTTCCAGTCGATTATCCGATATTATTATTTCATACTTCCTATAAAGATATTTCTCTGGAACAGAAACTGATTAATTGAATCCAGATAAAGACAAAGAAAAATTAATAGCTGGAAAGAAGATAGATTAGTAACAATAAAATTTTATAAAAATCAGAGTGATTGTTAATAATTCAAAATCAATTTGATATGAAATATGAATTTAAAGCAAACTTCAGTACCAAAATAAAGAGAAAAAAATTCAGAAAAATATATATTTGCGTTAAGTGATTTGAGATAAGACCATCAATTATTTCATTTTATTGTATTTAATATTCGTTCATTTCGCGACAAATAGCACACAATATTTTAATTGAAATAACTGCCTTTTACTGCAATATATAGTACGTACAACCACGACTCTACTCGACTTTATTGCATTATATTATTCAATACACCTTTCAATGCAAATTTATTATAAATGGAAAAACTGAAAAAAAATCACGAGCGGACTTTGCTTTTCAGGAAAAGAATTTGAAAATTTATAAAAGTAATTTAATTAGCTTCTCCGTAAGCTTGAAACAAAACATCGCGATCAAAAATTAAAACCAAACAACTCGAACAACAATTATCCACTACTTTTGTTTAAATAAAGTAGAATTAAAATTTAATAAGCTATCGCGAGTGAACAAATATTCCTTGAAATAATTTATCACCAATCATCACAAAATAAAATTAACTTTCATTTTAAATAAAACTTTGAATAAAGTTCTATTTAAAACTTTATCGTATTTAATAATATTCTGAAAACATTAAATTCATATATTATTTAACAGTATTTTCAACAACCGAATGCTCAAAATTTTCAAAATTGAAAAAAGGGAAGAAAAAAAATGGTGGCGGGGCAGTGGGAGGGAGGGTACAGGGGAACCTGAAAAGAAAAGTTTGACTGCCCATAAGAGCAATCCCTAAGCAAACCCTATAAAACAAACCGAAATCACACGCAACACTAATTTCAAAATTGCAAACATTCTGAACTATGACAAAACATCGGCTGGCAACGAAGGGTCTCACGCCCCCTAGTCTTACGCCAGACGCTACATACCACCCACCCCGCCTGGACGTCGTAACGCCAGGACAGAGTGCACCCCTTCGCTAAGGACGCTACCCCCCCGTCCAACACGTTGCATCCAACGGTGTCAGATTGACGGACGCCCATAGTATAGACAAAAGGACTGCAGTTTAGAATATGGTAACATATTTTCATATGTTCCGTATTCTAAAACTGCGCCTGCAAAGGCCTAGTAATGCATGGGTTTGTCTCCCATGAGATGGTGTTCACGGTCTCAGGCCGCGGAATCCTTAAAAGGACTCCCACCGAATGTGAGTCATAGTTACTTCCACTAATTAACAATCGCGAATTCATTCGCAACACTAATTTCATTAATTATATAATATGTACAAAAGCGTACGCGTGAAGGCTGCTCCATTATGCGCAACACTATGCTGAAAAAAAGAAAAAACGCGAACTGTAACGCAACACTACTTAAATCTACCGAATTTTGTAATACGCAACACTAATCTAAAAATGGGGTAAAGCCAATCCAAGGCTGTACCACGGCAGCTGGTCCATAGCTGCCTTATGGAGCATGGCAACTCCACTGGATCGTTTTTGGGCATTTCTAATGCAAAACGCGAATATTCATTACCGCAACACTAATTAGCAGGGAACTGTATAAACTAGTGCAAAGCAAACGCGTATTTATAAGTCGCAACACTGGGAAACAATCGCGCTAATGTCATTCGCAACACTATCGTTAACAGACATGCAATTAAAATGCAGAAAAGAGGGGATGCTCAAACCGTGAATTTTTTACTCGCAACACTAATTTCATTAATTATATAGTATGTACAAAAGCGTACGCGTGAAGGCTGCTCCATTATGCGCAACACTAAGCTGAAAAAAAGAAAAAAAGAGAAAACGCGAACTGTAACGCAACACTACTCAAATCTACCGAATTTTGTAAAACGCAACACTAATCTAAAAAAGGGGTACAGCCAATCAAAGGCTGTATCACGGCAGCTGGTCCATAGCTGCCTTATGGACCATGGCAACTCCACTGGATCGTTTTTGGGCATTTCATCATATATCGCAACTCTAATGCAAAACGCGAATATTCATTACCGCAACACTAATTAGCAGGGAACTCTATAAACTAATGCAAAGCAATCGCGTATTTATAAGTCGCAACACTGGGAAACAATCGCGCTAATGTCATTCGCAACGCTATCTTTAACAGACATGCAATTAAAATGCAAAAAATGGGGATTCTCAAACCGTGAATCTTTTACTCGCAACACTAAAGCAATGAACATTAAAAAGCAAAACTCTCAAAAATCTTAAAGCAAACAACATTGAAAAATTAAATTCTATTTTAAAGCAATGCAAGAAAAAAACGCGATATTTAAAGTTCGCAACACTAATGAAAATCGCGATAATCATGCATACGCAACATTAAATTGCACCGTGATCGATATTCATTCGCAACACTAAATTGAACCGTGATCAATATTCGCAACACTAAATTGAACCGTGATCAATATTCGCAACACTAAATTGAAAACGCGATTTGCCCAAAATCATGGGGGTCACGGGCCCCCTCTTCTCCTGCAATTACAAAACTACAACTACAGGCAAGCACAGTGACAAAGTAGTAACGATAATGATTTCCCATCCTTTTTTGCAAAAGGATGCAAAATCATTAGTAGTTCCCCTCTTGAAAGACAGTTTGTCGGGGCGCTTCGGCGTATAGCCTTTTCTTTCTTCGGGCGGTCCACCCACCTGAAACTTATATCTACAGCTCGAGACTTGCAAATTCGCAAAACAAAAAAAAAAACAATCAACAGAAAAGAAAAATCGCGAAACTCTAATTGACACGTGGACGAAAAAGGACTTTATATAAGTCGTTGTTCGTGCACACGTGGCGTGCTCGAGCAGAACTTGTGCGTTTCGTACCATCGCGATCGCGTATGACGACTTATGAAGTCGCCAAAAATTTGAAAAATTGTACAGATAGAATCGAAGGCGAACGGCATACTCCGTTCGTATCGATTGGATCGTCAATTCTTCAAATATATTCCAGGTACAGGTTGATCACGCGAAATCGCGCCTACCCGACCAAGAGATTGTGACAACCTGTCCCGGCCCTACCTACTTACAATCTATCACACATATCAGAAGGTATACTACCTACCTACCTAACGCTATATTTAAAAAAGGCAAAATCACATTCTCACAAAAATTCATTCCACGACCTCCATACACTCCACCCGGGCGCAAGAGCCTAAACTAGGGAGAACGTCCCGGGACGCCTCCGACACCCGAGTTTCATCTCACATCACACTCTACGGTACGTACCATTTTTCACTGAAATCGTCTGGTAAGGCTAGCAATCATTGCGTATAATGATAATTACAAAATTTAATTAACTACTTTGATATAGAATATTTCATAGTAATGGTAATAATCAGGGTAATAGTAATGATAACAATAGTATTTGGTTTATACGTTCATCGTACATCTTGTTGAATAAAATATTATTTCAAATTAAAAGTAAATGAAAAAGTTATTAAACCGACGCAATCCCACAGCCTAAAAACACACACACCATATGTGGAGATTACGTCGTGCACGATATACTAACACAATGCCAGCCGCTTATTAATTATTATTCTTATGAACTAGGTCATCGTGCCCATTGCCTCTACCCATCCAAGTAGCACCTGGGCACGTGAATGGGCTTTGGCAATAAACACGGAAAGGGTTAAACCTGAAAATCCTGATCTACAAACATGATTAGTACATAAACATCTAACGGGCTAATATTTCACTATTTTAATAAAAGTGACTCGACTTTGTAAATATAAAACTTTAAGAACAAATACTGAAACGTAAAATAGAGCAACTATGACGCAAACATGGTGCACTGCTAATATCAGCTGGCAACGAAGGGTCTCACGCCCCCTAGTCTTACGCCAGACGCTACATACCACCCACCCCGCCTGGACGTCGTAACGCCAGGACAGAGTGCACCCCTTCGCTAAGTGCGCTACCCGCCCGTCCAACACGTTGCATCCAACGGTGTCAGATTGACGGACGCCCATAGTATAGACAAAAGGACTACAGTTTAGAATATGGTAACATATTTTCATATGTTCCGTATTCTAAAACTGCGCCTGCAAAGGCCTAGTAATGCATGGGTATATCTCCCAGAGATGGTGTTCACGGTCTCAGGCCGCGGAATCCTTGTAACTAATTTGATTAATTAAATAATACATTGGATTGAGTTTAAAAACCAAAAGGATTCCCACCGAATACTAGTCAGTGCATCGTCATATTTACTCTCGCGTCGGAAATTTCTCGCAACACTAATTTAATAAAGGCAAAACTCTAATAAAAAGGAATTTAATGTCAAAATTGAATTTGATATTTTATTAAAAGCAAAATGACTAATTAAGAATTCTTTACCATGAAAAAAGAATTTATTATGAAAATTAGTAAAAAATTAAAACATCCTCGAGCGACTCCCTCTTCAGAGTAACTTTTCAAGAATACGCAAAATGTGTTGAAATAGATCACTCTGACTTGGAAGTCTACCCGTCACGAATTGTCTTCTTGCACATAAATTGTTCATTTTTTCATGAACGTATAAATAAGTTAAACCACTCGGAAAAAATTCTTAAATTATATTTGAATTTATAATGTACAAAATTAAATCAATGTAATAGCATCATTAATATGTATATCCAGTATACATATTACATAATGCTATCAATATTATATTGCTTTGAACCATCGCAATAACTAAGTCAGATAGTATTTGACTTCTCTATTACAAACAAACTAAATAAAATTGTTTCGGTATTAAAATATTCTAATTCCACAATTAAGAACATTTAAAAGCATTCATGTATTTCATAAATATCTATTGGAATATGTGGAATTGAAATGATATTAAAACGCGGAGTACAAGAAGACCTAGCCTAAACTAAATGAAATGAAACAATAAAAGTGTTACTACCCATGGGTATAATCATACCCATGGTCACTGTGTTTGCCAAGCACGTATACAACCGGTAGCCCGTGTCGATTCGGACCATTCGTCCTACGACATGATTGGGCACCAGAGGAACCATAAAGCATGCGACTCACCGTTCGCAGATATACTCTTCTTCCGACAGTCAAGTAGGAGGATGGACAACACCAGGTAGGAGGCTGCCTTGTAGGAGAAGACGGAAGTCGTGAAGAAAATTCATCTGTAACAAAACAAAAAAGAATTACGGTTAATTTTACAAATTATCAATTTTTATTCTAATAAAATTATATATAAAATTGAATTTTATAAAATATTAGCAATAGCAATTAAGAAGAACTCTCAATTATCAAGTATTGAAATTGTAAATTATTCTATTTTAATAAAAAGCAATTAAGTGACGTACCAAGACGGAAGTCGTGAAGAAAGCCATCATCAGGATATCCAGGAACTCGGCAAAATCAAAAAATTCATCTGTAACAAAACAAAAAAGAATTACGGTTAATTTTGAAAATGATCAATTCTTATTGTAATAAAATTATATATAAATTTGGATTCTATCAAATATTAACAATGAAAAATAACTCTCAACTATCAAGTGTTGAAATTGTAAATTATTCTACTTGAATTAAAATTAATTAAATAAAGTAATAAGATACTTACACTCTTTCCTCATGGAGCAACGCCCAAGGCTCCTCTTCAGTGGTGCACTGACTCTAATACCGGATATATCGAGCAATTAAAAAAAAAAAATTAAAAATAAAAATAAAGATATGAAATATTAGTAACGCGACCGTGAATAATTTCCGGCGAACAATTGTAGTGACTCTACTTTCACGATGAAAAAGGAAAAAGCAGAGCCGCGATACTCTAGAAAATATTTTATAATACGCAGCAAACACTGACTCTACTTTCGCGTGATTCCTAATTGTACAAACGCAACTCTATTCAGGGCCAGTTCACCCTTGAAAAAATCAAAACATTGGAAATATGTTCGTACAAACACTGACTCTACCGACCGCCTTGCGCGCGGCCACAACAATTCCTGGAAGAAAAGATTAGTGAGGAGGTTGGGGATGGGTGGAAATATACAAAACAAAACCAACATTCTTCTTATTGAGCATTCGTTAAGGAAATATTGTTATGTGTAAATGGAAATATCATTGAAGTTGAATATTGATCCTAGATTATCTCGTAATAACGAAATGTATTAAATAATTGTTGATAATTATTCCAATGAATATTACAAGGATAAAAAATCATTGTTAATTACATATAATAAACTATTTTATTAAACCAGTGGATTTTTGTTGTCAAAATTGTAAGCATATTAAAAATTGTTGGAAATTCTATTACGTAGTAATTTATAAATTATCTAATTCTTTTTAATAAACAAAGTCCAATAATTAATCATGCTTAAACAGCATGTGATTTAAAAACGTGATTCTATTTTAATTTAAACTTGCATCGAAAACTGGATATTATAATATAATTACTACGATTTAACAAAAATAGATTGTTTAAAATAATTAATAATTGGAGAAGAGAAGCAATCATTTGCAGTAGAATACGAATTATTTCAATTTTGTTCTAATTTAAAACAAATGTATTAAAATACTAGACGAAATTATTTAATAAAATGAAAAATTAATTATTCTTTTTCTATGAATTGGTTAAAGAAAAAAATGTCTCTAATCTTTTCTTTCTTGACTTTGGTAGCAAGTAATTATCAAAAATGCTTACAATTAAAACGACTCAGTGAAAAAAAAGTAATAATAAACGTTAATAATTGATTACAATAAATTAAAACAATAAATTCTTACAAAATTCTATTTCAAACCCATATGAGGTGTCATGGCGTCCTTTCAATATGCATCAAATATCTGTAATAAAAAAGAAATACGAATTTATGTAAATAAAATTTAATCAACAATAGTAAAGTTATTATTAATAAACGATCGAACTATAATTGATGCAAAATATTTCAATAGATACAATGCGTACCTACTACTTATGCGGAAGGGTGCTCTCAACACGTCTTATCTCTTCGACGTTCGCGAGAGAAATGGCGAGACCTTCCTTTCCGCCGAAGACCGGTCGGCACTTCGGCAACGCTCGGTATTGTTCGGTATATTCTGCTATCGGCCGATACCTAACCAAGTATACGAACAGGTCTAAACAGAAATAATATTACGATGCTCAAGAAAGAACGTTATTAAATTAAAAACAGCAAATTGTGTACAACAGTACTAAAAACATTCAGTAATGTTTAGGAACTTAACGATATAAAAGAGAAAATAATTCAGATTCTGCTGTTCTACTCTTATTGTGTATTCGCGATGAGAGCAAAAATTTTCAACTCGCGTATTTTTGAAGAAAACGCCAAATTAATGTTAAAGATCAAGAATTCAGAGTTCTCTTCGATGTTTCTTTCTGTTTTTTGTATTATTAACACCCGATCGGCAATTTAATTTAATCTGTTGCAGAAACGTGCCAAAAGGACTAAGCTTCGAAGAGGACTGTTGCACTCCACCACACTCCGCGCAACGCACCCTTCAACAATGAATCTGATTGGTCTAAATAAGAGGACGCCATAATGGAATGACCAATCACAGGCACTGGTAAAAACTTCGAATTGCTTTGAAACTTTAACATTAAAAAAACGGAGAGATTCGTTGAAAATTATCAACGCCACATTGAAATAAGGTCAAGATTACTTTTTTTACTTTAAAGCACAGAAATATAAGAAAGAAGATACAAAAAAACATAAAATATTAATGGTATTTAATAAATTATCGTCATAAAAGCAAAATAAATGAGAAATATGTTATTTTAATTCGTATCTATATCGACAATGATGGAAATGATCATGACTCTACTGTCGGTAAAGTTTTCAACGCTTGCATCACCTAAAATAGAATGGAATGCGAGGATGAATGCGTCATTGATGATACATACTATAAATGCACGTGTATGGAAGTGCAACTGTGTAGCATTTCATTGAAGTGAAACGTGATCAGCTGTCGACCACGACTACTGAATTATACATGATTATTGTCACTTAAAAGCATTCGATACATCGGTTGGTCGGATCTAATTAATATAAACCAATTTTTTTGTATCTACACCGAGGTATTAAGCATATTTTGACACTATGGTGAGTAAAGAAGACTTTAGTTCATTGAGGTTATGTTCGAGGCAACGTTTGAGACTCCAAATAAGGAATGCCAAGTAATATAAAGATCAAAATGTTAAACAAACGTTAATATATATGTAGCTATTTAAGTGTTTCTAAAAAATAAAGAAAACAACATTAGAACAAAATCTGAATGCAAATTTTGCTAAACAGATTTATATAACCTATATTTGTTTGTTATAGCAAGATCCAAATGAGGACACACAATGGAATGATATTCTCAGGAGAAAAGGAATTATACCTGAGAAGGAAAAAGAAGTTACAGAGGAACAAATAGTGAATATAGTAGAAAATACTATAAATGAGAAGACTGGACGTGGTACTTTTTATTCATTTTATACCGATATTATAAGTAAAAATAGAACTTTAATAAATGTAATTATTTGTATACATAGCTGCTAATGATTTGGAATCTAAGACACTGGATGAATTAGATGAATTAGAGGATGAAGAAGATGAGAAGATTTTATTGGAATATAGGAATAAAAGAATAGCAGAATTAAAGGAACTGGCCAGCAAATCTAAATATGGAGAAATGATAGAAATTTCAGGTGAAGATTATGTTCAGGAAGTGAATAATGCTGGAGATGATGTTTGGGTTGTACTTCACTTGTATAGACCTGGGTATGATTTTCACTTATTGTTCAGTGAACTTGAGAAGAAATACATTGAAATACATTGAAGAATTAATCTTATAACTTCTGTTTTAGCATCCCACTTTGCACATTAATAAATCAATATTTAAGCAATTTAGCTAGAAAATTCCCTACAACAAAGTTTCTGAAAAGTATTTCTACTACTTGTATTCCTAACTGGCCGGATAGTAATCTTCCTACAATTTTTATTTACCATAATGGAAACATGGTAACACAACTTATTGGACCAATAGAATTAAGAGGAATGAAACTAACAGAAGCAGGTTCATATCCATAAAAGACATTTTATCTTAGACATTCTTTTCATGTGTATATTAAAATTAATATTGATCGTTATTTTGTTATAGAACTAGAGTGGATGTTGGGTCAAGCAGAGGCTGTACCCACAAAAATTACCGAGGACCCAAGGCCAAAAGTCAGAGATGTATTATTTTCTACATTAAGACCTGAAAATGATGACTTGGCTGAGAGTAATGATTGGTAATTTATTTATGGTAGGCATGTGAAAAAGCCAAATCAATATTCAATCACTACAATGCACAGAATATTTTATTTATTTAATCATTATTGTCACACTCACCCACCCACCCAAATGGTTTTTTGTTATTTCTCAAATTTTATTATTATAATGATTTTATTACCACAATAAAGTATTTTATTATCATATTACTGATTTCGAAATTGATTTTCACACATTTTCATGCTTTCATTATGTTTCGAAAAATAATTTTTTGTAATCGTAACATATACGTATGAAAAATATTAGGTTCGGTTCAAATTCTGATTCAATTATAGTTATGAAAAATCTATAGAGAAAACAAATACAATGTAACTTACATTTGAAGTTTCATTTGCATTTTGTATCCTCCATCTTATTTCGGCTTCTTTGGCAAACGTGAAAAATATATGTAAATCGTAAATAGCGCAAAAGGTGATCCCTTAAAAAGACAAAAGCAATTATTAGTTTTTTAGTAACACATCTAATGCCGGCAAAATAAATATATACATTATACATTTCTGATCTCGGTGTGATGTTTCTTCGAACTGTTTACGTTTGTGTTTCTCAAGGACTTCTCAAGTTTCGGTCTCTTCTAACTTAAGTATCATAAACTATACTTTGTCCCTTCTTGTCGTTTCTCAGTTCGGATTATGCTGTGTTCGTGGTCACATGTGGTCAGGCAAAATTTTAAAATTCACACTGACCCACATGGTTTGCGTGTTTGCAAACATTTTAGGCGGCAACTAAACGTCAATAAAGCTAGGTAAGTCCACACAGTATAAATAACTTATTTAATTTGTAACTATGAATATAAAAATTATTCGTTTATTGACAGATAATATATCTTATTGTCATCAATTAATGAATTTATAGTGAGCAACACAAATTAAAACGCAATTAATAAAAAAAATAGTGTAATGCATAAGGTATACATTTACAAACATTGAAGAAAATATTTACCATGTATTATCAAAATCCTTGGCATTTGACATATAAGAATTCTAAAAGTCTTTTATTGAATACAAAAGAATTTAAAGAACAATGTTATTTTGAAATAAATGATACGATTAAGAAAGAAAAAGATAACTTTGAAACTTATAATGTAGATGATGATACAGCTCTGCACAATTTTGAAACTGTTAGGACAATTCCCAACATATTAAAAAACAATTCAAAACTGAACAAGAAAATCTTTTCTCAGCTGAATGAAACAGATGAAAATCAAAACAATGTACAGATTCCATTCATATACGAGAATCCCTCTCAAGAAAATAAATGTTTTAAGAAAGAAACCAAATGTAAATATTTATCTCGCAAAAGAAAACAAGGACTTGGTTTTACTGATGTATGGAACGAATACCCTAGTTGGAATATAGATTCTTCTGTTGATAACAAGAAGAAAATATCAAACAAAAGCTTTCATACATCATTAAAATTAGAGGCTCCTATAAAACAGAAAAAATTAACATGTCACACTAAACAGCAGGATATAAAACATGAAATGTCTCTCCTTAAAACTAAACAAAATGAGAATTCTCGCAATATACCAACAAACTATAGTTCTGAATCTATTTGCTTGCAAGAATTTGAATCTACAGATTTTCAAGATTCAATTGACTTTTCAGGCAATGAGATATTCAGTAAATTTAATTATGAATTATACAGTGATAATAATTTAACTGGCTCTAACATGTATATGCTGAATTCCAATGAAACTTATAATTCTTTGAGTACAACTAATGATAGTGATACCTTTGAAAAAGAATATGATTTAAATAGCAATAAAGTTGATATATCTAATGAAGGATATAGATCCTTAACAAATGAATCATTAGCATTTTCAGAACATCTGGAGAAAGATATACTACTTCTAAACAATAATAAATTAGATTGGACATGTGATTCTCGTTGTGATCATTGTTTGGAAAACTGTGTCTCCAGTTGGATAACAGCTAATGAAACAATAAATAACGCATTTCAAAAAGACAAGATGTTAGCAGGAATAATTAATCCAAAAGCAATCCATACGGATAATGAAATTGACTTAGATTCTGCAGACATATATGATATATATTTAGCAACTGATACTTCATCAAAAGCAGATAGTACAAGAACATTATCATCAGAAAATTCTATTGATGATATTGATCTGTCATTACCAGAATTAGCAAGTTATTGCGACGAATATAACATCATAGAAGAAATATCAAAAAACGCTATAAATTCGGATGAAACCAAAAAATTTAATACTCTTAATGACTTTGATGATGTTTTGTTGGAAACCGATTTTGATACTCCTACTCCTGCATCCGGAAAAGAAATAAACGAATATCCGATAAATACATCGCAATCTGAGAAAGATTACGAATATAATTGCTCAAATAATAAAAAGTAAGTGAATCAGTTACATCTACGCCGTACGAATATTTTTATAAATATTTATAGCATTATTAACAATAAAATATTTACTAACTTTGCGTTACGTTTAATTAAAACACAACATCATTTTCCTTCTATTTTACTAAAAGCACGAAATGTATTTGTAGATTTGAGTGTTCAGTATGTTCATTAACATTCTCGAAAGCCCGTACGTTTGCGATGCATCAAGCGGGCGCGCATGGAGGTAAATGTAAAAGAAAAATGAACAAAATCTAAGCTTATTCGCGGTGTTTCTTTTTTTTTTTTTTACTAAATTTGCTTTTTAGGTATGTATGTAATACTTTGCGAAAGCTGCGGCACGTTTTTCAATCGAAAATACCATTTCAATAGGCATTTAGTTCATTGCAATCGTCTGAAAAAATCATTCAAATGCGACATGTGCATGAAAGCGTATAGGTAAAGAATTAGGCAGCCATCCTTTATTTTCAAAACTCTTAAGACTTTTTAAGATCGTAGTCTAGTCACTGCATTGATAGAGGTTTCTTTTCAGGCACAAGTCATCTTTGTCTCATCATTTAAAAGAAAGACATCACATTCCCTATGATCGTTCGCCAAAATTCACTTGTGGCGTGTGTAACAAAGACTACAGGAGATTCGGGGCTTTTGAGAATCATCTCAGAAAGCACCACCGTGCACCCGGTAAATTATTAACTTATTGCGAAGATTGAAGAGAAGTTTGGTGCTGCTATCATTTTTAGATCGATGATAGCGAATATGCAATATTATTACCATTGTACAACTAGTTTATTTTTTTTATGGTTTTTTCATTTCTGTTTTTTTAACTGCAATTGAATGCAATTAAGTTCTGGTACCAAAGTTCCTCGTTTTTCTATGCTAATACTAATTTTTATATAACATTCTAATAGTATTAGTAAGAACTATTAATAGTATTACTATAAGTTTATAAGATTTAATAGAGATTATTTATGCGTTTGGAAAACTCTGTGAGTTAAAAGATTGTTTTTGTATTGGTTTTTTATATATTTTATTTTTTTTTTCGTTCTAATTCGTTCTGTGAGTAAATTATGTCACGTTATTATATATTTTTTAATCACTTTGACAGATGAAAATTATTTTAAACATTATTTTTGTTTTTATATGAACTTTGTACGAAAGTGATACCATATAGTGTTACTTGATTCGGCAACGGATATAATAATTTTGTTGTTACAAACCAATCATACCAAGTAATCATACTACCAAAGTAATTATTGCAAACTACTGTGATAGAGAAATAAGTAACCGCTTGTGATTTGTAATGAACTGACTTTTCATAATAAAGTTATTTCTTAATAAATTAAAATGTATTGTCTATTCTTTCCTAATAGGCGTTAAAAAGTGTTATTATTTATTCAAATTTTAATACTAATTATAATAACAGTTATATGTATCTTATACTAGAAATAAATAATGTACTATATTCTGTTTCAAATAAATGTATTGTTTAAAAAAGTACGGATATTTTTCCAAAAGACACTCCCGATCACTATGAAATTTTTTTTGGAAGAGGGGTTGAAACCTAAGTTTAAAATTTTAGCTAAAGGTATTTATTAGTAATCGAATCCTTATTGGCAACATCGTTTATTCGGATATTTTTAATTTTGCGCCACCTCCAAAAAGGTTGAAATGTATTTAGTATACTATTTAGCGATCAAATAGGTTTTATTAATAGCTGTGGAATATTGGTATAAACGAAATATAAATTATTTTACACTTTTTGGCGCGTTTTGAAGTCGGTTGTATTTTTTGTTAAAAATTATTTTATTTACATTTTTTTTAAATTTTTCCTTAATAATTCAAAAATGAAGTTTTGAACAATATTTTGGTACAAAAGAGTTGATTATTGTGTAAAGTATTTTAGAATATCATTTACCAGTGATGTTGTACAAACAGTGTTCTTTTTATTATTATTGTAACTTCAAAAATAGTTACATAGTAACAAAATGTAATAATGATTCTTTTGTAATCGAGAAAACAATACCAACCGATATAGTAAAATTTGATCCGAAAGTGGTAAAGACGACTGCAGTTTCCTAAATTGTGCGATAAAAAACGCGTTTCACGAATGATCCCTGTCGCGCTGCGTTCACTACTGGATTTACCGACTGTCTATAAGCAAGTGGTATCGTACCGACCAATCTCGTGATAGATTACGCGAGGTGTGCAAGTAGCTGGCGCATGTGTCGTGCCAGCTGATTGGCGCCCCAACCGCGACTAAGTGTCAATCTCGGCGAGCAGGTGGTGCTCGCGTCTCACCGCATTTGTAATGGCGTGCGACGGCTAGGTAAAGGGCAACAACGCGCACGAGTGCTCGGCTTTTCGTCTGTTGTAAAAACGAAAAAGTGCGTTAGTGGGTGCGTGTCGTGACAGTATCGTTAAAATGACAGCTACGTCGAGTATCCTGCCGTCGTATCAGCGGTTCGTGAACGGTGTGCCGGTGCCCTTGTTCTCGAGACGGTCGTTCCGTCCGCGTGAAAAGTATCTGATTCTACTGGTGTTTTTGACGTTCGGTGTCGTGTGTTTCGGTACGTTCTTCTTTTTGCCGGATTTCCGTGCTGGCACCGGTGGCGTAGCAGTGAACAGTGTGTACCGTGTTTACCAGCACATGCAGAAAGCGGGACCGGAATTGCTTATACCGGCGCCACCTCGTTTGCAAGGGGGTCCAAAGGGGTCCATGGGTCATCCGAATGCTGTGCCACCTGGACACGAGGGCATCGATCATCAGGATGTTCATCTGATCGAGGACAAGCAAAAATTACAGGTTCGCGCGAGTGTTGTTACGTTCACTCGACGATGTGCTTCTTTCGATTCTCGATACCTCGACTCTCGATTTCTCTAGTCGTTCGAAAACGCGCTTCAAACCTGTCCCCGGTTTTTTCCTCGCCTTTCAAACGGTATGTTAACTTACACTGGCTTTGACATTGATTCGACGCGTACCTTACGAGCAACGTGTACTTGTCGTGAGCCCGTTCTTTCAGCTGTTACACGCTATTCGTGTGACCTGTTTGTTTACACGCGGCCATCGTGACGTATCGCGGGCACACGTGAGTTTCCATGTGTACGACCCTGTCCATGGAAAGTTCACACGGTTTGCGATTCGGCGTCCTTTCGTTTTGCCAGACTCTCCTCGCTGTTTATTTAGTTCAGTCTTCCCGTTAACGGTAACTGTCATCGCGTTTTCACCGTGACAGAGACACGCATACTACATTCACGGACGCGTCTCGTCGTGCTCCGTTTGTTACTTTCAGTCGTTTTCAATGGAACTTGATCCTTGTCTCATCGGTTCGTTGTTTCTTCTATAGACTTCCTTTTTGTCGTTCGTTTGCGTCATAAATTGCGCGGGACACGCAAAACGTACCGGTGTGTACGGAATATTTATAGAGGTATATACGTAACCAAAACTTCAAATTGCGAGGTTCGATCCAGTTACATACATACACCGGCGCACGATACGTGAAAGCGGAGTAGAGTTGTCGTTACCAGTCCCGGATGAAATAGCGAGCGAATTACGAGCTCGTTGTGAAACGTAACTGTGTGAACTTCGTTGAACGGGATCGAATTATCTAATTTTTCGTCGACACTGCAGCCGGTGTCCCGCTCGCGAGAACGAGTTTTATCACCGCTAATAGACTCTCGGCCTAAAATTTCACAGCACAATTTCCGACGCATCGACGCGACCCTCGTTGAGACACTTCGCTTCGACCGACTAATGTACGGGGTGGCGTGAAAGTGTATAGTAGATCAGGAAAAGTATTGGCACGGTCTACTTTCTCAATCCTTCTTCGAGTAGACTGCCTTCTTAGGGTTATTCGTTTTTTCAAGTATCATTTTACCAAATTAGTAATTGCAAATGATTTCGGTACCGAATTGATCACAGCAGCTTAGGAAATATTAGAATCAGCTCTGCTTTTGAATGAGATCATGTATTTGTTTTAGAGTGAACGGTTGAGTCATCGATATTATCGTATATAAACCGGGATAGTAATATATGTTTATCTTTAGATAAGTTTCATATGAAGCTAGTTTTCTAGGCCACCTTGAACTTTTCATTGAAAAAGTAGATTATTCCTATTTATCAGCTGTACACATTAATTCTATGCCTTATCCTTTTTTTAATCGAAGATTTATTTTTAAATAGTCATAGTGACTCCAATTATAATCATATCGTTTTTGAATCCTCGCGCCATTTTTCAAATACACAGAAGCGCGGGAGAATATTCAAATTTGAAATAGGCACCGAATTGATTTGTACACCTAATGTTTAACCTCATTTAAATATTATTTCAACTCGTCGAACGTTGAATAGTATTTTCCTTTGAGACTTATTTTATATAAGAGATTAATTTTCTGCTGAGTAATTTCATCAAATCCACTGGCGGAATAAAGGATACAATAAGTGCTTTGTTTTCCTTTCGAATTACAAAAGTACACGATCGAAATCATGACGAAAGCGATTTTCTAAAGATGATGAATGGACGAAGTACGCAAGGTACAGCGTTACAGTGGCGACTCTCTAATTAACGATGACGAGCCTGAGATTGCAGTTCGATTTATGAACCGATAGGGAACGCTCGTGAATCAAATCGTTTTCGCGTTTATTCGACGTCGACGCCCCTTGGTACCCGTGAAATAATACAATTTATCGACAATTCACATTCAATTGCCTCGCAGACTCACGCTCGCGAATGTTTAACGCTACACTTAATTTCCATTATTTTCGCTAATAAGTTATAGAACGTTGAAATCATTATTTCAATAATTTTGGATATAAAATTCCTTGATTCACAATTTTATCACGTTGAATGACGTGATAACGTCACTGCTAAATAAGTTCAAATCACAGCTCCTTTTATCTTTGATTTTTCAGCAAAACAATCGATAAAATTAACGCCCTGTCGCTGAGGGAATGAAATTTTAACGAGAACACTTGCCAAAATAAACTTATCGAGGTGTATAGTTTAATCAAACCGTTCGCTGAAAGTGTCGAAGGTACAAAATGTCGATCGATCCGCGATCCACATGTTACGATTAATACACGTCAATTGTTCAACACAGTTTGCATAATCTGGCCCTGTGTGCAATAATCAATCACGATTTAGCGAGCTGGATTAATCGAATCAAATGCGGGGCCAGCTGGCCTGCGATTGAAAGAGTTGTAACGAGACGCAAGATGTTTTCGTTCGGGTCATTTAATCGGAAATAATTGTATCAATGAAACGAGTACGCGAATGAGATATTTCTTTACGTTAATCTATTTTTGCAATTCATTCTGTTATCTTCAATTTTTTGAAACATCAACAATCGCTAATTATTTAAATTAATTCATTCGATTCTTAAGACTTTTATTTTACACTTTGCATGATTTATCTTATATAGCAAACTTTTGCTCAACATTCTCATACGTTCTTATTTTCTGACAGAAGAATTTGTATTTTCTGCTTTCAAACTTATCGGAGTTGCGCAAATTTGATAAGTAAAGTGAGAAAATATTGAATAATTAATTACACAAATATTATCATAGTACATATTGTGTTTCCGTTCTGCTGAACATAGCATAAGTCGATGAGATAAAATGAGCTGCGAAATAGTTTTATTCGAACTCGATACAATCCACTGCCTCTGTCGTGCAGTTGTTATCAAACAAGATATCGAATTTAAATTTTATTATTGCAGTGTCGTGATACCGTAATCAGTGTGCAATCCATTCTGATTAGTCACAGCATTAAGATAGAATTTAATTAAACCAGAAGTAAGAAATAGAAAAATGATTTCGAGTATTGCATTATCAATCGTTATTTGAAATAGAAAGTTAAACGTTAGAAAGTCGAAGGTTTTTAAATGAACATTTTTATACCGATCATAAACTCGGAACAGATGTGTTAATTGATCTGGTTAAGAACAGTAATTGGTAATTAAAGTATTAAGTATGGGTTATTTAATGGCTGTGTTATTAATTACCAATTGGAGCAATTAGGTGCGGTTAGATTATCACATATAATTTACAAATAAAAATGTGTCATTACCATTAGTAGAGTCATTGTGTTATAACGATAACGATTTCGAAATTGATGATAAAAAGAACTGGGTACAAGTAATTAAAGATAATTGTAGTCGAATTTCTATATTATTCAACCTAAAATAATTGAAAATTGTCATTAAAATTAAGGTTATAGGTAAAATTTCAATTATTCTACGAACTGCAATTCTCGTATAATATACTTTCCTTAAGTGTTCAATTATTCAAGCCTGAATAATTCAAATTATTCTTTAAAATGCAATTTTCGTGCAATGTACTTTCACCAAAGGCGTTTAATCGTTATTCCCGAAAAATGAAATGTTATTTCCTGTTTCACAATAGCGGTGGCTATGGGTAGTCGAGAGTGTCGCTTGTTCGGGGGAACGAAGCGAAAGAAGCGCATTTTTGTCGAGTCGAGATTGCATTCAGATGGCGGTGTTCGGATAAATACGTTGCACTCGGGTCTCTCGAGTGGACCGGAGGAAAATTTGATTTCCCTAAAGAAGTCGGGACTAGTCGAGATCTCGTTGAACCCTACGTGGATTTTGTATAAAACCGCGTGTAACGGAGGTCGAACGGAAGTGGAGTGGAAAATGGATATCTGACGGGATCGGTTGTATCGTTGAAAAATCGTATTGCAAGCGTGGAAATGTTTCGAATTGAATGGAACCATTTGTCGAGTAAATGAGAATGTTTTCGAGGCCGTGTTACTGACCTTTCCAGCCTCGAGCATTCAGAACCTTGAATAATCAACTCGTTATTCAATTTCATAATTGCTGAGAATGGATTCTCAACGAGATAATTTTGTTTTCTAACAATGAAAGTTTCTTTTCCCTGGAATCTTGCATCATTAATCGAATACTCGTGTTTCTTTTCTTTAGAATAACGTTATGTGTACTGTACAGAGCTGACAATTAGATAATGATGAAGGAAAAGAATGCGGTTACAATTGGTCATAGCTGAAACGGATTAGTCGTATCTCTATGCACACGCATTCTCGATCGTCTCATATTATTGACATATCTAATTGCGTGTCAACTAGATCGAATGGTGTTGACTAGGATCAATCTATTTGAGGATCAAAATGTAGGGACATGACGAAACGTGTGAAGTTTCTCCTTGTTCCTGTATCGTCTTTCTAGTAATAATTTATCCAGCCCTGTACAGTACATTATTTTATTTATACAATTACAAATTGTGTACTGTTCGATCTATTTGAAATGAAAAATATATTTTCATAAATCTCTAGGTTCCAATTCTTGATATATTTATTATAAAAATATGCATTTGCATAAACGCGCATAGTCTAATATCATCTCATAGAAACGTGTAAAATTCCATATCATTCTGAGGTGTTTAAATTTTTCATTTCTATTCAAATCGAGTATCCCATTCAACTCTGTATACCGGTTAAATTCCATAATTATAAAAGTAAACACCGTTTCATCATTCTGTTTCTCGCTCTGCTTCGCGTGTACGGCAGCCGGTGTTTTGAAAACAGGAACGCCATGGCTCTTCGTTTCAAAACAAATTTGCGAACGTCGAACCGAGCAGGACGATTCTAAACTCGCACAGGACAGGTCGTTCATAACATTGCCTTTCAGTCGTATGCGTGTGCCCGAAGTAGTCGGTTCGTTTCAGACGAATTTTAAACGAATCTAATCCTTTGTTTTATTTGTAATTACTAACGATGATTTGTTATTTATACGATGATTCGACGGTTCCTCGAGAGACCGAATCGACGAGTAATTTGCGTTCGCGAGAAAGTTATTCGACTCACCGTTGTCTGATAATAATTTCGAAACGCGATTCTATCTGACCGGATTTCAGGCGAAAATCGACGAAGAATACCAGCAACAAAAGACTCTGGAAAAGCCGGAAGTGAACGGTGGTGAAACGCGTGTGCGTGTTAGTAGTGCGTCCTCGTTGGTCCTTCACGGGAAGGATGAAGTTTTGGAGACGGTGCCACCCGCACCAGCGGATAGGCTTCCTTTGACGGTGGGCGGAGAGGACAAGGACCCCATCGCCAGGGAACGAAGGGACAAGGTGAAAGAGGTAAGTTTTTCCTATCCATTTTATTGAAAATTTTATAGCGATACACACTTTCGTCCATAAGTATCCGGACATTCTCTAAAACAGGATACTCTTTTTAAAATTGGACCAAATGACTTGAGGTTTTTCGAGCAGCTTAATGAATTAATCTACTAGGATATGTGCTTTTGTCGTTTCAAAAAATTACAATCTGTTGAAATCGTGAGAAAAAATAGTGAAGGGGAATTTTTCAACTTTTTTGTGTGAGCCTATAATGAAAATTTAAAATATGACATTTGTAAATTTAAGCGTGTTATGTGTATATTGAAAATTGCATCGCGATCGGTCAATGCACTTAGAAGTTACAAGTAATTAAAATTTCCGAAAATCACGACTTTTCATCTAAAAACGAAACTAGTCACGTTCTAGTATTTTGTTTTAGAGAGTATCCGGATACTTATGGATGAAAGTGTATATGCACAAATTATATAACATAATTCTGTTTATTTTTATCTTACGTGCAAAGTACTTGCGTGTATGTTAATTGATCTACATCATTAGATAATTTGTTATTAATTATCGGTTGAACGCTCAAACGAAAAATCGCGAATTCGAGTTTATCGTACACCTATAAAATAACAGAAGCAAACCAATGAAAAAACGAAGAATCGTAATATTTTAATATTCGTATTTTCGTGTTTTAAAAAGGTTGTTTGAAAGTGAACAACAATTATATACGAACAGCGGTATAATTTGTTTCGTCT
The DNA here is from genome assembly GCF_907164935.1 of Osmia bicornis bicornis. Lineage (NCBI taxonomy): Eukaryota > Metazoa > Arthropoda > Insecta > Hymenoptera > Megachilidae > Osmia > Osmia bicornis. The sequence continues at coordinate 7,955,581 of NC_060218.1, read as the reverse complement.
GTATTTTACGATGAAAAGTTGATCACAGACCGTTTCAACTGCAGCAACGGTTTTCGTTTAGTGTTTAATTCACCCGGTCCTGCTAATTGTATCTCTCGATTTTCCAACAATTTCATTTTTATTGGGTGAAAATCGAAATTACGTCGGAACCGGGCGTTCGTTCGGCACTGATTTACTCGCACGTGCCACAGGGAACGCTATTAATCGGAATATCTATGAATGTGCATACTGTATTCTCATTTATACGCAAATGTAACCGTAGCAGCAGGAGGGGGATAGGACATAGCCGATGTGGAATCGGAAACTGTTGAAATTTCGTTGGAAAATGGAAAACATAACCGACCCCGTGTTATTCTCGATTCCTAGTTAACGGGAAAGCTTTGAAGACGATTTTTGAAATCTCTGTGAAACGGGAAATTTCCGCCGGAGGCTAGGTCTTTGCTGAAAATTTCGTTGATTGCATTTCGTATTGTTGATGTCGCTGTTTAATAGAGCGGAGATTACAAATTGTTTTCATGATACTTTATGCGATATTCAGTTAGGAGGAATAATACTAGTGGGATATTCAGTAAACTCCTATACAATTGAAATTTAGATGATTATGGTTCATAAATTTATTACTTATTACATTTTATGCTTTGAAGACTATATTAACTTCTATTGAGTAATAGAGTATTCTGTAATCTTATAAATAAAAATTTTTATTACTATGGTGAGGCGAACTGTTTGCCATTGATAGCAATTTTTTCAATTTGAAACACGCGTAACTTTTTCGACGCGATATCTTATAAATAAAAATTTTTACCACTATCGTGACTTTGCCATTGATAGCAATTTTTTCAACTTGAAACACGTGTAGCCTCTTCGACGCGATATCAGCGAGTAAATGAAACATTCTGTAAACTTTTCAATAAAAATTTAACACTGGAACTATCAAACCACTCAGAACGAATGGTTTCTAGTTTCTTATTTTCAATTATAAATTTTATCGAGGTATTTTTATTGAAGTTTATGTTAGCTATTGTCGAATGGTTGTATACATTAAATTATGTTTCATCCTTGATCTATTTAATTTTCTACATTATTTTTAACTGAAAAATAAGTGTGCATGAAACGTCGGTAGTTCTAGTGTTAAACAAATATCGTGAGTTTGCAATTTTTTAAACATATGTAATTTTCCGAACAAAAATTTGTACTAAGTTTTTAAATTTACTATTTATTGCAATTTTTAATTCTAGGCGTTTGAAAGAATTACGATATAAAAATTGATGTACTTCGAAAGGTAGGACAGTTTTATGCGGAATGAAATTTCTCGTTGGACCAGGAAAAGCATCTGGTCGAAGTGGTTAACGAGCAAATTTTCGTGGACGATTTTCAATCGCGATATTGCCGTTCATCGATCAGCATATTCATCGAATTTCCAAGCGTGTACTCATTTTCGAAGGCTCGTGAACGGTTCGTCGTGTCATTATCTATTTATCGGTTTATTAAATGTTTCAAACCGTGCGCGGATGAAAGAGGTCCCCGGCTTTTCCGTCATTTTTTAATATTCCCGTATCACGAAATGCCGTTGATCATTGATGCATGGAATGTGCATCGCGGTCGGTCACTCGCAGAATTTTTCTTTTTTTTTTTCTCCTTTTTTCCCGGCTGTGCACAGTGAACGTTTGTATTCGCTGGGCGAAATTGATGGCGCGTTTCCAATTCGTCCAATTCAATCGGTGTGTCGGTAGTGGGAACAGGAAAGGTGTTTTTTTTTCTACGTTTTAAAACTATTATACGATTCTGCGTGTCACGGGGAGTTGATTTTTGTATACGATGAAAACGAAAATATTTGCCTATTTTTTGGACAGGAACAAACGTTGGGATCTTAAAATTTTCAGATTAAAAAAAAAAATTTGTAGAAATTCCTAGTTGTATTGTTAAACCATTATATTCTATAGGATTCAATTTTTGGAAAATTAACAAATGGACTTTTTTCTATAAACCATTGTATTTCATCGAAAACACTTAAATAAATTTTATGTTTGAAAATAAGGAACTTAATAATTTTTAAGCGTTATAGAATTTCTCAGATATTAGGTCAGATATTTTAAATTATAATTTAATTACTCCAATCTTTCCTAGAACAATAGCTAACCCAAGTGAACTCTGAATTTGCACGTTTAAAGCGATTCCGAGTGAACGCATGGAAAATATTGTTTGTTTTTTCAAACAATAGCGTTTCAGATGAATCCGTTCGGTCGCGTGAATAATATTTTCCGCCGGTTAATCAGCCGCGGGCAGATTCGCGTGATTTCAATCTGAAAGTTTTCTCGTCGGCAATCAAATTTAATCGGGTCTGTGCTCGCTAATGCGAAACCACGGCCGCGTTTAGCTTTGTTCGTTCTATCTCTGATTGCGGCCGTTTGTTCATCCCTTGTCGGAATTGTTCTATCCGCGGTAATACGCGAACGTCTGTACGTGCAAGCGCGTTCGTAATCGGCCAGAAATTCCCGAGGCATCTAATGTAATTGTTGACGAAACCTTTGATGCTTCGCTAACGACAATTAGGATCTTACATCTGCAAACAAAATCGAAGTATATTGTAGAGATTTATTTTTAGTTATTTTAACAAGAATTCTTTACTAACAACTCTACTCTCTCGATACTCTCGCACAACTGCCGACTTTTTTCTTTTCCCCCTCACGATGCTCTTGTTTTCTTATATTTATTCACACCTGGTCACATACGATCACCGATTCGTACTATCATCGGAGTCACCTGATGCTGGAAACATAAATATCGAAAATGATAGTTGAAGATTAGGAAAAAGAAAGGTCCGGATATAAATATAAATATCGGAGAAGGGTTCTAAAGGATGGACGGACTGGACACTTTGGGATGGTTGATTAGTACAGGTGTCGATGAGAAGAACTGTCATCCAAACACTCTTTATTCATACCTTAAACGATCCGACTATCACTGTCCAAACACTCTTATCTCATATTCCACAATATACATGGTTTATTTCATTTCGGATACGTTACATCTTTATTTCCCAATATTCTGTTTGCAGAGAAACTTTCTGCTTCGATGTTTAATCTCTTACTGCATTTGATTCGGTCGTATAGTAACCGAGGGCCTGGGGTCAATTCTCTCTCTATTAAACGCTATATTATACACGTACAAAACCTATGGAGTTGGTACTTGGCTGGCGTCAGTAGCAGTTACTTCGCGCCAAGTCTATTAATTCGTCGGTTTGATTAAACGTTCGAACTCTGCTGCACTTCGTGATATCAGAAACTATTGTAGTAATGCATTGTAACGTCTGTAAGAAAGATGGTTCGCTTCAGGCAACTATAATCTACACGATGAATCGAAGCAAAACGTCTACTTAATATTAGGTACCTCAATTAATTCGATGCATTTCTTAATTTTAATTGAATATTTGGTATTATTTAGGCAGAGTGGGACAGAAGCAAAATATTGTAGTGGTATGTGCTATAGTTTGTGCTGTCATTATCTACGGATTAAAGAAACTCGAAAATTTTCTAATCCGATTAGGAATAAATAAAAATAAACAAATATTTTCAAATAAATTTATTTTCATTCAATATAATTATCTGAGTATTTAATTAATCAATTAATAATTAGTCGTTCAATGATTGGAGTAATAATAATAACAATAATTAAATGCAAAATACTGTTAAAATACTGTTTTCGATGTCTTCGTCTCCGATGCCCTACAATATATTCTTTGTGTCCCACTCTGCCGAAATAATACCGAAAATTAATTTTTCCACTGCAACCTTGCATTATTTGGCAAGAGAACGAAATAGAAATTGTCAGGAATGATTGAAGATTTACAGAACTGTAGGTTCGTTTGACGAACATCGGGGAAGGGTGCAACTGCAATTGCAACTGCAAAATTGTGTTGGTTAGCGATTCGACGTGGCGCTGAAACAGCAGTAGAATCCTCCGTAGAAATGTATATCCGGTTTTCAGGCCGGCTGAGCCCCGCACTCGGTACAATTTAATCGGTTACATGTAAACTACGGGATCGAATCCATCCCGGCGTGCATCGATTTCGATTCCCCGTTTCCGCTCGTTGGAATTAAACTGGCCCCGTGAAAATTTTATGATGCTAATCGTGCACGCATTCTAATCGCCGATCGAAACGCGTTCCGTTGCGTTTCACGCGTCGATGGGGTAAATTACTAGGGAGAGTAATTGAAAATGGGCGATCAATGGGATGTCTGAAAAATAATGACGCAGAAGGTCGATTCGAAAAGAACAGCAGCGACCATCAAGAATTATATTTCGTTCAAATTATTCCCATTTCGTTCGGTCACCAGCGCAATTGATTCAACTTCCATTTAATCGGCAACACGTTTTCAATCGCGACGGTGCACTACAAAATTACAGTCCCAATATTCGGCCAATTCAATTGTATTTGCATTCGGTTTACTTCCTTGAATATTCAACATATTTTGCGAAACAGTAGAATAGAAATTCAGGTGGCTTAATCGAGTTACGTTCGATCCTTTTCAACCATCTGAATAGACTCGGTATTCTAATGAACATAAGGATAAACAAGTTGTTTATTCCATGAAATACGACAATCGATGAGTGTTAAACTAGATTTGTATTTAATACTAAAATTGGGAAGAATTGTTCAATTTATACGTATTTCTCCCAGTTGACTCGTGTTAATGTTTTTATTGCTATCAAATAGTATCGGTAGTGCATACACCGTGGCGTAAATGCATATTTCAGCGTTCGATCGCACGAATCAATTTGCCTTTTCACCTTGCTCATGGAGTGTTTATTTTCAGTGGAAAACGAAACCGTAAAAAGCGTGACTGAATCGTTTGGTCGTTGATACTTTTAAATTGGTTTACGTATTTTTCCAATGTATTTATATACGGTTCCGTGAAAAATTCGATTATACTCTTTTTTTCTATACTAAATGATTCTGGTATTGAAATTTCCATTGCTTGATGTTTTCAGTGGTTATTATCGTTTACACTTGCGAGAATGATTGAATAATCTTTTTAAAATTCGTAGAAATAATTAAGTGACAAATATTGGAGCAGTGAGGCGATAATTTAGAGCTGAAATTCTTCTGTCGGATAGCCAGCCACCTTTCTTATTCTTTGTAATGCTTCCACGCATTAGAAACCCTTCATTTCTTTCAAACCATAAGAAAATTAGTAGGTGACTGGTGTATACTTGCGCTCGCGTGAAAGTCATATTTGGAACAGAATATTATACATAGCTTGAACTTGGAGAGAAAATAAATTAAAGAAAATTTCAACTAGTATTAATATTATATTAATTACACTGGGCTTAAATGATTGTGGTCGATTTCACACAGTTTCCAAATTTTTTGGCGAATATTTCTACGATTTTGTGAACCGTGGTTTAGGAATAAAAGCAATGGCAAACGCACTGTCCAAAACAGTAGTTTACGAAATCTTGTAGAAATATTTGCCAAAAAAGTTGGATCACTAACGGGGGGTTAGGGAAGTCTCTAAAAACATTACCCCAATTATGGAAAACTGGGATATGCCATTCCAATCTTTTTTAGGGGAAACATCATTCCATTCAATTCAATTCAACTCAATTCAATTCAACCCCGTGAATGAGACACAACGATATTCGATATCCCTGTCTTGTCGCATTCAGTTTCATTCACGTATTTCATCACGCAGTAGACTTATTAGAAAAGAATTGGAATTTGAAAAAACGCACGATTCCCCTTGCCCCTGTGACCTCTTATCTTGAACGAGCTCTGTACATTTTATCTACATTTAAAAATAAAATATCCATATTGTAACAAGTTTCACCTATACTTTATCTCGCTACATGTACTTGTTTCCATTGTGCTATTCAACGCGTTAAGAGAATAAAATGGTACGTGTCAAGGTGTAGAGGAATTAATTATTCCATCCAATTCAAGACAAACGAATGATAGCCAGAGCGAAAGGTGTGGGTACTTGTGTCGAAATAGGTTGGCTGTTGTAACGTGGCGCTTTTAGCGCATGCAAGCGTGCAGTCGGTGAACGGCTGCTCGGTTCCTCGCTCGAAATTAGATTGCACTCACGTTACTCGCGGCAAAAGTTCACGGCACCGTGCGGTTAACGGTGCCGCCGTCGTGCTGCCGGCTAGGTCAGGCATACGTGGCACATGCTCTCGTCGATGTCGAATCGAGTTTGCGTGCCACGCATCCTGAGCATCCTCTCTCGCCTTGCCTTTCCAATTATTCGGCCTCGATTCGATGGTGCCCCGTCCTGGCACGCGACTCCTTCCTGCCTTCGATCACGAAATGGCAGAAACTTTGAAAATATTCCCCGTACAACGCGTACATATTTCACTTATTTTCTAAAAAAATTATTGTGGTCTAAAGTACTTAGTAGTTTAGGGCCTATTTAGGCTAAAGTTTGAATGTCGGCGCCGAAGAGTCGATAGACGGTGTCGAGAGGGGTGAAGTGAGGTCCGGTATGTGTGTGAGCGAGGGTGGCCTTAGAGTCCTAGAGGGAAGGTTTTTCGGCCTAAGGGCCCAGAGTCTGGCAAGCCGAGAGTTTGAGAGGTCATGATTGCAAGTTGTGTTGCGACGTCGACGTCGACTTACTAATACTATTTCATTTCAATAAAACCCTAAGCCAATGCTTATTTCCTACGTTTGATAAAGGAATTTAGGAAATAGGAGATTTCCTATTTGATAAAACGCAGAAAATAAAAGTTGCCATGACAGTAATCATTCCAAACGTGTTACTTCAGATCACATATTTGCGTTATACGAGAAAAATTATCGTACAACGCGATCTCGTAAATAAATATTCGTCAGATCTCCATGCAAAGTAAAATCTACCTCTGTATCGTTTATGTGAAATAAATTGAAGCATAGACGAATCTCGTGTGTCGCACGTGTCTATAAAAATTGATCGTCGACGATATCACGGCGATTTTAATACTTTCTACGATACTTTCCTATCTGTTGAAGCTGTCGAACGACCAACACTGTGATAAAAGACACGTAAATATTCGCGTATCAACCGATATCGGCTCCCTTTTCACCAATGTATCGTTTCTACGTGTACGGAACACGAGATGTAGACGTTTTATTGGACGTTATCCTCGGTCGTTTGTAATCATTTCGCGGGATCGAGCGTGGCGCCGTGTGGACTTGAGAGATGGAACACCATGCACGGGATTCGGGAGAAAGGAACTCGGGAATCGAGTGCATATATGCGGGATCAACCTGGTGCACTCTATTCAAATTTTCGCGGTCGGAACGAATCGTGGAGATATTTTCTTTGCGTATTCTTTGTTTCTTTACCGTTTCAAAGTTCTTTCTTTCTTCGTGTTGAAACGCGAATGTTCGCAAACAAGCGGTTGTAACTTGGATGAAATGCATCTTGGAGTTGGACGTATCTTTTTCTTTGTATTTTACGATTTTTGTTATCTTTGAAAAATATGTTCGAGTTCAAACACACCATCGAATCATCGAATAAATATATTCAAAAATGTAGAAAACATGAAGCATCAAATTGATAAAACAATATGCTTGTAGAATATTTGCATTTAATTAAGCGTTTCTTCCTTGCCCTACCCTTCTTTTGTTTCTTTCACTGACATTTCACGCGAACGCGATATTCATGAGAATTCGATGGGAGAATTACGGTTAACGATATTTGTTCCCAGTTGGAAATCCTGTAATCCTTCGTTACCCAATTATTCCGCCGCTGCTAATGAACTTTTTTGCATAAGGGCGCGAGAAGTGAATTGGTCGGCTCTATTCGTAAACGTTCGCCGAAACAATAATTACGCACTCATTAACGAAAGCGACGCGAAAAAAAAAACTGTTCGTAACACGATGCATTGTTTAACTCGTTCAGTTTGTTTTCCAATTATGGATCATTAACTTCAGTTGCTTAATTTGTAATTAAAAAACGCTCGCTCTATTGATTCTTGACTTACTGGCGCGTTTAAAAATGAATTTTTGTTTAACTCGGGAGCGACCAAAAATTTCTAAATCGACGAACGAAGGTGTCGATGAGAACACAGGTCGTTATCGATCGCTAATTAAGGTATCAGACTAATTAATCGCATGGTAAAGTTTGATCGCTTCCGTTGAAGTCGTGGATGGAAATAATCGCGGGCGAAGTGATTAAAACGCGGCTCGTTAATACGAAATTCGGCGAAATGTTTCCCAGTCAGCTATTTACTTCCCGCTGATTGTTTGTCCGTCGCCGTCAGGCCGGCAAAACGGCAACGATCGAAAGCGGGGATATTAAAAAGGGAAAAATAAAGAAGAAAGGGGTAGACGCTTACACAGAGCTTGCATCGGTGATGACGGTGGCGGGGTTGAAAAGAAACGAACGGGGTAGAGGGTGAACGTAATAACTCGTGCGACGAAACGCTCGATATTCAAATTTGTTCGATACGCTTCGAATGCGCGAGCAATCGGCACTCGGTGCACGGTATGAAAGGCGTGTGTGCCCGTGCGAAACAGTCATAATCCACTTTTGTTTGCGGATTTATCGGTCCTCCTGCGCGTTATAGGAGGACGACGATCTCCGACAATGGGAACAACCAAAGAGGATAAACTATAACGATTTTTGCAGCTTTCACTGCCAGGAATAACTGATGTCGATCGCTTTATTCTCTTTATTTTAGGATATTCGATGTCCGATGGTGATTGCTTGCCGATTCTTGTTGGAAATTGTAGCTTCGATGAACAGGCGATCGTTAGCGAACAGACTTCGTGAAATTTCATTCGTTAGATCTTTCTTTGTTTCCAAGTATTTCAAATAAAATTCAGGTATCTAGACAGAGAACAAGGCTGTTGCATTGTAAACGTTTGGAATAATATTTAGGTCATTCTTTCTCGTGTTAACCCTTCGAGGACGGGGTATTCCTAAGCTTGCACAGAGTATTATTAATTTAAAGTAAAAGAAGTAATAATTCCATCCTTCAAAGCATATATTGTAAATCTTTACTGTCTACATTTTTTTTTAAGCTTACCTAAACCTCTGCGTGATTTTTATACAGCTGTACATAGATTACTTAATTACTAAACAGATTTTGAATAACATTTCTTAAATAGCTAATTGGTACATTAATTTAGAACTATCGGATACTTAATTAAATTTTAAGCCTGGATCTTTGAAAAAAGTTGCATATATAGAGCTTTAATGTCAACAGTAGCGAGTAAGCTTTTGATGTCAAATGGGGGATAATGTTTGCATACTGTCTACATTTATATCTGTGTTTTGAATCAAAAATAGCAAACGTAAAAGCAAACTTCGTGTCGTCGTTCGTTATTCGCAACATTCGCAGCTTTAAATCATGCAAATAAACCTTTTCGATACCCGTGACTACCTAATAGGCTGGTCCTCGTTCTTGTATACTTTCTTGGCCGATGTCTGGCCGAGGAATTTCGCATTTTTCTGGTTTCTCACCGAGAGGCCGATTAGCGGAGAATCTTCTTTAACGCGTCTGGTATTCCTCGGCTGGGATATTGTTATGTAGAGAAAGCCCTCATTTTTCACGGAAGCCCCGACTCTCGAAGATAATATTTATCTCTGGCAGATTTGTGGTTAAGAACATTACGCTCGAAGATTACCTTCGTGCGGAGATCGTGGAGTAAGTGGAATCGTGGCGAAAGCGAACGAACCGGGATCAGAAATTGTTTGCTCTGAAATTAGAAATCTTCTTTTTATTTCGAACCGTGGAGTTGTGGACTTTTCGAGTACGAAATAAGTTTTGATAGTCTTTTACGTGGGAAAAGTGATGCATTATCGGCTGCAGCGTCGGATTATGGGGAGAAGGTTTAAGGGGGTCTGTAGCCCCGGGTCCCATTGTAACCCTCCCATTTACTAAAGAAACATTGAATGAAATCTTTTGTTATTATTCTTCTTTTCCTTTACGATTAAATGCTATTTAATTTTATTTAGAATAAATTTCAATTTTTCCATGGGGAACTTTCTAAGGGTTGATATCCCTGGGTTCTAGAAATCTTAATTCGTCCCTGCCAGTGTGTAAATGAAATTTTAGTTTCTATAGAATATTTTTATAGAATAAGAGTAACAATAGCCTCGGTTTGGTAATCAAAGTAAACAAATGAAGTATTCGTTACGCGAGCATGCTGCATAATGGATGGATCGTGAGAGGTTAATAGGGTACATGATACGATTTTATTGAACTTCGAGTCCGAGTACATTGATCGAGTGTAGCGATTAATTTTCTAATTTGTCGCCATTTCTCTCCCGGGTCTAGTTTATCAATGTAGAAGTGTAGCCGGTCTCTTGCTCTGCGGTGACAAAGTTTGTGGTTTATCGTGAGCTCATGATCATGTTCAGCTGGAAGTTACAGGTGAAATGGATCGATTTCGAATGAAACATGATTCCTTGTTAAATTGTAACTTGTTATAGATATTTCTGGGAAAAAATATTATTTATATACTTATTGTGAAACTTAATATATTATAATCCGTGCTCTTTCAATATGGTTCTGGAAAATTAATTTTATTGGATATGGGTTTATAATATGTATACAATAAAGTTTTATTTGATACTTTTTAACATAGGGAAGGCACGTTTTACATATTAAAGATGCAACTTGACTAATTCTTTGAGAAAGAACGATGGGTCCCATAAACAAAATTTAAAACTGAGGGTAGGATTACTGGGAAGAGTATTGGTTAGGCATTCTAAGAATAATAATAGATTATTTTTCCCTCTATACTCCGATAAATCCAACAAATTTGAGATGGAAAACTCTTCAACTCGCTTTAACACTAAAACTACCGGTGTTCAATAAGCACTAAATTTTTAATAAAAAATAAAATAGAAAAGACTGAAAGTTAAACCAGCATGTACAATAATTCTTTATCCCTACAAAAGTTAAGAAAAGTTAAGAAAAAGTCACAGAAACCTGTCGTTAATTTTTACCTCTCTGGTAGTTCTAGTGTTGATATCATTAAAAGTACACAAAATTTTAAGTTGTTTAATTTTCTTCTTATCTTAGACAAATAAGGGTTAAAGCAAGTATCACTGGACCGCCCACTCAAGTCTCTTATCGTTTGCTTAATTTTACCACATTCCAGTCACTTTACAGTGATCACTGGTACCACGGGAATTATACACAGATTAACTGTCGTTAAATCATATTACGAGGGATAATTAGAGTGAACCGCAATGCGATCTGAATCCATGCCGAGCGGTTACCGCGAAAATAACTGCCCGAATCCGCAGAGTCCATTCAGCCCTGGATTATTATGTTGCTGTCAGCTATGAATATGTTGGAAACCGAAATCTCGACCGCACAATTATGCCGATGTCATTCATTTATTTCCCTCGGTTAGCGCATCGACCGCCGTCCACTAAAACGTGTTCGTGCCGATGCAACATTTTCAAGCATGATTATTTTTTTAATTAGCGATTCGGAACATTCGTGACATTTGCAATTCTGCATATTCCTGGCTCGAAATTCTTTTAAAATGAAAATAATGTGGATTAGATAAAATTAAAAAAGAAAATTGGGGAAAGAATTTTCCTTATCAGCGATCAGAAGTTTTAGAAAGACTTTCACTGATGGAGACAAACTCCACGTTAGGTCTTTGTCGAAAGATCGATCCTCGAAGGTGGCGCTCGTTGTCGATATACATCACGTATCGTTCATTTCAACTTTCGCTTTCGGATCCTGTCCGTGGAATTCGTATCGCAGGAGCTTCCAGGACGCGTGCTTCCTCGCGGAGATCTTACCGACTGTCGGTGGTGATCAGCTTTTCCGCGAGAGTCCTCGCAAAACTCGTATCTCCGTTCGTTGGAAACAGGTTCTTTCACTGTGACCTGGAATCTTTCAGAGATGGCACATCCTCACTGTAAACTCCAATGTTCCAAATAAATCATTGAATAAAATGTGTAAATGTTATCTAAGCTTTCAAAGAGTATCTCTATTTGAACATTCATTTCCAATTCAATTTTTGCTATTTATTTTAAACGAAAAGTACAAACTTAATATACATAGTGTTTTGTATTTATTAGGTGTGCAAATTAATTCAGTGTCTTTAGTATTACGTCTTCTTAATCGCTAATTTAAATTTGAATACTTTCCCGCGCTGCTGTGGAATTGAAAAGTGGCGCGAGAATTCAAACACGATAATGATTATTTCAATAATTAAAGTTACTATGACTATTAAGAAATAAATCTTCAATTTAAAGAAAAGGAAAAGTACCAAATTAATTTGCACATCTAATATATTTAAGTAGGTCTAAAATTATAATTGGAATTTAAAAAAATATTTAGATTGAAAATATATAGAGTTTACAGTTAATGATGTAGTTTCCTTGCTAAAAAATGATTGTATAAGTCTAAAGATAGAAAAAGTGAATGGAAAATGTCTGTTCCGAACTCGTTGGTTCCCACAGATCTTAAAAGTTGCACAACACGTTCATAGGAAATTCCCCATTCCCATTTCCTTTGCAAGAAGCCTAAGCAGATCGAAAAACAGATTCGACTTAGGATTTATGCTCGCGATACTTTGAATCTTGCGAGAGTTTCGATCTCTGGACAGCAGAGGAAGACTTGTCTGTGTGTGTGCATCGGTTATTCGACGATGCTTCGTTCCATCGGGACACACAGGATATTCCAAGGATGGGAACCGGCCACCGTGACTGTGGAAGTCCATAGTGACCCGATGGCACGCGAGCTTCCCTCTTTGACTGGAATATTAATATCCTCCGGCTGCAAGCGGTCTAAGGGGATGCATAAAACGAGAGCAGAGGGACAACTCGGGGAAACTAACCCGCACATGTTGTTGCGGCTCGTTTGAAATTCGCTTCCACCTTTTATCAGCTAACTTGTAATTGAACGACAATTAGTTTCGGATTAGAAGGTGAAAGGAACTGTGAAATTTGACAGAAATTTTCCAAGTTGTTGATCAAATTTTAAATAATGGGTGTATGGATCTTTGGAATGGTAGAGAAAAATTAATCTGGATTTTTTAAAATTTTAATTAAATATCAAAGCTTAATTACCTTGAATTTAAAAAGAAGCTCGCATAAACAGGTCAGCCCTTCCTCTCGCAAGGGTGTTAAAAACAAGCTGCTATTTTTATGAACAACAACATAACAAAATCAATAATTGATGCGGGATAAAAATATCCATTCGTGATTGTATAATGCGTTACTCTGTCGAATCTAGTTTGATTTTTCACCGATTGATAAATGTAGATTGTCCGGATTACCGTTCCAAACGATTTCCATGGTGGTCGTGAAAGTTTTCTCGATCGAGGTGTTTCGAGGTCTCTGTTACTCCGGCTTTCCGTTGACTCGGGGTCGATAGAATCGCGCGGGAACGTGTTTAAATTTGCATTTCATTTCGTTGTCGAAGCTGAGTTAAGAACCTCGGGGAATGGCTTCCTGCGATTACACCTTGTCTCGCGATTAATTCGCGAAATTAACGTTCTCCTTTATCCTTCGCGGTGTATTTATGATAATTATTCAATCCCTTTGTAGAATTCGAAATAAAATTAGGTACGCAAAGGGACAGAAATTTAATTCTCGTTTAAATATTTATAGAGCTAACTTTGATAGAAATACTATTATCTAGGTCACGTTTGATCTGTGCTCCACTGATCGAGGCTCGAAGGATCAATGAGGTGACGTGATTTTAATTAATTGTTTAAAACGGGATGTATTGCGATAGCTCGTTACGGTAGGCAATTGATCTGTCGCGTTTACATTAAAAGTAAACCCGGTGCTTGCGATATCGGCTTGTGTGTGTACCTAAATCACTCGAAATAGGTGTTAATTAATAAATTTAATCCGGGATTGCAATCTGATCACCGGTGGCAGAGGGTTCTCATCCAACGTGGATATTACGGATTAATTATTGCATTAATCATTTCTCTCCTATGGTATTTCTGTACCTTTTCCATCGTAACGTGCTTTCAATCTCCTTCAATAGAGAATTGATATTTAGAATATAATAATGTTAACGCTTTAACGTTCACATATTTTATCGAATCAATGGCTCTCATAATTACGCTAATTAATTATCAATTTCCAAATTAAATATTAAAAGTTTCATTGTGATTCGTGGTTCATAATTAAATAGCAATGAATGCCATGAGAATTTGAATTGATATTATAAGACAATGGGTTAACGTGATGAAAAATTTCCAAATTAAATATTAAAAGTTTCATCGTGGTTCATAATTAAATAGCAATGAATGCTGCAAGAATTTGAATTGATTTTATACGATAATGAGTTAACGAGATGAAAAATTGAATGTTTCTGGTGAAAATTGCTCTCGCCTTGCACGGGACACGTTGTAAATTATAGACAGAGACGCTATTAAGAGAAGCTAATCATGGGCTATCGAGTTTGGAACTGCAACGGACAAATCTAATGGCCGACACAGAAGCAGGGCAACTGGTCCAGACCAAGTGGCGGATTTGCTCCAGTACTTCGGAGCTCGATAACCCGTGATTAAGTGGCTATTCGTAATCATACTTTATGAGCTATCGCCTCGGACCGATTCCATTTTACACGCGAGTTAACGAACACCGCCGATCCAACCAATTTCACCTCCCACGCGCGAAACTGGATACGTCCTCTATTTCTACGAAATTTTCACCTTACTAAAGATTTATCTCCGCGAAATTCACAAGATTTCTACCTTCAAAAATGTTCAAATTCCACCACTAACGTTAGAAGGATCAGAAATTCGAGAAACAATGGCACTCGTAAAAATCCGACAAGAGGAAAGGGTTAAATCGAAGGAAGAAAATATCTCGGAAAACCACGATCACGATCGAAGCAAATAGTAATGGGTGAAAAGCGTGTTTGACGATGATAGGAAAGGGATAAGGAAAGAAAAATGAAAGCATTTGAGCGAATAGTAGTCAAGAGACGGAAGCAAAGTAAACTGGACGCTGGAGTACTCGAATCAGCAAAGGTCTGCCTGTATACCCCATAAGGGAGAGAAGGGGATGACTATTATTGGATTACGGTGGCTCTGGCACATTTCACCACGTAATCCTGCAGCAACCGTAAGGGTTACCGCATTACAGGGGCGTGCTGACCGCCCTTTACCCTTTCATTCACCCTCGAGGTACATCGCTACGGAGGTTTGCCGTTTTCAACCCCTGCCCACCGGCCCATTTGCAGCTCGGTACACGTTTACGAATTTCACCTAGCTTTTCCTTCCGCCGGAATATCATCCGCGTCTCCCTTTGCCCTTTGAACCCTATTCATAGAGCATATTTAGAGACACACGTAATCCCCTGATCTGTTGGCAAATGGTCTCGGTTGTGTTTGTAAAATCGAGTTAATGGAGGCTTCCCGTTACCGTCGAAATAATTAGGAATAAACGTTACTGATGAGATATTGCTTGATACGAGGGGGTAATTAGTGTTTGGAAGCTGACGGTGGTTAATACCCACGAGGATTCCAGTTAATCGAAAGGGGATTAATTGATCAGGTAATTGGTAGGAGGTGGAGCAAGTTTTTAGTCGTAACAGGAAAGGGGGTAATCAAAGTTTAAAACATTTTTTATTGAAAAAATAAATTTTTTAGAAAATCTATTACAAAAGTCATCATTCAAAGAATACATTTTAATAGGATTAAATCAGGTTACAATCAAAAGATTTTCTATCCTTCGTTATAAATTTACAATTTGCAAATCACGTAGAAAATATCTATGAAGATCTTGGAATAAAGTAATTGAATAAGAACCTGGAATACAACGTAGCAAAATGATTCAGTGTTAGAAACAGATGTCTATCTATCCTGTCAGCCAAGAGAAGCCATTCGAGCGACGCTTTTTCCACCATCACGGTGGATCGTGTTCGTACATTAGAAGCAGCACGAAATGTCGTGTCTCGAGTAAGGCAGAAGAACATCGTAAAGCTTGTCGGTGTCGTTCTTCAATGTCCGATTGGTACGTCGCACGGGGTGGCGGCGGGGATGCGATCGGCTGTTTGGGAATACAAGAAATTACAAGATGCCTATCCGATGGTATAAGGCTAATGGTAGCGACTGAAAGGGCAATAAGAGTGGGCTAAGTGCTGGACTTGAATCACCGACCGAGGTACAGACACAGTCGGTGCCTGTGACAAGGTAACCGGGACATTCCTGCACGTACTTTGCTTGTCTCTTTCACCGAAATCACCGGTCCTCCCGATCGAATCCTTTCTCGAATAAATGTCCTACGGACCTGATCTTCGGTCTGAGAATCT
Source organism: Osmia bicornis bicornis (assembly GCF_907164935.1). NCBI lineage: Eukaryota > Metazoa > Arthropoda > Insecta > Hymenoptera > Megachilidae > Osmia > Osmia bicornis. The sequence goes on along the minus strand of NC_060218.1, from coordinate 7,939,346 downwards.
TTAGGACATCTGCTCTGGTTCTGTATTTTTCTTGATTGCTCAATCTCCGATTCTGTTTCATCGCTGTGAGCAAAAATTTTCTTGTTAATTGTTATTTTTGGGTATTAATTGTTATTACCATGGAGCTCCAGTGAGTGATCAAGTTATTAGAGTCACTCGCATAAATTGACGATTTTACATAAAAATGATTAAAACCTAGTTAAATAGAGTTTAACTCTTTTATAGAGCTAATTAGAATTCTTGTGGTTCTTTTTACATATTTTATGACTCTTACGATTATGTCCTATTTGTTATCTTCGCTTTTCGATGACTCTCTGGAATCAGCGTGTTAAATCGTCTTCATAATTTTTCTCCAACAAATCAAGATTAGACTTTGAACCTTCTTATCCTAATATGTGATCATCATAACACAAGTTCCTTTTTCAATTCTCATCGCAAAGTTTCATGGTTCACGATGTTTCCTGGTCGAGGGTGGGACGATTCACGTCTACTATTTATCAGTCAGGTTGCTGGTCATTTTTATCGTCGAGCCGCGTCGATAGCAGTCGCAGTATCTATCGAAGGATTTCACACGGAAGTCCGTGGAGCTTGACGAATGCGTTTTACATCTTCTCGCGCGATTACCTGGCACGTAGCGTGATCACAGCGCGCTTGCAAACGTCAGCGTGACAAATAGCGGCCCAAAGCGGACGAGCAAGACGACGTGATCCTTGGTAACCTCGCCAGAAAGCATTCAAAGGATTCCTCGTGCAACGTCGTCCTGACGTCTCTTCTCGCGTCGTTGATGCTCTTTTCCCTCGTTAAAAATAATTTCTTTGCCGAGGAAAATCGGAATGTCTGGAAAATGTATCGTACATCAGGCTCGAGACTTGAGAACCAGACGACAGGGTGAATAGTTGAGTTTCCGGTCGCGTGAACTTTGTCCCGGTTTCGTGTGCGGTAATTCGTGATGTGTTTCGTCCTTCGGGTAGATGGCCAGGTGTATACATCTGAACTGTGGTTAGATAAGTTTGATGATTGCGATTTTGTGTTTCCTTGAGACGAGTTTCATGTAGTTAATTTGATATGGTGTTTGTATCAGTTTGGAGCAAGGGTAATATATTCTGCAATTCTTGCTGATTTTTATATTATTATTTTTTATAATTGCATTGAATTATAAAGAAAATGATAGATTGTACAAGTTTTCCTTGGGAAAATGGTAATATAGAGGAAGAAGGAATTCTAAAAATGTTAATTTTGATAATATTGATATTAAAATTGATTTAGAAACAAACTAATATGATTTTTGATTATTAAGTATTATTAAGTATATAATTGAAAAATAGGGATAATAAAGTAAATGTTAATTCAAATTTTCTCGCATAAACGTTTACACAAGGGGTAGTTCGCCATAGAACTCATCCTCTCTCCTCAACTGTCATTCTTGCCTGTGCCACCCAAGGGGTAAGATGAGAGCCTGGAATGTTGTCATTTGTCCTGCGGAAGTTTAATTTAATCGCGAGTGTAGACCAATATAAAAATTAAGATAGAGTCTTTGATTGTTGCTGAGTTTGGTTTGTTCCTTTTTGATTATGAACAAATGATAAAAGATAGTCATCTCTGAAAAAATCCTATCATTTACAAGAATTCTTCTCTCAAATACCCTAATACCAAAGAAAAGGATCCAAAAAACATTTCATCCTAGATGATGTTCACTTCATCATTCCTAATTATTCCTGCCATTCACGGTGATACTCAGACGGAAAGAGAATTATCGTGAGCGTTTCGTCCTTGCTGCGACACTATCCGGGAGAAAGCAAGGGAAATCCACGGAGAAATCGTGTTCGACAATTGGCTTAATTTCGGCAAACTCGAAGGCTGAATCGAGCATTTTCCTCGCGCCGATTACCGGCCACGTCGCCCTCGAAATTCCTCCCGGCGATAATAACTCGAGTCCCACGGTGTGCCGGTGATTCCGTGGAAATGCAATTACGAGGCTCGCTTGAAACTCGTCTCCGTCGAAAGAAATTCGACGCGGGAAAATCTCTCTCGAGACGCGAGGAGAAATTACTCCGCTCCGTTGGATTGCCACGATATAAGTAAGAGAACATTTTTGGCCGGGTTCTGCGGCTTTCAGGCACAGACCAGCATCCGTCCGTTTCCGCAACTCGTACCAGTTTTATTCGACCGACCCTCGCCTATCGCGTTATATTCAGACACGAATTTTCCATGAAGTCTCTGTTTTCCTCGTTTACGATGCACCGTGCTTTCGATAACAGAAGCGGCATGCTAAAAAATACCGTCCTACATTTTTTTTCTACTTTTTCTAATTATGATAACAATGTAATTCAGAGGTGGACTGTTCCTTGATTTATTTTCATATTTAAAATTTTAAATTGCCCTTTAAATATCAGTAATTTGGGAAAAGTTATAGAGAAAGATTACCAAGTTTAGATTGTTTAAATATTTCTAAATTTGGGCTGATAACAAAATTTGATAGGAAAGCGTTTTTCCATTTTGTTCTCTAAACCCATTTTACACTTGCGGGTTAGGAAAATCCTTTAATGGCGAATCGTGGGTCAAGTATCGCGTGATAGTTGTCTTAGTTTAGTGGCAGTTTGATTTCCGTTATGTTTGCTTAGACTAAATTTGAATCCATCAACCAGCGGAATATCATATCGGCGAAATACGAGAACCAGCTTTACCTGAGGCAGTCTCAGAGGCAAATATCGTTTCGAGCTTCTGTATTATCGCGTGTAATTCTGCTCGAGGTTTAATTAAACTAGACAGCGGGATCGTTTGCGAACAGATCAATTCGTGTCCGTAATTTAAAAAAAAAGCCATTTCAATCTCTTGACTCAGTTGCGTTTTCAGCCAGAGCATAAAAAGGGAGGATTTAACGATGAGATGGAAATACGTGAACGTTCTATTTGTTTGTATTTATCAGTCGAATTTTACGAGTCAAACGTGTTCAAAACGTATAAAGATAGTACTGGTCACGAAACTGAAATAAATTATCCCGTAGCTTTAGATAAAAAGTTAAATTGCTTCGCAATTATTGCTGTAGTTATCACAATACACATATTCTCACTTTTTTATTTTTGCTTCACTGTAAACGTCCAGTTCGTTGTTCGATTAAATTTAAAATTTAATATACTGTAAAAAATATTAATATTTTGCACATCAATGAATTTTCATATTTACATGAAACACGAGAATGAAACAAAGAGCGCAGTTAAATTTTATCAAAATTAATTCCGCGTAAAGCCACTCAATCCTCTTCCCTCCTTTAATTACTTTAAAAGGTTCAGTTCAAAGATAAACTTTGCATAAATAAACTGTATAAAAGTCAATCAATCCGTTCAGTTTGATCAGCTTAAAAGCTTCAGTTTTGAAGAGAAGTGGTCCATCGAATGTCGCTTAAAAATATATTTCGACATCACGAAACTTCACGTTTTATGAAAAAACAAAAAAAAATTTTAAAAAAGAAGAAGGAGCGTTGTATCGGCTTGACGACGTAAAGTGGAGAGGAAAAACCAGAAGAGGCATTGTTTGCATTGCAGTCCTCAACGTTTCTTCTTTTTCTTGCGGATTAAATCTCTTCCCTGTTCCTCTGTGTCAGCTTCGTCTGTCCGAGATTCTTTTTCGCTCGCTACTGTCGTTGACTACTACAAGAATTATTATACTATCTCGGTGTTATTACCAGTTACTTGTCTCCTTTTCTTCTCGGGAAAGAAACGCGAACGCAGCGTTCAGGATTCTTCTTCTTGTACGTACAAGCTGGAAAATGAACGAGTTTTTTCCTTTGATTTACGACTTTTTCCGCTTAAAGACGCGCGAGCATTACGCGACGAATATTATATCTACTTATCCTGTTCCTCGAGAACGTGATTTTTAAGATTCAAGAATTTTAATTAACTCTTTTAATCGCTTACTTAACATTTTTTATATCGATCCTTTGAGACACGGTGTGCGAACGTTGGAATGCTATTTCCTGGATTTTTATATAAACAAGGGAAATATTATTATTGTGAAAAATTACGTAAAAAACAGTTTTTTAATTAATCCGGTTCTTAACTCTTGAACGGCGGACCATGGAGAAAGCCACAATTTTAATTTAATTTCAGGCTCCGTTGTTCAAGGATTAAATAATAAAATATAATTATCTTTCATAGCTCCAATACTTTATGTTCCGGATAGAACCATAGTTTATTACGTAAGGAACAGAATATATTATATAAGAACGGTCAATCATTATATAGGGCTCGATAACCGTATACGTTACTCTATGGTGTACGTGAGAAGGAAATACACCATGATTTTCCGTTACTTAATCATTTTTATTACCCCATGAAAAGTAAACGAAATAGAAAGGATTGGTGTATAAGAAAGCGATTCCTGTCGGTTTGTTGAGGAATGTAACCCATAAACACGTACGGAAGCCTCGTATAGTTAATCCGTCGGTGGATTATGATCATCCGAAGTACCGGTTATGGACACTTGGGAGAATACCTTTTATTGAGTGCTAAGGGAAAACGTGACAGGAATCGAATCAAAAACAAGGCAGATTCGAGTGCTTCTTGAGGAAAGAACAATCGAGCACGAGAATCTTGGAGAGTTTCCTGTAAAACATCGTAAAAGATGATTTACTCCTTGCTTATTAATATTCATAAGGCTACCGCGGAAACTGTGTCAACAGAAAACATAATTCTCGCGTTAAATTTAACATCTTACTAATTTCAGTCTGTAATTGTATTCCGACGGTCTTCGTAATTAATTCTTTCATCTCTCATCAAAATATTTTTCATTCTATACTTCTCGCGTTAGATTTAACATCTTACTAATTTCAGTCTGTAATTGTATTCCGACAGTCTTCGTAATTAATTATTTCGTCTCTCATCAAAATATTTTTCATTCACACCTACAATCTTTCAAATACCTATCTATATTATTTCGAAAATCTAACGAGAAATTCAAGCTGGTATTGTTACCGTTTGTTGTACATTTTCTTCGATTGGAAATTGCAAATTTTCCAAGTGTTTCTTTATAACAAAAAATGTAACGACAAATTTTTGTCGAGCCACTTCGACGCGTAACGTCGGCGGATTCTCGTTAAAATTTCTGTAGAACACAGCGTTGTAGGGAGCCGGTGTTATTAAGGCGGAAATAACGTCGACGTGAAATTTATTGTAATCGTGTAAGGAGGCGAGGACATCGTCGGGGAAATACGTTGAACGTCCCGCGGAAACTACTCTCCTCGAAACTTCTTTCCCCGATCCGGCCACGGAGTCACGTACCGGAAAAATGGCTTAATCCCAGAAGTCTTCTCACCTAGTTCCCTGAGCCTGACGGTCTGCGCTCGACACGCTAGTCTTTTGCATTCCTCGCTCTGTCTACCCCGAATATTGGCCAAACTACGTCCTTTCACCTCTTCGAATCACCTTCCAATTACAACTGAAGTGCTTTTTCAAAAAGTCGTAAAAGAATTTGAAAAATTCGAAAATAGGTTCGACCTTATTACCTCTTCTTCCCTTTTGTTGACCAACTTTTCGTCTCTGCACTTTTCACTCGCAATCACCTTCTCCTTTTCGCTGGTATCACAATTTTCCGCTCACCTTTTATATACTCAAGTACACAGACGTAACGATGCCTCTGAAAGTCCATAGAAGCGCGAAACGCGAAAATTTTGAAAAGGCCCTGTTCGAAGAAGCTCGCCGAGAATCTGGACCAGCGTATCGCGTCGGTATTTTTATCAGACGGTATGAAAGATATTTTTCACGGGCGTCGCGTGAAATCAGCAGTCAAAGCCCGGCACGTCGTTACGTTTGCGTAGCTGGTAAACGAAGAAGGGTTCAAGAGGTCGGAATAATCCGTGGAACTCGTTAATCCGACGAGTGGCCCGGGTCAGAAGTGGAGTGTGCCAAGCGTGTCTCGACGCATTCTCCCAAGGATCGTGATGATTCTAAAAGGGCCGTCCATTAGCGACTAACGACATACGTGTCCCTTTTCCAACTACGCTTCAGACAGCTTCGTCCATTTCTTTTTCTCTCGAAAGGACGCGACGGAGCCCTCTCCTCTGTCCATTCAAGTTCTTCCTACCGTCTACCCTCGTTCGCGAGTTTTTTCCCCCCGTCGAAACGACACCTGTTCGATCGCTTCGTCCGCCATCTGCAGACGATGCGGTAGGTAACACAATGGTCCCATATAATGGAGAAATTTTCAACCTGAATGATTGTGAGGGGATCATACAAGAAAATCGATAGGATACGAAATAACTGTTGCTAGGTGCAATGACAAAGTTTTCATTTAGCGCGTGGCTTGCTTTCAAGACGGTTCGGACCGGAGCGTCCGTGCAAACCCGAGAAAATGCTTTCCTCAAAAAGGGAATTTGACGTGTTCCGAGCGGCGGGGGAGAGGGACATCCTCACCCTTCGTAACGTGACCGTCGGGTTGGCAAACCGGTACGAATTATTGCTTTATTACACCTTGACCCGACAGCTCGAACGCCCAAAACGTCCTCACGGCCTTTTGCCTTTTCCTCTGCTAGAACCTTCGCTGGTCGCCACAATTGTGTATTTACAATAGGGAGTGTGATAGCTTTTCCTAAGAAAATTGGCTATGTAGGAGTAGTAGTTTAATTAGTAAACTAATTAAATTTCTAAATTAACTTATTGTTAGTTGATAGCTCGAATCTCATCGCCAGCTTTCTAACATTTACGTATCTCTTCACCTACTTTGGATTCCATGAATCAAAATAGAGCACTCGGTCTTTATCGCTGCAGAAAGGTGTCCAATTCGATACAGCATAGAGAAATAGGTCAGTGGTCCTGAATGAATCTTCCTCTCGATCGCAAGTACAATGCGTCGCGGTGAATTTCCCGGCTCTGCGAATTCCGATGCTACTTTCGGGCGAGAAAGAATCGTAGCGGCGTTAATAAGCGGCGCTGAGCAGGGATTGAAACACACGAGAGAGATGGGTTATTGTGCAGAGGGAAAGTGTGGCGAAGATGTCGGTGTCGGCAGGATGATCGTAGAAAAGGATATGGGGCAGCGAGAGCGGAGAGAGAAGCCGGAGACAATGAGGGGACGGCACATTAATATTCGTGGCATGCGGCGCCAGGCGTTCTCTTTCTCTTTTTCGCTTGTTCTCCGCGGCTTCCGCCCGAGGCGGCTCGTGCGCCAGATTGCGATCGCAACAGCTTCGTTAATTACTAGATCCTGCTTCCTGCGGCTCTGAGGAACGTCCGTCCGCCATTGGGCCGCGAGCAGGATTCACAGAAGAAGGGTTCCGTTCCCCTTGGGACCATTCGTGACGATCGCTGCCAACTTCCTGACCATGGTCCACGGTGTCGTGGTCCACTGGTTCTCTCACCCTTGACACGGTGCCTCCCATTCACAGGATTCCAGCCTCGCTCGAGGCAGATCCTTCTCCTTCGGTCTTTGCCTTTGTCCCGCGATCACCCGCTCGGATACGAGAGCACTCGTGCTTAGCCAGTTTTTCTACCAGCTCGGGGTAATGTCTTTCACAGAGAGGGTGTATTAACATTCCGATGCCGCGGCTGGATTACCGATCATTCGAGCCGGCTACTCGCGAGTACCGCACTGATTTATCTGATCGTCGAGCATTTCTAATGCTACCGATGATCGTGCGGTTGATGGCGCGTCCGGTTCCATAGATGTTTCGGTTCAGCGCAAACGACCCTTAAATCGAAAGATTTGATACCCCTTGTCGAGGAAGCTCTCTGTCGTTTTATAATTTCGTTCTCTCGCTGCTCTAACCAGCTGCATTTTACGACGAACCGTCGAATGCAGTGGAAGTGCTGGTTGCTCTATAGCAATTCGTCTGATTGTATCGTTGACTGAGAAATTTATGCGTATCCATTCGGGTTCACGGTGACGGCAATATCGTCTCTCGAATGGGCTATCGCTCTTGCTTTTCTTTCCTTGCCGCAAGATTGCCCCAGCCCCCCGTGTTTTATTGTGCGCGCGTTAGGAGAGCATTGTTCTTTATCGTCTTTCGATGCTGCTTCTCTAGATATCCTCGGGATTTTTGCAATTCTACGAGGAAAACGGATTCCCCGAGTTTCCTTGGATATTTCTGTTTATCGGTCCAGCAAGAAGCTTCGCTGGATTCGATTTTATAGGAGGGTTTAATGCGTCGACAGGGGGAAGAAAATTGCTCCTGAAAGGGATGCTCCTTGGATTTCCGCAAGGCTGATTTTTGGCGAGTGCAGCTCGCCAGATGCTGTTTAGTATAAAACGCTGCCTGATGCGACGTTAATTTCGTTGTAATTACTGGGAACGGATCGGTGTTCATTGATGGACTGATGGAGGGTGGATGGTAGGGTAGGAATGTTATTCGTAATGCAAGGAGATGACGGATTGGATATTAATGGACATCCATTAAAGGAATTTGTAAAATATGGATACATGGAGGCACTCAATAGTTTCTGGGATGATTTCAATAAAATTATTGTTTTCAATCAAATTTTCATCTACTTTCATCAATCATACCACAAGCAGAGTTGGACATTATTTCTAACAATCTTCTGATTCATATTTTCAATAAATGAAGCAATTGTTTCTTTGAATGAAAATTTATTTATAGATGTTTCTGTAAAATATTTTATTTTTAATTTAAAGACATTATTATTTCGAATAAGTTTCTATTCCAAATAAAATTTGATTTTTCTTATTATTTCAATTATTCGAAGAAGTTTTTATTCAAGTATATAATTTATTTCTTCTTCTTCAATATCTTTGGTTTAGTCGAAATTTCTATTTCAAAGTTCATTATTCGATGCTTTTAAAATTCTTGCTATTCTAAAATCTAGCACATAAAATAAAATGATCATCAATGATTACGAGACACGAAACATTCTTCAATCTTCTCTCTGATACCATCCCTCTCACCGTCCGCGAGACCAGGAACGCGCCAGCTGATCCTTAAACAAGAACCCATCATCATCGGTCAGATTCACCGTAGTTCGATGCTGTTAAAATTCCAATAACAAACGTCTCGTTGCTTCTTCGATCTGGTCTCCATCTAGTCTCGAACGTGCTGGAACATCTTCTTATATGCACGCGATGCCGTGCTACTCTTTGTTCGCGTCGCGCGTTTTTCCATTCTCGCATGCCATACGGCGACGCAGCTCCCGACGCATATCATCGGTCCTCGGGATTAATCCTTTTTCAGATTCCTCGAGCGGAGACAGACCGTCTCGCGGAGCCAGGATAACAAATGTCTTTCTCTTCCCGTCCGCTTCGTTGTCCGTCTACCTTCTCAGCCACTCGTCCACCGACCACGTGGACAGATGAGGGAACATACATCAAGGCGAAAAGAGGTCCGCTGATGCCGCGAACGACACTCGCAAGAAGGATAGCCAGTTTTCGTGGGCTAAAAGGCAGAGGGTACGAGGGGAGAGCAGGGACAGAGAAAGACGGATAATTCAGCGAGGACAATTTGAGGGCTCGGCGGCGGCACGACGATATAAATTCAGTAAACGCCGTCATTAGGGCCAATCCGAAATACCGGGCGTCTATTAAACCTGGAACTAAGATAATTACCTGTACTGTGCCTGTCCCCCTCCCCCTTCGCCTGCATTGTTGCGTTTCTTGCCTCTTCTTCGCGGATACTTTCAGATCTTCCTCCTGTCCACCGTGTCCTCGCGCTTACTTTTCCATTCTTCTTCGTTTCGTGTCCGGATCCTTGTTCTCTCTTCTTTCTCAAGTAGTTTCTTGTATTACCTCTAAAGTTAGCAAGAAGTACGTAATGATTTGGAGTATCGGTACAGCGAGTGTCTCTGTGATACGATAACATCATCGTGTCTACCATGAGCATGGAATTGAAAATTAAGATAAATTGTAGTTCTTGTAATAAAATTATGAACAGCAAACATTGCTCAAGTGTGTCAAGGAATTTCGCACTGTAAATTTCTCTTTGTAGAAATGCAACTTCTGTTGAATATTGAAACTCATTAGTTAATGGAGACTTTACTAAATTATTCTCTGGCTTTACTAAAAGGATATCTGACGCACGATTATTTAACATCGAAGTAACTCTCGTTAAAATTTTCATTCTTTTCAAAAATACTTTATTATTAGGAGATTCTTAATTATCGAAGTAACATTATCAGAATCAAATGTGTCCGATCAATAATTCATCATTTACTCCAGCTAAGTAGGTGTTTGATCAATGAGGCAGCTGTAATCGCAAAGTTTTACGTTCCATTCGGTTACCCCAGTCTTTCGACAAATTAAAATATCCGCCACCGTTTAATTAAGAGAATTGAAAGGAACACGTAGTCCAGTTGCAAGAATTGCCGCAGTTCGTTTAGACGAGCTCGTTAACCACAGGGTATCTAACTGTACGAAATGTCTCGGTGTTCAGGAATTTCGCGAAAATGTTTCTCGTGCAGGCTTTTATGTAACACGTTGTACTCGGACGCGTTTCGCAGATGGTCCTCGAAAGAGGCTCCGATGGAATCCCGTCACAGCTGTACACGCACGTTCACGACGAGGGAATGGCAGTGAAAAGGGACAGAGGATGAATAAGAAACGCTAAACTACGTTTTTAGTCGGGCGTTACATTTGTCGGATACCGACCACTCGAGGGCCGAATCCATGCTCCCTCGTCGCGGGAATGTTTCGGGAATGTCGCGAACTTTTATAATGTGCCGTTGGGATCGGTTACCCCGGGTCCCTCGACTCTGTTGCTTCGGTCGATGACGTACGGCGATCTCAGGAAAAAGCATAGGTTCCCATGAGAAAGAACTATTGGAGGTTCCTAGGAAGATGAGAGCTTTTATTTCATTCATCATTGGATAAAACTCAAATATCTTTTGGATAAGAATAATTCAAAAAATTGAATAAAAGGGGGTTCCTTGAAAATCGTTTGAAAATCTAAAGTATTCTTTGATAATGGAAGAGCAAGAAAAATGCGAGGAAATTAACGAGGTCTTATAGAATTATCCACTCACTATGTGAGATAAAAACGGTGATCTCATAAAGAAGCATAAGTTCCTATGAGAAAGAGCTATTCAAGGTTCGTAGAAAGATTAGGCTCTTTTATGAGCTTTTATTTCATTCATCATTGGGTAAAATTTAAATATTTTTTGGATAAGAATAATTCAAAAAATTGGATAAAAGGGGGTTCCTTGAAAATCGTTTGAAAATTATCTCTAAAGTATTCTTTGATAATGGAAGAGCAAGAAAAATGAAAGGAAATTAGCGAGGTCTTATAGAATTATCCACTCACGATGTAAAATAAAAGCAGACTGAAATAATTGTGCGGACGATGCTGAGTCGTGGAGTAATCAGTGGTTGGAAATGCACAAAGAAACAGAAGATCGTTCCCCTTCAGCATCGGTGTCGCAAGAAAATCCTGACTTGCGTTTACCGATTAGGGACGCTTATGTCTGATGCGTGCAGAAATCGTCGGGATATACTAATCGACGAGTGGTTCCGATTTAAGTGCCTTAGAAATAATCATCGGTATTAAATTGTAGAAAGAAATTCTGTGGAAAAAAGTTCGTTTCTCTGAAATTCACGAACAGCTTGATTCGTGAAAATCATTTTCAGACATGGTGTAATACTTTTCAAGGAAAAACGAATTCAATTACCGGATCGAATTTCATGAAATTATCGTTCCGTTTGACAGTAGCGAGATCGTAATTCATCTCTCTTCAACGTAAGTCAAGATTCGATCTGGAAAGTGTCTACACTTGTAATTGCTAGAAGGAACGACGGGAACCGTGAAAGTTCTTCGAGCCACCGAAATTCATTCGCTTATCTTATCTCGAAGAAAATTGCACGCAAATGGACGGGCTGATACGGCAGCCTTAATTAAAGCGATACACACCCCCTGGCTCGAGTTGGCCACGTTCATTTCGCGAAATAGGAAACACTAATTCGAAACGTAAATTCGCGACGATGAGCTACGAGACTCTTGCACCTGCAGAGATGTTCTTGTTCCAGTGTCAAGAATAATAGGGGTAAAAAATTAATTAGATCAAGATCACGGTGAATCGTTTCAATTATCTGTTGTGGATCTGTTTTGAGTACCATTACCATGTTCAATGGCCATTATAGAATCTTCATACAAAGAAGATAATTTCAATATACCAATTCTTCCATTATTTAAAATATTTCTAATTAGATAAATGAACGAATTTTTAATAATATCGATAATTGATACCTATAGAAATTCATCTTCACATTATTGTCATAGCACTTCAGGTGTAAAAGGGTTAATCAGAGCCAACAAACACGTTCGCGGGCAAGAAGTTAGTTTAGAAAGACGTTTGGAATTTCAAACGCGTTTCCACTACCGGAAGTTACAACTATTTGTTTCAAAAGTTTCAGCCGCACATGTGGCCAGGAAAACTTGCGATTTGACGATCGTGCGGGGAATAAAAATGGTTGAACGTGCAGGGATCAAGCTATATCTGCAATGTCAGGTGGGAAATCTTGGGATCTTAGTGGAGGGTTCGCAACGAACGCAGACTAATTTTATGCATCGCTGATCGTCTCGACTGCGGTGGAAAGGGCAAAACGGATTACCACGATGCACACGAGATTGTTATCCCGTGTTTGATGGTTTCGTTGCAATGTCACGGACAGTCTGAATCCTTTTTTTTTCCTGTTCACGCTTCGATGATTCCCTCTGTATTTGCATAGGGACAGATGGGCGCACACGTGTGCAATCTACCTTCGAAAAGGGATGAAGGAAGTTTTGACATCTTGTCAATGGACATTTCACGAATTTACCTTTGGTCCTTGATAAATGGTCGAAAGATTCTTGTTGCAACTAAAAAAATATTTACTTATGAATATAATCAAAGGTGACGTATTTGAACGAAAAATTTGAGTGTTCAAAGGATTTCGAAATAAATTATACTCAAGTGTAAGATGATTCAGAAATCATCATTTTCAGGTAACCAGATTACTCGAAAATTGCAACAGTTTGTCTCTCGCATAACATTGTTACGTGCCCGGATGTAAAGTTCAAAGTTTGCAACTCGTGGGATAAGTTGACGAATAATTATGCTTGCTGTAGCATCATGCATAATTTGCATTCATAGGGGAACAGAAACTTAACATTAATGGTGGTGTTTCGTTTCTGCAACGGTGGAAAGATGATTCTACGATAATTTTTCATTAAATCGATGTGTTCCTTTTTCTATAAATTTCAATATTATAATAAAAATTTTCTTTAGAGGTATTAATAAATATTTAGAATGAAATTTAAGCCACTTTTAATTAAAATTATAAAATATACATTTTTTTATTTGTTTATTTAGATAGAAAGTTACTTTGATTGGTAGATTGAACCTTCAGGATTTTGTACGCATAGTGTTTCATATTATTCTTGTCACATATTCGAACCCGTCGACCGTGATTCGTGCAACAACCACCGCGTTCCTGTATTTTATATTTAGTCACGAACATCCGCAGTTTTCTCGTTGCCATGTTCGTCGAATACCGATCGGCTGATTCTCGTATAAACAAGGTGAACGAGTTTCTCGAATAAACCGATCAAAATAGTTTCCACTTTCACGCGAACTTCCCTCGAACCAATTACACTTGTCCATTTAAGTTAATCTTGATTAAAAATATAATTAACACTTCCTACTTCATACAGCAATTTCAATTTTTTCAAGAAACTTTCAACGTTAATTTATCGAAAAATATTACAAAGTAAAATCTGTATACTTTCTCTAAGCATTTGCTTTCATTATCCACTTTTCAACGCGTTTCCTAAAAATTTTCACAAAAGGGCGAATTTCCCTGTACAGTCTCGATCGAATTTCCGGATGCTCGTAAAAACAAATTCGTCCAAATGTTTTCGCACAGGACATCTCCCTAAGGATCTGTTTGGTTTAAACGACAGAGGAGTGGAAGCCGCTCGCTTATTGGATGAAAACAAATAAGGGAAAAGTCTCGATCGTCGCGATGCGAACGAGCTTCATAAAACTGATCGACCGAGACGAAAAAGCGTAAGATGGACCGTCCTCTTCTTACGATTTTTTCCTCCGTTCCTTTCTTTCCCTTCGCGTCCTTCGATTATCTTCCCTTTGACCGTCTCCTCTCTTTTTCCCTTCGTTCCTGGGAAATTACAGTGCTACCGCAATCATCCTGTTTCTTCGAATTTCAATGGATTCGCGACGTTTTCTTGGTGATTGCAATTAACGACACCACGTTACCGGGAATTCGTTATTGCAAAATGATGGTAGACTTGGGGTTGTTGAACGACACACGCCATACGGTATTCTCTTCACTCGATTTATTGCTTCGTCTGTAACTTAGGGCCAATTAGACTCGAGTTAAAGTGTTTTTAGAGCTCTTTATTTGGTCAGTGTACAGCTGCTTGGAAAATGGTACTTTTTGCTAGATCGAACAGGTTGGTTTATTAAGGAGGCTAAGAAATAAAATTTTGTTTATTATTTGTTAATGTTTTTTCAGTAATAATATATCTATTTTTAACTTAATATTTTCATTTTTAACATTTGTTCTTTTACAAATTATTCTTTTAATATATGAAACTCTAGATTAATATCCTTGTATATTTTTATTATTACATATATGTACATCTAGATAATGAGAATAATATGAAATACAAAATTAAATAAAAATTGGGGCTCTCTTCATGGTCTGCCGTTCAAGGGTTAAGAAGGCTAAGAAGTAAAACTTTGTTTATTATTTGTTAATTTTTATTTGTAATAGTAATATTTTTTTATTTAAAATTTGTTTATAAATTCATTACGATATTTATCTTATTCATGATAAAATAACAGAAAGTGAAATTTTTCTCAGCATTACCGTCTGCATTCCTCATCTGTCGTTTCCACCGAGCTCTTTCTCGCGACGCAGCATCCGTGGCCTTTCTTCTGACATTTCTACCGTGACTGACGGTTTTCACGGACTTTAAAAGTGACTGTATAACGCAAAGGGCTGGCACTTCGGTCATGGGTTGTCTCGAGAGGTGCTTGTTACAACGTAAAGTACGTTCCTGGTGCATGAAAATACCGGGCTAAGTATCGTTGCTTGTTTCCCTTTAGAATTGTCTAATCGAAAAAGGCATGAAACATTTCATAATATGTGTTATTCATAACATTTCCGACTAAATTACCATTTAATTAATTCCATTGACGCTATAATAAGAATAATTAACATCAATTGTATATTAAAATTCTTCCGGACAAACGGACGGAAACGGTAAAATATTCCAAGCGTCGCGACATTTGGCATAAAAATGATAATAAAAATAAGGGGAAAGAGGAAAATTGGTAATGTTATTCGTCGAAGTAACCGTGACACGTTGTGTCTCTTTGTCAGCAAGTCATGAAACATCGACACGAGCGAGACACGCAGCCGGTGTTTGCAAATGATACAATGATAAAGATGCAAATGCATACCGGTGCAGCCCGTATGCAAAGCGACCGAAGCTCTCTGTTACATCTCTTGCGGGTGCATCCCGTGGCCGGCTCGTAAACTAACAACATTTCGCTTTCCTTTGATGTGCACGCGGCTCACTCGTTGTTTCCCGTCTTTTGTAAACGTCGATACCTGGATAGAATCGCCGAGGGGGTAATTGGATTTTGTAATTACCTGAAAATTTCATTACCGTTCAAATTAATTACCTACTTGGTCACTTGGATCTTTTATTATTCCATCGCAATTATAATTAAAAAATTTTTAAATTATACAGTTTTTATCTTCGTTCTTCTTTTACGAGTTTAATTAATCGCAGTCAATTTATCAACCACCATTGTGCTCTGAAGCTTGAAAAGAAATGGTGCTTACGAAAGTAAATCGCAGTGTCCGAAACACGTGTCTGAAGGAGCGCCTTTTTCGAGCGAAATACAGGAACGTTTTATACGGCTGCCGGGACAGAAAGTGGGCCGACGATATCCACCCTGAAGAGTCACAACTCGCGAACTGGATTACTGAGTTACAGGCTCCGCGAGTGGTCGGTCCAAGAGGACATTGCGATTCGCGCACATCCCCCGCGTTGCATTGTTATCGTTCGTAAGTTAGACATGCCCTCGGGACATTGGAACCATTGTTCTCGAAGATTCCCAGCCGGAGGAAACTTTTTCACCGAGTTTCGCTACAAATTGGCTTACCTCGAGCTTTCTCTACTGATAACAAAAGGACAACGTTTTCCACGCTGGGAAACAAGCGTTTTCAAATTTCTTCGCTCTGATCATTCTTAATTGTCGAATGGCTCGTCTGGAATTTTAAGATTACAGAAATATAAAATCTTATCCAATAATTAAAGAGAACTAGTATTTAACATACGTTCCTGTTCGTCCGTTCATGAGATTTAATTATTTTAAGAAAGAAAATAAATTTTCAGACAACCATTATAAATTTGTCTGTATAATCCTTCTGAACGATTAAAAACAAGGCCAGACATATAATTCGAATGTTTCTCCTCGGAGTACCGTGAAATTATTGATTCAGCCGTGATCCAATTAATTGATCCGATTGAAAACTAGTTTCGTCCAAGAGAAATACCTCTTCGGAGGTGGGCGCATGCATATTTGTTACACGCTCGGCTATTTATTATACTCCGATAAGCGGAAGCAAGTATCTAAAGTGTCCGTTTAAAGGGAATTACGGAATGTAGGTCATCGACCATCTCTCAGGGCCAGTAACGAGATCGATTTAATCTCGAAAGGCTATTCTTGCCAAACAGTGAATTAATCTTATCGATACTTCGGTTCGTTCGCGTTCTCTTTATCGCTCGATCGTCGATTCGAGTGTTTCGCCTTGGCTTCGTAATTCACCGGAAGAAGCTCGATGAATTTTTAGGGAATTTTTCTTTTCACCAACGGGCGATCAAGAATTCACGGTTTACCGTGTGCGTTAACGTATCGCAAAGCTGCCCACTCGTTTACCGGCGACCGCAGAATCTTGTTAAACGCTCGGAACTTACGCAACGCTTTTCCATGGCTCACCGCTTTCCGTTCCCCTTTCGTCGTCGATTAATCGAACGGCCAAGCCACCGTTCTGTCCACGAGTTTACGCGGTCAGTGATTTATTTTGCGCCCGTCCGCCATCGAAAACCCGATCGAGCCTTCCTCTCGAACGTTCGTTCCCGATTTCGACCGTGAAACGCGAACTGGTACTGGTTCCATGGCCCTGATACACTTTGGTGAGCCGATTTTCAGCGATTGCTTTTTTCCTCTTTTTTCGTGAGAGACAACGCTGAAAGATTTTCGGATGATTTCGTTAAGGATTAAATATCGATTTATCGGTGGGATGGAAAGGATGTATTCGGAAATTCAGGAAGCGCTTTTGTTGTTCAAAGAAAAAGTGCAATTGCACTTGGTAAATGTAGTTGAAAAGTAAAATTTAATTTTGATTTATCGATGAGATGGAAGATAAATTGAGAAATTCAAGAAGCACTCTTATTATTAAAAGAAAAAGTACAATTGCATTATCCTGATGCACCGTTGCACTTGGCAAATGCACTAGAAAAATAAAAGTTAATTTTGATGAGATGGAAAGAATGTATTCAGAAATTCAAGAAGCGCTTTTGTTATTAAGAGATAAAGTGCAATTGCACTTTTCTGGTGCATCGTTGCACTTGTCAAATGCACTAGAAAAATAAAATTTGATGTTGATGGGGTGGAAAGGATGTATTGAGAAATTCAAAAAGCGCTTTTGTTATGAAGAGAAAAAGTGCAATTTCACTTTTCTGGTGCATCGTTGCACTTGCTAAATGCAGTTGAGAAAGAAAATCCAATTTTGTTTGTTGGCCTTAATCTTAACTTCATTAAATCTATTTTATTATTAATTATCGCTTGATCGATCTCGAGAGCCGATGAAACGTCGAGATGGAGAGTGACACGCGTCGCGAGATGAAAAGGCACGCAATGGGGTGGAGGCGCGAAAAAATAATGGCAAGGAAGAAGGAGGTCGCGTTCCTGGGCGCAGTATAAGCATCGCGTGCGTCCAAGCCGGTTCTACGGTCGATTACAGCGTGACAAATTGTGTCACGCTAAAATGCCGCCTTCTACCTGGCGACAATGCAATCGTCGTCCCCTTTGCCTCTTGGCGAACCCAACGTTCTCTCCTGTAGCAAAGCGCGAGCCACGCTAATCTCCGGTCCGCGCAAATGCGCAAATATTTGCGGGGGTCTTGTCCGTGGAATTGCATTTCCGTTACGATCGTTCGTGTAAATAGCGAAGCTAGAAAGTGCTTCGTGTTTTGGTTGCTCGAACAAATGGGTTTAACGTACTTAGCGCCGTTGTATAGCCCGCGATTGTCGGGCAGAATTGAAATTCCGCTTTGGTAGCAAGCTGGTTCCCGCGAACCGTTCGGACGTTTTGTTGCGCGAGATTGTTGGTTACGAATAGTTATTTGCAATCGGGGTCTCGTGGACCTTGCGAAATGAGAGTAAATAATGAGAATTTGCGGAAATGTTAACAAATGTGTATTTCAATTTTCCTGCTATATCATGTAAATAATTTACTATTCCTAAAGTAATTCGATTTTGTAGTGGTTCATTAGTGGTTCATTTGGGGCGTGAAACACGCTGAGTGTCAGAGTGTAAATGGACACGTATGGTCAGACATACTGAAATTCTACTTATTAAGGCTACGAATTGTTAATTTTCAAATTTCAGTTTCCAAATGAGTATCTCATATTATTAATACAATAGTAATATTATTCAAAATTTATCTTCTCTTTTCTTCCATTAATTATTATTTGATTAAATTATATTTCAAGCATATTTGACTGCCATGGTATTAAGATTAAAATGAAGATTTATAGTAGGTCGTCTCAAAAGTTCATGATGTTTCTTTTATCTATAGAGTTATGTATAACTTCTATTCTTAGGCCTTCTATTTGCAGCAGTGACTGGATAGTATACCAGAATTAAATTGTTAGATTCAAACATGTATTCATGGAGCAGAGTTATATGTATGCGATGATGGAGATGATGTGAAAGTAGTTTGATAACTTATGGTTAACATCTGGCAAGCAGAGATGGCCTAGAATCTGGAAGGCTTCATCTGAATCCCATCCGTGGATTAACCTCTCTACGTCAATTAATAGTTTTGTTGTTTAGACAGATGAAAGTAGTACAAGTCAGTTTATTCTGAAACTATAATTTGAAATGATTAATGAAAATATAGGAGGAGACTTAATTTTGTACTTAGATGCACTTGGACATATTTAGCTATTTGAGCTTAAAAATATACTAATTTTATTTATTTATTATTCAATGAAAGATTATGATAAAATAGTAAATCGAAACTATACAAATATCAGTAATGAATTTATGAAAATTCGTGTGTGAAATGTCTTTGTTTCCTATGTTTATCATAAGAGCATCTCTAAGGCACGTACGATTTTCCCCTGCTTTTCGCCAGATGTGGCCACCTTACTATTTCATTCATAAATTCCTCATTCTTTTGCTAATTTGTTCATTATGGATCTCAATTCTATTGTAAGAATAATAGTTCATTGTTCCAAGTTACTTGTCTAAATCTCCAACTTTTCTGCAGTTCATTCATTAACAAATTAGGAAACTATAAGATAACGTCACTTTAATTGACTTTAAATTATTGGAAGTAGTTCGTTTTTTCTCTAAGTTCAAAAAGAATTCAATTAGGTCATGTATGAATGTTGTTGAAATATGCAAAAATGAAAAAATTTTGCATCGGCCGGGAATCGAACCCGGGCCGCCCGCGTGGCAGGCGAGCATTCTACCACTGAACCACCGATGCTTCGAATGTACATTTCTTGTCCCAGCTTCACGGGGAAGTGAAAATAATTTATTTATTATAAATTAATACTTAATTTAAAGAAATTCTAAGAGAATTGTTAGAAAAATCGAAGTAGGCAAAAGGTCGAGGCAGGCTATGTGTATTTTGTCAGCGCGTTTCCCCTTTTTAAGGGACAGTCCCTAGATGTGGGGGTGTCGTAAACAAAAGGGCATAAGTATGTCGAAGGCGTTCTCACAACCGAGGATTTTTGAGACAGCAGGGTATTCTTATTCTGACTGTCGTTGTGTATGATTCTGCTAATAAAGAGTCGAACATTTTGTTTAATACGCCCACTTTTATTTAATCACTCGCTCGATTAGTCTTATACAATGTAAGTGTCGACAATAGGTTCCTCTTTCCCTACTTGGAAACTGAAATTAGACTAAGTTAATACATACATATTAAAATCAATAACGTAACGTTAGATAGAGAATGCATTATTGCACTTACTTTATTTGAAATGCAAATTATAATTCTATACGATTAACAACTGATGCAATTTTAGCTGATTACAAACGGATACTATGTATTTCAATCAACTAGAAATTGCATAATCCACTTCTAATCATATCCTTTGATCACTCATCTTCAGTTTTCATTTCTCAATTAACACAAATTGATTAGCAAAATTCCCAAAAATGTACAGAGTTCCAATTTTCAACGTTTCAATCAGCTTTCATTCATTTTCCTTTCAAGACCATCCATATTCTCGAATGCCGGTGATAAAACCGCAATCAAAGAAAATTACTCTATTCTTTAACCACGATCCCATTAATTTCCTTGCACAATAGCCAACAATAGAAACAATGCAAACGAACCAGGTAGAGAAGAAGCAGGAAATAAGAATCCTCCAGTCATCAAAAACAAGTTCTCCTGGAAGAACACGGTATCCTCGCAAATGAACGTTTTAATTAACGATTCCTATTTGGTGCGAGCAGATTTCCCGCGGTGAATCCGGAAAATCTGCCGCGGTTGGTTATCTTGTAAAGTATAAGCGTTTCATCGCGTAGCTCGGTGATAAGTTTCGTTGCTCGCGAGGGTCATATCGCGCGAATCTGGTCTACGTGGTTGATACGAGATCAGAGATAACGAGCGTTTACTTCGGAGAGGATTTGAACTTCGACTCGCAAAGCGAGTGGCTCTCGTTTCACCGCTATTGTCTAAGAGCGGGGTGAAACCACCCTTCTCTCCTACTCTTACCGAGACTCACTCTAATGCTAACTTGCGGCTTGTAATTAGAGCAACAATGCTACAGCCTCTCTCCTTCGTAGCCGCAGAACTTTCACGGCGTGTTATGCAATTATTATAAGTCTCCGCGACTGCACAGAACTCTCTCTAACGATTGAAACTGCGGCTACGAGAGCCGTATGCGTTGACAAACTTTTCTAATGCCTATTAATGTTTACTCGAGAATTCTTGGTTATTAGAGCGAAAGGAATTTAGTTGTTTTATGAACTTCTTGTTAGGTACTTCAACGCTTTATAATTTTGAAAGAGAATTATTGAGAAATAAAGCTACGAGAACCGTATGCGTTAATTAAGTTTTCTAATGGCTATTAATGTTTGTTCGAGAATTCTTGGTTATTAGAGCGAAATAATTTAATCGTTTTATAAAATTCTTGTTAGGTATTTCAACGCTTTAGAATTTTGAAAAAGAATTACTGAGAAAATTCTAAGAAATTTAAAAATGAAATAATTTCAAAGTGAAAAAGGTGTACACAAGCCATCAAGACGGTTCCAGATTACGTCAAACTCGTTCACTTTTATAATCCTTTTTTCTCACTTCGCATAATTCCGACGACTCTACCGAATAATCTTTAATTCCACGGGCCGTCTTACGAAATCACGATCGATCGGATTTACCGTTTTCGATTCTGGAACGTCAATGGCCGTGACGAGGGAGGCAGGTGGAGAGATCGTTTTCTAAATCTCCAATAGTCGTTCGCCTCGCCGTGGAACATCTTGGGTACACGAAGTCGTCGACGTGATTCTGAACTCACGTCCAACCGGACGACTGATGGCAGACAAGAGGCCGGACAAAAGGAAAAGTTGAGGGGCCCTAATACGCGAGAACGGCCGTGTAAACCGTCAATCCGGCACTTCTGCTAACTTCCACGTCAATCTGTGTAAGCTTCTTTCAGAGGCTTAAGATGACCGTGGATTCACGACAGAAAAGGAACACTCGAACCCGTAAATGTTTTGAAGATAGTTTGAGCATCGGGAACGCCTCTGCTTGAACCTGTTAGTAGTTCAGGGTGGTCCATTTTTGAAAGCCGCATTTCTTGGCTACCATTAATGATAAGGTTCAGCAATAGCGTTATACTTATATCATTTATTTGATAACAAGTTTTAGTAAAAAATTCAGTATAAATTTTAATTCATTCTTCAAGACCCAAATTAATATATCGTTAGTTAAAAATTCCATAATTTCATCGTTTCTTGAATTCTTCGAATTATCAGATATAAAACAATGACTAAGAACCGAGTTCAATTCTTATACCACACTTCACTCCCTAAAAACCATCTACGCAAGAAACTCAGCAATCAGCGTCCAGTCACGAAGAAATCTCATCAAACGTCCCAAAAAAGCCAGCATTGATTCTTTTATAAAAAGACGTGACAAGAAGACATCCTCCATTTTCTCGACCACCTACACTGTCTCTTGACTAATTAATGAGATTAATCAAAAAAGCACGTACCTATAAAAAAATTTCATTTTCTATTCTCATAGAATATTTTCCTCTTAACAGCTTAAATTTGACAAATTCACAAATTTCTTTAGATCTAATTAACTTTTATCCCGAGGATGACGAGTCGATGAAAGAAACCGATCGACACCTCTTCACCCTTTTGAAGAATCTTTTAATAAATTCCAATGATATTATATTACACACCGCGAACTGTCTCTAGCAGACGGTTTCAACGTGGCGAATAATCCCGATAGATTTTCACGAGGAAGGCGACAATCCTCCTCGTGCAATATGGTCGTCTTCGTCGATGGGGACTTTCCTTCCTCGCTATAATTTGTCGCAGGTGGTTCGTCCCGACACCCCTTAGTCTCCGGGAAATCTGAGTCTTACATCGAGATCCGTTCCAGCCGGTGGCTTCTCTCTTCGTTTTGTCCTCCCCGGCTTTCCCCGTTTTCCTTCCTCATTCCCTTTCTCGAGAGATAAATGCGAGCTAAAGGGAGCAACTGTTCACCGTTCCCCTTGAAATTTCATTTCGGTTTTTAGCGACGATGATGATCCCTCTTACCCTTGCCCGGCTAAGCTTCAGCATCCGTAATCTCGGCCCTCTGTAATTAAATCCTTCCACTTTATTTAGCCGGATCACGGCTGGGACGACGCGTTCAACGGTCTTTATACCTGTGCTTATTTCTGTCCATGGTTTTTGGAACGGTACCGGTTGAGTGGCTTTTCTTGTTGAATAGCAATTAGCACGTAATGCAATCCGTTTGCCAGACCATGGCTGGGAAAGTAATTTCAACCTTTGCGTTTTTCATGTAACTGTACCGTACTTTGTACCCGGGACTTTGTAATGAGAAAATCGTATGAAAGTGTAATTACAAATGGGTCGAAGGGTTGGGAATATAATATTAAAGTAATGTGTGCAGTTGTTGACCCCCGTGCAATGATTGACTCTTTTCCTAAAAAATTAAGAAATATAATATATGCGTTTTTTAACTTTCGGATGGCGGACCATGGAGAGAGCCCCAGCCACAATTGTAATTTAATTCTGTACTTCATATTTTCATTTTTTAATGAATTATAGTTAATTTTGTAAGAAATGCATTATATTATATTTTTCACTTTTTTTAGGAAGTTTTTTTAGAAAATGAAAATAAAAAAGTCTAGAGTTACATTTAATTTGTCACGTATTAAATTTAGGAATAAATATTCCATAATTTGTCAAGTTTGAAAATTATACCCCCGTTTTGTCATCTTCGAAATTAATGCTTTCAGCGTGACGTGCGAGCATCTGCTTCCTTTTTCCCTATTCAAATTCACAGATCCAACTTTCCTTCGTTTCTCTCCGCGAAACGGTGGAAAATCATTTTCTCTAATTACCAACTTTCCGTGAAAGTTGGCCCGACGATCGTACCGAAAGTTGGCTCGTTTTCTTGTTCGCAAAGATGTTTCACCGTGAAAGACAAACATTTTCGACTGATGGATGAAACGTAAACTCCGTCAGCTGGCGTTTTCCTTGCAATTAGCGGTGATCTTCGATCTGAACTGTTATTATTCTCGTCTGTCGTTGATTCGCAACCAGATGATCCTGAAGTGTAACCGTCTTCGGGAAGGATCGATATTGCCTCGTCGAAATTGCCTCGACGTTAACGAGCCAGCCCGACCGAACTGATTACGGGAACCTCCTAATTGTCCTTTTCGGATAAAGGCTTTCTTATTTTACGCAGCTAGACCTACCCTTTCTGACCCTTCGATGGGATTTCTTCTGCCTTGGATCGTACTCGAACCGGATTAACTTTGTCTCGTCTTGATTTTCTGGATTACTCGTTTCGACCCTCTAATTGCACGGCACAGAGATTGAAATTTGTCTCTTTATTTTATTTATCTTCTTGGGCTATATTCGTGAAATTAAGAAAAATTTTAATTCCATTGTTAATGATAGTTACACCTTTAAACAATTTAACCCTTTCACTATTAAGGTTTGAAATGGTCCCACTCTATATATTAATTAAAAAATTTAAGTTTCTAATTTTCAAAAATCGTAATTTTATAGCGTTTAGGGAAGGAAAACTCTGAAAATTAAAAAATTAAAAATATCAGTGCAGCTAAAGTGCATCCGTTACACTTTAAATCGGGCAGGTAGAAATAATTCATAGGCTTTCGTTTAAAATATTTAAACGAACCTAGTATTCCTTGGTGAATCGAAACACGCGACAGAGTTAATAAATTTCACCCTCCCGGTCCGAGCGGCATGCTCAGCCCCCCGAAAGGAACGCGCTAAGCGATCCGACAGGGGCTATAAATTTTTATTAACTTCTCGGCCCTCTGTGGGCCGTATCGCGAGCAGCGAGGGATAATCGATTTCCAGCCAGACATATCGTGGATTTCCGCGAGCGATCCCTGTCGCAGTCGATAAAGCCGGTTCCCAAAGCCCCTCGGGCTGGCCGATAACACGACGCTGGATCGACGTTTAAGCGAGAGGTCACGAGGACGAGGCGTTTGCGAGATAAGGCGGAACGGGCGGGCACATAAATGGCGGCGGTGCTGGTGAAACGGATAAAAGGGTTCGATCAGCCCTCCGCTAGACGCTTTCCTTCCGTATACCGGATTATCCTCGAGGTTTTGCCGAATTACGAGCGTGACTGTCTCTTCGGGGATGATCCGGCGGTCGTGCGCCTCTCCTTTCCAGGATGACTGCACCGGAAATCCATCCGGAGAGTACCGTCGACTTATCGACGTCCTCCCGTCGATGGCCCCTTACGTTTTTGCAAGGAGAAACGCTCTCTTTCTCCACGTGAACGCCGCGAGGAACTAGTTTTTCGTTATTACTCGTGCACCGAGAAGTTCTACCTCGAAGAGGGATATGTCGTTAGATAGTTTGTTGGTGAAGTTGGTAGATGTCTTTAGGGTGCTTTCTGACGTTCGCGATTCGAGGTTGCTTTCAAAGGAAAGTGTTTGGGACATGAAATTAATTATGACTGTGTGGAAGGGTGCATGCCAACTTGGAAGTTGCTATCATTCCTGGCTTCTGGAATCTTGCTGCGTCGGGGTGTTTGTGGTGGATCTGAATGGGGTAAACGAGTTAAACCTATGACTGGGCTACTTGGATGCTTGGGTACCCATTTGTATATTGCGAAGTTACCTTCTTTCTTTTTTTTTTAATATTATACAACCACTATTTTGTTAATATTATTATATTTAATTCCTTTGATGAATGTTTACAACCCTTGGTCTGTAGCAAACATATTAAAAACATATTAAACGAATTTAACCCAGAGGTGGGCTACTTGGGTGCTTAAGTACCTATTTCTATATTAAAAGATTAGCTCCCTTCTTTTTTTTAGAAATGTTATGCAACCATTATTTTTTTTTATTACTGCTGTATTTAATTCCTTTGATGAATATCCCCAACCCTTAGTCTCGAGCAAACATATTAAACTCTCATAACGTGTAATACTAATTACGAAAAGTCAACTGTGAGGAGAAAACGTCAGATCGAGGAAAGTTGGAAGAATGAAGGAAGCAGAGAGGTTGCAAGTTTAATGTAGCCTCGTTAGGCCGAAAGGGGT
Organism: Osmia bicornis bicornis; assembly: GCF_907164935.1. Classification (NCBI taxonomy): domain Eukaryota; kingdom Metazoa; phylum Arthropoda; class Insecta; order Hymenoptera; family Megachilidae; genus Osmia; species Osmia bicornis. Next base: position 7,913,328 of record NC_060218.1, on the reverse strand, counting down.
CCTCTACAATGAAAGAAATCGTCCAAGTCGGTGGAATCAAAGTGAAAATGTCGCATCTTCGTGATCTCTGTGTCTGTAGTCGCGTTGGGATTAATCTCTTTGAATCGAGCAATCCTTCGTGCTGGCTCCCACGGGAACGTCTGCGGCGATTTGTCGTGAAACTGGAGGACCGTAACGCGGTTAAGGACTTTTTCTCGTTACCTGCCGCGCTATCCCCGTAAACGAAGTGGAAGGAAAAAAGAATTTCCGGGGGGAAAAAAGTTGTTAATATGATAAGTTTGAACGTTGATGAATTAGGATGGGTCCAACTGGTTAGATGATTCCTCTCGCATGGACGTTCATGAATAATGGATGATCAACTTCCGGAAAAGGGTTGTTGACGCGTTCAGTAGGGCAGCTTTTTCCGAGGACTTTTCTATTTAGCGATATGGAACAAATGTGTCCCGTAGAATCTTTAATTAAATACATCATTATCACGAAATATAGAAATATTAACAATTACCCAAACTTCCATAATTTTATTAATTTTTTAATTTTGGATGAGTTGAATGGAGACGTCTGTCGATGAGAAATTAGCGAATTTGATGGCTGATAACGTACATCAATAACGCAATGAATATTTGTTGGTAATAATAGGCATCATATGACAGCTAGTGCATACTGTTGTTCAAATTAATTAATTACAGTGATTAATGAATGAATCTGTAGAGCTGTTTAACAGATTTCTGAATAAAACAGAGAAGGGTATCATTGTAATGTTTCATGTCAAAAAATTAATTAACGAGAGACTATTACAATGCTCAATTGTTACTAAATAATCGTTGAATTGAAATAAACAGTTTGTACATGGTTACTATAATGATAATTATACGGCATAAATCTTGTTTCGAGCAACATAACAGGATTAACAGGATGAAGTTTATCGTTGTTACCAGTTTTCTTTGGAAGTGGTTTAAAAATTCCCACGAAACCTGTAAGATTCCAGAATTGGCCGGTTTCCTTTTCAGGACGGTTCGGTTCGATGGCGAAATTATTGCACGTCGAATTCGCGAGGGGTCTTGAGCGCGAAGAGAAGTTTTCTTTTTCGCGAACAAGTATTACGTGTTCGTTCGACAGCGTATTCTTTAAAATGGCCGCAGAAATGCGAAGTAACGTTTCCTTTCAACGCTAAAGAGATCGGCCCCGTGAGAAATCCGAAAAGTCTCAAGGTATGCGAAATTGTAGGATATTGATTTCCCTTGAGAGATACCGGCCTAAAAAGTGTCGAAAAACTGGACAGACAGGAGACAAACGAAGCGACAGGAATATTTCATGATATCGGTGAACTAGTTCCACGAATGAATATTAAAGGAAAGAAAAAATCACGTAGACAAGTTGCATCGTGGAACGGATTTTCACGTGTGCATTAAACGCGTTTTTGAAATTCATCCAGACAGAATTACTATCCTCGTTTCACGGTAATTTGAAACTTTTTAATGAGTTTAATATATTCCTGTCCGAGAGATGGTGAGAAAATTAAATAATTTTACCTTTTTCAGAGGAAACAATGCGGTCTCCTCTTTCGTTACAACATATCTCATTTCTGTTTCCTTTTTTCCCCTACGATTTACATTAGCATCACTTTTGTATAGAGTTCTATGCTTCTTTCTGTTAAATACACATTTTTCAACGTTATCTTCATCATTTGAAATGGAAAACAGAAATGGGTGCGAGGTTTTCGTCTTGAAGACCAAAAATTGTAAGTCCCACTCGAGGCGGAGGGAATAGAGTCCAAGTACCGTGCGTCGCCGACGTTCCGGACGAATCCATAATATCTACAGAAACGCCAATTGTATCTCGAACAATTGGTTCACTGCCTTTGTAAGTAAAAACCGGGTCTTATTGCTGTTTCAATTTGTCGAAGTGAAAATTGAATTACAAAGCCGCAATGTTGTTGAGGTTTTCACCAAACCCGAATCACGACACGTTCAGACAATTTCGGGGAACAAAAGTCTCCGAGAAACGGAAGGTTGGAACGTGAACGTTACAGAAGCCGGAAGGAAAAGTGAAGAACGAAGAATAAAATCGTCGAGATAAATCACGGAGTAGACGGGCGCGTAGAGGCAGCCGAAATTCGACGGTGACGCGCGTCACGACGCTCCATTTGCCGGCGAAATTGCGGAATCTCTGGGAAAGCTGGCTAACGCAGAGACGACATGATGCATCGTTCCGCTGATTTAAGGCGTTACGTCGTTTGCACTTGCACACCGTTGTTGTATTTATTATCGTCTCGCGAAACGCGGACATGTTTATTGTGATTGGCCGTCCAACCAGAAGGCCTTGCCTCGCGCTCCTTTGAGCTTTTAATTTAAACGCTGGACGGTAGTAACGCCGACTCGTTAATGGGATACGATCCTTGACGGAAGATTTAAACGCCTTCGATCAGCGGATCTTAATGGCAGCAGCTGTTAATAGGTGCGATATTTCCTCGCTGAGAAACCGAGAGGTATTTGTCTCTGTCCATCTGCGAGCGTTAAAAGATGCAGAAATGCTGGAACTGCGGAGAAAATGGGTGCTAAAGGAGTAATGGAGATCGTGTTGAACTTTTGGGAATTGAATGTGTAACAGATTCTACTGTCGGTCGTTGGAGAATTTTAAAGTTGTTAAAATGGTCAATTATGCGAACTCTGTGGGGGGACGTTGAAAATTTTAACATTCAAAAGAGAAGTGATCAAGTAGAGAGTATCTAATTACCTTAAGTAGTATAAAATAATACTGGACAGACAAACTCAAAGATCATCCCCGTTCCACCCCAGAAGCACATTTGTCTATGTCCAACATCCCCAGAAGTTAGCCAATTTTCGTCGCTTCGGTGTTAACGAGATGCGCCGTAATTTCTACACTAACCACCTGTGGAAAATTTGATACGCGATACCGTAATGAACCTCCCCTACATATTCTCCTCGTGGAAATTAATGTTTACGACGGGACTTATGCAAGGGGTTGACGGGGATGGGGAAAGTACGTAAGCAAAGATTCTGCTTTATATACCTCGAAAATTCTCCATACGGTTTATTACTGAACGAATGCAACCAGAAGCGATGTTGCTTTGATATGCAAAGCATGGATGCCAATAAACGTGCACCGTGGCTTGCCATGTTAATCGTGATAAGAGTAGACGTGTTACATTGATGCCAGATGATAAGAATAGTTAGGTGAAGAGATTGAATTATTTTAATGATAGTGAATAGCTTGTCCGTGTAGGTAATAGTAAACTCTTGCTATATTGCCGATTACAATATTATTGCCACGGCGGACCATGGAGAAAGCCACAACATTAATTTAATTTTGTATTTTATATTATTTTCTTTTATTTAAAAACTATATAGGATAAAAATTTAAATGAAATTCTAAGTAACATTAATATTGCAGTAAAATTCTCGCTATATTGCCGATCGGGCGAACTGTAATCAAAGGAAAATTAAATTTTAAATGAAAGAAAATTATAAGTGACATTAATTTTAGCAAGAATTTACTGTAATATTAATGTTATTCAGAATTTTATCAATTTTTAAAATTTTTGGGCTCTGTGTGCATTGAAAATCAATTTCTAAGTCTGTCTTCAATCTATGCGAACTTCTATTATTCTAAATAATTCCGTTCATCGACTCACTAGGCTAAAACACTTGCTCGCCCATAATTCACCACTATCAGTGGAAATGTCAAGAGGTCGACCATCATCGACACAGTTAACTTTCTAATTCCCGTCGGGTTTGTAGCGAATTCTCTCACGAGGGAAGGCGGAAGTCGGGCGTTTCAGTAATGGCCCCTGTTGTTGGCTAATTAATTAGCATAACGTCGCGTTATAACAAGGCGATAGCCGATGGCCGAAGTCACGCTAGGTGATTTTCGTGTCGCTCGTCACGAGCCGTCATCCCGTCACGGAACGCCATTCGTTAAGGCAAGCCACGCCGCGGCGCGCCGCGTCGGTCACGTTCGACTTGAACGATACATCGATCATGAAATGCGAAAATAGCCGCTGTCATGAACGAGCACCCGTCATTATCGGTGGACCCTCGTTGACCCTGCGACTGTCAGTAACGTATGCATATAAGTTTCCCCCAGAGATCCGCTCGCTATCGTCGCTCGATTCCTCGCTTACACGCTCCTATACGATTGATTTATAATGCATTACGACCCCTTTGTTTTTCTTTCCTCTTTCGAGCTGCGCTTCCCGCTGATGGATGGTTTAATTTATCGAGGAATAACAATGGGAATTTGGGGTGAACTCTTGGTGATGGAAAGCGGAGTTTTTGATTTATTTGCGTCGGTTACTGCCACGGTTGAAATGGATGCTTGTAGCATAGCACAGTTGAAGAAAAATTGTTATTCGAAAGTATTTAACCTGACTGTTTAACCCTTGGACGCCGAACCGGGGAGAAAGAGGACAGTTTCAATTTGATTTCGTATTTCATATTTTTCGCATATTTTCTTATGTTTATAAATTATTAAATAATACGTTAAATAATACATTTAACTTTAGGTTAATGTCGTTCTACGTGTTTTGTAAATTTGGGTTTCGATTGACCCATACTCCGTTGTTCAAGGATTAACGTTTGATCTACCACTTCGTGCCATTAGTATTCCAGTAAACGATGTTTCACGTGATAACGTGTTAATGAAAATTACTGAAATTACATGGCATTCAAAATGTTAGGGCATTAAAAGCTAAAGCAACGAAATACTCGAGTATAGCTGCTTCTTTTTTCCCTTTTCTGAAAGAGTCCTTTCAAGCAGGAAATTAGAGGAGCTCTTTCAAGGAAAATCTTTCGCACGATCTCCTTTAAATGTGCTCCTTTAGGAAGCATGAAATGGAAACGCGTGTTCTAGCGAGGAAAACTTATTATTACACCTATCTCGTGGAAATTCCTGGGCGAAAAGCGTGAATAGGTAAATCGTCGATAATCCTCGCCCGAGCGGATTATCGGTGACTAACCGACAACTATATCGGGTTCATGAATTTATTCCGAGTTAAATTTAACCCCGGTGTCGCGGTGACATACCATTATGAATTAATCCAGCCGGAGCCGGATTTTAGAAAGCTTCGCGTTGATTACGGCTAAGCGGTCCATACTGTTTTCATATAATTAAAACTTGCGCGTGATGGAGACGAGTGCAAATCCTTGGGTTATCGTATTAAAGCCACCGCTTTCGATAGCATTTTACCGATCGTTCGCGTAATTAGCGCGTCAAATCATCCTTCCTGGATTATCGAACTTAATAATAGTTTCTCAATATAGATTCTGATTTCTAGCTGATAAAATGAATATTGATTTCAGTAATCAATATTATTTCTCAATGCAATCGTAATTAATTAATTAATTACGAGAAGGCATAATAAATTATTAATTACTGATTAGTATACTGATATGACACTGTCGAAACATTAATTTATAATACATAGAATACTTGAATTTTTAAATTCAATTTCCTAAAAAACGAAGCTCTATATTTTTCAATTCTCTTTCTTATATAAATTTTACTAATCTAACGCGAGGAATCACAGCATCGTTAAAAGTAGTGTAAGCGAGAACGAATAATAGCCAGGTCCTAGGATGGTGATGGGCATCGAAAATACTCGGTTACCCTCCTGGGACCGCGGATCGTTCGGGATAATTGAAACGTGTCTCCCCGGTATTATTTATCGCCGGCCATAAATCGAATTTACCTACCTGTATACCTTGTATCGAGGTCCGATTTATTGCACTCGTAAAAACGCTTCCGTTCCCTCTTTGACCCGGTTTCCGGTACGATGTCTCGTTAGACGAAACGTTTCCCTACCTGACGGTTTTCCATTTCTTTTCGTCGTGGTTTCACGGTATCGTCGACGATCGTTCGATTGCGAACACTTTTTTTCACAAACTGCCAACTGTCACAAAAAACCCATTGATTGAATTTGGTTTTCTGAAATTTCTGAAAAATAATCCATTGCAAATCTATGAACCCAAATTTAAAATTTTTATTAATTAATAAATGTCAGAATTCTCATTGAAGTGCTCCAAATTGGCGAAATTGATTGAATTTGATTTCTTGAAAATTCTGAAAATAATCCATAGCAATCTTTGAACCGAAATGTTAGATTTTTATTAATCAAGAAATTTCCATTTAAGTGCTTCAAATTGGAGAAACAAACTAATTGATATTTTCAACAGTAATAAATATCCCGGAAACGTCGTGTCTAATTTACAGATTACAAGAACCGATAATCATCGTTCGTTCGACTTGAAACGAGTTCTTGAGGAGCTGCTATCGTGAATCACGTTGTCACTTAATATTTATCTATCTGCTCGTTTATCTCCATGCTTCATGGGTTCGTTTAATAGCCGCGGTTTAATGAATTCGCTTCAATTACGGGTAATTGCACGGGCGGATCATTAACGCCGTTAGTTGCCCGTTACCCTTGCGAAACTTATCCGCAAACGATGAAGTTTCCACCGTTATTTCTGTTGGCCCTCGATTCGAAAGCCGGCTCGTTTGCACTTAACTTCGCGATTTCGATTTCTCCGATTCTCGATCGTTACGCGTAAAATGCCTGGATGTACCGGAGTCAGCTATCAAACTGTAAGCTTCGATTACGTGCGGGGTAAATGAAACTTGTTGTTTGCCAGCGATAAAGTTTAACGATGTTTGCTACATATTGGTTTATACTGGTAACTCTTGAGATACTTGTCGGTTACTTGCTCGATGTTGGGCAGAGATTTTTCTTTTCCAACTTCTGATGTCAAAAGTTTGCCCGAAATTGAATCTGTATCTTTTACTTTCTTTGTTGAGACATAATTGTATCGAATACTTTTCTATTTTCATTGTTTCTCCTAAGGTATAAATTGGCTCAAAAGCTAATCAATTTTTTATCTATAGAAACGTGATACGCATTTGTAAAATATCTTCCAAAAGATTTGATATTTCACAACTGAAGAAGATTACAAAATTGCTGATCTTTTAACTGTGAATGTTTAACTCTCGGAGGGCGGACCATGGAGAGAGCCCCAATTATAATTCACTTTTGTATTTCATATCATTTTCATTTTCCAAATTTTACACTGTATCTTTGAAAATTATTCTTCTAACATATGAAACTCTTTTATTAAAAAATTCTAAATATAATTTTAGATTAATACGTTTGAGTATGTTTTGTAAGTCTGCGTCACGATGGACCCAGGCTTCACTGTTCGAGGGTCAACAGTTTTCTAGATAGAATTTTTCGCGCTCAGCTTGCTGCCATGTTTTCCCTAGCAGGGTAATAGGAATTTGCTTAATCTTGTTTTTCGTTCGTTTGATAAGTCGAAAAGTTTGGCTGTCGGCTCGCAGTTATGGCAATTCCCCTCGTGGCTGGCGAGGCATGGAAGCACAGGGCAACACGAAGTGTTTCCCGCGCGATGCTCGCAGCACGCAACTCTTGCGGAATAAATAATTCGGGAAAGTTGAGCGTTATCTTCGCGAACGAGTCGGAAGTTGCGGGAAAACTTGGCCCAGATTAGTCTCGAAACGAAATTATTGCGTGGCAAGACTTCGACGGCGGAGAAATCATATCCGTGAATACTCGTGTACTTCCTGTTGAAATCAGAAATACTTAACATTCCTTATTAGAAAGGAATAATTAAATGCAAAGGTGCAATTATTTTGATGATCTTTCGAGAAGCTTTATTTAGCTTTGCTATGTTTAAAATAAATTAAATGAATTTTTTTCTACTCATCCTTCTTTAGGATGTAACAAAACAAAAAATGTAATCAATTTAATAATTTTCTAAGAAAAATTGTGTATTCTTTTATTAGTATAATTTTCTTTGAGGTGAAAATTGGAAACATGATTATTTGAACTGGAAAATTCAACCCGTTACCATTTTTCCAGCATTTTCCTTTTCCATTTCTTTCACCATTAATTTAACCGAGAAGCATTCTCTTCTTCTTCAAATAATGCATGCATTCACCTTTCCTCGATAGAGTGGTCCCGTGTATCAGTCCCGAAAGCGTTTTCACGCGGAATTGAACAGCAACGAGCGCGCGGCTTCGCTCGAATGCTTTCCTCCTTTTCTGCCGGCCGAACAGCCTCTCCTCTTTCCTCCATTTTTCCGGCTGCTTCTCGTCAGCCGTTGTCCCTGTACGCTCGTTGCTCGTTTCTCCCGTCTACGTACAGGTACGTCTGAATTGTCGTAGATTTTCTATGGGCGCCGTGTGGACCAACGGGAAAATTCGTCCGGGAAAACCTGTTTATATTCACGGTCGTGGCAGCCGCAAAGAGAGGAAAAATCGGGAAAGTTTATCTCGTTTGTAGCAACCGCGACAAGCACACTGTCGTAGCAGTTCCCCTTCGAGGATCTCTATTTTATTCCTCTTTCCCACTTTTCCTGCTTATTCTCACAATCAGTTCATTTTACGCATAAAGTCAAGATTTAAATTAATTTCAATTTGTTACTTTAGCTATTCCAAATGAATCTTTTTTATTTTAATTAACAATAAATCAAAATTAGTTATTATATTGAAATTTTGTTAATTCAAAATGGAAAATACCATTTCCCAATATTTTAATATTTTAAAAATTAAATCTAAAATACGATAAAAGGGTTAACACTTTAATTTTATTTTTGATATATGTAATATTATTATTCCGATAATATTTCCATTAAATACAGTTTCGAGTAATTAGTGAATGAAAATTTCTACGAAAATTTCCTTCATCGTATTCAATATTTCTCCCTCTAATTTCGCGCATACGTCTGACCGTTCGTTGATTCATACTACTTATTCGCAGCTCACTCTTAAAGTAACATTCCCCGAACGTAGGAAATATCGTTTTTCTCTTTTGCCTCTCGTAAATTGCACTTCGCTGCCGTTTCTTTTTCTCTTACCCTCTCTACTCGGTCACATTTTTATTTTCCAGCTATATTTATTCCATTTCCCTTTTATTCCTGTTTCTCGCCCCTAATTCTTCGGTTCCATCCCTGGTCCTTTGCGCTCTTTTTTTTTCTTTCGACCGCAACCAGCAATCGGCCAGCAGCACGCTTAAATTGCGCGATTCGAACCTTCCCTTTTCCCAACGTTTCCCATTCGGAAATTCGCTCACGTTTGTTCAACCCGTTGCATACCGTGGCGAGGTTCACCTTTCTTTTTTTTTCGGAAAGAGGAGTCTTTTCCTTGGATTGGCGTGTAGTATCTGTCGTACGACACTTCTATTCTTCTCGGACCATTTCCTTTCGCTGAGATCTTGAGGATCGAACTGTGGATGTGAAAGGTTTTAAAAATTTCTCCAAGACTCGATCGTAAAAGTGCTTTATTATTGTTCCTCAAAGAAAATCCTTATGATGTCTGCTATTCTTTGTAATGTACTGAAAAAAGACCTTTCAATATAATCTCTTCAGATGTATTTTTATTTAATTATATAATAGAATTTTAATTAATATCCATCATTTTTATCTGTTTCAGGTAAGTGTCAAAGAATGTAAATGATATCTGGAAGCTAAAGGTATACAAGTAAGTGTTAAAAAAAATCTTTAATTTTAGTATTCCATCGAGGATAGATAAATATTAATCAGTTACCATTCTATAATAGAAATGTTTAAGAGAACGAGTACAAAAACCATCCTCCCTTTCCTATACAATAAAAATCTACTTAAAATGCCCCGTGAAGCAAAAATTCCTTTCGATTTGATAGTCGATTAAACAGAATCAATTCCGTTGTCTTAATTAATTAAATGCCGTCACTTTTTGTCCGCCCAGAAGCTGGTTCTTTTCAGCGTGTTCGATTGATGCTGCCGTTTTAACCGGGCCTCGATCGCTTAATTAACTTTTTCGCTCTAACGAAATTTGTTTCAAAACGAATTTGACGTATATATGTATATGTTTCCTAAAGCAAAAGGGTTAAAAATTTAGTCGATTGATTACGGTAATTAAAAACGCGATAGACCGTCTCTCTCGCGTTTGCAAACGGATATTCGATTGCTGTCGACGAGTTTCGTAGACTGAATGATTCTTTAGAAACATTTGAAGCGTGCAAACACTTTGATGTTCGCGATGATGATGTCACTGTACGCGCAACTGTGATGAACTGCTGCTTAATGAAGCCGTCATTTAAGCACACTCTGCTTCGGTAGAACACTTTTGCAGTCAGACATACTTTGCGTGACTGTCTGAAAGCTATTACGAATGGCTCGTTCATTCGAACTTTAGTGGTTCAGATTAAAAAAAGTCAGACAAATTTTTTAACACGTAGATCGCCAGAAATAGCAATGAAATTCTAATTATCAACTTTTTGTTTCTTTTAAAAGTTTTTTAATATTTGGCAATAATTTAAATGTTTTATTTGAAAATTCTACGTAATAACATCGAGAGATCCTGAATAATAATGTTTGAAATGAAAAATGAAGCATACAGGATCTACCAGCAATTAGAATTTTATTCAGCAAAGTTTAAAACAATTTCCTCTGATTACAACTTTACTGCAAAATCCATAGTTATAATCTGGCCTTAACTTTTCGCAAAATATTAATATTCGAAGCACACTGTGTTGATGCATTAATTATTCAGTAGAGAGCTGCACGAATATCGAAGGTAATTTTCAACACTTAGCAGAACGGAACGATGTCGAACCGACGTCATTAAACTTTCGTTATACCAGCAACAATGTTCGAACGCTTGGTCGTATAGTTTCTCTATTATTTGCGAGCAAAGTGTCTGTGCTGGATGTGTTGATAATCGAGTCGAGTTAATTAGCGCGGTGCTGGGCGAAAATGACCGTGAAACGTCGCGCAAAACAACGGCTCGTTTAATCAACCGAACGTTACGAATAATTTCGATGCCTTGAAGGGCAATTAATTCGCTGCGATCCTTGACGGAATTCTTTCTTGCTTTTGTCTCGCTTTTCCATGTCTCGAGGCGAAGCCGGTTTGCAGGACGCATTATTAATCACCCGGGCCGGATTAGGCGGTAGGAATTAATCCGAATATTAATCAAACATCCTTTTCGGATCTTCGTGCGCGTTAGTAATAAATTATGGATTTGTCGTGTTACTTGCGACGTAGGAAATGGTCGCGATTCATTAATACCATTTGGATGCGCGGATGGTTGCGAGGTTCCTTCGTTTGTTTATTAGATCAATAATGAAAATTTGAAATTTTCTTAATTTCCAAATTTCCAAATTTCCAAATTATCAAATTACCAAGTTTCTAAATTTCCAAAGTTCTAAATTTCTAAATTTCCAAAGTTCCGAGTTTCTAAATTTCCAAATTACTGAAATTTGACATTTCGAAAATTTGTAAAGCTGTAACTTTGAAAATTTGAAATTTCCCATATCTCGGTCCCATACCTCAAGACTGCACGTACCGTCTATGACTGTGAGCTCTTCATTGGACACTTGATTCGCCTATCACCGTACCTATTAAATTATCTAACTCAATAGAGAAATAGAAGTATAAAATAGAAGTCGACGTTAGACTTCCGAGCCATGTGCCAGCTGTAAATCCAATCCACCTCGTTTCATCCTTTTCGTATTTACCACGACCATCTGGACATTAATGTCAGTCTTGCTGACCAGTTGCCGAGACGTACGATATTGCTGGTACAAAGCAACGAGGCAGGTGCGTGACCCGGGTCCGGAATCGTCCTAAACGAGATGTCACTTTGAACCGCGACTGCCATTCACTATCCATCTTCTCAGCAACCAGGCTATCACAACGATATCAACGATGCCATTATGTAGACTTATGCACCACTCGAACGACCCGAGATGCTTATTAATTATTGCTATTACAAGCAAAACGTAGTTAGTATCATGACACAGGAGTATCTTATAATTGAAAATAAATTGAATTACTAATCAACGTTATTCGGTAACACCTTAGTTCTGTTAAGAATATCAGAAACGAGATTACAGTTTAATAGAATAGAAAGAACGTTTGCTTGACACCAGGTGTCAAGAATCATTGTCACTATTATCTCATTTGTCTTCCATGACTGTCACCACAGTCGGTACACGGAAATATCAAGATGACAGGTGCTGTTATCCGATGCTCGACTGGGTCGATAAAGGGGTCTTAAATAGGTTACGTTTGTAAAAGGAGACGTTGTGTTCACGTAAAAGTGTTTGCAGAAATGACGATCAAATTCGAAGGGGAGTTAAGAAATTATGAACCAAGAAATTGGCAAAAATTAGAAAAAATATTTTGAATACGATATTCATTAAACCTTAATATAGGTCAGAAGTAATATTTACTATTTTCAATTTATATTATTTTATTGCATCAGCTGGAGGGGAAATACTCTTACGTACACCCCCGTCGTCTAATCAGCTAGAAAGGTACCCGGGCAGTGTGGGAGTCGTGCCACCCACGCCAAAAAAAAATCGGGGTGACACACTACCCTGTGTGGGCCAAAGGTACCCTTCGAACCTTTCAGAAATCAATTTATTACCTCTACTCAATTTCAAGAAAACCATATCCCTTAATTCGCTTTTAAACCGAACAATGCCACTGAATCAGTATGCAGAAACGAACGAAAAGGGGGTTGAACGAGACGTATCAGTGGAAAGGGTTGATTCTATACGGTCAGAGCAGTAATGCTTCCTGGCGAGATCTGAAAAGGAAGTCGACGGCGGCGAAGAAATAACGGGAATCCGTGATAGGATACGGTTCAATTATCCTCGTTCCTTTCTTTCGTGACCCGAGCAGAGACGAAATAACAATGCACCGGTAAGATAAACACACGATAAGGGGGTAGAATCGCGAACGAAATGAAACTGCAGCTCGCCGTACAAAGAGGAGACTCTTCTTCCTCTTCCGTCTCGTTTCCTCTTCTTATGTGCTCGTTGCATTCATCCTTCCTTAGTTTCCTTTCTTCGAAACTGTTTCCATCCGTATCCGTGTTGTTAGGTAGATTTCAAAAATGGCTAACGAAAGATTTGATCGCGCAATCATTTCATATCGAAATTGATTTTATATTTGAAATCCTTCAACCTTTTGTAATCTTTTCTCTCAATCTGTCGTTACTCATGTTCCTTTCTCATTATTATACCACAAATTCTCCTCTTCGCACTACGTTTCTCTAGTTCCAACTCTGTCTCACCATCTTCCGTTCTATTTTTCCTCCTCTTCATTTATCTTCGTTAATGTTTGTCCGCTTTATTTCCCTTCGGTCGTCCCTCGTGACACGGCTCCTCGTTTTTCTTCTTCCTCTACCTCTCCACTCTCGCCTATATTTCTCCCGCGAGTTACTTTTTCCTAATTTCCTATTGCTGATACCGACTTTCTTCACTTTCTTCAATCTCACCCGTTTCGTTTCCCACGCTTATTTAACCCTTTGCCATATAATATCGAGTCGCACTCGTGACGCAATTTAAAATTCAAATGTGTCAAATTTTAAATTTAATTCTAATTCTAATTTACCCAATCAAGGATCGTTAAATACCACTTATGTATGATATTTCAATTTTCTTTATTTATTTTGAAATTCAAACAATGAAAAAATCATAGAAGGGGTTAATTCCCTGAAATTTTTCATAAATCTTCGCGCAATGGATGTATCGAAACTCGAAAGATTTTTAAATAATCTTCGTCTTTACATGATTTTCCTATCCGTCTGGTTCACCTCGGCTCTCATTTCGTATTAGACTTTCCAGCGTCCGTTTAATATCCATCGAGTCCGCTAGCTAGGATTTCCAGCAGGCATTTCCGGTCCGATAGGTCGCGCGAGCTGGAAGCTGGACGCGAGCCAGCTTCGACTGCAAGACAGACAATGCGTCCGCTCTTACGTCGCCGGGACTATGAGATGTTTAAACAACGATCCGGGGTCGTACGAACGATCGAGTGGCCCCGTCGAGCCAATTGCTAAATGGCTGTTGTCCGACGCGCCTGCAGCATCCACGGATCCCTCGAATCCCTCAGCGAGACGTTGACGAGAAAAATGGGCCAATTAGTTTCCGCCGGTCTCGAGGAGCGACGGGATGTTGACGAATCACGGCTCGGACATTACGACCGGTTGTATTGTGTTCGCCAAACGAAGAGCGATCTTCGCTTTCGATGCTATGTATACGGGTTGTTTTGGCAGCTCACCGAGATGATCGTGAATTAGGTATTTAATTGATGAGAAAATATTTTAATTTGTGATAAATAAATTTTCCAACGAACTACGATAGTGAATAAAAATTTGAATTTATATGCTTGATAATTCTTTCATAAACGAATAGAACACAGATTTTGTTATCAACAAAACTAATATTTCCCTTGATGTAGCATAAAAATTGTTATTACCTGAAAAATAATTCGCAGAGAAATATCAGGTATAATTCCGTCGCACGTGTCATCTGCTTTTTGCGTGAACAATATACATACGCAAATTGGTTGTATAGAAATTTTGAAAAGATCGTAGGTTTATCGATTGCGTCTGATATAAATGCAAAATATCCGGGGGAGGCTAAAACAGTTGCGTGGTCATGAATTCTGATCGGCTTTTATTTCGGACAGGACGCGAAAGGGATTTAAAAAATCGCGTGTGTAGCGGAACGAAAATGGTTTGATAATGCTTTACGAGCGAAAGATACGAAATCGGTAGGAATTAATCAGGTGAAAATAACAATTGAAAGTTTTATTTTATTTAGAACCACTTTGGATCATAATAATTTATTTTTTATTATTTTTTATTCTTCGTTTTTAGTTTACTTTAGTCTTTTTTAATTTACAAATTGTATTCTATTTTGAATATTTTCTATAAAATTAAAGTAAAATAGCTGATACTATCTGTACGTGAATGATGGAAATATTGTATACCTCTAACCCGCAGGATACCCCGTATATTCTATCAAGGGTAAATAATATTCTCATCAATCAATCACCCCCAATCACGTCCGATCAATTCGATCGTATAGTAGGCCAGTACAATTGCGGCAAACAAAGTACAGGATTCTCTTGATTGGTTTGATCATCATTCTCTAATCTCTAAACCGTGTACGCACGGATAACATCTGTATTCGGTTGCATCGTCCATTCAGCCGCGAGATTAACATGCTACGCACACTTGTTATCGCGTTATCAGGTCCGAGGCGATCAGATAAAAGCATCGGCAACCGACTGATACAAGTTGCACCCGGAACCTTGACCACCAGTCCGGTTTACCCTTTTCTTAGCGCCTCGCGTTTCGTCTCCATTGTGATCGCGAATCGGTCAATTTGAATCTTGCGATTAAACTTCGATCATATTGGACTTTCTTTGATCATTCGAAAAGGAAAAGCTTTGTTCTGTGAGAAGGATTATTTGAATATCATTTTTTTATAAAGCAATGTAGTTATTGATACCTGTATAATGATTTACGGACGGCGGACCATGGAGAGAGCCCTAATTTTATTTTCTAAATTTTACACTTTTCCAATATATGAAACTCTTTAGGTTAAAAATGATACATATTCTTCTTTGGATCACAATTCAGCCAGGCTTCGCTGTTAAAGGATTAAATAATAAAATATAATTATCTTTCGTATCCCGAATACTTTTATATATTATTTTCTTTTTTAAAATCATAAACGTGCTCCAACCCATGATAAACCATCATCAGCGATAATGTCCTTTTAAACCATCGTTCGATTTCCCATGGACGAATCTGTTCCATCAGAATGCAGCATCCCTCGCGAGCCATAAGAAAGAATAATCATGAATATTTCAACGACTCGAAGACTTTCCTCGCCGTAAGACCGGCGTAAATCAGCGATCGTCAGAGTACGCTGTACAAAAGGGAAGAAAAAAGGTGGATCGATCGAAAGTAACGGAGCAATGGGACAGATTCGTGGACGAATAAATGCGACGATGAGAAGCGACTCGATTCAAATTAGCCGGAACTAACGAGCGGATGGAATGCGCACCCGCGGAGCGAAATAAGAAGAAAAGGAAGAAAAAAAAATAAAAAGAAAAGAACCGCTGATGCATCATTTCGAGTTGGTTGTATTTGAAGAACGATCCAGGCCTGAGTCCCGGCTACCAGCGTCGTTATTCTTTAATTAGGCTGGCCAACATGCCGCCGAATCGAAGGCTTAACGATCCGATCCATCGATCAGAGGATCCGTTTTAACGTCATTAACGTCACGACGGAGTGACGTGAAGGTGAGCTAGAAGAACACTCCTCCACGAGGAGATAATCGATTTAACGGCTATCACAACATCGTCGACTGGCTATGGCGGTTGATTAAGAAGTTGCCAGGAAGAATCGGATTTTCCTCTTAGAGAAATCGGAGGTGTCGATGAGACTTATAGAACGTTTGAAGAGCTTCCGGAGAGACGAAGAGAATTAGATTGATTTATAGCCAAGAATAGAAAGTAATTTGATATTATCTAAATGATTTCCAGCGATTTAAATGATTAATGAACAGTAAATCTAGTAGAGACTTTATTGAAATTAGCCCAGTGGACGAACAGCTAATTGAATATACTCAAATAATTAAGAAAAGAGCAGAAATTTCGAAAATTCTTGAAAACTTAGTTAAACATCTCATTCCCGATGATAAACATAAAAATGAAAAATAACCCCTCATAGAAGTGTATAAAGTCTCTCTAAAAGGTTAGTAAAGAGGCATCAGATGGTTAGCCATGTGCGAGACACGTCGCGAGACCGGAATTCGAGGGAAAGGAATTCAGTTGGATCGAATCGAACGTCTGGGCCCTTTCCGATCGAGACACACGAAGGTCTGCTGTTCGGTTGGCGCGGATGGGCTCAGACAACCATCCGTTCGAAGGCATCTCATACCATCAGCATCCCAGCCAAGCCATTTCCCATTCCTCGGGAACCGTGCTGTACATTTCCCAGACGTGCCCCTAGCCGGCAGTCAAATGCCAATACGGCACTTATCCTTGAACCTAGGGCCAACCCCCTTCAACGACGGGATACCCCCTTCGCACACCCTCGACCCGCACCATCGAGAGCTTTTAAACCATTACAGGGGAATGACGCATCACGTGACTGCTAGCATGGAATTCTCTTGCGTATATTCGCCGTGTGTCTTCGGGAGTACTTGGACAGTATTTATGGAGATGGATGTGCCGCGATGGGAGCCGGGGACCCCTTTCAACCCGCTCGATCTCGATTCGTTGGATTCAACTGGATCGATGGCGACTTTATGCGACTCTGAGAAATTAATTCGTTCTTGTTTTTTGGGGCTTCGATACTTGATTAACTCGTTAGACGAGACGGCGACATAGTTTTTAGTATAGGTGATTGGAATCGGGTCTTGGCCACTTCAGTTATTATGATTAATGGATCAATGAAAATTAGATAGTAGGATTTGGATTAGAAATGTTTAGATTTCTCTGAGAAATTGATAAAAATTTTGATGAATTGTCACCTCTGTCAGTATAGATTACATTCATTCTTGTTTTTTGGGACTTCAAGAGTTAATTAATTTGTTAGAAGATACGGTGACATGGTTTTTGGTATAGTTGATTGGAATTGAATCGTGGGTACTTCAGTTATTATGATCAATAAATTAATAAGAATTAGATAGTAGGATTTGCATTAGAAATATTTAGATTTCTCTTGTAGATATTGATAAAAGTTTTGACGAATTGTTCCCTCTGTCAGTCTGGATTGAAACATTTGCATGCATATCGATCGACGTGGCGAAATATTCGCGAGATTCTCGACTTTTTCGATTTCATCTTTGCAACGAATCGATGAGTTCTGCACAAATCCGAATGCATCTGTTTTAGAACGAATCAATATCGAAATACCGCATTTGCATCCCATTATATTCCTGTGAATCTTCAAAAATTGCCTTTCAAATACTTTTCATTTATCTTTTACACCGACTCTACATTTTTTCTCTAGATTGCCTAATTTTGAAATATTTCAATATTTGCATCATCCTCTAAAAAATTCAGATTCAATCTTTGTCAGCGTAAAAAATTAGAGTCGAACGATTTAATCTTGAAGGATGCTCGATTGCTAATGAAAAGCAAACGAGTGGTTGACACGATTAATTAGTATAAAAGCTCACGGTCAGCCGGACGAAAATTGGTTAATGTTTTCAGCGTGAGTCAAGGGTGATTGAAAAGAGGGTGTTCCCGGTAAGGTTGTTTTACCCGTAACCCAACGATTCTAGGGCGCGGTCCGAGTCAACAAAGCGACGCCCAGGTGAAAACCGGTTCCCCGTCTGAAAGATATTAATTTCCTCGTCGATAAATCAATCGGCCGGTGTCGTTCTCGTTAGCTTGTAAATTGTACGTATAGGTAACGGGCATCGCGCAAAAATAATGACGTGGTGATTGGAATTGCACGTTGGTTCGCTTTAATTTCACGTTCGTTAAAACCGTCCATTCTGTTCCTCATTACGTTTTCGTATATCTTTCCCTATGCGTGGCTCTCGATGCATTTAAACCAAATTGATATTGCAATTAACATTGCAATCGCTGAAATAATTCTTTTTTAATTTCATACAAACGAGTAGGTATCAATTATTTTAAGAAAAAAATTTCGATCGATTCCAATTAAAAGAGTGATAAGAGCATTGACCGGATGAAATTGGAAAGTACTGGACGTTTCGTTAAAGACTAGAAGCGTTTAAAACTTTGATGAAAGTTAACGGTGGAGGGTGCGTAGACGTTTCACCCCTTCAGACACTTCGAAGCCGGAAACGGGCGTTGAAGATTTAGTTTTCAGCCTCGCGAACGGGAGAAGAAGGATTTTTAAGCGCTCTTGTCCTCTCGAAGCTGGCGAACCATCGGCGGAAGCTCGCAGGAAAGTGGAAATCGACCGTGAGGGATCAAACAATTTCCTTTCTCCCGCAACTAACCCTTAAAGTTGCCAGTTTACTTTAAGAACCAGCTCCGTTTACTACTTAAACGCGATACCGTGTCCTTCTGTTCAACTAAACGATTCAGAAAACTACTTCGATTTATTTTCTATCAGAAACTTGTGCTTCCGGGGAAAAAATCTGCTTTGTATAAAAATTGGAAACGGGCACAGGGGTTGGAAATCCTGAGTTCCTGGATATTGATATATCTGAACAATCGTAAATATTTGGAAAATGTATTCAATGGAAAGCTGAAGTAAAAATTGAAGGTTTATATATTTACATTTATTTATTCTTTTCATAGCATATGCTAACAAATTTAAAGTTTATCAAGTTATGAATGAAAAAGAAGCAAGATAGAAGTTTTAATAAAGTCAAAGTATTCTTTTTAAGACTGAGCTCTTTGTACCCTAAACAAGAAATCTACCTTTGATATTAACTTGGTAGACATCAAAGTATGAAAACCAATTAAAAAATTTCTTGCAACAGTTTTCTTTTCTCGTTTGCCGTGTTTTTATGTTACATTCGTTTAATGAAATTTTGTAAAACCTTACCTTCAAAAAAAATTTGTAATTACACGTATACCTTGAGATTTTAAAAGTAATAAATTTTGACTCATTTCAAAGTACAGCTAATTAAGTTTTCAAGAATTCCGTTCGAAATTATTCTGATAATGAACACCCTGATAAATATCCCAATAAATTTCCCTGTTTCATACGTGACACGTTCGAACGTGTACGAAGCACAATTATGGCACTTTCTGAAAGACAAAATAAAAAGAAGAAACCCAGTCGTTTCTCACCGTCGAAGGTATATTAATTTCCAGGAGGGTCATTATTTCCTGAAAATCAATCGCAGCTACCACCCTATGATCCTCTTAATTGCCGCACCATGCTCAATTTTTTTTTTTCTCTTCCTTCCTCTTTTTATTGCCATTTCTCTTCCAATTGCTTCTCGCACAATAGTCCCGATGAAACGGTCGACAGTCGAACTCGAGCGATCCAGCAATTTCACGTTTCTCCGTTCGTTCTCGTAGAAATCCAGCACACGTATCGGTCGCGTATCCAGCCGGAATAATCGAACAAACGATTTCGTTCAGAGTAGAATCGCCAGGAAGGTTGCCCGTACGCGAAACATGATTTCGAACCGGGCAACAGTTTGTCGTTCGCTTCGCTTCGCTTGCTGGCCCAACCGAGTCTGGACCCTCGCCTTGGGGGCTGATTTAACCCTGGATTCTGTTATAATCTCGATTCGAGAGAGATTGTAGCTCGAGATTGTAGCTCGAGATTGTTGGAAAATTGATGCGAGGATTAGGGGAATGAAAGTGGTTGCTCTTAAAGCTTATTTGTCGATTATCTTAACTTTAGACCTGCTATTATTTATTTATTTATTTATCTTTCAATGCGAGTAGTGAAAAGTGGAGGGTATTAATTTTCGAATAAAGGACCTGAGTCAATCTTGATTTAAAGTTAGGAAAAATTTTCAATAGTACCTTATTAAGTTTTAATAAAGAAAAGGAAAAATAATACTGAAAGAAATATTGTAAAATTTATTATAGAAAATGAAATACCATAGAATTCCTTTGGTATGGTGAATCCTCGTGATAATGGCGAAGGATGACCATGCGATCCATAAGCACCGGATCCATGATAAATCAACTAGGGTCCCGTCCATGGCTTATCATGCCATATTCATAGCAGCTCGTTCCGAGCTGCTACTTTCTACTGGCGAGTTGTTCAATTGAATCGTGCACGATAAAACACGGTCAGCTATAACAATAGACAACAACAGTCTGGCCCATTCTACTGCGTACAGAAATGGGATATTATCCTCAAATTTTCAGTATGCAAAGGAGTGTTTCTGAAAAATTTACAACCGACAATTTCACCTCTAATCGCCTGTCAAGCAGCGAATCAATCTATCGTTTCTCTCGTTTTTGTTGATCGCACTCGAGCAACGTATGTCGAAGGAAAATTGAGCGAAGAAGAATAGGAAAGAAGCTACGGTTCTGCAATGGCCTGGCTCTCTGTAGCTAAGGAAATTACGAATATCCATCTTCTTCCGGACGTTTCGAAGAACCAGCTGCCCTATCTTCGGCTGGGTCAGTTGAAGAAAGATGGCATTAGCCGAAAACGCGGCTAACCATCAATCTCGAGTCGTAAAATATCTATCAGAAGGATTTCATGAATCTTTCTCATCCATCTAATATACTGCACAGTGGAAGAATTTGCAAAATTATCAGTTCTCATTCAAGCTTCTAAATGTGTAAATAAAACAAAAATCAAAGATCAGACATCTAATATATTATCACAGATCATTTTTCTCTCTGATGGCGGACCATGGAGAGAGCCCCAATTTTGATTCAATATTTGTGTTTAAAATTACTTCCAATATATGAAACCCTTTCATTTAAAAATTATATATATAATTTGAGGTTAATATTCTTACATATTTAATTTTGTAAGTTTGAGCCATGATCGAGGTAAAATATTTAATTTTTATTTAATATTTAATATTTAATAGGTAATATTTATCCGCTGTTCGAGAGTAAAATATTTAAAATTGAACCAAGAAGTACATCAAGATCCTCATCAATGACTATACATATCCACAACAATTCCACCAAGAACAGACCATCTGTTGAAGCCTACGCAGCCATTAATCAAAGAATTTTCTAAAAGAAACGTCACCATACATCAGACTGAATCACCCATGGATATAGGAAAAATCGGAAGCATGATTCGTAAGCTTCCTCCTCAAGGGTGGCTCGTCGAAGACATTGCACGTAGCGTGTAACAGATCGCGAGCATTCGCTTTCAGAAGACAGAAACGAAACCGAAGGTATTCCTTTGGGGCAAGTTCTGCGTACGGTCGTCCGCTGATAAATTAAGTGCCTCGGACGCGGACGATAAATTCGCTAAGGCAGAACGGCGGCCGATGATTTATATCGCGGACTACTCCAGGAAGCTCGTGATCTATGACCCCGCGAGGGTCAGCAAAGGTAAGACAATGCATCCACGAGTTAACCCTTGCGCAGGCTTAACGCACGTGCGTTTGCGTGTACACTTAAATGCATCTGAAGAGAAGAGGATGAGCGATCACCGCCGAGTGGAAACTCATACGATGTTTCCAAGTGAAAAATTGACCTAAGGATGTTCCTGAAGGATTTTTAACCCTTTAAATCTTACATTACATTTAACGATTTTTCATTTTATTTTTTAACATTTCTGTTGAATGATTAATCATTTTTATGGAGTTTTATGAAATTATTGGATTGATTCAAAATTTTGCTTTTACGACAAAATTGGAGAAATTTTATTTTCTAAAAATTACATTTAATTAATATACTATATGTTGTTCTGGTTAATGAGCTCTCTCCATTTTTTCGGTAGCTACGTACCTAATTCAGTGCTCATAGAAGATCTAATAGGTTTTTTGCATAGAACTTTTGCATCAACCTAATATTATTACACGTATCGAAGGAATGATTTTTAGTGATCAATACGTGACCCGATAACGGGGTTAATAAGCATCTCACAAAAATCAAAGCTTCATCGGACACGCGTGCTTCTTCCATTTCTATTCACAGATTCGAACCTCTAAAATCATCCGAAAGAGCGTAATTTCCTAATTACCCCGAGCTTCATATTCAAAGGTGGCTTCGTTTTACTTCATAAGGTAACCGTCGATGAGTTAACCGTGATTTCGAGCGCGCCAGGTTTGATATCCCATCGATTTTCCAAATCACATACGTGTATCGCGTTAATGATCTAGTCAATAGAGGCATCATCGCCGCGTTTCTTGTCCAACAAATCCGCGGATCGCGTTACGTTTAATTACAGATCACGGTAGCGAGTGATTAAATCGAGCTACTTAACTAAAAGTTACACTGCATTCAACGTACACGTGTCGTCTCTGCTTTGATATTTGCATAGCGAATTATCTTGATGCAACTATAGTGAAGTCAGAGATCTTTGACTTTACGCTTTCTTCGAATTAATGAAACTTGATCTTGACTAGATTTGTCGGATCTCCGTTGAATTCGGTTTCTCCTCCGTCGTCCATTTGCTAATTAATTTCCCGTTCCAGGGGAGGAAAGTTGTTCCGCGACGACAGATTGTCTGAGTTCAGGGATTTACGAGGGACAGGTGATCTTTCATCCGATTTAAAAAATACTCGGGGTGTTTTCTGAGAGATATGAAATTCTGTTTCTCCTTGCTAAGTAGGATTCTAAATAATTTTTGTCAGAGGAGAATCTTATTTATTCGAACGATTGTAAAAGGAGAAGAAATGTTTGCTATAAACTTGAAAATTCACGTGCAATGGAATATGTTAATAATTCTTATTCCAGTGTGTCATTAAGCACAGTTGAATGTGTACTTTGAAATGGAATAAAAAATTATTTGAGTTCCATTTTCGTGTTGAATCTACTGCACGAGACATTACCAAACGTGGTTAAAAAATTAAGACCTTTCATTCCTTTCATTCTCCTCGCAGTTTCTTAAATTTAAAATATCCAATTTGTGAGGTTTAAAAATTTGACCTAACCCAGTTCTTCAAATTATTCATTAAATCCTCTGAATTATATTTTAATTTGCAATTTATGGAGAACACAGGGTAAAAGCGGATTATTTGAATGCTGTCTTTTTAAATACTCTAAATTAGTTTCTCTAACGCCATTTCAAGAAGCACCATTCGTCTCCATTCGTTCTTCAAGCTATTTTGATTCTACATCGGCGAACTCCTCGAAAGCCACTCGTCACTCGATTGCGAGTGCTCTTGCTTCGAGAGGATTTTAATTAAATGCTCGGGCTGCCTCCTCAAAGATCCCATTAGGCTCAATTCGTCTCTATTCATGCACGACGAGCGCTCGGGGATTTCACGATCGAAACATTTGTTTTAGTTGAAGGAAAGAGCAAATTTTGGCGTCGGATTTCCATCATTGATGCTCGATTAATCAGGAATTCTTTAGTCGATCTCCGACTTTTTACTCGGTTGTATCACTTAACATCACTAAACTATGGATCTTCATTTTTTAAAATTTAGTATTTGATGTTTAATCCTCGGACGGCGGACCATGAAAAGAGCCCCAATTATAATTCAATTTTGTATTTCATATTATTTTAATTTTCTAAATTTTACACTTTTCTTTTAAAATGATTCTTGCAATTTATGGAACTCCTTTGTTTAAAAATTGTGCATTTAAATTTGGGTCACGATTGACCCAGGCTTTGCCTTTCAAGGATTAAAGTATTATTTTTGAAATGTTCTATATAAACTTTGAGTTATTAACTGGGGTAAATAATAATTACAAAAGAAAATATTAAAAAATTAAGAACTGCAATAAGTTTGGGGGGATTTTCACATAAATTACTTATTCAATAAAAATCATCCACCAATTTTACAGTGGATGCAACGAGCCACTTATCAAATCAGCCATGATTTATATTTTATTAGCGTTGGATTATCCCAAGGTGAAATATGTTCATTAATCGCATCGTGTTACATCCTATATAATCCTCCGTACGTTGTTACATGACGCTTGAACACCGCAGCCAGTGCTAATTTGCATCGCGTTGGAGTTACACTCGAGATACTTGAGTTGTAACATTATATGCGTGTAATGCATCGTGATGAACGTGCAGCATCGCGATTTCGATCTTCTCCGACGGCGAATTCGCGGCGTCAGGATGCACTTTAAGCCGCCGCGTTTATGCAAAACGGAACGTTTGCACGGAGTTAAATAAGCATACGGTAACAAGTGGCAAACAGTCTTATCGTGTCTTAGCTAACGAAAATATCCTCCATATTTGTTTCGGGCGGACCATGGAATGAACCGCAATTTCAATTCAATTTTGTATTTCCTTTTCATTTTTTAAATTTTACACTGTCGCTTTACAAATTACTCTTTCAATACATGAAACTATTTTATTTAAAAATTTGATTTTATTTTAATATCTTTGCATATAATATGCTTTGTAAGTGTGGGTCACAATTGACCCAGACTCCGCTGTTCAAAGGTTATTGGTGATTCGTAGCAGTCAAAATAATTTTCATTCAATTTTTTCTAATTTGGAGAATCATTTATTCAAAACTATTTGCAATGTAATTTCTATACATTTTTTTTTATATTGAATAGCATCCAAAATGTATTTTCTGGGAAGATACGCTATAGAGGATTTGTTAGTCGTTCCCTGAAAGGTAGTTTGGAAACATTATTAGCACGCTCGTTAACAGGTATCCGCTGATACTTTCGATGAATAACGAATATGCTGCCATTAACAAGCGGACGATATTGTATCCGTGAAACGAGGCCGATGGGAATCCCTCTTTCGAGGGTTTCGAACTTCGTGAAAAATACAGAATTCCGCATTGGAAAATATTTAACAGTGAAAGACGAGCAGTAAATGGGTGGAAATAATTGTTCAGTTTTCCTATTTTCTTCGTGATAATAAAATATATTTCGTAATTTTATTGCTAAATATTTTATACAAATTTCTGTTATCATTGGAGAAGTGATAATAGTACGAGGCAAATATAACGACGTCTGACATATGGCTGAGTTATACTACTTACTTCTACTTCGCTACATCGCGCATGACACGTACAACTTTAACAAGTGAATTAACACGAAATATGACTAGAGAAAATACTAAATTACCAAATACTACTTTACGTTACACGGTGGAACAGCGGTGTTAATTATAATTTTCGTGTGTAACACTGCACTGCAATATATTTTATATGTGATTCTCATGGGAATGCCGGCGTGTGTTCCCGTGCCTTTAGAGAGAAAATTAACGATGGTTATTAGTTTGTTTCTGTTTGATGCACAGTCATTTTCGTATGAAAATAATTCTACAAAATGAGTGTATTAATGATAACATTTTCAATTTGTTAATCATTAAAAATTATTGTATCATTTTATCAAGTTATTACAAACGGAATATTTGTAAATATTTCTTTTCGTTGCGAATAAATTCGATCCAGAGGAACCATTGAAATAATTTCTATTGTTTTTTCGAGCGGACCCAGCCACGTGGAACAGCTTGGCGAATGCAAATTTCGGAACTTCCGGTTGCAGGTTCGAGTGTCCAAACGCGAAATCTTTGGCGCACCAGCACGGAACTCGTAACAACCAATGGCGCCCTGTTTAACGGGGTATTTATGGGAACAATTGCCACGTTTCTCCGTGCTTGTTCACGCTCCGTAAAGTCTTACGGTTCGTTGTATGCTCGCACCTTCGACGATTCCTCGCTCCTATTAGTCCTGCGACTCCATTCGACCAGGCGAAATTAGTTCAGGGAGCTTTTAACGATCTTCGTCCAGACGAATATTTTTCATCATTATTGTTTTCGCAAGAGGGAGGGGTTGCTGCTGAAAGTGAGGAGAGATGTGTCTGGAAAGTTTCGGAAAATAACCCGTCATTCAACTGAAAAGAAATAGAAATTGTTTGAAAAAAAAGAAAAAGACAAAGAAATTTAACTTTTATAATAAAAATTACTTTTTCTCTTTTGAAACTTTAACTTTGTATTCAAAATTACGAAACGAAATTTGTAACAGGATTTTTACAAAAATTTTAAGTGATTGTTAGACAATTTTCTTTCTTTAAATTGATTGAAGTACTTCGAAAGCATCGACAGAATCCTTCGAACGAGCGGATAGACGGAAGTTACGAGCACTCAAATGGAAAGCCACTTTTCCTTATCTTAACGAAGGAGTCGTGAAAGTTTAAAAAAAGAAGAGATAGTTTTAACGAGCAAAAAGACACGTTAGAGATTATTCCCATGGGAAAACGTTCGATTCATTATCGGATGGGGATTCGTTCTTGAATTTCTTCGACGAGATCTTCCTTCCAGGACGCTTTTAATTAACGTCAGACTTATTTGACGCTCGATTCGACACTTAATTTTCAAGATACACGAGCCATTCTGTCTGCTGTCCAACAGATTAGAATCGACCTGCAATCGTGGTAGATTGAATTTTACCGACGCTAATTACGCTCTTTAACTTCGTTCGCTCGTTTAATATTCACCTGCCGGGTTCTCACTAGCGTTCGAATTTTTATCCCGTCGGAATTTTCTCTTCATTTTCATTATTTTGCAACGAATAAGAACCGATTACATTTTTCGCACTCTTCGTTTTTTATTAAAAGCGAGATCGAGCACCTGGAAAATTATCGCACAAAAATTTGTAAAGATTTTTTAAATTTCTTTCTGTTATTATTATACTTAATTTTTGTTACGTGAAAAATTCACGTTTTCAATTTTCAAAAAAACTCACGACTATTGTACTTCTCTTTTTTAAATCAAACACTGCAATTTGACGAACGAAGAAATAGTAGAACCACGGGGAGACGTAAATCAATTTTTTCAAACGTCAACACGACCTCAAATGCAAAACACCTTCGTTGTTATTCCCTCTGGTTTGCATCTGTGATCGATTCGTGAAAATTCTCCGAAGTTGAAAAAGACCGACAGGAAGGAGATGAATGGAGGTAAAGAAAGAAGAAATTCAACGGCAATATCGTTACACCGTTTACCATGAGCCAATTATCGATTTCGAAACTTCCTCGTCCCATTGTTCAAAAACGTTTCTCCTCTATTCTCGCGAAATAGTACTTCTAACCCAGTTTTCAGTGACCCGATTCTCAGTTAATAGAAGCAGCGCACGAGTGCGAAATAATTCTCTTCTGAAACGGTGCACAATTAACGAGTTTCCGATCAGTTTTTCAATTCCTTCGAATCGAACCTGCACCGTTTCGTTCTAGAGCGAGAAAAAAAGATAACTGCTATAGATGGACGATTCAATCTTTCGTCAAATCAGAATCAGGTCCGCTAAAAGAGTTTGCATTTCACGTGCATACATGTGAAGGGGCAAAAAAAAAATCGAACGACGGACCATGGAGAGAGCCCCAATTTTAATTTAATTTCATATTTCATATTATTTTCATTTTCTACATTGTTATTCTTTCAATATATGAAACTCTTTCATTAAAAATATAATTCACAATAAAATTCTGAAATGTATACACTATTTTTAGTTTCATATTTGCAAAGTAATTCATGAATTCATTTTCGAATTTCTCAGACGAATCGAAAATTCAGCGGACAACAGTGGACACTCTAAAAGCACTAAACGTTCGTACAAGCCTGAAGTGGTATAAGAAAGGCTGGTAACTCGATTACAAAAGCTTTCCCGCGAACAATCTCCACGTTCGGGCTTTTCTTCGCCGCGATAATACGGAAACTCGATTTCCCCGATAAATTGTTATCCCGTCTAATTTCATTCGGGGCATAATTAATTTCCTGGCTATCCTTTTTCTCGCCGGGAAACGCTTTTCTCCGGCGCATAATCGATAGCTTAATCGCTGGTAATAGTTCTCGGTATTAACCAAGCCGAGTGAAAGAGGGGTGGTAACTACCCCCCTCGCTGCTATAAAGTCGTTTGTCTCGACGAAGATCGAGCCCCTTCACCGATTGATGCATTTTCATTCGATGCTTCTCTCTCTCCTTTTATTAATCATCCTCTTTTTTTTTATACCTATCGAGGATCTTTTTCAGTCTATCGGATGCGTGATTGATCCTGCGATCAATTTTCTAGATAAAATTGGTGTCGATATAGCGATTGGTTTTCAGCTTGATTTAATTTTTTTCTCCTTTTTTCTCTTTTTATTAATTAAACTGAAAAGTGAGAATGATTATTTCAGGTATCATTTTTTAATACGTGTTTCAATTTATAATAGAGGAGGAGCTTCAGGATTTTTTTTGGTTAAAAATAAACCATTTATTATTTTGATGGAAATATATTAAAAAAGCGGGTTTGCGAGTTACGGTCCAACATTTTTTCACTAGACAAACCGCAAATGCGAGTGTCTCTTAGTGTCAGCTCCCGTGGGAGGGTAGTACAAAAATTAGGATCAACAGGGGCCAACGTGGGATCTCTTTTATCATTGTCGGTGTTACCGAAGAAAGATAACCTTCCTAAGAGTGTCCTGTCCGAATAAAAGACGATGGAGGATAACGAGTCTCGCCGTGTGTGAGTTCATTTGTTCAAGCTCGTGGTGAACGAGAAATACTCGAGAAAGATTCGGAAAGATTTAAGGAATAGTACAAAACTATCCTTTTATATCGAACGCGAAACAGAAAAATATCTATCCATGAATTTTCATACGTTTCGTTTTAATTAAAATTTCACGTAGATATGTGAAATATTACGGTTCTAAGCTTGTGTAACGCAGGGGAATTTTGATTTTAAAAAAATGTGCAGAGCAGCAGCAATTTCAGGGATTGAAAGGAACTGCCTTTCACAGATGTGGCGTTCCAATATAAATGGAAAGCTTTCAGGATCCAAAATTTGATGATAGAATTTGGGTGCGGAATTTCTTCGAAAAATCGAATTTCCCGCAAAAGACATTTAAAGGTCTTCGATAAATTGTATTAAATTCAATTTCACGCAACGTATGCTGCATTTCATCGAAGAACCCTATTCTATCGGAATCGATTAATCGGATCATCGC
This sequence comes from Osmia bicornis bicornis, assembly GCF_907164935.1. Taxonomy (NCBI): domain Eukaryota; kingdom Metazoa; phylum Arthropoda; class Insecta; order Hymenoptera; family Megachilidae; genus Osmia; species Osmia bicornis. The sequence goes on along the minus strand of NC_060218.1, from coordinate 7,884,013 downwards.
TTGATTACTTTTGAAACGAATTAACTCCCAAACTACAATCACTCTGAAATCTAGAAAATTTATCAAAAATCAATTATAATAAATTTCTTTCAAAAAATATTCCTTCTTTAACAAACATTAATCAATCCATTGATCTCTTCGATCTCTCTCCATTAATAAATTAATTAAACCATCACTCAATTACCATAAAGAAAAATTGATCACTTTTGAATAATATTATTTTGTTCCAAAAAAATCATGGCACAAACACTCACCCTTCAACCTCATTAACTAATCAAACCACCAGCTCGTTGTCCTGAAAACCTGATCACCCTCAACTTTCCAGGTGACCGAATGAAAAAAGAGAAAAAAAAAATCAAGTTAGAAAACGTGAACTAAATTTCCTTGAAAACGTTAACCCCCTCGTTGAAATCCCACCCCATAGTTCCATTTATATTCCATCCCCGTGGTTACAGGCGAACTTTTTCGTAGCGGCGAGAAGTGGCTGAAAGTTTCGGTACGGTTGGAAAAAGCGTGCTGGCAAGGCGGGGAAAAGCGTTGGAAAAGTATCCTCGTGTGAAATCGAAGGAAAGACACGAAAAAGAAGGGGCCGCGGGAGCATAGAACGAGCGGTAGCGTGGAATTTATTGAAACGCATTAAAGTTTGTTGCTTTTATGGTCCGGCGTCTACGTATATGGGGGTGTTGGGCCGCGAGAGGTTAAAGAAGGTCGTTGATTTATGCGTGTTGGAAAACTTTATTAACTTTCTGTCAAGAAACGTGTTGCCCTGGAGTTGAGATAGAATGCGTTCCATGGCGGTGGAAACGTTGAAGGAAACGAGCTGGTTTGTTGAAGAGGAGGGTGGCTTTGCGGGTAATTTTTGCCGAGGGATGAGCTACGAAGGGTTGGACTCGTAATTACTTATAGGGTAGGTTTTTTACGAGCTGTTCTGGGATATTAACTGCACGACCCTGGGTAGGTTTTGCCATCTCGGAAATCTGGTATCATCGGTATAGGGGGATGATAGAAAACAAGGGTTCTTATAAGAAATAATTGTTAAATAGAATTTCAAATGAAATATGGAAAATAATGATACAATTAGAAAAGGGTGATTTTATGTAACAGAAAATGAATCTAAAATATGATTTTGTTCAATATAAAAATGAAATTTCATTAATTATTTTCATTTCAATTCCTTGAAACGTAATAGCGGTGATTTCTGAAGTTTGGAAAGGGACTGCGATCGTTTTTGACAGTCACGGAACTGTAAAATTGAATCTGCTGTTTGAAAGTGCACCGGAAAAGGACCTACCACGAAGGTTAACACGAAACCGCATGAAAATTATGTCGATGCGGTCGCAAACCGGCCTCGAAAAAAGGCAGCCGAAATGTTAGCTTCGTGGTAACCGGTCGAAATTAACGGCGGTGTTCGAGCAGAACGTCAGACGATTATTTCCGGAGAAACCGCATCTCTGGATCATCTTCTGAAGTCGTGTGATTGAACCGTCGACGACCACGAACCTTCAGACGAAATAATTTTCAATTTCTTTTTACTTATTTATTTACTTTTAAGTACCTATAACTTTAAATGAAATTTATTTCAACTACACATAAACTCATATATATATTTAATTTGATAGAAAAAATTAATTAACACCTATTTCATGAACTTCATAAATTTCACAAAGAATATATTCGGTGAAATTTTTAACAAGCAGCTTGATAAAAGTGGAGGATAATTAACAGAAACCTTAGTATCACTTTTACGACAATTGAAAATAATTTCACGTTTTTTTTAGCAATTGAACAGAGCCAGACTCTGCAAGATTCATTAATCAAACTAACTTGGACGTTTTATTCATTCGCAAGTAAGTCCGCTTTGTGAGCGATGCTCAAAGCTGTCCGCTGACGACGATTATTGGATTTCGAATCAATTAAAAATTGCTATGACGAATGGATGAACGATCTGTTCAATCGGAAACGGAAGCTTGATGAGGCCTCGTTATGTCGATGAAAACGGAAAAGTGAGTTATCTCTTTGTATTCTCTTTTTTTTTAAATATTCTTCAGCTATCTATTTGAACATTCAATTTCTGAATAAAATAATATACACGTATTTAAAGAATTAAATTACAAATTAAATTGATCAATAATGAATTGTAATTCCAATTTACATTCATCAGTATTTACCTTTATTTTTTATTTCTGCACTTTAAAACTGTTTTGAAAGATCAGATATGAAGTTTCGTTCGAAACCTTCGTGTTGCGTTAGCAAAAAAAAAGAAAAGGAAAAATAATAAAATCTCTCATCAAGATGCGTTTGTGTACGCCCTTTCGCGTCTGATTTCTATTTGCCGAGTTGAAGTGTGCGAACACTGCAGTCTCGAGCAACAAGAAGGAAAAACAGGGATGGAAAGAGAGAGAAATGGGTCGGGGGATAAGAAAAATCTTTTTGCAACGTTCTTTTACTACTGCTGTCTCGATTTATTGCGAAACTCCATGAAAACTGATTCGATATTGCCATTGCAGAATAGACACGTATCTTCTTCCCTCGGCAAACATAATATTAGCTTATCAATGAATAGGAATATGCTGGAACTGTATTAGAAAATATTTCAGAAAAAATTTGACGACGTGAAAAATTAGATCGAAAATAAAGGAAATGATAAGGCTATTTATTAAATTTTTGACGACGGACCAGAGAGAGAGCCCCAATTTTAATTTAATTCTATATTTCGTATTATTTTCATTTTTTCTTTCGTTTAAAAGTTAAGTTTGGGTCACGATTGACCCAGGCTCCGTTGTTCAAATGTTAAAATAAACGAAATCGACGCCTATGATGGTACATGGTACAGAACCACCATAGCAAAGAGACAATCCTCTCTCAATATTCTCTATTCAATTACAATTTAATATACTCAAAAAAAAACAGCGCGAGTAACAGGAAACAAAAAGATCGTTCAAAAAGCGATCCGCAATGTGGATTCTTCTCGTTCAGAATCGTGTCAAGAGCGAAGGTACACATTGTTTCTACGGCCGGACGCGAGTTCCTTGCGAAAAGGGCCCCGAAGAAGAAGAAGAAGAAGCGGAGAAAAACGAAAAGAAACAACGGCACGCAAGCGAACCGAGAGAAGAAAAGGAGAAAAAAGAAGAGACGCGGTTGTTTTGCGAACGTATTATGCGGTGTTAATGATGATGAGTGAAGCCGTCTTCGAACTCGAGATACTCTGTTGTTTGCTTAATCCTCGTACTCGTCGTGACCCGACCTTCCATTCGCCTCTCTAAATACCAGCTTCTTCTTTTCTCCTGCAAACGCGTCCCTCTTTCTTCGGATACCGCTATTGCGGGAGAAAGAGAGAAGAAGACTTAATGCTGAAGCGTTTCTACCTGTGCGAGCTGAAGAGAACTGTTTCGAGAGAACTCGTCGCTATTGTTGCGTGTGCATCAGCTCTCGCGGATGTGCTTTCGAGGCTTGAAGACGCTTGAAATAATAGCGAGCGTAGGCAGGCTGCTGCTACCCTCTCGTCGAAAATGTTAAGACAATTCATTCTAAGGAAGAACGATTGCAACTCGAATATCGTTCAGATTTTTGTCAGATGATTTTGTAGTTGAATTCAGATTTGATTTCGTATATCATTTATTTTATTGTAATTGGTCGAAGATGAAAGTGGAAAATTGAGAAAAGAAATTGAAATATTATAATCTTTTGTCGGAGAGAACATGTTTCCGTAATTTTCTAAATAGTCTGGAAAGTGAAAAAAATTAATCGGTTATAGAGAAATTTTTGCCTGAATCACGGTGCATGAAAGAACGCCGGTTCATGGAAGCAAATGAAACTTTTCAGCTTCCAATTGGAATAGTTCTTCGTGCCCTATAAAAACAAGAATCGAGCGGACCACAGCTGAACGATCTGACAGCTCGATATCGACAAAAAATTCCAATCATCCGTTTATCGATAAGCAAACGTACAGCAAACAGACATTTCAGATGCTACACAATCCGAATCTCATCTGAACCCGGCTTTAAAACACGCGAAAGGGTATGTTTAAAAGTATCCAGAAGCTTTCCGATCGTTCCATATATTTTCTTACGATGAACGTTATTAAAATTTACAAATAAAAAAGAAAATAAAAAAAGGTTGAATGCAAACTGAATTGCTATTGGACGATCCATCATGCCGTGGTAGCGGCAACCGACAAAACAATATTCAATCTTCTACGTGGTGAATAAGCACACAAAAGTGAGGAAACACGTTTGCATTGATAGAAAAACGTCTGGATATGATTGATCAGTAAACTTCTCTGTTTGTATCAAGGAAGATGTAATATTTCTCTGACAGATCATAAGAAATCATTTGAATTTAAATTAATTTTAAATAGGGAAGAGAACAATACATTATCCACCGGCTATAAATAAAATGGATACGCACTACCACCTTATAATTAACAATAACTGAAGATTAAACGGTGTAACCTTTCTTTCAATTTTCTCTTAACTCCTTGCCTTACAACATCGTGTCATACTCCAGACGCAACTCACAATTCCAATGTGTTAAATTTGATTGGTTCTTTTATTGTTAGTATGGTTGAATTTTGAGTTCAGTTCTAATTATAATTTGTTCATCAAAGATCATTGAATGCTATGTATGCATGATATTTCATTTTCTTAATTTGTTTTAAAATTGAAGCAATAAATAATTAGAATATATCTAACTTTCATTATTTCAAGTTATAGGTATGTGACTTTGTAATAATCAGAAAATTATTAATTAGTTTTTCTTCAACAATTAATACTGTCAAAAAGCCTATTAATAGACTCCCGGTAGATAAAGTATTAAAATTACAGAAGCTATAAATCCTACAACCTTCCAATATAACAATCAGCCTAAGAAACATACTTAGAAGATCCAGCAGCTTTGAATTCAAAGCATTAATAATCCTTCAGAATAAAGTCAGATAGGCGAGCTTTGAAAACCAGCATACCCTCGTCCCGAATGTTTCTCGAGCCTGAAAAAACCCGGGAGAAAAACAGACGATGACTGGAGGGTGTCTTCGAAAAAGGGGGGTATCCATCTCCTGCGTAGAGATGGGCAAACGAACGACAAGATGGTACAGTGTGACGGTGTTACGCGTGTGAAAACAGCCTTCCTACCGGTTGGTTTCGATGGATAAACATCGATCCGGAGAGGCGGTCGGTGACTGTGGAGTCGCGCGGATCAAGGAAGGATTGGCAGGCTAGCAGGAAGAGTACCGCTAGAGATACCAGGCATCCAGCGGAGTTGGAAAAGGACGATGGAAGAAGAGGTGGTTTATTCGCGTATAAGCAAGCAAGGGAGTTGGCAAGTTCGTCGAGGGCTCTCAGAGGCTGGCTCTGTTTGTCTTCCTCGTGGTACCGAAGAGCTGTTTGCATTGGCTCCGCACCTCGGTGACTGAGTGAAATGATTTCGTCGAGGCGAGCCTCGAGTGCACTCTCCTCGACGAGCTGCCAAGTGTTGCTCCACGTTCGATGCGCCTAACCTAGGGAAATGACTGTAGCTTTCGACACTGAACTTTCGTTATCGATGTGTCTTTCCCCGGTGCTCGATACCTCGATCTTACACTCCTTATATTCGACTTTGGAATGACAATGATGGGTGATACAGGTGAATTTTATTCCTTCAATATTCAATTTCTTATTTCCTTACGTTCGGTTAACGTATGGTGTTGGGGAATTAATCCTCGACAACTAGAAATTACACTTTATAGTTTCGTTATTGTGTAGGATTTGTGAAATTTTGTGAAATTTTGTGAAAATCTGGGATTTGTAGAATTGGATGAATAATATAGGCAGGCAGACCGACTTATGACTTTCAATATTAAAACCCTGAAGGACAGACGTACCGTAACTGATATCACCTTTCTGTGTAGGCTTATTAACAATCTTATTGACTGTCCTGCTTTATTAGCGAATATAAATTTGATGTACCTTTGCACAGCATTAAACATTCCAACCTTTTCTACCCTACACAGTTCTCTTTTAGATTCGGTCACTATGATACTGTGGGATTTTATGATGGTGGGTATGATGGGGTAAAACTTAACCATCGACAGTGAAATTATGTCGGATTTGTTAGAAGCTGCAGCTAAATTATTTTACAATATTTATAAACCGTTGACCCTCGGCCTAGAATTGTAAAAGGCGAGCAGGACCTTTACAATGCTTGAAACTAAATTTAGCAATTGATGATTCGATTTAATACGATCTTTCACTTTGAAAACAAAGGATTTTCAACCCTCAGAAACGGATACTGGGTCATTTACGAGTTTATTTGGAAATAGAAATTGTGAATAATGAAGGCTACGCTTTCAATAAGCTTTTCGTTTAACCGAACGGGTATTCAGGTATCGAAAGGTGGGCGTAAAGCTTCAAAGGAAATCGCGAGACTTTGAAACAACACGAGCGTGGATGTTGAAAATTAACAGCTTGTCTGAAAATTAATAGCTGTCAGTGCTGGAGACGTAGGTGCTAGAACGGTTCGGTAAACGTTTACGGGTTTCCGTGCTGATTTCACGGAACTCCGTGCAGCAATTCCAAGATAAATGAAATAACCGAACGAGTGAAATTAGAGTGCCGACGATTTCTCTTGCAAAATTACAGCGACGGTTTCGTCTGCTGAAAACGAAGATCACAGAGCGAACTTAGGAAAGTGTAACGATGCCGAGGCATGGAAAACGATTACGATAATGACTATCCGGGAAATTAATGACAAGCCGTGGAATAAAAGAATCGAAGAAGGAACTTGAATTATTAACTTTATTTATTATCTAATTTATATTCATTCATTTATATTCAACAGACAGTTGTTTCATAACTTTTCGAATGGTGCGTAACGTATAGAAGACTGGTCCGAAGGAAGTCTGAAACAGTGATAATTGGTAGATAACCGTGTCCTGTCCCAGGATACTGCTCTCAATGACGTTACTTTATCCCCTGGTTTCACTTAACCGGTTTAGGCTCGTCGAACGGTTGCGAATAGCGACGAGTTAGCTTGATCACAACTCGTTGACGCAGGAAATCCGTTTATCCGTGCTAAGCCCGATACTCCTTTAGAAAATACGACCACCTGTCTTCGAGTCAGCCCGGATACCTTGACGATTCACTTTCTGAAATCCTGTTACCACGCGTAATTCGCCCGTTTTATTCATTATTCCACGCTGCTCAATCATTCTTCCATCTCTCTTCGAATGTTTTTCCTGGGGGTCTTACAAGCGACTCGATATTGCTCCAGTTTCTCTTGTAATCAGAACTTTCTCTCTTTGAATAAGAATTTTTATTCTTATCGATATCGAGTCATTTCTGTAATTACCAACTAAATATTTTGGGAGTTTTAAGTGTTTCAGTAATTAATTGAGTTAAATTTGATAACCTGTAAAAAATGTTCTAAAATTTGCAGGAAAAGTGTTCTCATTTTGACGACCCACTTAAGAAAAAATTGAACAGGAAGAGACTTCAAATATTCAGAACCCATAAATCTTGTAATATAAACAGGCTATTAAATTCTGAACCCAAAAGCAATGCATTACGTCTCCCATAAGATTTTTATGTACGGTAATAAAACATAGAACAGGTAATTTTGAACAAGTGTAATGAATCATGAAATTTGTTTGTAAAAGAAAAGTAAAATCTTGATGAAGAATTATAAAGTCATATAACAGTCGTTTAGTGTGCCAGAAATAAGTTAGCGACCAAGGAACGAAGAAAATTTCTGTGACCACAAGTCGCAGTAATCTCACCTCTTACCACAAAAGTGTATTCCATATCTCTTTCCCCGCTTGACCGCAAATTATACTAATTTTCCTAGCATCATAGGGAATATAGTTGTTAATCTTTCTTATAGTACGTGTATATTTAAAAGCCAACTGCAATTATTAAAAATATGAGTGTTTCAGTTTTCAATTTAAGCTTGAATAATTAATATATATCAATAATCCTTCAAAATTTCTTTAATTATTCACGTATATTAAATATTGGGTACTAATTATATCACTGATCCCCAAAGTAATCAACGTGTTAAACAATTGCATGAAGAATCATCTATCATACCTAACCACAGACATTCACTACCAGATCTCGTATGTTTGAAACCTGTCTGAGTGTACATTACTATAATTGCATCATGGTTCATGCTTGACAAAAAACAAGAAATCTTTTATACGCGAGCGTACTTATCTCACGAAGCTTGACCGTCATAAGAAATCTAGCAGCCCGCCGATCGAATCGGTAACAACGGTATAAACAAGTCGAACGCTACCTCCTGGGCGCACGGAGTCCTTAATCCGCATTAACGATAAAGAAACGGGGCCGTAAGTCATAGGAAAAAGTGGACGGTTTACAGGTAATTGAATGCTATTAGGGGCACGTTTATACCCAGCATTATCACCCGTTGCACCAAGTTCTGCCTGTACCGAACGTAACACGAGGGGAACCGGTTCCTGGCATACATTATAACAGCTTACCTGTTTAACCGTATCGATTGTAAATCTCATCGGATACCTGGACTCTGTATGTAATCGATCGAATGAGTTCATTCCGTGGTGGTAACGGTATAAATGTCTACAAGAAACTAGTTTGCCAAAGGTAGAGGATCGTTAAAATTCATGATAGAAGAAAAAACTTTTCATTCAGACTTAATTAAAATGATACTATAGGGAATGTATTTAATTAGTATTTATTTTTGATAGTAGTGGTAGTATGATTTTATTTCTGATCGCCTTTCGTCTTCGAGATTCGCTCTTACAATCCTGTCTTCTTACATCGCTCTTATGTTTTATATTCATTTACACGTGCCGACATGTATTATCACGCATGAATTTTCATTCAGAAAAACTGTCTATCGGTCCAAACATTCTCTTTTCTCGCACCTCACTCGATCCGATTGGCGTACAGTTAAAACATTCTTTATTCACACCTCAGTCAATTCAATTATCGCTTGGACCAAATATTTTTATGTCACATTCTACAATACCAAGGTTTCTGAGATAGAGAAAATGCATGGAAAAGTGCAATAAAGTCATTAATGCAATTAAATCATTGATGCTTATGAAATGAACCTGTCCTCCTCTCTATTCTAAGATTCTAAAAATAACATGAAATTTTATTATCTTTCAATCTAAAAATACAAATTTAATATGAACAACAAGTAGCAGAAGCAATAGTCGGAGTCCCCAAGTAATTAACTCGTAAAGCACGCCGGGTGTTAATGACTCCTCCCCTGTGTCATCCGCGGTGGCTGATGAACAACGATTAAGATGAAATATCCGGAAAGTTGTTAGAACCTGTGGTGCGTCAAATGAAATAGCGACCGCTTAGCGAACCGCTAATTGCTGTTTGATCGGTGAAGTGTGGGCGGAGAAGGAGGACGATGCAGCTCTCTGTTTCGTTAGTTTATCGAGTGACGCTGGCTAGGGCAGCTTCTCTGCCGGGGTCAGATTATTAGCAGGGACTTAACGTTGCATAATCTGGGTCATCGTTGCACGAACTTTCGAGGGATTTGGCTAAGTGGCGATCGTTTCGATGGAGATTAAGCTCGTTGGTCATCGATTGACTTAACGCGATTACGAAGGCGAGTCGAAGAGAAAGTTCAAGTGATCGAGAATTTATCGAAGCTTATCCTGAAGATGTTGCATCTCGGATAAGATGGTTATTTAATCATTTCTCTCTTACATAAGGCAAAGTAGAATTCATTTAACGAAACGTATTGTCCCATATTTCTCTCAACCTGCGAGACAGTAAAGGAAGTTAATCGCGCCGTATATCAGCATTCTGAACGTTTAATCCGCTCGTCTCTAACAGTTTATCTCTGATTTCCTCCGAGCGAAAGAAACTCCTTCTCGATGCACCGTGATTACCTCGGAAATCCGCCCGTTCCTTTTCAAACTTTAAGATCCCCCGGGCAACAGGATCGTCGCGTTGAAGCAAACGCGAGTCGACGCGAGCTAAGCAAAGCTAGATCCTGGATTTGCGATCTTCGCTGCTGTTTTCCCCCGATGTTTAGACTGCTCAAGTCACTCGGCTACCGATATATTTATTCATACGAGTACCGGTAGAAGGTGTTTCCATGCCATTTGCAACAACCACCACGAGCTGGTTACGCGTCACGTCATTAGCCAAAGGAGATCATAAAGCCCTGCTACCGTAACCGCACCTAACCACAAACGTTTCTTCGACTATTGCAGGTCTTGCGAATTTTCTTTTTGCATTTCAAACGAACCGATTTTCCGAGAAACGTGCCTCGCTTGTCGCGCCATAATTCTGCTTTCTGTTTCACCATTTCTTATGGCTCATTGGACGGATTAACCTCTTGTGCTGCAGTCACGTTTCTTAGGTGTTACACTTTTCAGCACGTAGTTTATTGAACGTAATTGAATGGATTGAATAGTGGATACGTGTATATTGCTGATTGTAAAACTGATCCGAGCTGTTTGTGATAATTCAGCTGGCTGTGGTTTATCGTTTATGCTTCCATAGGCAAGTAGGATTTATTGAAATTTTAATTATTAATCAATTTGACGGCTGATATGTGGATTTTTTAATGGACGAGAAACTCGATTGGCAATAAATATTCTTTCGCATTCTTTCTGTCAGGGTGTTTGTTTCCTCAGATTCGTGTTGTATGACCAACCGTTTGTACCGTGATTCATGATCGATAGTCATGTTTAGGGGTACCGAGGGTATTATATCGGCAGAGTGGGACACAAAGAATATGTTGTAAGAAGACATCGAAAACAAAAGCAATTAGTGCCTTTTTGATAATATTTTGCATTCAATTATTGCTGTTATTATCATTATTCCAATCATTGAACGACTAATTATTAATTAATTAATTTAGATACGAACAAAAGATATGATAGTCAAGTTTCGTTTTTTAAATGGAATTATGTATTTTTTTCAGATCATGTGATAGTGCTTTTCAAGACGAATTTATTAAGCTTTAATTACACCCGATTGTAATTAGTTTCCAAGATATAACGTTTACAAATTTCCCGATTTTCAATAAATACATCTCGGTTTGAATAGCAAGTTGATTTTTATCGCGTGCGAAATTCAAAAATCACGAATTATTCAGCAGCCTTCAAAGAACAACGCGATAAAATATTAAGACAAATACCCGCGGTAACATAAAATACTCGTTAAAATACCGACGAAACAATTCACTCCTTTTTTTTTTCTTTTTTTTTTTCATTTTGCCGGGATATTACCGCACCGTGTATAACTCATCGACTGTCAGCATTAATTACATCGTTTATCATTCTGGTTAAGTAGCAGTCGATGTGCAGGCGCGATGATGAACAGTGCCTTTCCTCGAGAAATCAATCTGCACGTACACCGGAAGGAATTAATCTTCTTCGTGCTACGTATTCGTACGCGACCGCACAATGCTGATATATATACATATTTCACCGTTCATACGACCATTCGCTGGGATTTTTTTCATTCATCAGGTGCATTACCGATTCATATTTCAAGGAGCGCACCTCGCACCATGGACGCGTGTATCCTCATACGTTATACCGGCACATTATTCGCTTGTTAACGAGATAACGTTTCCCTCGGCTTTAAGCTGGATTCGTAAATTAATGATCGCGTACCTGGTGCTTCAACAGCCTATAGAAATCATTGTACGGTATTTTGCTAAAGAACCTTTTGATCTTCTTTCACTCTGAACGGTTTGCTGCTCATTCTTTCTTAATATTGTTAATAAATCATATTACCTTGATTCTATCGCAACAATAAACTCGTAACTATTTTTTTTCCTATAAAACGATGAATTTGTTAAATGATCAACACGACTAGTCGTAACGCAACAAACACCATAGATTCATTTTCAATCAAACATCCTAATCTCGGTTTCTAATTACTTAACTTGTTAACTAGGGAATTAATTTTTGTTCAACTCGTTGGACAAAACTTGAGAAGTTATATTATCACGCCTAAAGTATTAACAGAAAATCATTTCTCACTTATTGATTATTTATTTTGATAAAATATCTTACGACATATTTAGAATATGTAAATGAAATATTCCCAATGTACAAAGAATTAATTAAGCAAATTGAAATAATTATTTCGCGGTATGATATTTCTTGAGGTAGTATAGTACACCTATAAATAAAACCTATAAAATATTTTCTAAAAATTGCATTGTCAATTCCCTTCGCTCGGAATTGAAGAAAAATTCAGAAATAAACCTCGCGCGGCAGTGGCGTTTAGCCGAGGCCAATCAGAACGGCGCAGTCTCTGTAAATTTGTATTTCTAAATTGAACGACGCTGGATAAATAATACGTAAACTTTTCTCGATCAACAAAGTCTACTGCATCGGCTAAGAAGGTGGAAGGAAGTAGAACGAGAAGGGATAAGGCGAACAAGAGCTCCTTTGAAGTTCGTACATAACGTTGAAATTTCTGTTCAAGAACTTCCTCGACGTGGTCTCGAGTTTTTCAACTTGAACTTACCCGATCGTATTTTCCACGGTATATTTTCTCGAGGATCCGCCGGCATCGCCGTCGGCCGTTCCATATAACCGGCTCGATTTATTGGAAACGAGACTTAACTCGTTGCTGTGGCTGATACTCAACCGGCTAAAATATTAATCTGTTCGCGGAAGGATAAAAGGAACAAGAAGCCGAGGACTCTGCGAGAGTCGTAAGATGAGAAAGCGAGTATAGTACAGTATCTGTTTCTCTAATTCCTTCCGCTTCTGTTTGTGAGATGATAAATTGAATTGTAGCCGGCAGGGAAACGGAATTGAACTTAACAGACGGACGGATGCGTCGATCCGTTTCTACTGAAATTTCATTAAAGATCCTCTTTCCATAATAATAACCACCGCTATAATTTTCGTATTTTCGAAATAAATTGTCGATAAATATGTTTGATTCTTTCCTTTTCAAATTTCAATTTAAAACACAATAATTAAGATTGCACATTGGAACCGTGATGCTATTTCGTTTGCAACGAATGGATAAAAACGAAATAAAATGGAGGGAAATACGAGAGTATTAAAAGGCTCGTAATCACTGTTGAAAGTTATCAGCGACGTTGAAGGAATACGCCGATTACAGGACTAATTACGCGAGTCCGACGCGTTACACGGCGTCGAGGAGATAAGAGGAGGAGCATTGCGAACCGACCAGAGATTCCACTTTGTTGACAACGATGAATCCCGCTACGAAATAATATTATCGTTCCTCTCCGGCTATTACACGGTGATCACGAAGCCTTCAGGTGACAAAGAGCAACCAGCACTATCTGACGATGACCCTTTCAGTTCGCCAGAGTTAAGATCCTTCTTAAAAGGACTCGTCGAGCCCCCTTTCCCCGCGGCAACACGCGCTATCCTATACAACCGCGAAAGATAACCGTTGAACGTGGATGCCTTAAGGGGTTGTGCACACCTTAAAAGTGTTCCTGGAAAAAAGTTGCTGGATTATCGTCGTACCGGGGAATGAAAATAGACGTAGACGAACATCGTGTTGAAACTACGTTATCGTCGTGTTTCTTAGCCGCACTCAGTTGAAAGTGTATCCTTCTTCCTAGCTGTTTTATTAGGAATTTAAAATATTTTTAATGGAGTTTTAAAGTACTCCAATCTGGACGGTGATAGCTGTATTTTTAGATGTAGTTGAAATTTTATAATGTTGGGTAAATAGAATTCTTTCGTCGTTCATTGGAAAAACCTCTCGAATTACATTTTCCTTTTTCAATTAATCGGCGGAAGGAGTTTCGGTTTTAATACAGCAGAGTGTCAGCAGATCGGATCGTAGTTTCACAGGTTCCTTGCGATACCTTTTACGTTTCGTCCACTTCAATCCGTTCAAGTTCAACTTCAATTAGCCCTTTGAGCAGCTGGTTTTATAACGTGAAAGGGATTGGCTTTGTGCTTCCATAGCACTTTGGATGTTTTGTAAAGCAGGCGCCTTGGCCTCTCTGTAGCACCTACTTTTGATTCTTTGAGAAAGAAGGGTCTCTCTTTATTCGTCCCTCTCAGACGCAGCCGAGGAGAATGAACAGAATCTCTACATACTTTGCACCTAGCAAGTGATCAGACGTATAGAATTTTCTTGGTTCATTGGAAATTTAAATGAAACTTTGATGTTTGAAAGCAGAAATACCAGTTCAATTTTTCATAATATTTCAAATACCATTTGTAATTTTAATTTTCTATTTCTTTCAAATATATTCATTTTTTAGTCGCTTTTCTATCTGCTTCTAAATCTAAATTACAGTTTTTAAATTGTACTGTTATTCAGTACTTAAAAAGTTCCGTGCAAAATTAATCAAAAGAGAAAGGTACCTTTTGTTTCAAAATACAATACACCATTTTCATTTTTAGCATTGATATGTCAATTTTGTAAAGTAGAAAGTGTAATACAGACAGTAATTAACGAAGAAAATTCAAGCAAATGCAACAAAAATGCATTGCAACGAATGCACCAAAAATGCATTCTTCAGAATTGATCATCAAATCCGCGGAAAGTCACGCGGAAGGAGACATCCCGCGGAGAAATGTGCATGCCCTCTTAGCATTGGTTTACCATAATGGAGCCACGTTTTCTCCGTGGCGCTGGGAATTATTTACTCAGGCCGGGAATGCGGAGAGCGCCGTTGTAAGAACAGCCCGGGGTCTCACCTACCTACCTTGGTTGCAATTCAACGAGCAACGAGATACCCCTTCCCTCTCTCCACCTGTCCCGGAGATATCATTACACAGATAAAACCGCATTGCTGAAAGGCTGCCGAGCTAATCGACTGCTCGCGCTCGACGCTTCCTCGAAATCTTTCGGGCACGCGCGGAATTCCGTCGATCGAACCAGGATCCCGATATATGACTGCAACCTAACGAGTCGCTGCATCGATGTTTCCCTGGGAAAAGACAGTTTTGCTTCTGGAGACAGGAATTCATTGATAAAACCGATGCATTCGTTTGGTTTTTAAAAGATGATTAAAGTCAACGATTAGGATCTTCCTGATGCAATCGAAATTTGTATTTGTCTCGCATTCTTAGGTATTACCCTCACATCTGAGGAAAAATGAAGAATTCATTATTGTAATTATTATTTTAAATTTCAATATTTTCCCACGCTTCTGTGTCTTTGAAAAGTGACACAGGGAAATAAAAACCATAAAAGCTCGATCAATAATTGGAGTTCACGTGACTTTTCAAAAATGAATCTTTAAAAGGAACAGAATTAATTTATACACCTACGCTCTTCGGGTCTTTCCTCTTCCATCTTTTAAAATTAGACATCTTAAATTTAAGATCTTTCAATGGAAGCACTGTACAGAAAGGGTTAAAAGGAACTTAGTCCAGGATACCATAATTTCCCATCCTCGGTGTACTCGTAATACCCATCGAACCCTTCAGCATCGAACACGTTGAAGCTGTGGACGATGGTGGTTGGTCGCTTGAATCTGCCGCGAATGTTAGGAGGACACGAAGTGGAGAGAAAGGGTTTCACATAATGCTATCAGAAGGTGGCCATCCACGGTTAAGAAGACAAGCGAGAAGGCTGTTGGCTGTTGTTGATGAACGTGGCCGTTTATATCTACCGGCTGTGGGAGCAGTGGAACGAACGGTCAGCAGCCGGTCGACGCCGAATTCCGCCGGTTTCCAATAATTTTATTTTTGCTTTTAATGCAACGTCGCGTCGCGTCGGCCCGCGATGGAATCGCGTACGGGTTGGCTGGCGGCGGTCGATGGCGCTTCTTGATACTAGATAAAACCGACGGTACGACCGGTCGTACGCTTTCGGCCCCTGTTACCACCACCAATCTCCTCTCTCTTCACCTTCTTCTTCGTTTCTTTGTTGTTGGACGCGCGTAACCGCGACTCTGTACGCGAGCAAGATGCCATCAGCTGTTCGAACGAGCAAGATTGCCTTTTCGACGAGCCCTACACCGAAAGGATCGCTGCTCCCTCTGATCCGGGGATATTTATTGCTACGCCCCTGAGGATCATCCTGCTCCCTTTTCTTCTTTTTGCTTCGTTTCTCTCTTCTTCCTACCCGGACCGGTGATTGATCTGAATTTCTTACCGGCGATTGGCCACTTGTTCCGATCGTGTTCTTTTTTCATCCCTTGCTTCTTTTCTAAGCGTACTTCCGGTAATTACCGATCAAACCGATGGTAGCGATCTATTAATTGATAAGAATTTGTAGCACTCGTGGTACAGGAATTTGAAATTCGTTGAAATTCTCAGGATCAACTGACAAATCGGTGTAACGCGTCGAGACTAAAGATCATCGGATGACGAAACGATCCTCGGTCGATTTACAAATCGACGAAGCCGAGAACTCGCGGCAAGTGGTTCGGACCGAGAAGCGAAGGGAAGATCCGTTCTCCAATGGGGTCTCATGAATAACAAATGCGTTCGGTGGTTATTTCTCAGGGCGTCGAGCGTTTCCACGAACGCGAACAGGAATTTCCAGCGGATCGGGATCGCTGAGGGAAAGGGTGATGGCGCAGCGGTATCGAGAGGGCGGTAAATAATATCGACGCGTGTACAGGCGTCAAGCGATAAATCACCGATCGGGCCTGACAGGAAATTGAACTTTCGAGAATACTTATGCCCTCGTGATTATTCATGTCGATAGGGCGCGTTTTGCTAAGTGAAAAGGAGCGTAGAAAAGTGGGCAGAAGGCAGGGCAGATAGAGGAACGGCATCATATTTTAGCCAGCCTCCTCGATAATAAATAACGCGTCGCTGTTTTCACGAAAATCGACAGGAACCATCTGGAAAGGTGCTATTTTTTTCCATTTTCTATTCTATTTCTTTTTTTTTCTGCTTCATGATTTCTCGATTTTGTAAATTGTGATCAGAACGTTGAATATAGTGAAGGGCGTTTATAATGACACTCAAGGGACAGAGAAATTATAAACGAACGTTGTCATAAAAATTGAAATAAAATCTATAATAATTTGTATGGGAACCAAATTTAAGAGAGCGAATAGGATGTAATATACAGTCTGTTGTTTCAAATTAGAAATAAATTTCTATAAATTAATTGTAAGACAAATAACATTATATTTAATTGCAAAAATATTTACCTTAACATTATCATTAAATTCCATTAAAAATTTTCAGGGAAGATCTTAACAATCTCTTGCCGCACTATTTCTTTTTAAAACTGGGATACAATTTTAATAAACAAAATAGTTTGAATATACCAAATAAAGGATTAAAGAAGATACTGGAAGAATCCTGAGATTTTGTCGATAAAACTTTCAAGATTCCGTGCTCGACGTCGTCGTCCGACGACGGCATCTTCTCAAAAATAATGAAACCCTCGAGAAGGTTGTCTTCTAACTCTAACCAGGCCACTTTGTAATGCGATCAGCTTTGGTCCCGGGCCAAGCCACCACGACGATGACTTGCATCTGCGCCTCTGACCCGTTGAAATTTATGTCCGAGTTGCTTCCACCCCTGACACGGTAGGGCAAAGCACGTGGACTAAAGCGGTTGTAAACCACATTTCTTACGAACTTACCCCCCGTTAAGCAACTTTGTTGAATTAATTACAACGCGTGGAATTTTACGTTTTGCTGATGCGACAATTTTCATTTCTTTTCGTTGTTTCTCTTTTAATTATAAACTTTTCTCAGCTCTTAACTTTGCTTGACTGAATAATTATACAAATAAAGACAAAGTGACTGCTTCGGGTAAGGAACGCGAATAAATAAAAGCTTTTTACAGAAGGACTTTAATTCAGAACCGAAACTTCAGAAATAAAAATGAGGTTTAATTGACGATCCACTATTTATTATTTTTTAATTTTTTTTAGCTGAAACAGCTACTTCGTCTTCTTAAGAAAAATGATTTCCAGGAAATAATAAAATGTAATAATAAGAGAAGAGTGGAATTTATTCTGTGCATTTCTTTTTTTTCTTTCTATATATTTATAATAATGAAACGAATTTAATCACGTTCCATAATGTTTCAGCAAAAATATTATTTATTATACGACGAATAAAAGCAATGAAACCAAATCCTTTATTTCACATATGCACACAAAGGCAAAGTACTTCAGTCTGAAATGTTCACTAATTATATTTCCATAGAATTACGAAAAACAGAAGGGATGTAAACCGAGAATATTAATACGAAACGTAGCCAGAATATTCATTAAATTCGTTATAATAATTTGAACTTCGTTATGAAGTGTTCATTCTTTCCACAGTCTTCTCGTAAATCCCGTACGAAATTCAATTAACTCTGTAAATTCATTCACGAATCCGTCTGTTTTTCGAAGATACGTAAAATAAACTCAAAGGGCCAGGGGTGAAAGTAAAATTTAACTTGAACCTTTACCAAAGACGTTTCAATTAAGTGCGACGACGCGTCAGCTATTGTTTCGAAGCTTTTGCACGCGCTGCGTGCGTATCGCGAGAAGCAAAGGATTAATTCAGATCCTGCACCCTGTATCCGTACGAGAATAACTGTAAAACCGTGTTATCAAGTACGATCCTTCTATTCACCAAGGCGACGCCTTGTTATCGTAGTCTTATTACATCTTAAGCTGCTTGTCACTCCAGAATGATACAGGTGCGAGCTTCCACTTTCCCAATGGTGTTTCAGTACCGCTTGTTACGTGAAACATGTATTCTTACCAAGTTTGCTAACGCAGTTTAGATTTATCGCTCTCGGGATCTGTAAATCCTGCAATTGTCTCGGGCATAATGCACGTTTCATTTGTTTTATTAACAAGGACAAATTTAATGTTCTCAATCAGTGTTTCACAAGTGTATCACGAGAATTTGAGTGAAATTTCCGATAGAATTTATCGAATACTCTAAACTTCTATCCCAATTTGAATTAAAAATTTTCTCGTCACCCTTTCAATCGTGACCTACATTTACAAATATATTCAAGGATATATTAATCTAAAGTTAACCTAAAGGATTCTTTAAAAGTGTAAAAAAATAATTGTAAAAGAAAAGTGTACAATTTAGAAAATGAAAGCAATACGAAATACGAAATTAAATCAGAATTGGGGCTCTCTCCATGGTCCGTCGTTCGAGGGTTGATTACTAAAGGTATCCAAGAACCCAAACGCACAGTTTCCATTTAAAAGGCATTAAAATATATAAAAAAAAATTGTTCAAATACTCCATTAACCGAGGAGAGTTGACCGTATCTCTGAATTTGGTAAGATCAATCATCGTGGCTCGACCACCTGACCATTACAGGTGATAAAGTGCTTAACTTTGCAATTTCACGAAAATATTTTCTCCCTGATTCCCTATTTTTTAATTGCGCGTTCACGTTACGTTACGGCACGCGGGATGTAATTTGATCGAACAAGAGAGGACGAGGACCCGTCGAAACATCGAGGGGCATATTAACCCCTATCGATGATGCCGCGGTTAGGTACTGTAATTACGATAATGTTATGCGCGCTAATTGGAGGATTTTGTGAGAGCCGATAAAAACGAGATTACTCAGGGTGCACGGTTGCTTGGTAAGGTGCGTGTACGTCGTCGTATCGAGTATCCAAGAAATTGGCTATCGGCGTATTCCTTCGTCCCAGCCTCATTATCTTTGCTCAAAATGTTAGTAAATCATTCGCGATAGAATCTACACCCGAAGCGGTTCACTGGGTTTAGGTAACGAAACAACGTCAGCAGGATAACGCTCTTGTACGTGATTTTCTAATTAACTTCACTTGTTTTCATCAATTTTGTATTTTTTCTTTTTAGAGCAAATCAAAGATTTCACTTGGAAAATAAATTTTATTAAACAGTTTGTTAGTTATTTTTGTTCCATTTTTTCGTGTTTATTATATCCTTTGACGACTATTGAAAGAAGGAAAAATATTGCTTGAAATTTGTCTGAAAACGATCGTAGCATATTGCGAACTCGGCGAAAAAGGGGTTGCAACGTGTTTCGGAATAGAGATTGTATTTTCTAACAGCCAATTCATTTGGGATAGAAGATAGTTCGACAAGCAGTAGCGTAATTAATGCCAAGACAATTTTCTTGCTGTTGAAACGGCAAACTTCTGCCATTCAAACTTCGCTACGCCATCTTTCCATGCTGGAGCCTCGAATTAGAGAAAACAGCGAAATGAAAAACTACACTTTGTTAAACTGTGAAGATTGTAGACGTTCTTGGGATTCTCCTTTCTATAGAAATGTTTTTCATGCAGTTTCGTAACTTTCCGCTGTAGAAATTATCTTGAATTTGTATCACAATTAGGGAAATTTATAGATACTGTTTGAGCGCATTGAGAATTAAGCATTTAATACACGGTGTGGATAAAGAATATTAATAAATCAGTAATTAAATAAAAATATTAGGGTATGCAATATGGGGTTGTAGAATCTCTCCATTATTTTCAACTTTGTGAAATTAAAGAAATCATTTGTAAATCATTATCGCTAGTGATTTAAGAGCATGAAAAAGAAACAGACAGAATTGGATGGAAACAGGAATCAGAAAGCAGTACAAAAATCAGGAATCGAGGCGAGGTTGGATAAGCAAACGCGAGGAAAGGTTCGACAAACGTTGCTGTTAACAACGCTTGTTCAAACAGCGCCTGAAAACAAACAAGTAAGGCTGATGTAAAATAAATAAGGGGAAAATGGGAGATTCTTTGTTGAAGTTTAATTGTGTTTGAACAAAAGGAAGTCCTGGATTAATTAAAAAGTAGCAGAAATGCGGGTGGAAATGATTATTTTAGACGTAAGGTGAAAAAGAAAGAAACGAAGAACGCGTAATTTGTAAAATTAAAGCCTTTCATCTGGTTTTAAAAGTGGTGAAATCAAATAATTTTCACTGCTTTAATAATAGTATTTAATTAGCGAAATTCCACATTTTCTTCCAACAATTACACTTCAATCTAATTCCTTTGACTTTTTATTTAATTATCTTTATAATACCATCTCGTTTTTCTTCCATAATAATTTTTGATTAATCAAATAGATTGATCAATTTGAATTCTCAAATTATGGTGAGATTGATCTCACGCATCCGAAACGTTGGCTAATTATTATATCGTGTCGCAAATTAGATCGATCTAATTGGTCTGTAACAAACGACGTATTACGTTGGTCGAATATAATTGGTGTGATCACCAATTTATCAATGACAAGTCTATCGATGTAACACTATGTACCTACAAGCTATTGAATTTGATTGTAACGCGATCGTAATAATCGAACGAGAAATTGTACAATGAATAATGAATTTCTATTCCATCCTGCTTCTTACTGACATGAATTCTAATAAGCCGGATAAAGTACGAGACATTACATTTGCATATAATAAAATCACATAATTGTTTAACAATTGTTTTATGAAACTTTTGTTAGTGTTTCAATTGACTGCTGCTCTCAAGAATAGCGTTTAACAATTGCTCATTTAACAGCAATATTTAATAAATGAAATGAGAATGAAAAAATTATAATTAAATTAGGGCTCTAAATTAGTCTTTGGGGACCCAGAGATTAAATACCACGATTAATTACATTTGTACGTTTTAATTTCTTCATAAATTATGCTCGCTTTGCCTGGAACCTTTTATAATAACAATTTTCCTGACAAAGCAATCAGAATCATGGCGCAGTAAAGGAAGAATAAGGTAGAAGAGGAGTGGAAAAAAGGAAGGAGGATTCGTGAACGATGGAGAAAAGGGAAACAAGGGTGCGATACAATGGGCGAATGTAGGTGCTCGTATGTAATGTATGCTCACATTGTTTACTGCCACCTTGTCCTGTTACTGTGGGCTATTGCGCACAGCAAACAACGCGTCTGGCACACGTGTCCACCCATCGTGTGGGTCGTTCGTGGACACCCACGTGTTCATCCGCGTTTCGACGACTAAAACGCGCCAGCGAATCCACCGTCCCTTGGCTAATTTCCTGCTCTGTCGTGCAAATGACGCTGACGAAAGAAAAGAAATCATAGCGACTCGGTGTGACATCGTTAAAATCGTGTCGACGAATTTTATCATATAAATATTTTATAAATGTATATAGTTTAATTTTTTGAAAAAAAAATTCTTCAACTCTTTGCTCTCTTCTGTTATTATTAAATATTACAAAATTTAGAAATAGATAAAATTTCTCCATTACTAATATTTGTTTTTAATTCGAGGAATCGTAAAAAATTTCAATTCAATTCTTCATTCGTTTTCCATGTATTCCGTTACTACAATGCTTTAATAAATTCCATCGTGTCGGGGTCTCTGATGAATTGTTTACTCCAATTTTGTTGCACGCGCGGGATGCAACGAAATTAACCGCGTGATCGTTGAACTTTCGTTGCTCTAGATACAGGTTACGTGGATAATGAAAGCTGAAAGTTTGCGTATAAATTTTTCCGCGAAGGCAGCTGCCAGTAATAGAAGGGAAAAACTGTTAATTAATTGTTAAACTGCGAGTGTAAAGATTCGTTCGTTTAATTAAAAACCAATACGGATTTTTCTCTGCAATACTTTTCAAACACGTTTCGTTTCGCTTCACATCTTTTTCCTATTTAAACATCAATATTTCTTCTGAAGAAAATTTATTGCCAAAATTTAGTCAAGTTTAATTCAAATAATTTATTGCAACTCGATTTATTTCACATCAAACATTTAAATATAAAAGACTGCAAATTAATATTTTTGAATACACGTATAAATCAATTTTGAATAGAAATGAATATTAATTAATGCATACCTAAAAAAATCTATAATTTCACGTACTTATTGAATTGGAGCACTTTTTAATGATAAACAGAAATATTCATTATTTTATTTTTTTATTGTTTGCAACTCATATTTCAGACTTAAGTATTTTATCAACGTTCCATGTAAGTGTATTTATTTACAAAAAGTTGAAACATTTAATTTATAAAATTCAAACAGCATCTTGTATAAAATTGGCCAAGTTCCAATTTAGAGTATTTTAAACCAGACAGACTTTATCGATCAATTCATTATTATCTCTAGACTCTAGAAAATATGATTTAGGTTCCTCCTCATAGATGGCTACAGAGTTAAACGTGTTCTCGCAGAAGCAATGGTGCAGCACAGGCTTATATACTGCACCATGGTGCTTGAAAATTTAAGACTATACTTCACAGGATCATTTCTGTAGTATGTTAGTCTCCCTTCTGGTTCAAAACAGAAGTTGATGCAACCACGATGAGGAGAAATAGCTCCTTTCCCTGAGCGTGAGGAAGACTCGAGAAGCTGACTTTGTTTAGTTTCTCAGTCATCGATGATCGTTCATCTCCTGTACTCAGTATGGGGGAGATGGGAATGGGGCTTTCTGAGTGGCTGTTTAAAATTTATAAAAAAAACAAAATTTATAGTTGATAGAAGAATTCAATTTCCAATTAAGAATATATCTTTATTAGAAAATTTTAAAGAATTAGCTTCATTTTCAATTAATTTCTGTTCATTATTTTTTGATTTGAACTTTGTTTTTTAAAAATATTTTTAAATTTTGCTCCAGTTTGCAGCTTTTCTTTTTTGAATTTCTGTAAAAATCTTGTTCATTCTACCTGGCAGGTCAGCTTGTGAGCCTATTTTGAATAAAAAATTCAAATTTCCAGTTCTGCCTGTTAGGAACGCAGCTGTGCAAAATTTTCGCACAAAAATGTAAACAGCTGAGAAAAAAATGCTTATTATAGAGATATTACGTATGAAATATAATTAATATTCGTTTGCTCGTGTAACTTCCTAAAAATGTTGTGAATAATTTAATAGAGTTTTTAGAATTTCGTTTGAAACCGTGTATAGGTGTGCAATAAATTGTAATTAAATTATTGTAAGCATTATTCAAATGAAAGAAATTTAATAACCATGAATGGTATTAATATTAATTCATTTGATATTGAAAATTAAATAAAAAAAGAAACCACCACTTTTTCGCAGTCGGTAGGACTCGAACCTACGCTCCCAGAGGGAATCTGATTTCTAGTCAGACGCCTTAACCACTCGGCCACGACTGCTTGTTGAAAGTTTCTCTTACCTACACCAATGTTGTAAACAACGTAACTAAACTATAATATTACTAGATATCCTGCATTATTTCACTAGAACTTTCCCGTATAAATATTCATAAATGAATATTTCAACATTACTTACCAAACTAAAAGCTTAAATTTGAAAATTGTTAATATGGTAAACTCTACCAGATCGCATTTATTAATTTAATATTTTGGACCCATCATAATCAGCATTAATTAGTACCGAGCGTCAAAGAATTGCTCAGTGAAAATCAGGTTGACACGATTAACGTATTTCGCATTACAAAGTCGCCCGATGACAATCAATTTCCGTGGAAACAAAATCATTCTGTATATACCAAACACACAACTAAAAGCAGGTAATTAACACGCTCTCAATGCGAGGCAAAAGGGATGTTTTATCGAAGCGAATCGTTAAATTGTGAATGCACCAACGATGTTGCACGATCAATCGTATTCAAACAGTCTAGACTAAATATAAATAATAAGACTTGGTAAATTAAGGTTTATTTTTTATTTAATACTTTAGTTTGATATTCTATTATTTAGCAGAGTTTAATAATTTTGAATTTAACGAAGAAATTGCATAGTAGACTTTCCAAGGAATATTTCCATTTCACGATTACACCTGCTCGCACGAATGACCCATTCCAAAAAGCGAGAAATATTCTCACCTCATAAAAGATATCTTATTCTTCATAGCCCGTTACATTCACCTTTATCTCCTTTTTCTCATACCGAAAAGTAGGACCAGTATCGCGTATTAAATATTCACGGGATCTCTTCTATCCACCTCTTTTCTCGCGTTTCGATTGCCGGCGACGAATTCTCGTTTCATTTTAAAACACAGTACCGGTGGATTAGCATCTCGAGGATGGCCCAAGCATTCTCATCGAGCAATTCAGACGCATCGGGGTGTTAAGCTGATACCTTGATCGTGGCAACACGCAAATGAGGCGCGGCTTAAGACGTTTGCCAGATAAAATAGACGATTTCCACGATAATATATCACAATGGCTGTGTTATTCTCACGCGTTTTGTTTTTTTAATATTTTATGGGAGTAGAGATTAACACATTTTAGAATTGGCGGAATTAGGAATTTTTCTAGAGTGGGTGAGGTCTCTTAGAAATTTTGAAGTTTTGATATTTGGAAATATAGGAGTTTTGGAAGTTTGGAATTTGAGAATGTAGGAATTTGAGAACTTTAGAATTTGGAAATTTAGAAATTTAAAAAATTGAAAATTTGGGAATTTGGAAATTTAAAAGATTGGAAATTTGGAAATTTAGAAAATTGAGAATTTGAGAATTTGGAGATTTGGAAAATCTGGTCTACTTTGGCTTTTTTCTACATACTCTAATACAATAATCCACGAATTAATCTTTTCAAAAACAATTTCTCTAAAATTAGATCAGAATGAATTTCAACACATGATTCGCTCCTTAGTTCACGACTCCCTTTATCTTTTTATTTTTTTCCACCTCATTCACTCCTCTTCCCGTTACATCTTGTCCCTTTTATTTCCCGAAACGGTTTCACCGTCTCTCTTTCATCCTTAGCAGACTTCGTCCCTTATCGTACCAAAGCTCTGTTCCGCTTCTCTATTTCGTCTTCCAACCCGTTCCACCTTATTTCTCTGTCTCGCTCTTGTTACCCTGTTTCTCACCTATGCTCCCGTTGTCTCTATTTCGTGCCGTTCCTTCCCTCGTATAACTGCAACGGTGACTGTTACAAACGATACCGCCGTTCCGAGGGGTTACAATGGATTTAAGTCACGTTCACCCCGCTTAATCCGCGCACATTCTTTTCACCGGGTTCCTCGAGCTACAGACTTCGAATTCCAGGATTCGCAGCCGACGACACGGACGTAATTAAGACGTAACGCGTGGCTTTAAAACGTGGCCCGCCGTGGTTAAAATAATCGCGAAGCTAAACGTTTCTTCGATCGCCACCACGGTGCTACCAGTTCGTTGGCAACTTTAGAAATGGTGGTATCAAAGGATCTTGGAATTTGTTTCGCGGTGATTGAGAAGGGAGATCTTGAGAATCATCTGTAAAACTGGTGCAGGAAAGAGCTTCCTTGGGATTGATTTACAAAATACTGAGGATATAGGTGACAAAAAAAGGAATAAAGAATATTCTTAATGCACTTTTACTCAATTACTATTTAAATTTTTTGATCATTTTGCTAACCAATTAAATTTTAAAATAGAATTTCTATTAAAAACAAAACTTACTATGTATAATTAAAATTAAGAAAATCAATTGAATTTTGTTTAAACAGCTCTAGTATATTATCAATTTACAACCTAAAATATTATTAACAATGATGAGAAATTTTGACAACAAATGAATTCAAAAGATAGTAGAGAGTGTGCCCTTTAAAATACATTTTGTTGCAAATCGATCGATCAATTGGTTGCCGAGATATGATGCTCCAAAGGGTGGCATTTAAAATGTAGCGATTATGAATGACGGTCGAGATTCCAGGAATTAGCGTGACCTACATTTTTTCCCGGAAATGCGTGCGTCGCTAGTAGTAATAGTAAAAAAAACGCTGACTCAGGGGTTCGACAATGACCAGCATACACGTGACCATTCACCAGACGTCCAAGTGTAGCGGTCGGAAATTGTACCTTGCTTCAAACGATAATATCTCAGGAACGGGAAGTCGTATCGGGATGAAACAAAAACTGTTTTAAAGTAGAAGAATCACAGCTTCCATTGATATAAAAATTGATATTGAAAAGTTCATATAATTGTTCATTACGATGATTTAAAAAATTGTTCACTTTAATCCATATTATTAACCTCAGTATGAAAGTTTCTTATACTATTCATTGAATAATTTGAATGATTAATTTCACTACTTGTTCAACCCTTTCTTTCAACCCCAGAAATAAGCAAAAGGATGTTACAAAAACAATGCACCCTTTTCGTCCTCAGAAAGCGTTGTCCCCAGTTAAATCCAGTGCTCTTTAAATCAGCTGTCCTCTTTTTAAAAATCGTAAAATTGAAATTAGTTCGTAAATTAGTCCTTTCCTCACGGATGATCAGCGTTTTCAGAACATAGGGGGTAAACTCGTTTCATTGAACGATTTGAGAAAGGGCGAATAAACGGCTGCCTCGCTAGAATTACGAACAAATGGATAACGTTATCCGGTCGCGGGCCGCCAATAAATCGTTTTATCCGCGACGCAGCATGTGCCAGGGTTTATTTAAGTTCAGTCGTCGGGGCCATTTTTCTGAAACTATTCCGACCGGGGCCATTACCATCACGGGACAAGGAGAAACGGTTCGAGCGTGTTTCGGCTATCGTCATTGCGATACGATGCAACTTCTGTCCCACGGGAAACCTCTCTGCGCTCTTAAATACGCGCTAGTTAACCCGTTCCCTTGAATACTTGCCTCGTTTGTTCCCTCCTACCATTCTCCGTGAAATGTTGGACGGTCGAAACTCGGCTTTTTGAGCAGATTAGTGTTTACGAAGGGCCATTAGCAAAAAGTTTCCTCACGTAATTATCGTTGTGCGTGATTCCTGATTGCGAATTTTTTTACTACATGTATCCTCTCTTATTTCTTTCGGTATTTCTCTTGTTATTTTCAATTTATAATAATTGCAATCAAATTCCAACAATACGAAGAATATTTCAACCTACAGCTGTTAAAATTACATTTTTTTTGATATTTCAAATTTACAATAATTGCAATAGAACTTCAGAAATGTTTAAAATATTTCAACTACTGTCATTTTCTTTCCATTTCAAATTCACGATAATTGCAATAAGCTGTGAAAAATGTCTGAATAATTTCAGTCACCTGTAATATTTAATTTCGTACTTTTTTCTTTAGACAGAATACAATAGTAAGTTAGCAAATGAATATCTTATTGTTAGCAGGAAAAAGTAATTGCCTTACATTGTAACCGTGTTACGTAGCCTCGTATCGAATTAGGTATGGTAATTTTAATCAAGCGATATAACGCGATCAAGTAGAAGTAACGTCGACAGGAAGAATTAACCGGAATTCGTAAGAACGATATTCTTGGAGGCAAGTAAAAACCTTTCCACCGCATTTGAATATTCTATCAAAGTGAAGAGGATCGTTGTAGTTGAACGAGAAACCACGGTTTTTCCCCAAATGCAAGACCAGTTAATCCCCGAACCGCAGGAAATCTCTCTTTTTTTCTGCCTCTCTTTCCGGTCACCTGGTTTAATATTTGCCGAGGGAATCGTATATGCCTGAAAATTATTTTTGATAATTGAATATGACCGCACAGCGGCTGTATGAAATAAAAGCACGAACGTGAAAATGTCAAACGCGAATATGAGAATGGTTTTTACTACTCGAAAAGATCAAAGGATATCACAAATTCGTATAAACGATTGCGAATTTTTATATATTAAAAACATTTTGAGAAACTTAAAACGTGTCACGGTATTAATTGGTTTTGTTTCGTTTTTCAAAAGCCCCATTTAATGGTGTTGAAAGTTTTTTGAATATTTTAAATTTATTGGAGAATATTTAATATTTAACTGAGCAGAGACAATTTAAATTTAATAACAGACTCTTTTCCACTTCATTTTATAAATTTTGAATTATTATTTTCGTCCACCGGCGAAAGTGAGCTTTTTGAATCTATTAAAATTTTAGTCCCATAGTTAAACTTTTTATATTTTATCAATTTCTGTATTTTTTGATTTCTTGATGAATGGGCGGCTTATTCAAAAATTTCTTCAACAAAATTTTTGCGAGGTCCAGTATGATCGTTGTAAAAATCCAAAGATACGAGTTTCGTACAAGGTTCCCAACCGAACGATTTGTATCAGACTCATCCTCGTTTATTGAACACACGAAAGGAGCCGTTGTCTGGCGACTTGTTTTATGACACAGCATCATAAAGGGACAGTGCTTGTGGTCATGAAACATGTTGCTCTTTCGATCCCTGGGGAGGACAGACAGGATGTCGTGAAATTTCTTAACCTAGTGTCTTCGAAAAACCACACGGCATAAATTGACAAACGAGCTTCACGAGATTAATACAAAATACTCCTATCTCCACGATTCTTGTCCTTACAAAATTATTGATTCAAAATGATTAAGCGATAATTCTTAATCGATTGAATAAGACGTAATAATTTTCTATTGTAATAATTTTCTTTGAGACAAAATTCAAACGGGCGGTCGTCTTTGGAAACAGAACCCCGGGGGCAGCTGGTGGACGCGATAAAAATTATTCCAGCAAACGCGTAACTGGTCTGATCCTGGCGTGCCGGTTGCTCGTAAACTCGAGCGTAAACACCTGTACGGAAAAGCTTTGGCCATCCGTCGCTGTATAAAACGCATTGTCCCCGAAGGGGAAGAAGCTGCGCAACGCTGACGGCATGCAGAGGATCCCGTTTCGATGTCGCGGCCGGACAATGCAGCAAGCATACCCTCTCGCGACACCAATGTAGCCATCGTTATTGCTACTTTATTGCTCGTAAATCGTCCTGCCAGCGTGTACATCCTCTGCCGTAGAAGGATACGAGCGTATCTTTTAACGGGCGTCTCGACGAGCCAATGGCATCTCGTGATCCCGGTGGCCAGGCAACGAAACGAGCGTATGTCCTTTTCGACCACCAACGAGACGAAAGAATACCAGCTACCTCTTTCGGGATCCGTTACATACGGTGTCCTGCTACCTTTTAATTAGTCGTTCCGAGAAAGTGGCGGAACGAGAAACCTCATTGTCGAGGAAAATATATCAGGATGCGTCGGGAAACGTCGAGGGGAAATTGCTTTAATTACATTTGTCTTTCTCCTGTAACTTTGCGGAGATACGGATTAAATTGAATTATGTTTAATGGAATTTCTTGCTAAATGTGATGCTTTATTCATTATACGAATTTCATTCTATGTTTCCTTTATTCGTGGAATTAACTGGTACGGTTGAAACGGAGGATTAACTTTTTAACGCGATGCTTTGATTTCCAGTTTCTCTGCAGATATTTATTTTTACTTCTTTCTGTTACAGGTGAGCGATAAAACATTTCTCGAGCTTCAATTCTATCGTAAGGACTTCTTTATTGGTTAACAGGAAGTTATAAACTTCATTCCTCGAGCCGTCAGACTGTAAGTAATTATTTCCAATTATAAAAAAGGAGAAAGAATCTCCAGTAATCGGTAACTTTTCACGTATCCTTAGAATGACGGATACAATTATTGATTGATTCTTTTTCTAATAAAAATGTAATGCATTTCATAATAAATAATTCTATTTGGAACAAAAAGTATTTTGACTACGAAAGATAATTATATTTTATTATTTAACAGCGACATCTGGGTCAATCGTGTTTCACATTTAAATGTATTATTTTTAAACACGAGAGTTTCATCTTCCAGAAGAATAATTTTTAAAGGAACAGTTTTAAATTTAGAAAATGAAAATAATATAAAGTACAGAGTTAAATTAGAATTGTAACTTTGGACTCTCTCCATGGTCCGCCATCCATATTTCTTACTTTTTTAGGAAAAGAGTGCATTGTCTCGTGAAATCATAGTAAAAATTTCTAAAGAAGACTGTTACATGGCCATAAATTTATCAACAAAATTGTATCGTACTCGAAACAAAATCGACCTGTTGACGCCAGCAAATAAAGTCTTCGAGATCCAGGTTCCCACTTGACTTCAAAGCTTTGCCAATTTCTCGATTCCTTGAGGTTGCCTGTGCAAGCAGCCTGGTTGCATCCTCTACTCGAACTTCGAATAAATATCCAACCAGGAAAAGGTCCCGTAGCGAAAAGTTCCCAGGAAATCGTGCTCGTTTTTCCCCGACCGCGAAAGGTTGGCTCCGGCAAAAGGGTGGAACTTCCAGTTACGCTCGTTCGCTTTTATTAAAATTAAGCCAACGGAGCCTGGCTAAACATTGAAACTTTTATCCCACCGTGAAATTGTCACCGTAATCAAAACACCGACTTCTTCCGCGTATTTCCCATTCCCAAACGCCGGTCTCTCTTTCCGCGCTGTTTTTCCACTCGAACGTTCGTTCGAGCGAAAGAAACTTTACCTCGGTGATACTCATTCTTTTGCAAACGTTCTTCACGAACAATTTTTCCTGGAAAACGCTTTACACCGCGTTTAAATTTGTTTCCACCGGAACGGAGTTGTCGTCCTTTCACGTGTTGATTTTTCTTAATTGGTGAAACGGAGGTAATATTTCTCCATTTGAAAGGATTTCATGAATGCACGTTATAACGTTATTTATTTCCAAATTGCAATTATTAACTACTTAGGAAAACGGTATAGAATCGTTTCAAACTGGAAAACAAATTGTCGACTGTGTAAACTAAATGTTATAACCAGGGGAAACGTTTGCCGGTATTCAAATATCATTTTGACGATTATTTACCGTGGGAACGTGTTAATGCTTTCCAGTTGGCAAGCCAGTCGTTCCCATTAAATAATTACACGTTCATTCTCGAGCTGTTTCTGAAACGAAATCAACATTTTCGAGGGAATTCTCGTCTTTGTCCTGTCACCTGTACGCTGTCCCATCGCTAGTTTGCCAGCGTTTTGTAATCATTCACCGTCCGAACTGTCGGCGATTAATTAACGAAGATTGATTTAACCCGATGACAAACGGGCTGGTATTATTCGCGATAACGTGTACACGATGTTACGTTTCCCTGCTGGTAATCCGCGAGCGAGTAACTCGATTTCAACAGGACAGAATTGTGCTGGCACTGTAAACTTGAAAAGTGTGAAACGGGTGATTTGTAAACGATTATGGTGTCTTTAACGTATCGCATCGATGTTATTTGGGGAAAAGTCAATTTTGAAATTAGGAAACGGTAATTAAGTCTTTAGGTGATAAATTGATTACAAATTGCATAGGGATTTGTACGGTTGAAATATGCAAATTTGGCAATTTCTGGAGAACAATGGA
Source organism: Osmia bicornis bicornis (assembly GCF_907164935.1). Classification (NCBI taxonomy): domain Eukaryota; kingdom Metazoa; phylum Arthropoda; class Insecta; order Hymenoptera; family Megachilidae; genus Osmia; species Osmia bicornis. The sequence goes on along the minus strand of NC_060218.1, from coordinate 7,852,113 downwards.
TTTAACGTTTCACGCAGCCAATGGGTTCTCTCTAAAATAGTAATTAGTAATAGTAATAGTAATATCTCAGTTACTTAAATTTCAAATAACAATTCAGAAATAATTTTATAAGTGAAAGTTTACGAGGGGTTAACGTTCCGTGTAAAAATTCTGATTATTTCATTTGATAGACCTATCGCAAATTGCCTTAACACCATCGACCTCCCCTTCGAAGTGATCCTTTGTCCGTGCAATTGAAAGTGGAATAAAGATTCGCGTGCAGAAATATCTGCTCGCTTATAGGACAGGGTTAATTTGATCTTATCTAGTCGGCGAGGAAACGAAGAAACGAAAGAAGGCGAACGATGGTAGGAGCGACGGTGGTTGGGGCCAGCCATATAAATTACGTCCAGGACGTCGCTGGATGTAAATGCAATACAAATTGGACCGGGCTACTTATTATTATTCATTGGGGACATTTGTTAGCTTATCTGACGGCTCTCCGGCTTCTCTGCTCTGCTTCTCGTTCCGCTCGACTTTTTCAAACTGCTGCCTTCTTTCGTCTGCTCTCCACCTCGCCGGCTGTCACGTTCAGATTCGATCGTTGCAGCTTGAAACGCGACTTTTGTTGATTATTACCTGTTAAATGCCATCGCTAAAACGAGACCGAACGAATTCAAATCGAGCTCATTTGCAAACTGCTCCGCGACTCACGGCTGCAGCAACATTGTATATCCGGCTTGTCACGTTCGATCAAAATTTTATCTTTATCGATTCTCAGAATGGAGGTTGACGAACCAGGATTTCGTATATTTTTGCATGAAGCTTGATTTAATACCGAGAGACAGTTCGGATGATTCTACACCGTGTTTGGAGATAGTAATTCGATAATCGGAAGCCGAATGAAGTTTCTGTGATAGCTCTCTCGGATTAAAGCTTATCAAATATGCAACATGGTTTTTTATTTAATAAAAAGAATGCGGTTGTTTTATTTTTAAACACAGGGAATATTAATCATTACTAGTACGATAAATGGTCCGTATAAAATTCATAAAATTATTGATCAATTTCAAATAGATAAATTGGACAATTATCATGACAAAAATGTTCCAAATACAGTCTCATGAGTGAAAACATTCGAGTAACATTATTTCCGGTAAATCACCTAACAGCAAACAAGCGGTAACACGTATTTTTAACGAAGCAATTTGGAAAAGTATGATGGCAGGCTATTTAATAACGAACAAGAGGCTGTGTACCCGGGCACGGCTAAAACCGCTCGAGCTTCAAGAGGGCAGAATAGAGGGGTCGAACTCGTTAAAGACGGGAAAACAGGTCACGATTAGCGGTATTTAAAATTCCAGGACGTAGGCGGAAAATAATAGGTATTCAAAACCGTCCGCGACAAAGAGGATACGGTAACTCGCCATTTGAAATTCTAAGACGCGAAACCTCTGAAAGATAGTGAAATACAAAGACCCGTTGGATTCTTCTCTTCTCGACGAGATAAGTGTCGACGGATAGAGGTAGAATCTTCATGAATTTCACTGGTCGGCGAAGTTTCTCATTAAACCGATGGGCACGGTTTCTATAGTATTATCGGGCTGAGTTTGAAGGCCGCTTTAATCTCCAAGTTAGAAGGACGAGGGTCATTGTGGTTGCATTGCGAACGACGACGAGTCGCTTTGTGCAACTCGAATCCGCGTCGAGCACTCGAGGTCATTAAACGAAGTTAATTACGCCTTGTATAATCCGTGAACAACGCTGGCATTCTGTTCCACGATGAAAAGGCCACGCGACGATGACAATTACCGAACAAATTCCTCCTCCGTGCGATGTAACATCTTGATTGTGACAGTAACTCAGAAATGCAATTAATCGAATTATAACTGATAATATTTTCTGACATTACAAAGTTGGAATTTTATATCCTATGCTAAGGATGGAGGGTCGAAGGCATCCTGGAAAAGGAAATTGAAAGTGGAAGTGACTCGCATGGAAGGAGGAAGAGGAAGCGCGAAGTCGTTACAGGTACCGGAAGTACGAACCCAGGTAAAATCCTGAATCTATGCAAGTAGGGTGTGTCCTATTGTTCGTTTAAAATTATTAATTACCATCATCAGGAAATTGAATAAACGAGTTTTGACGATCAATAAGCTACGCATCAGTGATCTTCTAACGATATTATGCAGACTGTTCATTTACGACCCCTCAATTAGCCTCTTTGGGTCCTTAGAGATAGTTCAGACCCTCGGAGGGTCACAGGACGAATGCGGGTATGTCCGATTCGGCCCACCCTTATACGGACACCTACCCTTAAGTGGGCACAGACTTTCTATCCTTCGGCATGGAAATTAAACACTTTTTAAAAAACACAGAGTTGCCACTGAGGAAACCTTCCAATGGTCAACTTTGGGATCTTCGCTTCGTAAATTTTCTACTCGCGGTCAATTCTATTGGTTTCTGTTCTTAACTGCCCTCGGCGCACTTTCTCGTCCCTTAAAAGGAAGGCCCGCGTTCCATTCTTTTCGGAAAAGAACCCTGGTGTTCGGCTTTCCGAGGCCTGGTCGTCATCGCCCTAGCGAGTGGGTGAGGACGATCAAGTCCTCGCGAATCCTCACTGTCATAAGGGTCCCAGATGTTTTATGACGGCACCCAACGGGACTCTAGTCAACGCCGATGTCCCTGTTGGCAATTGTCCTGATGTTACAATGCACCACTCGCACCCTCTTACAATAATACTTATACTCTATTAATTGATTTCTGTGGAATTCGCAGTTTCAGTCTGTGACAGCTCGAAAAGAGTAGTTAGAATCCCGAGTCATTCAAAATAAAACGTATACAATTTATTTAGACCACCCTCTACCATAGAAATTGAAATAAATTTCGAGAGGAAACATTTATCGCGATGGATCCTTGATTACGTCCCGCATTAATGTAACGTTTCATTTGATCGTGATTGCTTATTCAAAGCGATACAATTCATGAAAGGAAGAAGCCTGGGCGCATGTTTTGCGTACACGGACGTTCTTGGCCAACGGCAATTTCCATACATAGTCGAACTGAATAATTTCCGCTGCTACGCTGCTCCGAATCTTTGCTCGTGCATGCAAAATAAGGAAGTAAAACAAAGGGATAGAGGAGCGCGCATTATAAAGTCCAAAGAGATCAGCATTTCGTGCGCCCGGTATATCGTGTGAAACGGTAGAATTTGTTGATACAGTGTCAGGTTTGCTGCGAGAGAACGGGATCCTATTATTTCCCGTAGATTTATGGAGTAGGATAATTTCCTTCTGTATCGTGTGCTTTTATAATATTGTATTAAACGAACTGAGGATCCGTTTGGTCGGTTTAATTTGAACGCGGTAACGCGGATGTTTTACTGGTCGTACGGGTATTATCGTTAATTCTGATGGCGGGGAGAAAGGGTAATAAAATTTCATGGTAAGTTAAATCACTTTATGACCGGCAATTATTTGCCTTTACCTCTCTGTGAAAGCAACACAATCGATATCATACGCGGCTGGCTTTCATAATTTTATCGTTCGAATATAATACCGAGGTTGCTCCAAATAGAACTTTGAAATCCTTTGAAACTGTATTTCATACGGAAGCTAAATGGAAGTGTACCATAAACTGTAAATATCTCAGTTTATAACGAACTGATTGAGAGGACAAAATTAGGTCCGCATTTTGTAATGTACTTCGTTTATTCGATTCGAAGTTCGAAACTGGAAAATCAATCAAATACATCGAGGAGGAAGCGTTTTATCAAAGTTGAAACGTATCAGAGAGGAAATTTAAGTATCTGGCTCCATTTACTGCGGAAACGCCAGTTCACTCGCATTAAAGACATGCATTATGCAAATTGCATGAAAACTGAGCGATGCAAGGGTGGAAATGCAACAAGCTTAATTTGATGTTTGTACCTTTTGGATCACTTTAAAATATTACAATTTTTGAAATAAATTCTCTGCAAAATACTTGTAGTAAAAAGTCTGGAAAAGGGTTAAAAAACAACAAATAAATCGTTTGAAATCCACGAGTAAGTTTCTTTATGAAGTGTTGGATTTATCAAAGGTGTACAAACAAAAATAATCTCTTAATTTTTCTTAGAATTTCTATACAAATAGTCTTCCTTCGAACGCTTAGCAACCCAATATTTAGTTTTCGAAAATCAGTTCAACTGCATCTCTCGTTAAGCCAAGACGTGCCTTTGTTCTAAGAGATATTTGGAAAAATTTTTTGAAATAAAAAATAACTAAACTACTAAAGCTGGAATTTTTTATTTAAAATATCCCATAATTTCCAATAATAAAAATTTATTTATCAATTATTAATCCTAAATTCCAATATATAGATCGCTAAATTCATCTCTGCAATCTGGCTGCATTCTTTTTCTCTTTCCCTCGTGGATGGTTAAAAGAGAAGTTTCACCGTAGAAGAAGAAGTCTGTGTGACCATCTTCTTTCTATCTCGTCCGTTTCACGGTTCTCCGATCCGTGTCGGGCATTCTTTAGCCCGTTAAGGGGGCGCGGAACGCAGAAATGGCAGAGTGGAAACGGGAAATTGTCGGCACTCGATCCCTTTCGACGTAAACGAAGACGTAGTGAGGCGTGCAATGATCAAGTATATCTGGGGAAAGATTAACGACTGGCCGGGCCACGTGAAGGGCCGTGGTAGCCAGGGCAAGAATCGACGGCACAAGGGAGCGAGGAGGGCCAATTACGCTCGTCTCTCGATCCGTCTCGCCTCGATTTCGACTCGATTCCCGATTTAATCGAACTTCGACCAGCCACCGAGCCCAACTTTGTTAGCCGCGTGCCGAGAAAACGTCTAGAAAGTTGTTGCATCCTGCACCTCGTACCGCGAATTTGAATTTCATACGTGCAAGTTAGAAAAAGAAGCTTCTCATCAAGAATTTCATAATTAAAAACTGAAACGAAAATTAACGAGTTAACATTGAAATTTAGACAGGACTAATTAAAATACTTTTGAACCAATGTTATAATATGATAATTAGAGAACAATCACCTGGGATGTACGTTAAAAATTACCACCGTCTATTCATTAACGTGATTTTAAACCATTTACATTTTTTTCAAGTTTCATTATTACGAATTCTGTTAGCCCTCGGACGGTGGACCATGAAGAGAGCCCCAATTATAATGTGAATTCGTATTTCATATTGTTCTCATTTTCTAGATTTTACATTATTCTTTTAAAAATTATTCTTCCAATATATGAAATTCTTTCATTTACAGGTCAATATCCTTGTATACGTTTTGTAAATTTGGGTCTCGATTGACCCAGATTCCGCTGTTCAGGGATTAATCCACCGTATATAATAATTTTCTTATCTCGCCAGCAATGAGCGAGCGGAATCTCCTTTACCCCGTTGTTTTCGTTATCTACCATTGTTTCTTTTTAATTCCTGTTAATTAGAACTCCTCAGTTACCAATTTAATTAGCGTTATTCCGTGTTTTCCAACTGTATCACGGCATAATTTGCTCGTAAATTCAATGAGACAACGGAAAACCATCTACTCTTACTCTTATATTTCACACGTTTGTATAAACTCTTCTAAATTGAACATTGTTGTAATCATAGGTGTTAATGAGATCGTAATAAGGAAATCGTTAATAGGATCTGTCGGATCGTTGGAAGATCGTAACGAAGTCTGGTCGAGTGGAAAGGATACCGTAGCCGGTTATTATACGCATGTTTTGATATTGTACCAAAGTGGCGGAGTAGTTTTAGCCGTTCCATTATCACGAACACGTAATCTTGTAAAGACTAACCCATTCTACCCCGCGGAATGATGTCGACGCAATGGGAGGGGGCAACTTCAGATTCCGTACTCGCTATCAGCCCATGAAAACGAAGTAGTTTCTAAACGATCCTGAAGGCACGCTCGCACCTCGTGAACCCCTTCGTTATAATAATTTTATGGAATACCGGCTGCTAGACTTGGCGAATTCAGTGTTTACCGTCAGCCGTTTACGCAACGACCGAGGGCCCTGGCTTAAGCAGCTGTCGTTTCCTTGGAAATTTACAAACTTGCCGTTTGCAGCTGAATACGAATGGCAGTAAGCTTGATACCGTTCGAAGCATTTTCACTGAAAATTGTCGCTACGAAAATTGACGTTTTAATGTTCTTTGTTTCAATATCATTGACCTGTAATTCTTTCAAATATGCTGCTACAAGAAAATTCTATTCAATTTGATGATACATATTTTCAAATTCCAATTTTCCATTTGGGATCTCAAATGTAATGTTAATACTACTTGCTCTCAATCACAAAATCATTTAACCCATCAGTTTCCAAAAAAGAAGAAATCATCCACCACGATTTATACTTTAAATTAGAAACATTTATCGACGACCTTTCGCATTTTTATCAGCGACCGGACGTTTATCTGGAAGAACAGGTATCCACCTCGCCATTATTCGTCCGTTGGCTCTCTAACGAGGTTGAGTCTCTCTCTTTTTCTTTCGAGACTCGAAAAATCTTTCTTGGTGAAAGAAGAAAGGAGAAAACAAAAATTGAGCGTTGAAAAGAGAAGAGTCCCGATCTCGTGGCGTTGGAAGAGGAAAGAACTCGTGAGAAGGCACTTTGGACCTTCCCCGGGGGACGGTGGGGGGTCTTATGCAAGATTTCCCCATATTAAAAAAAAAAATTTACAGTCGTTGACTCGAGTAAAGGTACATCCCTTACATTCCTGCATCCTTTATCATTCCTAGAGGTGTAAAGGATGTAAGTGATGCAGTGATATAAGGGATGTAAGGAATGCAGGGACATAAAGGGTGCAGGAATATAAGGGTTGTAAGGTTCTAAGGAATGCCAGGATGTAAGGGACACAGAAACGTAAAGGATGCGAGGATATAAGGAGTTTGCGCTCCGTTTTGAGCTCACAGGCAAGCTCCGGAGCGCTCCGGCTTCGTTTACTATTAACCACCCATGCCTGCTTTAGAGGTTGTAGCCTGATATTAGCATATAAACTAGAAAATGTTTTATCGCGCCTCTGTGATAGCCTCTCCAGGTCGACGCGGTATTTCGGCACGTTGCGAAATATTTATTGGCTCTTAACGATCATTAAGGTGGTTCGAGAACAAATGGACACTCGTTCGCCGCGATAGCGACTAGCGCGTTTCAATATTTTCCTTCCTTTTTCGATGATCAACCTCGAGGAGACATTCGTTACCTAGAATCGAAGCACGTAGCGCGGTCTTCGGTTGACAAAACGAATCGAGTTGATAAGTGAAACGTGGATCCGAACGATCGTAATTACGCTTCGAGCTTCTGGGAAGAGAATACCAGACGAGGGATCGGTCGGTGATTTTTTTATTTCCATCGGTTGGGAATGTTCCTCTCCATGTATATCCTGCGATCGACCAACCCGTCGTTCGGGTTCGATGAAGATTGAAAACGATACGGTGATGTAATTGGATTTTTTTTTCTTTTGTATCCTCTGAGATTGGTTGAGTCCTTTTTTGCGGCGATCGGTGTTGGAACTCGAAGCGGAAATATGATCGATCAAAGAGGTGAATATTTTAAAATCAAAGGTCTTGATTTTGAATCTTCAATTTTCCAATTTTTCTGTCGTTCGGGCAGAATTGTGTTTTATTTCGTAGTCGGTGTGAAATTATAAACTAAAACCAGGGAGGCGCAATCATAATTCACGAAGCAGCGGGCGCATCGTGCAAAAGAGCATCGCAAAAAAAAAGGAACTGGTTCTTTTGTGAGAAACGCGTATATCTGTTCGCATAAATCTGTCGCTTAAGTGGGAGTCTCTTATTTCAGTGTACACCGTTCGTACGCCAGCGTGCTCGTGTCACGGCTACGTGAATAAACTTTAAGCTGCTCCAGAGGGAATTATTTCGCGTATCCGTTGCCCGAGGGACGTTTAATCCGCGTATCGTCATTCGTGATAATTGAAGATTTGTATCTGCCTTGAACCCTCTCTCTCTCCCTCTCGCGCGCGCTCTTTGTTCGAAATAACAAATGGAAAAAAGGAAGTTCGGTGACTTGGTAACGCGAAAGAAAGCTAATCTCTTTCGGTGCAATTGAATTACGCGAAATGAAATTTCGCCGAAGGGTATTGGGAAATTGAACTTTCCCCGACTGAAATTGAATTAATTTGTTTAATTTGTCGCGCGGCCAATTATGGAATACTCGGGAGTGTTTCGAAGTAGGATACGATTCTGTGAAGGGAAACAGAAATTTGCAAATGGACGGGATGGCAGTATTTAAATTTACTTATTTCAATATTTTCATCGAGTCTCGCTTTGCAATTTAGAAATGCATTAAATTTTTCTCACTAAAGAAACGCAATTATACATTTAATAAATGAAGCTTATTTAACTTACTTTGTCATCAATTGAATTTTTTTCTTCTCTTACAATTTTCAGTTAAGAAAGCATACTACTATAATAGATTCTTATTATATTACTACACGAGTGATTAACACTTTGACTGCCACGTTAAAGCCGTTGAAAATTTTATCAAGTATTACTTTTGTCTTCACAAATCTTATTCATATATTATCTTTAAAAGCATACTTTCAAGTATCTAATACGAGTATTTCCAATTAGGTAAGTCAAAGAATTCCTAATAATATGAACGATGGATTCCTATTGAAATTCAAGCGTCACCCATGTGTGGGTGGTAGTCAAAGTATTAACCTGCGATTATAATCTAAGAAGATGATACACTTCTATCTCTTTTTCCCTCCAAATGAGAGCTTAAAAGATTGACAAAAATTCTACTTTTAGAGTCCCATTTGCGGCAATATAACGAGAGTCTACCTTATTCATTTCCTTACCGACTCTTTATAAAAGGTTTCTATTTTTCTATCCATGCTGAGGTATTCAAATTCCATTCCTGCAATTCCATCTAGGCAATATAACGAGTCTACTATATTTATTTGCTTCCATAACCTTTATAGAAGGTTCCCATTTTTCTATACAAGCTGCGGTATTAAACGTTCCAGGATAAGGAAATAGGGTTAATGCTAGTCTGTCAAAGATACCCAGAGATTAATAAGTCGATCGTAAGACGAAAACGTGGCCAGCTCGGTCCATCGTCTGGCGTGTCGCCAGGCATCTCGCAGCGTATTTTCATGATCGTAACATAAAGCCAAGGATTTATAACGGCGATGCGACCCGTTCTGGCCGAATGTATGTTTTTCGACGTGGCCAAGACCGCCTTCGGGGCCTCGCGAGCCACCGAGTCAGAGATCGGCCATAAAATTCTGATCTACGGCTTGCACCTAACCGAGCTTTTCGCTTACCTGTCGTTTCTTCCAGCAGACAAGTTTCACGCGTGTAAGGTAACTCAGAAAATTACGGATTCAGTCGCAACTTCTTGTAGATTCGCGTTATTGATCTTCATATTTGGACACCTGTATATTATTGTAAACGATTGACGCTTTGTTTATTCCCTCGTGACTCGGGAGATGCTTTATTAGACCTGGTCACGTTACAGAGATAACTGCCTGATGAATTCGGCCACTCTGACTTGGTGTATATATTAGTCTAAATAAAACAATAAATGCAAATAAAATACAATGATTGCGCATATTAAATTATTCTACATAAATAACTACATGATATAATTTAAAAGCAAAAGATTCTGTTGAATAATAATCGAGATATAGCATTGCAAATAGGATCATGTAATTCTCACAGTGAAAATCGTCCACCTGCAGATAGTCTCTAACTTGGGGGTATCGAAAACAAAAGGGCATACTGTCGAAGGCGTTCTCACGACCGAGGATTTTTCGGACAGCAGAGTATTCTTATTCTGGCTGTCGTCGTGTACGATTGCCTATGAATGAAGAGTATATCTTATTTTCGAATACGCCCGCAGTTATTTAATAAACCAGACATTTAAATCATCCGCTTGTTACCGACGGGTTATTTTTGAGAGTTGTCGAATGCAATTAGCCCGGCGCTATTTTGCTTTCATACGGTTTATGATAGGGACTTGAACTGCATGAGGTCTTGAAAGAGGATGAGTGAGACTGAACAGTCCTAGTGACCGAAGACGGGTGATGACCACGTGGGGTCCCTCAGCTATCAGGTATCGAAGGGCTGTTTATATGAATGGAGAATGTTTAGAAAAGGCAAGCGGCCCGACGCTGTATTGCAAAAGAATGAGGACTTGTTCCTGAGGGATCTGGCCACGGAGTGAGGAAGGCATTGCCTTTTGGTAAGAGGACTGTGATGAACCACACGGCACTTATCCCCCAGAACCGTCAAAACGACAGGATCCTAAAGTTTTTCTAACACGCTCTCATAGTCTTACATATGAATTATAAATTACTCGTTTTGATATTATACAGATGTATTCCAGGTTTATACTGACAAAATGGCCTCTGTAACCAGCGGCCCATTAGCTCAGTTGGTTAGAGCGTCGTGCTAATAACGCAAATGCAATTTAACACACTAGCGGCGCAAATTGCAGTCAACACCGAAAAAATTGAATTTATCTTAAATTCAATGTTTACCTCCATCCAAGATGGCGACACGCGATGATTTGCACTCCGTTGAGATTGCCGCCATTAATGTAAACTCTTTAGGGGCGCTACACCGTAGACTAGAACTAATGGACTTTATTCATAAGTATAAGCACAACATCATTTTATTGTCTGAGACTAAACTTAACTCTAAACATAAGCTCTCCTTTAGGGACCACTATTTATTTAGTTAGGAATGATCGGATCCAGACATATGGTGGAGGTGGGGGTACAGCTATTCTGGTTGGCAAGAACATCAGCTTTGAAACTATTAATCTCCCATGCGTTAATACTTTTCAACTCATAGAGTGTACAATAATCAAGCTTTCAACTAGCCTGATGAAAACTCTGTTTGTGATAAGTATCTATGCCACTAATGATAATAGGAGTCTTTTCATTGATGAGCTGGATACGCTCTTTCGTGAGCTTCATCTGTTTTCTTGTAACCATATATATTCACCTTATTGTAGGAGAGAGAAAGGCGTTTCGTCTCGGGATCGTCTGTCAGACTCGTCAGTGGGGCTGACAACAGACGATTCCTGCCCCAGACACCTATCGTACCGCTGTTCGGAACTTATATATGTATATCCGAACGGCATGCCGGGAGAGCACTTGTGAGAGAACACCCGATCTCGTCGCCACCTAGTGCTCCCCGGCCCGAACTCAAGGTGTCCGGGGAGACGAAACTCTCTCCCCTCCACTAAACGCCTACATTATGTATTACAGTTGCAAATAAACAGTTTCTTAAAAAAAAAAAAAAAAAATCGTGCTAATAACGCGAAGGTCGTGGGTTCGATCCCCCCATGGGCCAATATTTTTTTTCCCTCAAATATTTTTACCATGCATTCTGAAAATACACTGTAACCTATTTTTCTATATACAGACCCTCTCTTTTATTATTTTATTAAATAAAACTGAAAAATAAATTGTATAAAAACGAACTCGAATATACGTGGCAATTATACGTATAAATGGTTGTAACTCAGTTTATATTTCGTTTGAAAAACTATTCAGTCATTTTCAACACGGAACAACCTTTAACAAAATAAAAAGCTTATGAAATATACAACAAAATATTTATTTTAATTATTTAAATTATTGTATCAATCAATTATATATCAATTCGAACTTGTATATTGTTTTTCAAAGAAAGAACAAAAGTAGCAATAAAATAGTTGGTTGTTTTTAATAGAAAATCATTGAAAAGTGGAAAAAAATATCCGATCCTGCCAGGATTCGAACCTGGAATCTTCTGATCCGTAGTCAGACGCGTTATCCGTTGCGCCACAGGACCTCACGATTTCCCATTTTCTACTTTAGAATTTGATGATTTCAAAAATAATGCAAGAAGAAGATGCAAAGACAAAGAATTACAATTGCACTACAATCAGAGAGGATGGCCGATGCCGCTGATGCAATTAGCATCGGTGAGATCTAAATGTTATGATTAGGTACTGATCGATAACGAAGAGTCTGTAAGGTCCGTGGGAATTAAATTATTACAAAAGCCTTTGTACTACGGTTTTCTCAATATTAGCCGTTTATTCTATGGCGTGCTTGCACGCCAACGTCACCATGGCCCTTAGCGACCGTTTTATGGCACCTTGACCTTGCAGAGTTTCCCCTGTGAAAGGGATAGCGCTTTGACAAAATGCACATGGCCCACTTCAGCCGTTACATTTATCGTAAACTTTGACTTTTCTAACAAGTCCGATTGCCGATGACCCCGAAGTGTCATGGTGCTTATGCGGCGCGTGCAAGGCGATCAGGGTGTTTTCCAAGGATCTGGTCACGGGGGGGAGAGATGATGCATTTTTTGGTAAAAGGACCATGAACTTATCCCAGAACCTTGGCGCGAGATAGTTGAATTTTAAAATATTTTTATAACAGGTTAAACGTGATAGTTTAATTTGTAATTACGATTCAATTATATTAAATTCTCGATGACGGTCAACTTGTTAATATAAATATTTGCTGAAATATTAAACCAGCTAGATGTGGAGATACGAACGGATAAAACGTAGGATAAACGTAATAAAGCAAATGCTTTTTCGTTATAAGGAAAACTTAACGAGGCACCGTAAACTTTTATGATACCGAATGTATACTTCTTTTATGTTGGACGTTTCATAAGACTATCATTGTTTCATTCATTTATCACTGTTCGTTGCTCTGTTGCACGATGAAAAATTCGAAACAATCTGGAACGAATAGCAGGGTACCAATTTCGAAACTTCACTCTATGTTTGCGTTTAATTTCTTCACTCGTCTAGTTGCTTTCATTGCCAGTTGCGAATAATGGAGAAATAGAGACGATTGATCGACATTGACCTGAGGAATATTCAGTGAAATTGTACAAGGTTTTTCCTTTTTTTGTTAGGGAAGATATTTTAATCCCTTCGTTTGGTTGAATGAATAGAATATGGATTCAATTATTCTTCAATTATTCTCACTCAAATTATTGACGAGAAGATCAATATTTCTTACAAAGTAATTTTCTTGATTAAATATTAGAAAATACGTGCCACTGTACATCTAATTTGTAAATACCTCTCTTATTAACAACAATAATTAACACTTAATTCTTAATTTACAAATCAAACATTATTATTATTATGCGTAATCTTTGGGGAAATATCTGTAGAAAATAGAATCAGTGTGAAAATGATTAAAACTCGAGAAATTATCGATAATAAATATCGCAGGAAAAGTTGCCCGGCGTTAACACCCTCCTCCCTTCCTGCCTCCCTCTTTACAAGTTACTCAATTAACTAGAACCTCTCGAACAGCGAAACGAGTAATTGGGTATTTACGAGCCTTAGAATTCCCAAGACCTCCCGGTGCGAATATTACGCTTAAAAGTTGTCGTCGAAACGAGCCGCGCTTTCCCTTTTCCAACCCCTTTTTCTTTAGCTTTTCTCAACACGCAGCTAGCATGGACGTCGCGATCGGACGGCTCGGAATATTTTAAGGTTCATTAAAAGCGCAATAATGAAGAAGTCTCGGCCAGCTCTCAAATAACTTCCGTCCTGGCTCGACTGAGAAACGTTCAAACGAAACTTCGTCCCCTCCTTTCTCGGCTCCCTTTTCCTTCCGGCCTCCTCGTCTCGTACTTTTCCGCCAGTTTTTCCCCTACTCGAAACTTTCTACCCAAAGTCTTTCGGGCTGAAATTAAAGTCGAACTTCGGGGAAAAAATCGCGTGCCCGTTTGCCGAGTGGAACCTTCTTCTGCTTCTTCTTTTCGAGAGAATAAAAATGATGAAGGAAAGTTTATTTTTTTCTCTGATATTTGTTTGTCTTTCTTTAAGCCAACTGTATCCATTAACTAAAATTAGACACCGTTATTTTGATTCAAACTCTAAATCATATTTCATCAACAAACTGTCGGAAGGGTTAAAATTCAGAACGTTAAACCACCGTAGCCTTCATCGTTCACCGATGTCCAACCACGCCGGACATGGCTTCTTTTTATTCAACTCGGCATCGACGTATCGGGATGTTCCTGGGGAGCTTTCCCGGCCCGTTCCAACATTCGCGAAAACTTAAATCGTAAAAGTTTAATGGGATTACGAAGTGGAGGTGCGCGTGCATCGAAATCGATACTCTACCCCTCGACTCGCCTTGATTTCTGCCTTTCTAAATTCGTCTTTTTACAGCCCTTAATTGGACTAACGAGGACGAATTAAATAGAGTCTCTTTTCCACTTGGAATGTATGTTGAAACACGAAGAAATAATTAATAACAAAATCACGTTTGGGGATCGATTGTAATTTTAAGACAATTCTATATAAATCTGACTGAGAATTTCTTTCTTCTACGAACAATTAATTTTCGTCAAACATTCCCAGAGAAGAATGCATTCGAACAATTGCATCCTGTTTGCTGGAACCGTTGGGTTTTACAGCTCGTAAAAAAGCGTATGCCCGTTTGTGAGAGACGTTTGAAAACGCAGCGTCGAGGTTCGAAGGATTCCTGCGACCTCCGTCCTCGAAGGTCCCGCAGAGAGGTTCGAATAAATCCACGAAGGAGGTCCGTTCGGTGGTTTACCACGACCGAGAATTTATGAAGTCGGTCCTTTAGGCGTGTGCCTTCCATCTGGGAATTTGTCAGAGACGATCGAAGCTGCGGGAGCAACGAAAAATAAAAAAAGAAAAAGGAGAGAGAAAAGAAGCTGTAAAGGGTGGAACGAAAAGGATGAAAAAATAGAAGAAGGCGAAGAGACGATCGTGGAAGGAAAGGAGGATAGGTTATCGAGGATGGAAGGATTCAGAGTGCATTTATAAATATCAGCATTGTACGGGCGCCAAGGGCTGTATTTTTCATTCCTTATTTGTTGTCGCGAGCGTCGCTTCGGCTGTCGGCCGAGTGTATACGCACCGGCCAGGATCGTAGATTTTCGAGGTGCAATTTGCGACCGGTTGGCTTCCAGTCAGAGCCGATGGCACCGATGCGATGGAACCGACCGGTTGACCTTTCAAACGATCCCACGACACCGAGAACCTTGTTTCCCGACCGGGGATGCACGCGTTCGGTGTCGTGCGCCATGCGAAATGACGAGAACGAATTCCGTCACGGAAATTAGCGACCGAAATGTGACTATGACGTCAGTTATTTCAAACCACGAATATTCTCTTCGATTATTGGTATATTTTTGATCCTTAGAATTTCTAGAAAAGCTCACTGTTAACCCTCGAACAGTAGAGTCAGGGCCAATTGAGATTCAAACTTACAAAACATTTATACAATTTTAATAATTTTCAGAAAAACGGTATCAAATTTAGAAAATGAAAATAATATGAAATACTGAATTAAATTGAAATTGGGTTCTCTCCGTGGTCCGCCCTCCGAGAGTTGAAAATAGGCGAATTTTGAATATCAGAGAAAGATTTCTAACAGTGAATTTTTGTGATACTTAAATATACATTTCGTTTTTCTTTTTTCGTGTACCTATTATACAAGTTCGGTTTATAAATCATCGAATGGAAGTTGTAAATCTACAGCGATCGTCGACGAGTGAAAACGCGAATGAAAAAGCTAACACTCGTCCCTGGAGTTAAACAAATTTGTTTGCGTATATACACGTCCTTGGTGCGGCAATAATAACGGGTACACGGGACCAATAAATATCGAAAGGACCGCAGTGTGTGACGATAAATCACGTTATTTCAAAAGCAGAGAAAATGAAGCGGTCGCGAACGAATGTTCCGCGCGGCGTGCCATCTCCGCACCGAAATAGCGTGTAAACGAGGACGAATTAATTCGCACGGTGAATTTCAGCGAAATGTTCGACAAGTCGTTTCGACGCTGTGTCCCGTTAACTATCGTTTGGCGGATGCTCGTTTTTCATGATAATCAAGATAAAACAGAACGATTTTCTGCCAATTGAACTCGTTTTGAATTGATAAAAATTCCACTCGTTAATCGTGATTTTGTGAAGTTTTTCAAACAGAGCCACGAATCTTCATATTTTCACCGGGTTTATTTTACACATTTCTCTACCATAAATTTTTCTTTGATAATTTTAGTAATCGATTAGAAAAATAATTTATTTACAAAGTCATCTATTCTCAATTTACAAAATTATAATTAATCCTTCCCATTATTCCTACACTTCTGATTATTAAATTGAAATATTACAACTTCATTGGGTACCCGATTACCCGCGCAATGATTAAAAATAACTTTGACAAAGCTCTCGTGTTTATTCGAACGATCAAAAGCAAAATGTACCGGACAGTGTTCAGTCTCAGATTTCGGTATACACCGGCTTGAAAATGCAAACTGGAGTCGGTGACCGTGGAGAATCACCTGCTCGTGAAAAAACGATTATGCACGCGGTGCATGACCATTTTAATTCAGTCGTGCAATACAGGGAACGACATTAGCCGTGGTGTCGCGCAGCTTGTGTCCCGCGAATTCGTCCCATCGTCATAAATAACAACCGTGGCCTTTATTGGCGACAATATTTCACTTATGATAGCCCACGGTGGTGCCAGAACACGAATCGGTCATTAGAGACTATCGAAGGACCTTGCTTCCCAACTGGATTTCAGGAAGGGCTTGGTTAAATAATAAATTCATGGGCCAACAAGAACAAGGTGTCCGAGGGACAAATTGATATCAAATTAAAATTTTAAATAATTTTTAAAGGTTAAAAATATTCTATGTAGGGTGACATATATATAGTTGTTGAACCATATACAATAATTGAATCTTTTCCTAAAAAAGTATCAAATATGATATAATGCGTTTCTTAACCTTTGGATGACGGACCATGGAGCGAGTCCCAATTTTAATTAAATTTCGTATTATATATTACCTTCTCTTATTTACAAACTATATATTTAACTGCAGGTTAATGTTCTTGGATATGTTTTGTAAATGTGGGTCACGATTGGACCCAGGCTTCGCTGTTCAACGGTTAAATAATAAAATACAATTATTTTCAGCGTTCCGAATAAAGATTTTAATTTATTATGTAAGAAACGCATTAATTATTTGGGAAAAGTGTGAATTATTATGCAGGCTACAGATAATTTGCAACAAATAATTTAATCAGACACACAAGAAACATCGCCGCCTTTAATCCCCCGGGTAATTAAATCAATGCAACTATGTACTTCGTGTGTCTAGCTGCTTCTGAGAAACACACGAACCACCAGCTTACGGTACGAACAACGTTCATAAAGGATTCAAACGCTTCGAGGTGGATAACAAATTTACAACTCAATTACAAGCATAGACTGGCTAGTGGATACGTGTAACACACGCTCGTTCCTAGCTAATGTAAACTTCGGTCGCGTGTCGTCGACTGAAAGATTCAAAAGCTCACCAGTCGAGAACAGTTTTCCAACGATTGAAATAAAATGTACACGTTCTTGTTAGCGTAGCGAATCGAAATTTTGACGTTGAACACGATTCATGGTGTACGCGGTGTCGGCCGTCAGATCGTACGCGATAATCAAAGGTAAACCTGGCCGAATTGGGATTTTGAAATTGCGATACGCCAACGATCGGTCATTAGTGCCAGCAGCGACCATGGCTTTTGTCAAATTACCTGATTTATCGGTGCCCGTGTCACGAGAGAAAGTAAAATCAGATTGTTGCTATGGAAAGTGGATTTATCATGAAATTAGAGAACTGTGAATTTCCAAACGCGACGATGGAAGAATTAAATACTGTATTTTGTAAATAGAAAGAGTTGAAATAATTTTATTTCATTTTCTAGATTGAAGAAAAAAAACAGGAAAATAACATATTGAGATAACAGACGTACTGATATAAAAACGTTGAAGATAAAATTATCTAATCGTACTGTGACAGTTAACTTGTTGAAAAACAGATACTGATATAATTATTCTCTCATATAAAAATATGAAATCAGAATGATAAAAGAGAAAATTAAATTTCAAAATTTACGTTATATTTAAAAGAAAAAGTGTATTGAAAATTCCTGTACCTGCCTGAAACACATTCGCAGTAAAATTTTAACTACAACGTTATTATAGATTTTAATAAATGATTTTTACGTCAATTAACGTGAGAAATTTCTGAATGAAACATTGAAATTATTTTGCATTACAGCGATGAATAAATTAGAATTTTAATCAAATTTAATTGAAATATACTCGTAGGAAATAAATGCTTCAGAGTTGCTTGTATATGGGAATGAATGAAATCTTAACATTTATAAAAACAAACAATAATTACGTAACGTTGAAAATAAAACACGGTTCGGGGTATTTAACGATTCATAAAGCGTACGACGAGCGAAATTTAAATTTCTACTGAATCGAATCACGACTGGCGTTTGTCAACCATTTAATTACTCGAGAATCCACGAATTAAATTTGCTCTATTGATTCCATTTGAATTTCACAGCCGTACAGTCTCGTCCACAGTTATTGTTTCCATAATTATTCGTACGATTTCCAGATTATTTGAATAATTATATATCGCGTCGTTAATTCTCCCATTTTTCCATGCATAAAGTACAACATTATTCCATGTGTACATAGGGACGAGCGTTCAACAATATTCAAAGTATGTGTCAACAAAAATATTTAAATAAATTTTACAATTTAAAATAAGATACCTGAAATAACTCAGTTTTACTCGTTTGATAGTTCCAGTGTTAAAGACTCTACAAATGGATGAATGTAATCCATCTTTTATAAAATCTTAATTAAATCACGAAGCAGACGGTACGAATGCCGCATCCTTTCGGAGCTGTTTCATAATGTAACATCATCGATGCACAAATAAATCTACATATCTCGAGGCTGGTATGCAACCGAAATGGCCGACGATTTAAGATGCAAGCTCGCGTACGTGATGGCATGCGGGACGAAATTCACGCGTGTCGTAAATCATCGTTGCTCGATTCGTTCGCGAACAGTGTCGTCGACCAGCGTATCCGTGATGTTGCCTTTTTCATGGACACACCCACGCCAATGTGGCCGGCCATTTATGTCCGCATAAAATTCGCCGCGGCACGACAGGCTGTCTCGTTGCCAACTCGTTGACGAAACCAGATTTGTCTTCGATACGCGGATTAAATTTGATAATTTATGAATCGTCGTTTATCACGCTCTAATCTATCTGTCCCACGCGAGGGTCGCCATGAAAATATTCCATCGACTTCGCGAGAAATTATACACTCTCGAAGACAATGTAACCGTGATTCTCGGAGCTTATAAATTAATTCAACGTTCCAAGAGAAGGAACGTAACACGGGGCTAGGTTTTTTGCCCGGAGCCTAGACGCGGAGTAAAACCGCAGTAAATTACTGAAAACGGTGATCACGATAACGCTTAGTTAGCCTAAGGGCAGTTTTATCGGCGGCAAATGAAACGGCCCGCCACATGCCGGCGTGGCAACGCGACAAATGCCCGGCCTCGGTTCTACGAAGCTTTACGGGACATAAACGACCCGTAACTCACCATTACCCATCGCTAAAGCGCTACCATGTTATTGCTGAGACGGTATTTTATCCTGAGACCAAGGATCCTTTAGCTAGCTCCGATATCTCCTTCTTTCTTCCATTTATCCAGTTTACAAGAAATATACATTTTCATAAAAAGAATTTCGGGACAATTCTTACAGAAAATTCAGAATTTATTATTTTGCATGATTTGATTTATTTTCAAATTATAATATGGTAAGAGAAATATTTGGAATTTCTGTCCAGTAAAGGGTGGAATTCAATTAACAAATCAATACTGATGTTAAAAGCTATTCAAAGTACTTCATTGCAATTATTCCAATGAAAATGAAGAATCAAGGAAGTCGAAGTCAGTTTAAATCTCGTCAAAATTTACGCCTCTGTCAAGCAATTACCATCGAAGAATCATGCGACAGTCAGCCGAACAAGTCGCCCTATGGTACTGTCAGCCCATAAATTGCACCGAACGAATTGCACTGTGCACCGTAGCCGCGAAGCAATCCGAGTTAATTTCCCATTCGAGCTAGCAGAACGCGATCTGAAGCGAAACGAGCTCTCCGCTCTTGAAGATGCATGTACACTCGCTTAACCCGTATAATATTAAGAAATTGTCCGTGAAATGAATGATTTATCGCATCGCCGAAGTATATTCTGAAGAAATCTACAAAATTACATTTTCATATCTAAAAAGATAACGTCATCTTTATATCAAAACTATTCAATTATATCATTTTAATTAGATACTTCAAATGTTATCGATAGATAAAATCATATCACATTCTTCAGATATGGAATAAGAATTTCATGAGTTTAATAATTGAAAATCAATAGTATTAAATCCACATGAAATCCCATACACGTCCCTTGTATTTCAATCCTCGGAATTACACTGTTGAATCTGAGATACCCATAATGTCCACGCGTTATCGTTCGCTAATAATTTCAGTCTGGCCAACTTATCGGCTGTCAACAGACCTGATTTTGTAACATGTTCAGATAGATTGCGCGTGTCGTGTGCTTTTAGTGCTGGTCGATCGTGATACGTTGGAAATGATAATTTGATCGTACATAGACGGAGGAATCGTTACAGTTATGAACGTTCCATATTGAATAATTTTTTATAAAACATTACGGTATGACTATTTCTTTATAGAGTATGTTAGTGACGGTCTATTTTTAAGGATTATTGAAGGCAATTACTCCGATGCTGTTTTGCCTTCGTGCGATTTATGGTAGGGATTATGGTACCACTCGTCCTACGGGTGGTCAGGGAAAGTGGTTGTGAAAATCAACAGGCTTCCAGATGTTCTATGGTGGCTGGTTACTCGGAGTTACATAGCCATCGAGTGTCATGGAATTGTGTGGAAATAGACCTGAGAATTTTTAGAGAGGGCAAGCAACTCGATGTTCCATTGTTTAAAAGAATAGGAGAGCTTTTCCCGAAGAATCTGATTATGGAGTGGGGAAAGTGAGGGTGCCTTCTGGTAAAAGGACTGTTTTGAACCGCTCGGCACCAACCCCCGAATTATCGAGGTATACAATTCGATTAGGTCTATAAGATTGATTGTTTGGAAATAGACCTGAGAATTTTTAGGGAGGACAAGCAACCCGACGTTGCATTGTTTAAAAGAATAGGAAAGCTTTTCCTGAAGAATCTGAACCTGTGCCTTCTGGTAAGAGGGCTGTTCTGAACCGATCGGCACTTATTCCCGAATTATCGAGGTATATAATTCGATCAAGTCTTTCAAAAACCTTTTACCATTTGTCCCTGTCACTTTTACTATTGTTTTTCTGTCATTTTCCTTATGAAGGAATTCAATTGCGAATATTCGATTGTCAAGGCAGAAATATAACTTGATAACGATGCCATTGTCCCGTGTATTGGCGTTTAGTTGCGTTAACGGGTCAATAAACATGTCGTTGGCAATTTTTAACGGTCCCGGTATTAAGTCGAGCCAAACCTAATGAAGAATACAAGCGTGGAATTGCTTTTTCCCCGTCGACGATATCGAATCTGGCGACAGCTGTTAATGACTCCTCCGCCAATGGACCGTGTGCTTCGTCTTTCGCGTTCGAGAAACTACTGCCATTATAACGTAGGTTTATATTCGCGGGTTTAACGAACTACCGCGGTGTTCGCTTACTGGAGTATTACCGCCGTAAAATAATGCGGGATATGAAACGCAACTCGTGATAGTATATCGTGTATTACGTTTTTTAAACGCGATTTCATTGAAATAGCGTCGACCAGTTTAATTTTATTAATACTAACAGAAATTGACAATTTCTTCTTTTTGATGATTTTCTCATAACTCGTCCAAACCAACACCTACCATTTGTCGGCATAGGAAAATTATAGGAATTAGCAGGCAATCTTAGATGAAAAGTCGTACCGTGAAAAGGTTTAATAGTAAATATCATAAATATAATTATCTAATGAAAACGTTAGAACAATTTGGGTCATCAGGTCATGTTAGTTTATAATGGAAGTAAAAGAAAAGTAAAACGAGGGAGTTTTTTGGGCTTTGAAAAAAATTGAAAGGATAAAATATTTCTGGGAATCAAGAACTAACTTTCTCTGTTTCCGGTCATGTCGTTAAGCTTTACCAAAGACATCTGGAAAGGATATGCACCATTTAAGGATAAAGTATATATAAAGGACGACAGAGGAGTTGCCTCGTGGAGGTAACAACGAGGTCTTCGCATTTTCCGTGACAGGGTCATTCTTTTTCGTACCGACGAACGAACGACATCGAATATTGACCTGCGAAACTGACAATGAGCGTCCTAAACGCGTTAATAAGGCACAGACTGTTAAAATAGACTCTGTAGTTTATTTCTTACAGAACTTAATTCTATTTTGAATACATTAATATAATAAAAATGTTATCTTAATTTTATAGAAAAAAAAAAATAATCCTCCCCGACGGGGAGTCGAACCCCGGTCTCCCGCGTGACAGGCGGGGATACTAACCGCTATACTATCGAGGACTTGTGAAAACTCTTTTCTTAAGAACCAGCTTTCAAATACACGTATTTTAATAATGAATTGTTATTAATATTTCAATGATATCATTCAATCTTCTGCATTAAGAACATACAAGACAACATCTAATAGTGAGTCTAAAGTTGTGGCTCAGTATAATGCCATAAACATCGTACCTCGAAGTTATGATGATGATAGTCACTGGCCATTCATCGAAGCGGGTACTACACTACTACGCTAATGGGCTCGTTCATCAGAACGTTAGCTCAGAGATTCTCAACGCAACTCAAGAAACATTTCTTTAAATATAAAACACACAAACAGCAGTGTACATACTAAGTCGAAACGAGGCTGCATTCGTCGCGTAAGGTTAATTCAACCTCGCAATGGCACTTGAAACGAAGCGATAGCTCGTTGAACGCATTAAATTCTCGGGGAGGAAACCGCAGAAGGATGCTGCTCCATCGTCGATACGCGTGTCCAAACGGGTATTTATCTTTCAGGTAATTTATATCTGTCATTTTCGGATTCGTCCTGTTCCGAATTCGATGCGTCCGCATAGGAGATTTAAGCGTGCCGCGCGCGGTCCGCTCGCGGCTTCGCGCAGGCCCGTATACAACTCAAAAGCTGAATTTATTGACTGGCGGGGCCGATAAATTGTTTCGGGTCTCCGTGGCAGGGCGCTGTGGCAGACGTTATTGAGCCATTAAATCGTGATTACCCGCGTGTTATTGGATGCGGTGACACGAGGACCCAGACATTCTTTCCTTACTACCCTTCCCTGCTACATCAACCTCTCCGCGTTCGATACAGTTACATGGGTGTCGCTTTTTTTCCAATTGAGAACCCAACCTGCGTCCTGAGACTTTGTTTCTTTTCGTTCGTTGTATCCCGACGATGGATTCGCGAAGATCAGCTGGAAAGAAACGATTCAAAGTTAGGGGCGAACGTTTGATCTCGAAGCGGTAACATTGTTTAATCGAAACGGAGAAAGTTTTAGTACGGATTTCTGCGTTTATGTTCGCTTGGGATTTGTTGCGATAGATTTGTACGGATTTATCTTCGGTTTAGATTAGGGAATATTGGTGTATTTCATCGGTTTTCCCATGCAAAGTCCAATTCCGATAATTTCAATGGAATAACAAATCGCATTACAATACAAGTGTAACTTTTTGATTGAAGCAAACGATTTGCAGAGTACAATGTCAAACCGGTTATCATTGAAATTGTATAGTTTGTAACCCGCGAATTGCATCGATTTGTACAACCGAATTGCAATGGCAACGGTAATTACCGCTTGAATATTGCAGCAATTTCGATCTCGTCGGAATTTGAATGCGGTGTAACACGCGATGCATCGTTTTGTGGTGGTTAAAAATAATTCAATAGCATATGATGCTCAACGTTCACAATTGTCGTTCTTCCATCAAACACACATTGTATAATAATTTATGCATTGTCCTCAAAAACATTTCCCTCTTCAATTGATTAAAAAAAAAATCATTATTCATTAATTATAATCATTGAATGAAATTGTTGAAACTGAAACTGTTAAACTTTTAAAAATTCAGAAACTTAAACTTTTAATTACAAGCACACGTTTGATAAAAGCTAACGTGAAAAGTCTTGAAGATCATAGAATTGATTACTGTTTGCTCCCAGCCACTGTTCATACATTAACTAATCTAACCCAGTGCGAACTTTGAAAGCTCATTAACAACGTTATCAATTAATCTCGACCTAAATGCCTTTCGTTTCTTTCTTCAGCGTTGCACTCGTGTAACAGTGCTTTCCATTCACCTCTCCGACACACTTGTATCGTTTTATTTTATTATATCTTCCCTAACCCAGTTTTCCACTGCACACACACACGTTTCGATCTGCAGCTTATCTTTTTCATAAACTCGCCCGGGTTACCCTTTTAACCACGTTCAACGTCTTCTTTCCCCGGTGCTCTCGTTATTCTCGCAAGATCTTAAATCGCGTTAAGAAGCATAAAGTCCTCGAGGAACGAGGCTAGAACGATTAAAAATTGAAAGACTTAACGAGCTGGCACAATTTTCCGTGTCAACTTACAACGAATCTAATTGAATTTTAGTATCTTGGTAGCCGCAAATTTCTTTTTATAGAATTACATTTGAGAGCTTTTATATTTTGCGTTGCAAAATTATAGATCGCTGAAGCAGATGTTGATGCTGAGAAAATGATACATCTGTGAACAGGGTAATTGAAAATGATCGCTAGGCCATCGCTGATGTTTAAAAAAAAAGGGAAGGGCACGGTTCAATAGGGAATAGAGGCGTGCGTGCCGACAATAGGTAAGGGCCATAATTGCAGTCTAAATATGCATGCTGGATGCGGCTGTCGGGGCTGACTGTTCCATATTCAGCGATTAAGTGTGATGTACGAGTTTTGAGTGTCGCGGCATATCAAACAGGCGTAATCGTACGTGTAGTAATCCCCCGCCAGCTGTCCCCCTTCCATTCTCTGATTCGTCCCCTCCTCGTGATAAATTCCCGCGCAATTAACTAAGCCGCGCACGACGTCTATGGAACCGTTACGTATCGCGAATGTTAAATGAACGGCGATGCGATTCTTATCGACCTCGATCGCGGAAACATTTAACAATTGCGCGTCAAAGGAAAATAAAGATGAATTTTTATAAATTTAATAATTTTCAGAATGATTGAAATATTTTTATTTCTATAGAAAATAAAGACTCGACCCTTGTCCTCTGTTTTCTTTTTTCACCCGGTCCTTTTTTCGCATCGAACGACAAGTCCTCACGGAACGTTCGTTAACCGATGTTCCGCGTGTCCACGTGTACCGGTAAATTACAGTACTTACTCTCGCTCCTATTACAAATCACGGATGTATCAGCTTACAAGGTAGAAGGGATCCTTGCAGGCCTCGTAGATAATAACGAGCGTTAGGTTCCGCTCGATGCGTGGTTCAACGAAGTCTCGTATCAGCCGGAACGAGACAAAGAGAGAGAGGAAGAGGGCAATTAGCCAGTGTAATTGCACCCATAAGAATCGTTGACGGAGAAACGGGAACCGAAGGAGTTTTCGAGACGCAACGAGAGACATCGTTTCGAGACATCGTCTCGCAGCGGCTGCGAATCTGGATCGTGTTTAGGTGTAATAAGACTTAATCGGGGGTAGATTTACTGGTATCAGGCTTGAATTTTTGTTTTTTGAATTACACCCTCGTTGCACGCAACGATCTACCGCGCTGTGTACGGCCCCTTTTCAAGAGCCGCGACGAGGGACACCTCGTGAATCCGCCTTAATTTCGGCTGCCTCCGGCGATCATTTCGACCAATAAATCCCGAGACTCTGCCGTGAGAGGGTCTTCGGTCAGGAACGAACAACGTGATCGCAATTTGCGGTATTGTCGGTTAACTGGCCGGGGAAATTGGCTTGTCGGCCTGTACCCGGAACGAGGTGTTGATCGTGCACGCGGCCTTTCCACCGGGCCGAGTGCTTTCCATCGTTTTATTTCCATGGAACGTTACGGTGAACGAGTGCGATCAATATTACAGCTATTGCATCCGGAGGATCGATACTTCGTTCCAAAGAATTTTCATGGAAATCGATTTAAGAGACGCTCTGTAATTTTCAAAACGCCTATCCTTCTTAATAGACGCGTCGCGAATTCAAACATGACTCTTTGGGTATCATAAATGAATTAGAATGTATAATAAAAATGTTAATGAATAGGATACATACAAAAGGTCGTGCATGAACTGCATCTTTATGGCGGGGGCCATAAAGGACCCGCACGAAGGTCCGGTACTTCGCTCGCACTCTGAAAAGGCACCCTTGTTTATGCTATTTCTAAAACTAGGGCCTCGCTCAGACAAACCCTCGCCGACCCTTTGGCTCTGGTTTTCGTCACTTTCTTCTTTATGGCCCTCTTTCTGCCTTTAAAAATATAAACTACTCTAAGTCTTAAACTACGATACTAGAGCCTCTTAAACGAGTAATAAATATTTTAACACGGATCGATCCATCGTATAAATTAACTCGTCGCGTTTAGACACGTTAAGCATATAACGAAGCGACGTATTAATTCGTCGTTTCCTTTCACGATATTCTCGCATCAACGCGTCCCGATGCATCGAGATGATCCGAGGCAAGTAATTAACTCGGCTGGTAAAAACTACCCTGCAGAATGGGAAATAAACGCGGTACACGACGTGTAAATAATTTCCGGCGCGTTCAATCGAAGTTTCTCTGAGCTAGTATTTGCAAGAACGATGTAATTTCCGGGCGAATACGTATTTCGTGTTCAATGTAACGATGGAAAAAAAAGTAGCTACGCATCTTATACGATTATTAGCGAGATGGTTGAATGAAGATCGAGCCGAGTGACGCGTTCGGTTTTAATGACAGTTCGCGAGGAATCCGTCCTGTTCGCAAGACCTCCGCGCAATTATTTCTTGCGGCCTTCCTTTCTCTCGTCCCTTATCGCAACCCGTTCCCTCTCCTATTACGGCCAACCAACCAGTGTTATTGCCTCCTTATTAAGGGAATAATTGCGATCTTTTACGATCGCGTTTGCCGATCAATTATCCAAAGAAATCGAGCAAAACGATCGAACGACGGCAGTTGTTAACGAGCCACCGATGATCGTCGCGTGAATCGAGCACGAAATCGCTGGCAAAATACTGTTTAACTTTCTTCTGAACGCTCGGATAGAAGGGACGCTCTTCGAAGCGTGTTTTTCATAATTGGTAGTTAACGATATTTGGTACCGAGACTGATGCGTACGTTGCACGCGTTGGATACGGCTTTTTTTGCGGGCACCGCCGATGATTACCGTCTAATATGACGGTTTATTAAGAAGATATTGGGGGAGGAATAATTGAGGTAATGTTAATTGTTGAAATTTTGATTGTTGAAGAAGTTAATTATAGGGGATTAATTGTAAAAGACTTTTTCACGATTGTACAATCAATTATATAGCCTCTAATTAAATTGGAGGAATTTTTACGGACATCTAAAATTTCACAAAGATCTTAATTATTTTAAACTTGAAATTCGAAATAACTGAGTATCTAAGAACAAGTTAATAAGCGTCTGAACGTTAATGAAGAATTTCATAAAAATTCCACCGTATCAAAGTTGCGATATGATCTGTGCCCGAAAGATTTTATTCCATCCGAAACGCGATACTTTAATCATTTCTTGAAGTGCGCTTCTCGGTTAGCGGTAAAAAGCGAGCTGCGCCATTGGCGAAAGATGGTCGCGATCCAAAAATTTGTCTCACGGTCTCGGTGCTAATTCTCGGCTGCACGCATCGACCTAAGTGGCGGGCAAAGGAAAAGGTGAAGACTTGCCACCCAAGTAGATCCTTCCATGGTTGATTGTCGAAGGTAACTCTCTTCGGCTGCACGATACTCCTTGTCCTCCTCTCGATCGGTCATGCCATATGCGAATCGTAACGACAGAGGAAGAAAGAGAGGAGGCTCGTTAATTATCCCATTCCTGGTTGCCCGTTGCTCGTTCCATGTGGCCTGTGACAGTGGCCACGACGGACCTTGAAAGGGGAGTTACAATTAGGGATGAGGAGGTCGAGGGTACTGGCTGCGTTTGACCCTTGTGTAGGTAGTCTGGAAAATGGTTTGCTATTTGAAAGTGAAAGTACTTTGATTCTTGAGAAAATGGTAAAAATATTGATCTGTGGAAATTTTGTATTTTTGGAGTTAATTTCGATTTGCTAAGAATTGTTAATAATAGTGTTAGGAGATCTTTTATAATCCTATGAAATGGCGTTGGTAATACGTGATGGTACTGGCTTCGTTTGACCTTTATGTAGATAATCTGATAAATGATTTCCTACTTAAGTACTTTGATTCTTGGGAAAATGATAAATAATGTTCTGTGGAAGTTTTGTATTTTTAGAACTGATTTTAATTTGATCAGAACTGTTAATAATAGTGTTAGGAGATCTTTCATAATCCTATGAAATGGTGTTGGTAATAGATGAAATAACCCTTTTATCTTCCGTTTCCTTGGCGAAGCAGCAAGCTTTAAGCCCTATACATATTGCTCCGGAGGTCCCGTTAAGAGTCACCAGGATCCGGTAGCAGATTGCTGGTGTAGCCAGGGTAGAAAGAAAAGTTTGCTAGAGTCGTGTAAGGTCGTACGAGACACCTGCAACAGCTTAATAGTTTATGGCGTCCCGTAGACTTACTCGTCGACGGTATTTTCCACGAGTTAGGAGGGTGAGTTGCGACAAAGGGGAGTTTCTCGAAGGGGCCGCGTCCAAGTTCGTTAGAAGGTAGAAATAAAAGTAGTACGGAGGGCGATAGGAAGGAAACAGGGCAATTATTTGAGGGGACATTTTTATTAAAGTTTCTTATCGGTCGGCTAGCGATGTATAACGTCACGCTCGAAGCACTTTTCGCTAGAGTTTGGTGCCAAGACTTCCTGGACTTCGACGATTCGTTGTTCTCTCGCCTCTGCCACCGTGAAGTATTTTGTCAGATTTTATGGGGTCATTTGAAATGTCTTCTTGTACTCTCACGGTGTTATTTGTATACTTGAGAAATTTGTATGTAAATCTTTGAATAGGTATATCAATTATTTATATATGAAGTCAAATAATTTTTTAAGTGGCAATTGTAAAAATTTGTATCATTGTACAAAATATTAAATTTTGTATTTTAATAAAATTATATTTAACCATTTTAATTTTAGATTAATTATAAATATATTAATACAGTATTGATCCGTAATAAGCAACAGTTTTCCGGTTCGAAATAAGCAAATCTCTATACCCCCACCTTTTCGTTTGATGTTGGCCGCAAGGTGAGAGGTATTCTATCCTTGTTCAAAAAATAACATCGCTGCTCGGCCGATCACTTTATGATTTGCCGCTACGACGGATCTCTCACTCGTTTCTCGTGTTCTCTATCGCCCCGTTTCGAGAATAAAGTTGAGCCGAATAGCATACCTGATCCGTAATAGGCAACTGGCCAGACCCGAGCGTGTTGCTCATTTCGTGGTGAAACTGTAATTGTATATTCTTTAACAAACAATTTTAAATAAGCAATAGCCAGGTTGGCCCATTAGCTCAGTTGGTTAGAGCGTCGTGCTAATAACGCGAAGGTCGCGGGTTCGATCCCCCCATGGGCCAGAATTTTTTTTCGATATATTTTTAAATATATAAGCTCCAATACTATTCGAGAACATCGATATATATTTTCTTTTCATTTTTCAACCGTTACGTGCACAGACTACAGGTAGAAAGTTCGCTCCGCAGCATAGTAACGTTGTACGAAAAGTTGGCGGTGAGTACGTGCTCCTTCGCGGAAAGGTGCGACGGTAAGAAGAATTTGAGTTTCGGTGAAGTACAAAGAAAGTTCCTCAATGACGTTCCTGGATCTAATTGAGTAACTTTTTCTCATTCGACGCGGCTTGTTTGGGAAGAACTTTAATAGAGGTATTTTCGGGTGGTCCGCGAAACAAAGGAGACATCGCTTTCGTAATAGGAAAAACTTTTTTTTTTTCATTGGTCAAGAAACACAATTTGTTTAGTAACTTATAAGTGTTCCATCGTTCTTTTCTTGCAATCTACATAATATTATTTCATTTGCAATTTAGTTTGCGAAGTTTGCTTGCATTTTTCTTAATTAAAAATGTTCGTTCATCAAGAAATAAATAAAAAAAAATATTAAGTAATGTATGTTATTTGTTTATATGACGTAAAATTGTAAGAAAAAGAAATGAAAAAAAATTTCCGGTACCGGGAATCGAACCCGAGCCTCCTGGGTGAAAGCCAGGTATCCTAGCCACTAGACCATACCGGAGTGTTGAAATATAATTTTTTAGATACGTCATTCAAGCGGTATCAAGGTTCGATTAATGTTTATTTTTTAATTAAATTTTTAGTTAAGGCATACAATAAAATATTACTTTTTTAAACAGAGCTATTTATTAAAGAAAACCTTATATGTAGCAACCATTTTACTCATCTGAATTGTTTAATTTGTAGTAGGTTCCGCTAAGGGATATACATATTTATAAGAATACATATGTCTAACACGTCGATCGCTTACGACTCACTGACTGCTTTTCACGCAACGTCAAACGGTCAATCCGCCGATCTTCTTTTGTTCCGGTTTCTGGAATATTCCAGAACGTAAAATGCGACGTAAATCGACTACAAATTATAAAGATATAAAATTGTACTATCAGTGTTAATTATTAATAACCCAGCTAAAAGATTGATACAACATCGAGTGAATAAATAAAGAAAAAATAACGATTCGCTTAGTAAAATAGAAAAAAAAGGTGTGGTATAATATTTGTCCATTCCCTGGTTTTATACCACTGCACAGTTTTGCTGACCATAAATCTGGAATAGCGATTTAAACGTCGTCGGATTTAAAACAGTTATGTAGGTATATTCTCTGATCGTCGAATCGGTCATCCACAGAGCAAGCCGATTGTTTTTGGCAACGTATAATTGATTTATTTACTCTTTCCAATATTTTCTTTTTTTTTTTTTTTGAAAATGTCGATGGGCCGGCGTATCAACGTCGCGGGAAAAGGCTTGTCGTTCGAGCGGAAAGGACGCCGGACGTACTCTTCGTACCGAGCGATACGCAGCGGAACAATTATCGGATATCCACGGTTGACAAATTGCACGGTCAACCGACTACGTTTTAATGAAGCTTTATCGAGCAGCTTGCTCGCCTGTCGACTGGGAAAAACGGAAAGGTTCCGCGCAAAAAGAAATCCGCGTTAGCCTTCAATTTTTTACAATGTACATAGATATTCTAATCGATAGGAACGATATTGAATTAAATTCGATTTATGGATATCTTACCTGTAGTTTAGAAGTCAATAATCACTTCATCAAATTATACACATTTGTTTGTCTTTTCACAAAAATAAATGATTTTATACACATTCAGGAATATATAAAATAAATATACCGCACAATTTCACTTTCAATTTATAATAACAATGATACACACACAGAATAGAATGTAAAGAACTTTACAAATTGATGCGTCTCGCACGACGTTCGGTACGCGAATGCTACGTCGCTGTCTAAAAATCATGGTTGGTTAGTGGCGCATCGGAAAAGGGTCCTTCGAATGGCACTCTCAAAGGCGATGACAAGTGACGATTTCCAGACCCTCTGAACCTTTGCACTTTCTTACTCTTCAGACTTCAGAAAAACAGAAATAGGATAACGTATACGGATGTTGACTCCTATACAATGTTTGACGCTTTTAAAA
The DNA here is from genome assembly GCF_907164935.1 of Osmia bicornis bicornis. Classification (NCBI taxonomy): domain Eukaryota; kingdom Metazoa; phylum Arthropoda; class Insecta; order Hymenoptera; family Megachilidae; genus Osmia; species Osmia bicornis. The sequence continues at coordinate 7,820,423 of NC_060218.1, read as the reverse complement.
ACAAAAATAAGAAATATAATATAATGCGTTCCTTAACTTTCAGAAGGCAGACCATAGAGAAAGCCACAAATACAATTCAATTTTTTATTTCATATTATTTCTTCTTGCTTAATAATTATACATTCAACTTTAGGTCTTTCTATATTTCTTGCAAATTTTTTGTAAGTTCACCGGTTAAATAATTAAATATAATTATAGTTTATTATGCAAGAAACGCATTACATTATAATTTTTACTTCTTAATCATTATGTAGAAGTCAATAACTGTATAAGTTACCCTATCTGTATTTCATTAAAAATTTTGAAGGCCCAAATTTAATCGCAAACATTCTCAATATTTTCGAAACATTTTAAAAATCATTCGACAAAATTTAATAACATTATTCCGTCAAAGTGGTACGCGTTCCTTTCCTTAAATCCCTGTCTCGTTTTCCGCATACATCATTCCAAAATGCTATCCACCGACGGAAGAGAACTATTTTCCCGCAGATTTATCGCGTGCCCGATATATCATTCGGTATTGCGTCATTAAAGACGCATATTCGTTTTCTCGCGGCCGATCGTAAGCGCGTGTCGGCGTCGTTTCGCCTCGGCGAAGCGGAGCATCGCGAGAAAATATTTTTCTCATAGCCTGGGCCCCGATTTTATGGTAACCGTCGGTGCGCCCCTCGTAAAACAATCATTTTCCCATCGACTGAAGCAGGCCGCGTGTTCGCAATAGCCTTTGTAATATTACCACCAAAGGGGACGCGGGTTATGAATTCGCGGGAAAAGGGACAGATCGATCCCTATTCCCAATCGTTTCTGATTTTTCATCTTGAAAATTCAGGAACGCGTTCGCGAGGATGCGTTTTAGCCCTCGACTCGCAATCAGATGAATTCAGACTCTTTCGAAGGATATGTAGATTATATGGATTTTTCCTATTGGTCCTCTGATAAGCTGTTGATTGTACAATCGATCAATTATGGTGAGCGATTTTCTATCCACCTCATCACGACCACTGGCCTTAATTGCAAGGTATTGATTGCTGTTTGTGTGGCTTTCTTCATAGAATAGCACTCATTGGGATGATTCTAATGCCTGCTTTTTATTTTTATTATTTGACCATTCTAAAAATATTTGAAAGCTTTTTCATACCACTACGTTGGTTTGAGGATATTTTTTATTTTCAATCTCAAAACATACACGTTGTTCCTTTTTTACATGAAAAGCTTCGTTCAGTTTATTCCAAAGACCTCTATCGATCATTGTATCCCATACGTCAATTTTGCACTCTCCTGTCTTCCACCCATGCTTTCCCATGGTACTTTTCTACATTTCCACAGAGATATAACCTTACTACGACGAAAAGCATCGCGTTCGATCGTCAAATAGCGTGGAATCATCAGTGAAAAGCTTTTCCATTCAGCAGTAGTTCAATATAGATCCAAATTCTTAAAATTAGAAGTTGGTTTCTTATTTCATATTTCATATCATTTTGTAAAACGAATCACTGATAAATGTACTGTAAACAGTTAATTCCTCTTCAAAGTATTATCCATTCGTGTATTCATATTTCTTCCCCAGCAACAAGGGGTTGGAATCCAGCGCCAGTAAACCACCACAGCTTCAACTTCGCTCTGGAACTTCAAACTTCCCCTCACCCTCAGCTATTGTTACCTATATTCCACCCTCACAAAATAACTCAAGCTACCCCTACTCCACAGCAATTCCAAGACGAAAATTTCAGTGTATAAAGCGTTCCACTATCCACTGCCAGCCAAGCAGATTACTTTTTCCCTCCAGAATCACCTGTCTACAGGATGTTTAAAAAGTAATGCTCGACAGTGGTATTTTCGAAGTTAATTAAAAATATAAAATTGAAAGTTTTAAATGGATCAAGAGAAGTATCGATACGAAGTGCTGTAGCGATATCCTTTAAATGTTGGAAGTTGAAGTACAATTTTACCTTCGTACCCTATTTTCTGGGTCAATGGTTGTAGTGTTTCCTGCTCTTTTATTGCCTGGCCCTTTTGCTTCTACGGCAGTACAGGTTTGAAATAAGGCCACTTCGTAACTGAAACGTTCGAAATTCTAGCAAACTTGCAGGGTTTACTATAAAAGAGCGGTACATTTCCAAAATAGCATGGATCAGCTGAAAACTTTTACTTTATCATCGCTTGGAAATTAGTAATTTTTGCTGCTCTCGATATGATATAAAAAATTATTTTTGCAAGCCAGGAACATTATTTTCTCAACACCCTGTACAATACACGTCCTCTTTTACGCGATCCACCATTTTCCGCGGAATCTTCTCTGCTCCAGGTCTTATCCTTTATTTTCCGCCATGGAAGCGGGAACAAACGCATCCCACGCGGGTTGTTTTTCCTTCGTTCTAACCGCATCAATCTTCTTCTTGGTTCGCAAGATTTCACCTACTTTCCGAGCTTAAGTATCCCTTGCAGACGCTTCCGTGAGGAGTTTTTAGAGGGACGCGGGGAGTGAAGCGAGGTGAGTTCGCGTCGTACCCCTTTCCCAGGGGAGAGCTAATAAAGTGGCGCGAGTTTGGGATAACGCGTGAGTTACGCGATATTGTTATTAGCGGTCTAACGAGATTTCGAGCCTATCGACGGTTTCCTGGAGAACACGAGAAGCAGTTGATTAAATTATATAAAGGTTGGGGTTAATAGCGTGTTTTCGTGAAACTGTTTAACCCTGGGAGGGTAGGGTGAATTGCGAAAGATTTTAATCTTGCAGTTGTGCTTGAAATATTGTATGTTGTAATTGAATATTATGTGTGAACATAATTTTGGGATTTATTTTGGTAGGGGCGTAAGGGGTTAATAGAGGAGACCCTATTAGAGGAAGGCTTTATCGGTGGAAGGCTTTTCCAATTGAAGGTGTTATCAGTAGAAAGCTGTTTCAGTACAAGGCTGTCCCAATGGAAGTCTCTATCAGTGGAAGATCTCATCAGTGGAAGGCTCTATCAGTGGAAGATTCTATCAGTGGAAGGCTCTACCAGGTGGAAGGCTCTATTAATAGAAGACCTTATTAATGAAAGGCTCTGTCAGTGGACGGCTTTATCAATGGATAGCTCTACCAGTGGAAGGCTCTATCAGTGGACGGCTTTACCAGTGGAAGGCTCTATCAGTTTAAAGCTTTACCAGTGGAAGGCTCTATTAGTGGAAGACCTTATCAATGAAAGGCTCTATCAGTGGACAGCTCTACCAGTGTACGGCTCAATCAATGGATAGCTCTACCATTGGAAGGCTCTATCAGTGGACAGCTCTACCAGTGGGAAGCTTTACCAGTGGAAGGTCTTATCAATGAAAGGTTCTACCAGTGCAAGGCCTTATTAGTACAAGGCTTTATCAGTCGATGGCTCTACCAGTGGTTCTTACATATCAGTGAAGAGCTCTAGTAATGTAAAGCCAACCAATAGAAGGCCCCAATACTCAACATCACTGCATCACCATGCTCTGTACTGTACATTTCTCCATCGAACGTGTTATTTCTCATCGGTCAAACGCGTCCTCTCTGACCGACCCGACGAAGCTGGAAACAAGAGAAAGAAACTAGTTTCCTGGGTGCACTTTATCCGACCTGCTCTTTTCAAGCAGGTCGAAACACACCCATGAGAGGCAGCCCTTCTCGTAAGCTCTCATAAAGGCACACACTGTTAAAAAGACCTCTTTGTCGCTCGGTTGAGGAGAGCCTCACATGGTAACGAGACTTTCGAGAGGTTTTCCTGTATTAAAAGACGCGTCTGTGCGCGAGAGCAAGACGGGCAAAGAGGAGATGGAGAAGCTGACTCGTGAAAGAGAAAAGAAGGAACCAGTGGCAACGGCATATTTGCCGTGCATCAAAGACCTGGAAGACCCGTAATGGAATTGAGAGGAATCCGACGGGGCTTCCTGTTTACCGAGCTGATTTCTTGATTTTTATTGGCTCCTCGATTGCGGGCCAGGGAATTTTAAGCGGCTTCTGAGCCTCGCAAACGACGACCAAGTCTTTCCATCGAATTCATCGAAATGTTTGCCTTTGTTTCCTTTTCTTGAACCGTCTTTCATCTTGAAACTGTTCCAAAGTCTCATGATAACTGTTGGTATTTTTCAATGGAATTATCCTCGTACAAAGAAACGATAGATACTGAAGTTTCAAGAAACAGGTATAAAATATAGAAAGTTATGAATTAAAAATTAAATTTGAACTCTAAATCATTCCGTTAAATCTTCAGAAGTTAAGTTACTCGGATAACGGTATTAAACTCATTAAATTAATATTCTCTTTACTAGAAACTTGTTTCGGATATTTAACTTTCTTCCATGAAGCTGTAATTTTCATAATTTTTCAACAGATTTCATTTTAATTTTAAAGTATCAAGGAGATCCGCAGGAAATTCAGTGTAGATCAAAACTTTCCTTATTCTTTTTTCCCCCTTGGTTTCTTTTGGTTTTGTTATAAAGCGTTGCACCAAGTTTCCCTCTGTTTTCCTTGCTTTTCAGCGAGGAGTTCCAAGTATGTGCATTATCAAAAGCACGCGAGATGGTCATTACCGAAACTGTACCTCCTTTTCTCAAAGTATTCTCACCGAATCTCCGTTTTCTTCTCTTTTAACGAGCCGACCGTTGTTTGTCGTGATTCGACACCATCGAACCAAGTTTTTTCCACGGGGAAAAATATTGAGTTTCATGCTGACGCTTCACGTTCGTTGTGAGTTATTTTAATTAAAAATTTCTTCTCGTTAAATTGGATATAACGTGATCATCTACGCGATTAACTTTATCATTTTGTTCGTCTTTGAAATCTGTCAGAGAATTCAATTACCAAGTTTAAGTAATTAGAAATAAGAGGCTGTTGAATAGAGAAGATTTTTACTGAATTCTAATTTAATTTTAAAATGTTTGCTACCATCTGCTTTCAATCCCCGATAAACGGATGGCTCGAGTCGTTGTCTTAGTTTGTTCCGAGGATCAGGATTTTTTTAACTGAAAATTTTGGTGGCGGAAAATTCGACGCGTGATTTATGACGATAAGGACAATCTCGGTCCAATTTCCCACGCGGGACGTGCCCGAAATGCGCGTAACCTTCATGAATGCATAATGTCTTGGCATGCGCCACCCCTTCGATGGCCCGTTCGGGAAGCTCTCCCTTAATGGAGGGGGATAAGAACTAGTCCTATCTGTTCGATGCTGACACGTCGTTCTATCCCTTTCTTTAAATGTCACAAATCTTACCATCCCCAAACATGGATAATTCATGATGATCGTATATCCATAGTTTGCGGAAAAAATTCAATATTATTTAAATTTACCGTTCGCTTTAGATCGCTCCGAATTATCTTTCACAAAATATGATCTACTAACACCTTCTTTGGTTGCAAGGTCTAACAAATTAACTCGCTGTGTTATCGCTTCTCCTCTCCAAGATATAGCTTCGATTTTCAATACTAATTATCCAGGTAATTAGTGCCCAATTAACATTAGCGAGGGGGATGGAAATTTACTTGAAATTTGACAGGGAACAGGAACCCTTATCGAATTTCGAAGCTGGTTAATAATTAATTAGAGCAATTTGTTCGTTCGATCGATGAATTTTAATACGATATTTTTGGCACCGAGTTCGGTGGTTGCCTACTCTGTTTATTCAGTTTACTGAAACAACATATTATTCTACATTTGCCGTACGAGTAGTCCAATTGAACCGAGACAATCAATGCTCCCATTCAATAATGTATTTATTTTTTCTTTTAAAAACTTGATTTGAATTATTTTTTGAGAAGAATCGCTTTGGAGAAAGAGTTATAATACATTGTCAAAAACAACCCTCAATAGCTTCGGTGGGAAATAACTTTTCACACGTTTTATTTCCCTTCCCTCGTCGCGATAATGAACAAGGATTTAGGAGTTCGTTGAAGGATTCATCTGTACGGGAAGCTGACAGGGCCGATTTAAGAGCAAATTTGTCCACGAAATGAAAATGTAACCCCATAACTTTGCCTCTTGCGCATTACGATGTACGTAGCCAGGCTACATTCAGTTTTATTATACACTTCATAAACATTCCTCCGGATTTCCTCGTCGTCAGTCGACGTCATCATCCCCTTTGCTCGGAAACAGAGGGTGACATTTTGCTCGATGCGTTTCAACCACGCAACACTCGTATTCGTATCTTTAATAACAGGCCGGTGGACGTTCATTAATTTGACTCGTGATAATGACGCTTGTAAATTAGGTCTCGGACCTCTAATCAGATACACGATTAGCCTCTTTAACGTGGATTCTTGGGGATTAGGAACGAAGTTGATGAATGAAAGAATTTCATTTAAGAGATTTTAGATTAAGGTATCAAGAATGGCTGATGAGATAAATTATTATTAGATATTATTATTATTATTATTATTAGATAAGTTATTTTTGACCTTCCAATCATGCCATTTGACAAAATAATATTACTCGGAAATAATGAATAACAATTGTATGGTTATTTTGGAAAATTTTGCAATATTTCAAAAATAGCAAACAATTTCGTGGTTAATGGATCGAGAATAGTTGACTTTATCCTTGGTCTACATTGAAAGGAGAACTGTTCTCGGAGCCGGTGTCCATTAGAAGATTTATACAAGCGGGAGGGTGGGAAGGTTGATTAAATCTCGACCCCTCACGGTCTAGAGTTCAAAGTCTCTGACGAAATTGAAGAAAACGATCCACCGTGGTTGCGGGCGATCGCGAGGAAATCGAGAAGGAAAGAGGGAACTTTATCTCGACTCGCAGCGCCTGGACGATGGGAAAAAATGTAATAGAATGGTAACAGTTCACACCCGAAGGAGGATAAAGCCGAGGACGGCTTACTTTCGAAACACGGGGAGCGTTATCCTGCATCGAGATAAGACCTCTTTCTCCGTTGGAATTGAATTAAATCTTCTCCTTCGAGTAGAGGAACGCTCCTTAATTTCATTCCCCAATCTTCTGTATAATTGACGCAATCTGTGATCCGTGAAATTTTTAAATTGACTTCACTTTACACCCGATTTCAGATGAATTCAAAATCATTTTCATTTTTCGCATCTCTGATTTTATTATTTGAAGATCAGAAGATTTGACATTTATTAAAAATAATTTTTAAATCAAATCGTCTATAGCAAAATTATGAATTATTGCATGGAATAGAGGAAGTTACAAGTTGAAGAAGAATTTTTTATTGCATTTCACTAGCCAAGGAAGTAATCAATTTGAAAAATAAATCAGACATCGCGGACGCGAATTTATCAACGATGCGTTCCGCGTAAACCGGTTGATCGGCGAGGCTTTTCGCAAGCGGATCGCGAGCCGGCTAAGACGTTCAGCTCCGGATCCCAAAGTATAAACGAGCTACGTGTACCTACCTTAAGACATTTTCTCGCGGTGTTTTATGAGCGGTCGTGTGTCATTGCTACTGTCTGCCAAGGCCTTTTACCATCCACGATCTCACGCGTACAAGGTACACACTGTGTCGTCCAGGCTTTGCGATCGTGTCTTCTAAGGTCCCTCGGCTTATTCGAAAGGGTTATGGATCAGCCTGAAATACCTACGTGGTCGACGCTGATATCGATCGCTTTAATCCGGAGCTTTACGTAGAATTTATGATGAAAACTTTTTTACAGAAACATCGTCGCGAATGTTGAACAAAGTGTACTGTTACAGGAAAAATGGAAAGAATGGAAAATACTTTCTGTACAAGAAGTTCCTTACACCAATTAGAAGACAAAAATTCATTCTTCGTGTCAATTTAAATATATTTTTTTACAAATATCTATAAACATGATATTTAAAATATATAGTAATAAAAATGTCAGTTTCTTGAACAGTGAGTTGAAGTCCTAAGGCAAGATGTCCTAAGGGAAGAAGGTACCTCGAATTTGTCGTAGTTTCTTTGCAATCAGTGCTCTCAAGATGAAAAATAAACAAACACGAGGGAACACCGAGACTTCGCTCACTTCGCGAATCTCGCAGTCGAGTACACGTGACAGGAGAACGCTTTCAGTATCCGCCACTTTTATTTGCTCTAATTGGGAAAAAAGCAACCGGAGGGAAAAAGAATTCCCTTTGAGCTCTTCAAAAAGTAACCAAGTACCTTTATTTCATCGTCTACGTTTCAAAAATATCATTTCATTTTATTTGTAACGTTTTATGTCGCATCGATGCAAATTTATGAAACTTCCCCTTCCTTTTTTTTCTAATTATTTGATGGCAAGAGAAACCTTTCAAAGTAGAAATACGTTTAAGAGAAACAGTTAACGAAACGAAATTAGTTCGACGAGAATAAACGTCGACTTCGTTCGAGGTTCTCGCTGAATCGAGGAACCTTATCGATAGCAACGATGGAAGTTTTTAAGAGGTTCCCGTTCGAAGCAGAAACTTTCCGCTCGGCGTAACGTCGATGGCTCGTTGCGTGAATCTTTTAATGGAAAATTGATTACCGCCCGGGCATTTTTAATTCAACGAAACGGAAGAACGGTAGGAACTTTGCGATAGAGTAACGCAGCTTCCAGAGAGTATTTTATCGCGTTAATGTTCCCCTTCGATCGGAAGAACGAACTTTCATTGTCAAAAAAAGGGTGTTACACATACACAATTAACCTTTTCTTACTGTAAGTACAATCACCTTTGACGTCGTGATTCTGAAAAAATCTATTAAATGCTGTGGGAGTCATCGATGACCAGGACCGCAAATTACACTAGCCTGAATATGTAATTAAAAGAAAACGATGGAAAAGCATTATTTTAAATAATATTGCTACTGCATAAATAGTGTAAAATAGCAGATAGGAGGCTTGAAATTTTAAATTTGAAAATTAATTATTCCTATTCTTAACTCTTTGCCATATAATATCGAGTCACATTCGTGACGTACTTTTAGTATGATTGAACGTCGAGTTTAATTCTGATTCTAAATTTCAATCCAATCAAGGATCGTTGAATGCCATCTATGCATGATATTTCAATTTTATTTATTTAGTTTAAAATTAAGCTTTCATTGACGCAACTTACACTTCAAATGTATTTAATTTGGCTGGTACTTTTAGTATGATTGAACGTCGAGTTTAATTCTCGTTTTAATTTCAATCCAATCAAGTATCGTTGAATGGCATCTATGCAAGATATTTCAATTTTATTTATTATTGGAAATGGATTAAATAAATTTTAATGTACAGTGAATTTCTATCACACTTCGTTTTATTTCTTGACTTGAAAGGACGTCTTAACGCTTTGAAATTCTGACTCGAAGCAAAGGACAAAACAGAAAGTCTGTTGCCCACTTATAAAATCAAAGAGACCAGGACCATGACATCTGGTCTAACAATATAACTTTGTACCACGCAGTGTTTCTCATATATTTATTTTTACCAATTTTTGCCATTTTCACCAATTTATTTTTGCTTTCTAAATAGCCGACGCATTATCCAACATTTAGTTATTTTAAAATTCAAGCAATGAATATTTAGCTTTGACTAACGTGACTATCGAAAGAAATCATACGGGGATCATTAATTAATTAATTAAAGCTTCACCACGTCTCACAACAAATGTCCATTTTCACTGCGGCATTCGACTCGTTAAATATAAAAAGATGCATCTTTTGTAGGAAAAAAATATTTGTTGGACACGATCACTCTCTCGGAATAATAATTCGTGAAAATTAATGCCGGATCAGGCCTTGTTGTTAACGAGGGCAAAGAAAAATCGCGTTAGCTCGCGGAAACGTTGTTGACGTACTTCTTAAAAGCTGGCGGCATGGTGCTCGCAGATACCCGCGCTACGTGTAAAGACGCGGTTTTATCAGCGATAAAAATGTATTACAGAATCTTATATTCAGGACCAGACTCTCGACGAGAGAGATAAAGCCGCGCACGATGCCTCGTGCTACGTGCCTGATCTGCATGCCCAGAAGAATAACAGCCCTCCTATGTACCCCCTCGTCTCTTCTTGTTTCTTCCCTTCCATTTCTTTCACCGCCTTTCGGGAACCTCTTGCTTCGTACAAAAGCGATCACAATAATTCAGCCTTCTCTGCGGCCTAGACACATTTCGGCCCCGATTGTTGATTCTTCGAAACTTCGGAAGGCAGCTGACCGACGGGTCAAGGAAGAAATGTAAATTTAACCAGACTCGCGATCAAACTTCACGCGAAGTTCACTTCCAAGCACGCGAAATTGTAAATCGACGTGGCGAAGTTCGAAATTGCCCATTTTCGTGAAATGGGAGGCCGAGCGAAGTTAGTACTTCCAAAGATATGCTGATGGGTTGATTGATTCGAAAACAGGCTCTTCGTGTTTCCGGATGCAAATACTTTCAGCATCGTTTCGAATGTTGGTGATTTTTTAAATTATTTGGAAGTTTGATGATCAGTGATTCTTTGTTTGGCGACAAATATTCGTATACAAATATAGACTTTATAATTCTGTGTAATATGAAATCATCAGAAGATATTTTTATTTCGTTTGACCGAGTGTATTCAACTTTTGAAATTTGGAAATTGAAGAGAGTGATGTTCGTTGTCAAGGGAGAAGGAAAATTCAAATTTTCGAATGCTATTCGACTATTGCACGAAGATATCTTCAGGTGCAGTTGGAAGGTCGATTACCCAGGGATTACTGCAATTGCCAGGCAACCGCTCTCCTATACTTCCGGGGGCATTGATATTCAACTAGGAGCACGCCACGGTAATTTCCCGTGGTCTGAGCATCATCCCTTCCAGCCCTTCTTCAACGTAGGTCCGTTCAGCCAAACTTACGATTCAGCAGTCGATTACTTGGAAGCAACGGCTTGCCGAGCGATTCCTCCGGCTTGTTGCGAATAAATGGCCATCACTTGAAGAATGCGTACGAAAGTTGCAGTTACCGAACGAAGAAAAGAAGGTGGAAGCTGTTTTTCCTTCAAAAACGTTCATCCGGTTTTTTTTCCATCTATTTGAAATTTTTTTTCTCAATCAAAATTAAATAAACAATGCGTATTTAGAGTTTGATAGGTACCTGAAGGTGTTGAAACATTTAAATTTATGGACTCCCAATTTTTTAAAAGATCCTATTCAGAATTTTATTAAAATTTTACAATTTCTATGTTCTTGCAATGGAAAATAATCCTCCCTGAAGTATCAATCAACAATTTCACCACCTTCACGGAATACAAAGTAACACATGGAGAAAAGTAAAGCGAAAATCCACAGGGAAACTGTTTCCAAGCATTGGGCACTCGTTAATCCGAAATTCAACGCAAGCATCCGATGGATCGTTGAATCAAAGTCAACGGTCGAATTAAAGCAAGCATTCGATTCGAATCGGATAATTCCTCTTGGTAAATCGGTTCGGTTCGCGGAAACATGTGGCGCGTTACAAGGAGCCGACCTTTCCGTGTACATGGAAACTTGCACTTACACGGGACGCATTCGTACGAGGAATCGTGGCCGATTCTCATTGTTAGTCGTGAAACGTGCCGACCGAAGGCGTACAAAGAGCTTGTGCAATGTTACGTGAGTTCGAGCTACAAGTCTTCTGGGTTAATTCCCACCGTGGTCTTCCGCTATTCTGTTGTCTTGATGAACTTTCCTTGGGAATTAGTAACGACTCGAGGCGTAACGATAACCTTTTACGTGTTAAACCGACGCGGTGTCAGACTGTTACATATTAAAAGACCAATTTCTTAACAACAAAAATCTAAGAAGAATTTCATGACATAAAAGTATCTCAAAATGGCACTTATGGTACATCAATTAGCAGCTTAAAATCTGTAGAAAATGATTATATAAAGTTTTCATAAAGGTTTTAAATTCTATAAACTAATTGATTGTCAGAAGGACGTCTTATCAATTAGGTACTCTGTACGATGGTTATTTAACGACCAACGATTTTATATTCTAAATATTTATGAAATATTTATATGGTCGTTTTCCTCAGACTTCAAGCTTTAAATTGATATACGACAAGTGATATTTTGAAGAACTTTTATGTCATGAAATTTCATCCAGCTTCAACGTCAACCTAATAGTTCGCGATAAAAATGAATGAAAGACAGAAACGATTATAATTCTTCGTTTCACGAGTCTATAACGAATCAGGTAATCTCTAGAAAGCA